>NC_079333.1:106694659-107294659 GCF_029582105.1 Oenanthe melanoleuca | reverse complement strand
GTTAATCATGATGTTTTGTGGAGCTGCCTTTCAAGATAGCAGATGACATCTTTCACAAGATTATTTATTTCTGTGCCCACCTGTTTGCATCCTGGAGAGTGGCAGAGCTCAGTTATTCTTACAGTGTGAATGAAGCACAAATAAACTGTGTTTCTAGCATTGCCTGGGAAGTTTTTGGATGTGCAAAATATGTCACTCTCCCATCTTCCTGTAAAACTCAGAATGGCCTTTTTTTGTAATGCACTTTTTGTCAGGTGCTTTGCCTAAGTCAAATCAGACTCAGTTATTTACTGCACAGAAAAATAAATGCTTGATGATGGAACAAGTGATGCATGTGACTGGAAGATTGTAGTTCAAGTTCAGATTTTCTGACTGGGCTAAAATAAGTTCTTTAAGTGGTACCTTGGAGTGTTGTGCCTGGGACATCTGCTCTAAGTGGTGGCTGTGCTTTGGACCAGCTCAAAATCAAATTCCATTGTTTTGCATTCCAGGTATCTGCTCATCTGAAACTTCAAGAGAAAGATGAAGGGAGGAGAGAAATGGTATGTACACTGCCAATCAAACTAAAATTTGGGGCATGCCAAGAAGTGAGCTCTGAAAAGCAGACATTTTTTATCTAATACTGAGCTGCACTGGACTTGTAATGACAGAATAAATCATAACCTCTAGGCTGACATGTGTCATTGGGAGGGAATGTTCACTGCAGTCTCCATGAAAGCTACTTCCAGTATGAGACTGGAAAATTGTAAAAGATTTACTGAAATAAATCCACAGGTTTTGCAGGATTCCTGTCAATGCACCTTAGCACCTTGGATTCTCTTCTGTGCATGTCTGGGGGCTCATGTGGGGTGAGATAAATCACCCAGCTGGACCTGCACATAGGAGCTGTGCTCCTCTAGCCCATCCATGGGGAAAAAGCACAACTTGTCCTGAAATATGAAAACTGAAATATGAAAACTGTGGCAACTTCCTAGGCAGAGCAGCTGTTTTTGTGATTGTCCCTTGCGTGTGTTCATTTCCAAATTGTAGCAATTGGCATTTCTTCAGACTCTAAAGAATCCTTGAAAATCAGAAAGGGAAATTTACAGCTTATGTTTGGTAAACACTGGTTGTTTTTTATTGGAAAATAAATTTATATAGAAACAGCTGTTAACTTAGTTATACTTTGGAAGCCTTAGTTCATCTACACTTCAGTGAAGTTAGGACAAGCAAGTTAATTCACTTGTTCACACTGTCACTGTAATTACAAGCAGCTCTTTGAGTTAAAAACTGTGCTGTGTTTATTCAATGTGGTAGAAGAATTTTCTGGTTAGTGTTACTGGCCTGTGCAGGAGAAGATAATTCATTTTATTGTTGTAAATTGGAGTGTAAATGTTTATCACAGATAAATGTTATGAATTTAAACACTTGTGCTAGCAGGATTGCAGACTCTTGTTTAAAGCAGGGACAAGTGAAAACCCTCCAGTGAACCACAGTTTATGTTTCTAATTGTCCTTGCTTGTGCTGAGTCCTGTTTACCCTTCCTAGAGATAAAAGGAATGAGGTAGTTGGGCTTTTTTCCTCTGAGAAACAAGGCTTAGTGGGTTTTGTTATTTTTTTACTCCCTCTTAGTGGGACAGGGTACTCCTGGAAATCAAAATGAGGACAAGCAAAGGGTCAGGCCCTGGTTGGTCTCACCAATTTTCACCAGGTCAGGCATACTTTCTGGAAAACTCTCTCCATCCAAGCATTTAATGCTTTGAAAATTGGTGGGCTCTGTTTCCTAAACTTCAGTGAAGTAGGAATTTACATTCAAATTTTTGTGCTGCTTTCTGCCTTTGAAGTGATGAAGTTTCTTAATTACATGGGCAATATAGCTCATGGATTCACTCATTTTTCTGGCCATGCTTTTACTGAGGCCAAAGAGCTATTTCCCTTATGTAGGGCCACCAGACCAGATCTACAGTCACTGAAACAGAAAAAATCACAGTGCCTGGAATTGTTCTCCTTTTGCTCCAAAAACCCTGGGACGAGCTGTGCCCTTCCTGAGGCTGTGCCTTGAGGAAATCCCAAAGTCTGAGAGCACCTGTGACAACTGAATTGACTCTGAGTGGAATGAAAACACTTGAAATCAATGGCTGCACTTGAAAGAGCAGACTGTGAAGAACAGATGAGATAAAGCAGGTCACTGCTCTGCAGAAACCACTGGTTTTTGTTAGAGACTCCCTTGTAGAGACATTCCCATTCTATTGAAAGAAGCTTTTGGTTTCATCTCTGTAAGAACCCCTCACATGCTGCAAAGTTCTTTTGATGTCAGTGCCATATCCATAAATACACAGCTACAGAAGAACTGATTTCCCCTCCTTTTTCACCTCTTCACTGAGTGAGGTCATGTAGGACAAACAAGCAGAATTTGGGTCTAAGCATGGCAGATTGTTAACTCTGATCTAATAAATGCCACATTAGATGGAAAAGGGCTTTAAGTGGGTGATGAAACAAAGTCCTGAGCTGGTTCACAGCCTCCATGGAAATCAGTGAAGAGGCTGCAGGTTTTTTTATGTGCTGTGGAATGTTCTGTTCCCTCCAGGTGAAGGAAATCCTGACAGCCCTGGGCTTGCTGACCTGTGCCAACACCAGGACTGGGAGTCTTTCAGGGGGCCAGAGGAAGCGCCTTGCCATTGCTCTGGAGCTGGTGAACAACCCTCCTGTCATGTTCTTCGATGAACCAACCAGGTATGCTTAAGGCTAGAAATTAAAGACAGACAAATATCATTTTGCATAGTAGAACAAAGCTTCAGGAAAGTTATTCACCTCTAAATCCTTGGAAAAGGCTCATTTTGTGTTGCCTGCAAGCACTGAATAAGGCCAAGAAATAATTTGGTGCCTTGGGTCACTGCTGCAACTGCTGGGCTGAGGGGCTGTAGATAATATTTAAAGCAGACACAAACTGCAGGAGGAAGGGAAAGAGAGAGGAAAATATTGTGGCATGGATTTTATTTTTCAAGCAAATACAGCTTGAGTATAAACACTTTAAAATGTGACTTTTGGTAATGAATGTGATCAGTCTGGGAAAGTTATGAATATGTATCTATTCATTAAAGTAGGGAGCATTTAAATCTGCAGCCTAAAATGAAGAAGTCCCTCAAGGCAGCTTTGAGAATATTCTTTTTCATTCTCAGGCATGCTTCCAACTTAATTAAAAGCCTGATGGAGAAATACAAGCATAAGGTTGGCATATGATAAAATGAAACTGCTGCAGAGAAAATTTGTAAAAGGATAATAATAATAGGGAGACCAAGTAGCAAATGCACGTGCTGGTTTGGAGTGGTGCCTGTGGATAACAAACTTGTTTGGCTTTTCCCAGTGGCTTGGATAGTGCATCGTGTTTCCAGGTGGTCTCTCTGATGAAGGCTTTGGCCCAGGGTGGCAGGTCCATCATCTGCACCATTCACCAGCCCAGTGCAAAACTCTTTGAGCTCTTTGACCAGGTATTGCTCTCAAACTTTCTCTTCATGTGCAGCTCAGGGTGGTTGTGCTTTCAAGCTACACTCCTTAATCAAAAACCACGATTGAGCCATCTAGTTGATGGCTACAAATCATATAAAGAAATTAAATAAATAACAGCAAAATATACTTTTTGATTATGTTTTTTTTTTCCTTCTTCTCTGCCTGTTTCCTTTATTTATGTGTAATGTTTGTGAAGAATCTTGCTGTTAGGTTTGTGAAACCATGATTGTTGCAGTGGTGATTATCATGCCTTCACCCAGCACTGCTCCTGTGCACAGGGCTGTCAGTGAAGTAAATCAGATCAGTATAAAAGCAGGAGAGATGCAGTGTCAATGTTTGCAATGTTTCAAGCATATATTCTCATCCTGGATACACAGGTGTAGGTTGAGAAGAATTAATAAATATATATATATAACAATAATCAAATTTAGTATTGAAAATTAATTGGAATTAAGTCAGTTGGAGAACTTTTCTCCAATCTAACAATGGCATGTGGACCATGTGTGTTTAGATTAGATAAAAATGTATTTTAGTCTTGTTAGAGGGTTTAGATTAGTCCTGTGAGAGCTGGGAGAAAACCTCCACCACCACAGGTGAACAAATCCTTGCAGATTCCCAGTCTGGCAGGAAGGTTTATTTAAAGTAATATGGTGCTAAAAGTGAGAGTGATTGAGCTGTTTGCTGTTGCTGTGCTGTCCCAGCTCTCCTTCCATCCCTGCATCACCAGCCCAAAATATCCATAATGTGTGGAAATTACATGGCTTGGCTCTCCAGCTCCTTCCTGTTTTCAGCATGTGCCCAAGGCTGGAATTAGTGTGTTTCTGTGTTAATGTGTTTGAAGTCCTGCAGGCAATATGTGCAGAATTCAAACTCCAGGCACTGAATTTTCCATTAGTTGTAATTCCAGGCAAAGTTAATTTCAAGTGGTGACAGATCTTCCCAAGGTGCTCTTCCCACAGGGACAAGGAGATGTTATAAGGCAACATATTCAAATATTTTGATACTATTTCACTTTTTTTCTTACATCTTTTTTGTCTATTTTCTTTTTTTCTCTTCTTGTTTTCCAGCTCTATGTTCTAAGTCAAGGTCAGTGCATTTACCGTGGGAAGGTAACAAACCTTGTCCCTTACTTGAGAGATTTGGGGTTGAATTGTCCAACCTACCACAACCCAGCAGATTTTGGTAAGGACAGCTTGAATAGTTTATTTCATTTATTTTGTATTTTAGCATCACCTTCAGGGTGAAGGGAACCATGTTGGGATTTATATTTCTGTACACATATTTTTATGTGCTTTGTCCATATATGAACCAAAATTAAAAATAAAACTAATCAGAGTTTTTTTTTTTTTTTCCCTGAGTAATTTGAATGCCACCTAGTGGTGCAATTTAGTGAATATTTCTCTCTGTTAGAATTCCAGGTTCAGGAAATGAAAGATAAAGCATATTCTTTAGTGTTTCATAGTAATTAATATTAGTAGCTATTTTATGTGAATTCTGCTTTCTGGTTGTTTTATTTTTATCTTGAGCAGTACTGCTGTGGTATTATACAGGTTGGAGCATTGGGGGTTTTTTCAGTGTTGTTTCTTAATTTAAAAAAAAGGAAGTGCCACAAAAATAGACTTTTGTCATTTTTTGTTATCTGTATTCACTGTGTTTGCTCTGAACTGGTTCATTTAACTTTTTGGATAAAGAGATCTCTCTGAAGACTTACGGAAAGTTGCATTTAAATTTAAAAAGATAAATTTGCACGTGGCATTTTAAAGCCTGTACTAAAAAAAAAAAAAAAAAAAAAAAAAAAAAAAAAAAAAAAAATCTGGTTTTGCAGTGATGGAGGTGGCCTCAGGAGAGTACGGGGACCAGAACAGCCGCCTGGTCAGGGCGGTGAGGGAGAGGATTTGTGACACGGACTACAAGAGAGACGCGGCTGGGGAGAACGAGCTGAACCCCTTCCTGTGGCACCGGCCCTCGGAGGAGGTACTGAGTGCACCCAGCACGGGGGAGGGAGGCTGCTGAGGGCTTTCTTCTTTTTCTTTTTTTTTTCTTTTCTTTTTTTTTTTTTTTTTGGTTTTTTTTTTTTTGTTTTGCTTTGGTTTTGGGTTTGGGGTTTTTTTTGTTTTGTTTTGTTTTGTTAGGGTCAGGGTTAAATGCACAAGACATTATTTCTTCTTTGGATACAGATGTTTATTAGTTCTTATCTACATTACAGTCTACAGTCTTATCTACATTACTTATCTATCATTACAGTCTCACAGACCACGAGTTCTACAGCACTTCAAGCTAACAAACTAAAAATGGAGCCATATTTTTTTTTAATAAAGTTTTTTTTAAGGGTAAACTGTTTAATTAAGAAATGGTGCTTAAATTATTTTCATTTTTAATTTAATAATTACTTGCAGTTCGCAGTGTGCATTTTTTTATTTAATTATACAATGTTACTTAAACTTATGAGGAAGAAGGACTAGTTTTTGTTTTAAAACTTTTATTTTGTTTTATGTATATTTTATTGTTGTTGGATACTGCTGGGAACCAGGGAAGAAGCAGCCTTGAAGCCTTGGGTTTCTCAGGCTGCTTCTTCCCTGGTTCCCAGCAGTAACCAATGACATATTATAGTTTAAAACTTTAAACTTTAGTTTTTTTACTATGTGATTTATTTAAATGGCACACTTATAATTTTAGTTTTGTTATTTAATTTTTGGAAGCTTTTTTCATGGCCTCAGGTCGAATGCAGTGTTCTCCTGCGGATCACTGTCTGTCAGGACAGAAAATGTAAAATTCTCAGTGACCAGGGTTCCAACAGGAGGGAATTTAAATCCTCAGCCAGTGGAGGAGTCTCTGGGCACACTCAGCTGATGTTAATGGGCTTTTGTGAATGAAAAGCCCATTTTTGTTTATTCTTTTTGTTTATTCTGTGGTGTGTTTCTGCAGGACTCCTCCTCCACAGAAGGCTGCCACAGCTTCTCTGCCAGCTGCCTAACCCAGTTCTGCATCCTCTTCAAAAGAACTTTCCTCACCATCATGAGGGACTCGGTAAGAAAGGCTTTATAAAAACTTTTATAGCCAAAAGGTCTGTTCAGGTGGGTGTGAGGCAGTGCACTGCACCTCAAAGGTGTCCAGCAGCCCATGAATTATCACAGAATTTCAAAGGGAAGAGGCTGATCTTTCAGTCTTGCTGTTGCCTCTCCCATCTTCCTTGTGAGCAGCAGCTTTCTGCACAGCACTCAGAAGCACCTGGCCTAAAAACCCAAAGTTTAAATCCCCTCTGTGCTGGCAGCTCCCTCATACAGATATTAATCCTAAAAGTGAGTGGGAGATTTAATGCTGTATCACAAAATCAGGTTTTACAGAAAATTCAGGATGGCAGAGATAATAATTTCAGTGTGATATAAAGTTACTACCTAAGATCTTCATTTTTGGAAATAGAAAATGGGTAGACAAAAAGTTTACTTCCTTGCCATAACTTGTTCTCCCTTCCTACTTTTTATAAGTTCATTTGTCAACATGGATTAATTAATGACTTAACATCAGGAGAAACTGTAACTGATTTACTGATGCATAGATTGAAGGACAATGCTGTTTTTATTTATTTTTTTTCCTGCTAGACTCTAAAGGCTTGCAGTTGTTCCCAATGTTATTATTTCTTTTGTTCTTCCAAGCTTGTTGTGGAAATACTGAGAAGGCACAGAAAGCTAATTTATTCCTCATGAATTTACTTTGGTCTGTGCAAGCCTGAAATGCCTTTTCTGCATCTTTTCTGCTCTGGGGAAATTTATCTTCTAGCCCCTGATGAATAAGAGCTAGTGGCTCCATGATATTGTCAGACAGTGAGATTTCAGGCTGCAGCATTTGCAGTTCCTGCCTGTATTACCTGGAAGAAATTTCCATGGGAAGCTCATAATTTTTCTTACCCAGTAGGAAATGAACATTTCTCATGGCAGGGCATTGGAAGTAGATGATCTTTAAGGCCCCTCCCAATCCAAACCATTCAATGATTTATACATAAGATTTTCCTGGACATAAGTGCTATTTTCCTGCAATCCATCTGGTTTCAGCCACACTGATCAGTCACTGATTTTGAGCCCAGACTTTCTGATAATCACCACTCCTTGCTTATCACAGGTCCTGACACACCTGAGGATCACCTCACACATTGGCATTGGGCTGCTCATTGGATTGCTCTACTTGGGCATTGGCAATGAAGCCAAGAAAGTCCTCAGCAACTCGGGATTCCTCTTTTTCTCCATGCTGTTCCTCATGTTTGCTGCGCTGATGCCGACTGTCCTCACCTGTGAGTGCCTGGCCCTGTGTCCAGCACGGGGCAGGGGGTGCAGGAGGGTGTTGGGTGTGTCTGGTTTTGTGTAAGACAGCATTTCACTTGTGGTTCTGCTTCTAGGCAGCTGGGGGGATAGATCTTGCACCCACAGCAGCACTCCTGTACAAGCAGGAACAGGCTTGGCCAGTGGCACTTCTCCCTCCCCAGTTTTCCCAGGGTTTTTCAGCACACACAGTTCAGTGTTACAGTCCTGGGCTGGAATTTCTCCTTATCCCAGTGCACCTCAGCCATGCCCTGAGCTCGTGGTTGGACTTAAGGAGGATGGAATAATTTCTCTGGGACTTCCAAGTTATGACTCCTGCATAAAATCAATTTATTCATGTGGTGTCAGAAGCAAACTTCTGCAGAATGGGGTGTTTCATACTTTAGGAGTGCTGTTTCTTTGGATTCCCTGTTGGACCAAAAGGAATAACCAAGTTCTTTAAATTTTGACACCACTTTTAATTGAAAGGTCCTCTTGAAGGGAGGTTCAGCTCATCTGAGTAATCTGGTCCACAGTCTCAACAGTGAGCAGCTCTAGGGGCTGAGCTTTTATATTTCATTACAAATACTGAAACTTTTGCTGCTCTGTCCCAGTCCCACCCTGGGACTGCAGCAGTGCAGGATTAGATGTGGATGAACTGTGTTGTTTTTCTGTGAAGCACTATTGCACCCTGCCAATAACCGAATAATCTGTGCTCTCTGCAGTCCCCCTTGAGATGGGAGTGTTTCTCAGAGAACATCTGAACTACTGGTACAGCCTGAAAGCCTATTACCTCGCCAAAACCATGGCTGATGTTCCTTTTCAGGTACATGCTCTGCCTTTCTATAAACTAAAACCATTTAAGTTCATGATTGGCAACCCCACTTGCCAAGAGGATTAGTACTGGTATTTTATCCATTGGAATAATGGGGGAAATGTCCATATGGGTCAGGGATGAATCAGAAACACCCTGAGAGTTCAGGACTTCACAAAAGCTGAGACTTAACCCAACATTATTTTAATAAACACATGACCAGCTTTGCTTATTTGCAGGAGGGGAATTGTGAAGGGATGGGAGTGGAATCTGTTCCCTAAGACACCCCACGATGTCAGGAATCACACGCCTGTCGTGCCATGGAAAGGCTGTGGATTGATTAGAGCCCCCCCACGTTTCTGTCTTGCTCAGAGCAGCAGTGAGTGTGTGGCTGCCAGGGGCTAACTCCCAGTGCATGTCCCTGCAGATCATGTTCCCTGTGGCTTACTGCAGCATCGTCTACTGGATGACATCCCAGCCCTCGGACGCGCTGCGCTTCGTCCTCTTCGCAGCCCTGGGGACCATGACATCCCTGGTGGCTCAGTCCCTGGGCCTGCTCATAGGGGCAGCCTCCACATCCCTCCAGGTACTGATGGATTAGTGGGGTTTGGTCGATTTTTTTTTTTTTTTCTTTTAGTTAGAGTCGGGGTTAAAGTACGAGAGACGAAGTTTCGTGTTTGGACTCAGTTGTTTATAAATTTTTATTTAGAGTATAGTGTGTGCTACAACATTTCTAGTTAAGTTAAAAGAGAGAAAATGGAGTTGTATTTCCCTCATTACAAGGTCTTTTAAAGCTAAACAGTTCAAATAAAAAGCTAACACATTATTTGTACTTTTGACCTAAGGATTAAACATCTGTGACTCGCAGTGTGGCACTTTTTATCTAATTAAAAAAGTACCACCTAAAACCAAGAAGAAGAAGAAGGAACAAGAAGGAAGAAAAAACTTCCACCCTAAAACCTCCATCTTGTCCCATATCTGTTACTATATTTTAAAACCCCAAATTCCAAGCCCTTCACCATGTGATATTACACACTTCTATTATAACTACACCCCCATGATTCCAACTCCATCACTCATATTTAGAAGCCTTCTCCAAGGCAGTGATCCCCTGAGGATCAGTGTCTGACAGCACAGAAAGGTCAAAATTGTCAGGCTTCAGGGTCCCAACACTGATGCTTTTTTGTGGTCTCACAGGAGCTCTGCTGTGTCCTCACTCTGCTCCCTGTCACGGCTGCTGTGTCCCCAGGATGTTTGTTGAGAGGTGACAGGCAGAAAGTTCCTTGCTGCAGCAGAGTTCTTGATGCTCCCCTCTCACACCAGAGCACAGAAATGTCCTGGATGTGAGGCTCTGAATTTCCTGCCCCACCTGAAGGGGTTGTGCTTCCCCTGCTTGGGTGGATTGGCACTTGCTGTTCATCCCAAACCGCAGGACTGATGTGTTTCTGCATCCCCACAAACCAGAAATTTTCCACAGTAGCTCAGGAGAAGGTTCTTCCCTGCACGTCCAAAAAAGCTGTAGAAGGAAGGGTAGGAAAAGGCTTGCCCAAACCCCAAATTTCTGGAAAGGGAGGGACAGTGGCAGCTGTTGGCATGACTGGAAGGTGGCCATGTAACTGCTGGCAGGAGATGTGCTGAGGTGACCACTCCACAGCACAGCTGCTCTGTGCTGCTGCTGCTAACAGATGGTTCTCACCTCAATGTGCATTGATGCTGTCAAGATTTCTGCAGCAGAACACTTCATTCCCTCTCTGTGCCACCCTGTGGAGACCAGCATAGCCTGTACTGCATCACCCCTGTGCTTCTGCTCTTCCCCTCACTAGAAATCTCACAGAAAGAGAAAAATCAGCAATTTTCTAGTATTTGAAACAGTGATAATTCAAGAGAGAAGAATTATTCCCAAGAGTAATAGAAGAGCAAGTTAATTTTTACTTTTTCTGACAAGAGAAACTCTGTTCCTTCTCTTCACAGGTGGCAACTTTTGTGGGCCCAGTTACTGCCATCCCAGTCCTTCTGTTCTCTGGGTTTTTTGTCAGCTTTGATACCATCCCAACATACCTCCAGTGGATGTCCTACATTTCCTATGTCAGGTACTGCTGGGAAACCTTCACCCTCCCACCTAGAAATGCTGTTTGTTTGCCTTTGCTTGGTTATTTTGGGTGCCAGAGACTGTTCACAGCATGTTCTTTTAGAGTATAAACATACTCATACATATGATGTAAACCACATTATCTCACTGCATTTTAAGTTGGATGTGTTGTGAAATAAATAGGAACAGGTTACTGCCCACAAGTCCCTGTCAGTGGGATTTGAATTTTGTATTCAGTGGGATTGCACAGCAGGAAAATCTTCCTGGATTTTGCAATAGTGGATTTATGAAATAATAAGGACATCACCAACTGAGAAATTGATGCCAGCACCTCATTTTGGAAGAAAGTGTTGTATAATTCACTGCTGTATCCTAGATAGGTTTTTTTGGATAAAGGCTTGTTTGTAAGTTTTGCAGTAGCACTGCCACAAAAGGCACAGGATTTGTGTCACCTCTAATTTAAACTGCTGCTTTAAGATCCATAGGCACCTCATATGCTGTCTGTGTCTGACACAGCTGTCTTAGGATGGGACAATTCCCACCAGGAAACCTATGGAGGGATAGTTTAGACTAGAAACTGAAATGTTTATAGCTGAAATTAGGAGAGGGCAATTTTCCCATGCCCCATTTCCCCACCCTGGCCAAGCTGCACTATTACTGAGAAATCCCAGGAAAAAAAATCCTCTTTGTTGCCAAGTGAGGTCCTACACAGATTCCTATCAAAGATAATGAGACTGCACCCCCCTAATTAATACTTAGAATTCAAGGTGAAGCCTTAAACCATTGCCTGGCTCATGTGGGGTCTCCTGAAGCCAGAGGGAGCTTTCATATTTATAAGCTCCATGATGGTTTATCTCCTTGCAAAAGCAAATACTGGGAATATTATCAGAGGGAAGGAGAAGGGACATTCTAGATTGATGCTGGTTTTAACATATTTCTGACTTTAAGCCATAATTATATCCCTGTTGCTTGTTTAAAATTAAAAAAAAAAAAAAAAAAGAAGCAAAATTATGATGTCACTTTTAAATGGGGGATTTCTGAATGTGTGCTGAAGTTATGCTGCTTTCTGATCTAACATTTTTTCTTTTGGAGGAATTGCACTGTGCACTAACTGGAAGCAGTTAAAGGCAAAACTCCTGCCCTTGTTCCCTCTTATGTAAAATGCCCGTGACATGTGATGTGCCTGATTGCAGCAGGGATGGAACTGTGCCCCAAGACAGATGTGTCAGAGCAATATTGACCCCCTCAGCGTTCCAGCTGAGCTCTCACAGGGATTGTGTTGCACTTCTAACCAGATTTTCCTTGTAATCCCTCCTTCTTTCCAGATACGGGTTCGAAGGAGTCATCCTCTCCATCTACGGGCTGGACCGGGAAGATCTGCATTGTGACAAAGATGACACCTGCCATTTCCAAAAATCAGAGGCCATCCTGAAAGAACTGGATGTAGAAAATGCCAAACTTTACCTGGACTTCATTGTCCTTGGGATTTTCTTCTTCTCTCTGCGCCTGATTGCCTACTTTGTCCTCAGATACAAAATCCGAGCGGAGAGGTAAAGGAAAAGCAGCTGAAGCAATGCAGTAGGAGAACTTTAGACATGCAATAGAGGGCACTTGACATTGTCTCACTGTGGCAGGCTGGCCCCCAGCCCCAGCCAGATGCTGTCCTGGCCGAGCCCATGGAGAGCCACAATGGGATAGTGGACACACAGTGTTAAACCAGTAAGTCCAGTTGGCTTGGGTCATGTTTTCATTACACTTTCTAGCTTTAACTAGGAAGAAGAACTAGAAGGGAATTTTTCACCACAGATTATCCATACTGAGGCAGTGTAACTGTAACAGGAAACCTGGCTGCAGGAGCTTTCCTTATGAAATTTTGGGATAAGGTCACCAGGATGCCAGTCCTGGTGGCCAGAATAGTGTAATGTCATCTCTAGTTGACAAGGTAGTGAGATGCAAAATGAGGAATGCAAAGAAAATAGGATTCTCTCATCTTTTTAAATTTCATCTTTGCAGTTTTCTATGTATTATTTTGCAATTCTTTTCCACAGAATTACCCCTTCTGGCTAAAAGTCTGTAAATGTATTAATAAGGTAAAGATATCTTTTTAATATGGATACTTTTTTAAAAGAAACCTAAAGTGATTCAAGTAATTATTTTTGTTTCTGTCTGAATTTAGAATTCTGGTGCTTTACTTGTCGAGCTGGTCTCATATCTGAAAACTGTAATGACAGGAGGAAAAGGCAGATTCTGAATCTGCACTAAACCTGTGGTCCCATTTGGAAGCAGCACTGGATAGCACATGCAGTTAGACATGGTCAAGCTGTCACTGAATGGTTGAAAAAAATATTCTTTTGCAGTGTCTTTAAATCCTTAGTATTTGTGATATTTTGGGATACTAGCTCTGTTCATTATCTGTTTGATCTACCTCCTGCAACTGAAAATAATCAAAGCTCTCCAAGGCTCATTTTTAATTAAGTTGTGAAAGCAGGATCTGTCCCTAAAGTGATTGTTAAAGGAGTGCAAGAGCTGTCCACAGATCAAAGCTTGGGCTACTGTGTTAAAACACCTGTGACTGCCTCATCCAGAGGTGTTCATTGTATCTGCAACACACTCTGGTAGGGCTCTCCAAAAAATACACAAATGACCTTGTAACACTGCAGGTCTAATCATGCCAGGCAGTTTTGTTCTCTTCCCTAAGTCTACATGCACAACATGGGAATCAGTTGATCTGAACATCAGTGAAACTGCTATTTTGGGATTCTCACCTCTGTAAATTTGGCAGGGGGAATTCTGGTTCCAAGCTGATGGGAAATCTGTCACTGATTTTCATGGGTTTGGATTTTCAACCCAAAATGAATCCACCACACTCCCATTAGACACCTTGGTGAGCTTTGGTGCAAACTGCACAGCCTTCTGCCATGACTGTGAATTTACCTTGGTGTCCCAGACCCCTGAGTGAGGTCTGCACATTCTGTAAATGCATTATTCCCAGCAGGATGCTGAAGCCTTGCAGGTTGGAGGCAGCAACCCATTGAGGAGCCCAACAGCTCATGGCAGCAGGGTAGAAAAGAGAGACCTGGTGCATCTTCTGGCCCCCAGCAGTCAAAAATCCGCAGACTTTTCCAAGGCTCCATGGCTGTGTCTATCCTAGTGAAATAAATAGTGCCAGGGCCAGCTCTGTTAGTCCTCAGACAGCTGGGGCTGATAGGAATGGCCCCTGCACTGACTTTTACACTGTCTGGAAAAGCTCTGGCTGGGCTGGGCTGCAGCTCTGCCATTTAGCAGGGAAGAAAATTGTTTCCCAGATATCCTGGCTCGTGCCCAGGCTCTGTTTGATTTACCAATACAGACACAGACTGTGTGTATCTGTTAAACTCAGGACACTGAACTAAGCCTGTGCTCTGGAAGGGTTTGAATCAAGTAACTTATTTTAGGAAGACTAGCTGAACTTTCCCTGAATGTAAGGTTTACCTGTGAAAGCAAAATCAATCTTTACTTTAGAAGGAAAACCAAATTCCTTGCACAGCCTGTTTGCATAATTTTTGCTGCTGTTTTTTCTCAAAAAGCTTTTGAGCAGTTCTGCAGAATTTCCAGGCATAATCACGAGCAGGTATGAACCTACATGGCTGTCAGATTTGAGAAATTAAGAATTTGAGCTATTCTAAATAATATTCATAGCTGTGAACAGTTTTTAAACAAGGCACAAGATGAAATCCCTTTAGCAGAATGTGCCTTGGTTATTTCAAGACTCTCCAAGTATTTGTGAATATTATAGGCAGTTCGAACATTTTTGCAAGCAGACAAAGGACTACATTTGCCAAATTACTCTTGGGTTGCAGACTTCTGGTTCAGGCTGAGGTCAGAGAGTGTGACATCCCTGGCATTAAATACCTTCAGGGTTCATGTTTTGAGTTTACCAACACCATTTACCAAAAACCACCCTGGCAATCCCTTGCAGTGTTCCAAATGAGGTAACTTTGCTGGCATTTCCACACTGGTGTCTTGCAGGATGCTGCCCTCTCCCATCTAGGCCAGTTTAGCTGCATTAATTCCTTGGATTTCTTGTTATCCTCTGCTTTTACACTGTCTCATTTTATGTTTTTAGCCTCCAGCATGTCCTCCAGTACTGTAACTTTTGTTGTGTTATGGTAGCCAAAAATCTGCTTCTCCACGGGTGTTCCTGAGAAAATTCCTGCTCTGGGAATGTTTTTTGTCACTCCTTTTTTTGTTAGTTACAGTCCTCTTTCCAGCCTTCTGCTGGCAGCATTTAGCTGGAAGTTGCTATTCTAAGGAATGCTTTCAGACTGTAGTATCCCAGTAAAGAATTAATTCTCTGGAAATTCTGTGATACACATAGATGAGATAATAATTTTTTCCCTCCCTAGCTCACAAATTAACTAATGATCTCTCTTTTGTCACTGCTGAGGGACAGAAGCCTTTAAAATCCATCTCAATTATGTTTTCATCTACTGCAAAGGTTTTTAATGTAGTCTCAGGTTGGCTTTTTTTCTCTTTACATGGAGATAAATTCTAACAGGCTGGTATAAAACACATTCCCAGGTTAATGAGCATGCAGGTGCTGTTGTGTTAAGCAGCACTTTGTGAAGCTCTGGAATTTTACTTCGAAGAATAATAAGGCCAAGCAAGATTCTGAAGGCTTCAAATCCTCAATTTTCAAATCCTCAGTTTTATAGCCATAGATAAAGAGCCATAAATTCTTTGAAGTCAATGCCACTATTACCATTTGAACCAGTCACAGCCTGGCTAAAAGTGTAAGAGGCTAAAGGTTTCTAAAGGTCACTTGAAAACTGAATGTATGATTTTTGTTGGGATTGCAGGAAGACTTCAGTGTCCTGTTGGCCTCCTTGTTCTATTTTGACTTGTTTGAGATGTTGCTTTGGTTACTGAGTGCATTAGTTAAGACTTTAGGTCCTTCATATTTCTTTTGTTGTTTTTCTTCGTGGAAACTTGCATATAATCTGAAAAACCCTGAAGGTTTTTAGAAATAACTTGAAGCGTTATTATTTACAATTAAATAAAAGATTTCTAAAGCAGATTCTGCTCTTAAGAAATTGAGAAGATTCCATTGTTGCAGGTAAAAGGGAGTGGAAGAAGACTGGTGCTGAAATCCTCTTCAGGTGTTAGAATTTAGCACCTATTTTCATTAAAAGAGAGGAATATGTGCACATGTAACAGGGACAGCTGGTTATGTAAGTGAGATAATGAACTTGAGCCCAAGAACTGGGATGTCTCAGGTGATTGACAGCTCCATCCACACTTTTGTGTCAAACTCTGTGTTCTCAGCAGAGAGGAATGTTTTATTAAACACTGCTCCTGCAAGGAAGTGTGGTACATCCTGACCTGTGATCCTCACAGAGATCCTGCCTGGCCTGTTTACACAGTGCTGGGTGGATTTTGGGAATCTAAGAATCAGGGAGAGGGCCAACAAAGCAGATATCCTGGTGGGAGTCTGTTACAGACCACCCAGCCAGGATGAAATATTCCATGGGAAGTCTTGTGATCAATGCCCCTTGTTCCTGTGGGAGACTTCAACTTGCCAGATGTCTGCTGGAAATACAACAGAGCAGGGAGGAAAAGTACAAGGGGTTCCTGGGGTGTGTGGGAGGTGATTCCTGACAGAGATGGTGAGGGAGCCAAGCAGTGGTGATGCCCCACTGGATCTGTGACCAGAGAAGGGCTGGTGGGTGATGTGGTAGCTGGAGATCCTCTTGGGCACAGTGAACATGGAATTAGAGGGTTTGGTTCTTGGGGAGATGCAGGGGTGGCAGCAGAATTCCAGCCTGGACTTGTGGAGGGCAGACTGTGCTTGGGGGCTGGATGGGCAGAGTCTCTTGGGAGCAGCCCTGAAGGGTGGAGGAGCTCAGGAAGGCACAGATATTCCTAAAGAAATCCTAAAGGCACAGCAGGAGCAGGACATCCATCCTCATGTGACAAAGGAGCCATGAGCCATGAGCCAGAGAGGCAGAAGGACTGGCCTAGCTGAGCAGAGAGCTTTGGCTGGAACTCATAGGAAAAAAAAAAAACCTTTGGAAGAAGGGGCAGGCAAACCAGCAGGACTACAAGGATGTTGTGAGGTTATGCGAGGAGAAATTAGAAGGGCCAAAGCCCAGCTAGAACTTAATCTGCTACTGCTGTAAAAGATATTTTAAAATATTCCTGTAAATACAGCACTAAGGAGAGTCTCCATCCTTCACTGGATGCCATCCTTTATTTCCTGCCTGAACAGCCCCACAATTGCTCAGGAATTTCTGTGTGGAGACCATTTATAAAGTATGATCCTGTGAAAAGCTGTAGGGAACTAGAAGCAGGCAGGAAATGGCACTGTGTCATGTCCTCTGTGGCAGCTGGTGACAGGCTGCTCTCTGCAGTGCCACACACACTGGTGAGTGCAGAAATTCAGTGCTGAGTGCCACTGGGGTTAATCAGGAGCTCTGCCATGAGTGAACAGGGGCATTTTCAGGGATCAGCCCCTACTGCCCTCTCTTAAATACCTGTTCCCATAACACACACAGGGGTTGTTGTGGGGTGTCCCACTGAGTGATTTTTATCAGCCCACATACCACCCTTCATATTACATGTCTGAAAGTTTCAGGCTGAGCCTGCAAACATAGCAAGTTTCATTTTAATTCTGTTCAAAGCTTTATTTCTGTTTCTGTACATATTCCAAGTAGAGTTTCTGAAGGAGTAATTGTAGGGCACAAAATTGAGCTTCAGTCTTTTTGTTATTTTGAAATCTCACGACAGATGATAATTTTATGCAGTTGTCAGCTGTAGAACCTTTCTTTAAGAGATTCAGATTTCTGTTGGGACCTGTTGCCAGCACTGTAGAGCAAAGGGTGGCCAGTCAGGATGTGTCTCCTGTGGCACAAATCATGGCCATGGCTCAGCCTGCATCCTCTGCACTGGTTGAACCTTCAAAACACGTCCACCTTTTGCTGGTTCTTTTTTATATTTTGTTCTGGGGGTTTCCGTGCAGCTCAGCCCATGCCTACCAGCTGCTTGTGTCCCTTTTTTCTGGATGTTCATGGCTGCTGTCCATGTGGGATGTGAAAATGAGCTGCTTGGGAAGAATGCAGGATGGTCAAAGGTGGAGGGATGACTTTGAGACTTCCTCGAGCTACCAAAGCCCCAATGTGCTGGATCTCTGGGTGTGCTTTACTCTTTCAAGAAGAAAAAACAAAATTCAAAAATGTCTTTTTAAGCAGATTGCAAGGCAACATGGAAGTTTCTACATTTAAAAGGTGATGGGTCTTTCTACTTCAGTGGCATCTGTGATGTCTTTTTTTCCCACCCCATTGTAGCTTATTTTAGTGGCCCATTTAGGGTAATCATTATGCAAACTCCTTTCTGTTACTTCCAGAAACCAGTTTTCTTGGCCTCAATAATTATACCAACCCTTACAAATGTGAATTAGTTGATCAATTAAATAAAAAGAAAAATTCTCTTAAATTATGGCAAAAGAAAATTAAATTTGAGATGATGACACATATATCTTAAAAGAAGAAGATGATAACAAGTCCTGCAGTGGAGCCAAGCCTTTACCTGTGTCAGTAAAGATTTATCAAATACCTTATCTGAGTCAGTTGACCTTATTGTGAGATTCTGCCCTTGAACCTGTTTCTGAATTATTTAACATTTGGTTCTTTTGTTTTTCAAAGCAAGAGTCAATGCAAGGTGTGATTTCAAATCAGCGTGCTGAAGTGTGCATATTCTGAATATCTAATATGTCATTGTTGTCTCTTGTTCCTGTAATGCATTTGCATTACCATGAATCAATTTTATTCTGCTTCTCTAGAGACTATTGCTGCCTGCACGCTGTGATATATTTGCACTGTTGTAGATATATATATATACTTATAATGTAATTATATTATACAAACCATGTCTTTTTCAGGTTGCTTGTTACCTTTGTAGTTGATGCTTCCTGGTACAGTGGACCTGAGTAAAAATGTGGGATGTGGGGCATTCTGATGATATATTACAGTAATAGAGAAATCTTTGTATATTTCTGTATACTTAATACCTGTAAGAAGAGATTTGTATGTGCATTATTTTCCAAACTTAGGGCTTTGTTTTCTGAGACTAGAGAACATTTATGATAATGTAACACACACACACATGAAAAAAAAAAAAATCAAATAAAGTGTTATTATTTTCAGACAGATGCCTTTGTTCTTGTTCTCACTCTGAGGGAAGTGGAAGATGTGCTGGTAGTGACACATTTTCACTGCCTGCTCCTTGATCCTGGCAGCCAGCAAGGACATGAATTGCCTATTCCCAGTTGTGGTGGTTTCAGGTGACTCCCAGTACAGGTGGGTTACAGAAATACCCAGTAAAAACCCTAAAAAGCAGAACTGCAGTCACTGGGGGCTGGAACCAGATGGGATTTAAGGTCCCTTCCAACCCAAACAGGGCAAGCATCAGGGGGTGCTTCTCTGAGAAACCTTACACAATTGAAGGACTTCTGAACTAGTGGAATTAACTACCTTTGTATTTTCATCCCATCTTGGTTGATTTTTCTTCCATGGACTAATCTTCTGTTCATCTTCTCCTTGCTACCTGTGAGTGGCAGATGTCCCTGTGCTGTTCCACTACAAGAAGCAGGAAGGGATCATTCCCTGCTTTCTGCTTGGCACTCTGGAATGGGTGGGTTTCTTCCTCCCTTCTCCCCAGCTGAAGAAAAACTCTATTTTATCCTGCCAGTCCCATTTCCCATTTTAACAAACACCCTTTCCCCTCATTCTGCCACAGCACCTGTGCCATGCTCTGCAGCCCTCTGGGCATTTCTGTCACCAGGAAAGTCTTCAGCTGCTTTGGGCAGGCAGTATTTTCATTTCTTGTGTTTCTCCATTGGCCAAGGAGTGACATGCTTGCTATTTCTGCTGCTTCCTGCTGCACTGGCAGGGAAACCCTTGGGCAGAAATCCTGCCCTGTGCCAGGCCCCATGAGCAATGTCAGTGCCAGGAGGAGGGTTCAGGGTTGTGTCTGTGCTTTGGCAAACACTCACTTTGCCTGGGTGGTTTTTCATGCATTTTCAAGGCTGTTTCATGGTGTTTGTGTGTTGGGCTTAAGACCAAGCTTAGACAACATCACTGTCTTTGTGCCACCCATCTAAACCACCACAGCAACCAAATTACCTGCTTTGCTCACCACACTTCAAAGAAAACTGCCCTAACTTTTACAAGTTAAGTAAATAAATAAATACCACCCATAAATAACATGAGCAGTGATGCTTAGAGCATGGATTGCCCTAAGGATGCAATAGGATTTCATTTTCATGACAGTTTTCTCATGATGACAGAGATCATACTTTATGTTAAGTTTTATAGCCCTGGAAATAATACTTGATTGAAGGAATTATGTTCCCAAAAACTAAATGCTTCCCAGTGCCAGCTGTTGTCCACAGATCAGGAAGGGAAGAGGAGGAATGGGAGTTCTTCATAGCCTGAGTGGCAACAAAAATTACTTTAAGCATTTTATGTGGCAGTTAATGCTATTAAATAACCCAACCATAAACTTCTCATTAGCAACACTGCAAAAATTAATATACCCCACATACAATTCCCATCCAGTGTGCACTCCAAATGGATGCATAAAATAAAAAGCATTTGAAAATAAAGGAGATTTCATTTTCTAACAGCTATCCATTTAAATCCTGCTTTGGAATGCAGGCTGGAGGCACCAAGGAGGTGTCTGGAGTGAGAGATGGGCTTGTTGAGCATGGGAGGGACCTGCCCAGGTGAGCAGTGAGCAGGTGCTGTGCTGTCAGCACTGACATCTTCCCATGGGACAGCCTTCAACAAGGGCTGGGTGGGAAGTGTTGCCACCTTCATTTAGGGGCAGAAAAGCTGTCAAGGGCTGGATTAGTCAAACTGACACTAATTGAATCCATTTCTGTTGTTTAGTGTGTTTTAAATTTCACAGCCTGGTTTGGTTCTGTGTCTTTTTTTTTTTTTTCTGTGACTTGTAGATTTTTTTCAAGATCTGTGAATTTTATTATGCACTGTTAACTCTGTGTGATGGCTTTTCTGGATTCCTGACATTCCTGTTCCAAGCCTGTGCCTGCACATGGGAAGGCTGAGAAAAAAGTCAATATTGTCTCTTCCATAGACAGAAAAGATTATCAAAACATGAAGCTGATCCACTGTCAGCCTGTGACAGCAAAAACACCCCTCAGAGTTGTTTTGTTTCCCCCAATTCTTTCTGACAGAGTAATTTTCTTGTCCTACTGCCTGTTTTGCTCTGCTGGACAGGCAGAATAAAGCTCCACCTGTTCCTAGGACCTTTTTTCTTACCCCCATGGCATCTGTAGAGTTAAATATGAAACAGATTTTGTGGCTTCATCAAGAGTCTTACAGGTGCTTTTTGTCTTTCTCCTGTGTAAGAATCAGACAGTAACTCCAAAGTACTGAAAGAAGAAACAAAAGTGACAATAAACCTTTTGATTTTGCTCCTTCTAATCATTGAAACTCATAGTCTGTGAAATGAAATTTTATGAAGTGAAAAATGGGAAATTTACCATTCACTGGCAGGGGAAGGAGCACCCAAGGATGGCAAAAAGGAAAAAGGAGCATCCTCTTCTACAGCACCTGAGTGCTGCCCAGCTGGTTCTAGAACTTGAATGCATTCTGTGTGCCAGCACAAATATTTTACAGCAAAGTCTGCTTCTCTGGCTGGTTTTTTCTAGTGCTGAGGACACATTTGTAGTCCATTGTGTACCTGGTGCTGGGACAGGGAGCATCCATGCTCTCTAAGGGATTTGGGCAGCTCAGGTTCATGTACCAACACTGGCAGCTTTCAAGTGCTTTAGAAGGCTCAGATGAGGGAAAAAGCTCCTGAATGATAATGGACTCTTTACCCAAAGAGGATTATTGTTTCTGGCAGAGTGCAGCTTGGAAAACTCACCTGAGAGCTTCTGGAATTCTCACCTGAACTTTGCTCCTGGGGAAGGTTGAGCAGCCATCACCCCAGAGCAGTGAATTTTCATTTTTGGACTACTCAGTCTGGCAGTGAGGGAAACTGAATCCGGGTCTAGAGATCATCATTCTGCCTGGATTTAACATAGGCAGCTAGGTTTGGTTTATTTTTTTGCTTTATTTTCTGTTCTCCAACCTATTTAATGGCATCAGGTTGAGTTTTCAAGCTTTAATAAAGTCAGTAACTCACAGACCTGTGGCAGCACCGTGGGATTTGGCTGTTCTCAACAGAGGAAATTTCAGTTTCCATATTCTTTTTCACTTCAGCTTAGCACCTTGTCTGAAATCTTTCTTGTGAACATGAGCTCTGCCAGAGGAGGTGTGTGACACTAGCAGGATCCACACCCTACCTGGAGTCATTTGGGAATGGCACCTGATGGAAGTGGCACATTGAAAAAAAAAAAAAAAGCCAACAACACTTTTTTTGGAGGTGTTTGCAGTTAAATCCCTTGTTCACATGGCTACAGGTTTGCTCTTTGTTGCTAGCACCCATCTGCTCTGAGCTCCTTGCCTGTCCTAGTTTTCTCCCCTGTTAGCTCTCCCTGTCAGCCAAACACAGTTTTCCTGATTACTTCAAAATGAGCCATTTCTGAGAACTTTCCCTTGGTGACAATTGCTTTAAAAGCCAGCAGAACATCTTCACTCACTGAAGCACCACTGCAATCAATCTGCAGTGTCAAACATGCTCTGTTCAGCCTTTATAACAGCTGGAGCTTTGCTGGCACTCAGCTGCCATGGTTGCAGTTTAGGACTATTGGGTATTCGGGATTTTAAACGTCATCCACTGTGTAATGGCCCCATCAGCACAAAGCCTTTGTGTCACAAATTGACACAAATGGGCTCCTGTAGCACCTCTGCTGACGAAAATCACAACGCTGACCTACTTTTTTTTCCTCTCCAGAAAAATATTCAGTGTTGGAACCCTGAACCCTGGTAGTTTTGAGCTTTCTGTGCTTTCTGGCACTGACCCCCAGGAGAACACTGCTTTTGACCTGAGGCCCTGGAGAAGCTTCCAAATTTGAGTGATGGAGTTAAAATCATGGGTGTGTAGTTAAATAGAAGTGTGTGATTTCACATGGTGAAGGGTTTTGGATTTGGGGTTTTAGGATATAGTAATAGTAATATGGGACAAGATGGAGGTTCTTGGGTGTTGTCTCTTTCTTCCTTCTTGCTCCTTCTTCTCCATGGTTTCAGGCAGTAGTTTTTGGTTGGACAGTCACTGCTGCACTGTGGGTCACATAAAATTTGGTTACTGGGTCAAAAGTACAAATAATAGATGTTAATTTTTAGTTGGATAGTTAGCCTTTAAAAGACCTTGTAACTAGCTAGGTACACCTCCATTTTCTCACTTTTGGCTTGATAGCTAGAAGTGCTGAAGAACTCTCTGTGCTTTATATAAGATTTAATAAACAACCAAGTCCAAACAAGAAATCCATCTCTTGAGCATTCAATCCTGACTCTGAGTGAAGGCAGGAGAAAAAACCAAACCACTGGCAATTCAGAACTTTGTTCACTTATTTAGCACTGGCTGCAGTGTGTGCAGAGCTGCAGATACAAAGGGTGAACCTTCACTTGAGGCTTTTTCTCCCTGGGGCTGTAAATGAGGCCCATGGACACTGACTCAGGTGAGGGGAGCCCTCAGAGTGACCCTGAAGGGGAGGAGAGGAGGGTCCCTCCTTTTGTAGCCACATCTCTGCAGTCCTGCACACTTCTCTTTGGTGTGCACTCCAGTTTTGGGGTCTCACTTTGCTCTGCCTTGGCTCTGCTGTCATCTTCAAATCCTCAGTGGCTGTGGCTTCCACTCTGCTTCTGCCAGCTTTATTTTCTCACTAAAAATATTGTTTTTTAGAATTCTAGGCAGTTTTTTTCAGCTTCATTTGTGTGGGTGTTGATAACAGTCTACCTAGAGAGACCTCAAGCACTTCCCAAATGTAAATTCCCAGAACAGACATCATCCCTTGAGACTTAGTGATGATGGCATATCCTTAGGTAATAATTATTAGTGCTGTGAGCAACTAACTCTGATTTATAACTCTGAATGTCTGGAGCTGCTGCATGACCCAGTGGTGGCTCAGCTCTTGGGAATTTGTGGTTAGTTTAGCTTGGGAATTTGTGGTTAGCAGTTTGTGGTTTGTGCAGGTGACATCATGCCCAGGGAGGATGCTGAGGGCACTGGGTCTGTTCAGCCTGGAGGAGTGAGGAGCAGAGGGGCAAACACTGATCTCTGCCCTGTGTGACAGTGACAGGACTGAGGGAATGGCCTGAAGCTGTGTCAGGAGTGGTTTAGGTTGGGTATTAGGAAAAGGTTCTTCCCCCAGAGGGTGGCTGGGCACTGAACAGGCTCCCCAGGACAGGGGGCACAGCACCAGCCTGGCAGAGCTCAAGGAATGTTTGAACAACACTCTCAGGCACAGGGATTCTTGGGGCTTGGGCTCCAATTCAAGTTGGACTTGATTTTTGTGGGTCCCTCCCAGCTCATCATTTTCTGTGATTCTTGGAAACACCTCCAAAGACCTTCAGCCCACTGCTCAGTTTATTGCTCCTATTGCAGCTGGTACCTGACCATATTCAAACCATATTATTGAGCCTGTTGCAAGTGGTTTATGAATAACTAATTTTTTATCTGGATAAACTTACTCATCACTAAAGTGCACAGGGATAAATCAAACCTCCAAGGTGGCATGTCAAGGAGGAAGATTTTTACAGTGGGGGTGAGGAAAGGCTGCAACAGGCTGCTCAGAGAAGTGAAAAATCCCTGGAAAAGTTCAAGAACACATTGGACAGGGCTAGGAGCAATGTGATCAATGCCCTTGCTCACTGCAGGGAGGTTGGATTAGATGCTGTTAAGGTCCCTCCAAATAAACCATTCTATAATTCTGTGATTCTGTGTCTCCATCTTTCTCCTGCAGCACAGCCCTGTACAGCTGCTCTCCCTGCTGAGCCTTGAGCAGTTTGCTGCTGCAGCAGCCTCAGGTTCCCCATTTTATTCCCAGCACAGCTCTTAGAGGCTCTTTCTGCCCTGGGCTCTTCCCTGGGCTCTTCCCTGGGCTCTTTCCTGAGCTCTCACTCATTAAAGATTCCCAGGGGAAAGCAGCCACACGACACCAGGAGCTTCTCCTGTGCCTACTGAGACACAGCAGCTCCATCTCAGGTTTGGGCCAGGGCTGGGAGAGCCTGTGTGCTGCTTTTAGTGTTGTAGATTCATTTCCTGAGTGTGAGCCATGGGACCTGCTTGTGGTGAGCACCAGAGAAGGGAGATGCAGAGAGCAGGAGGTGTTTGAGTGAAACCAGCTATCAAAGGTACCCTTCCCTATGTGTCAAAGAGGAAAAAAAAGCCCAAACACAGAGCTAAATCTATATAAAGGCAAACTCTGAGTATTTGCAGCATTCAGAAGGATGGGTGGCCTGTGGGATGCCAGCTAAGAAATTCAAGCAGAACTTGCAAGTGTGAAGTGTAACCAACACAAGAAGCTGAGTGCTGTGTTCCTTTTGGGAGCACTGGTGCCTGCTCCCTCATCAGCAGGTTGCTGACATGCCAAATTTCCTGGGAAATGGAGAAATACCCAGCTTTAAAATAAAGACAGCAAAAAATAAAACCCTCACAAGTTGTGTAGTATTTCTTTTATTACAGTGAAAACCTGTGTGGTCCTAGCCTACTGAAAGAATACAAGCAACCAGTAACTTTTCATCAGAAAGGAGTCAATCCCAGATAAAAAAACCAGCCTAGAAATCCTGTCTGTTGCAAAATACAAAGTCTGAGTTGGAACCTCTGTAGCTGTTCCATTGGAGTAGATCCAAAGATTGCAAAGTTCTTGGTGGAAGTTTCTCCTTTAACAAGCTGGGGAGGTAAAAAGGAGAAGCAGATTAAGGGACGTAAATCACACAAGATGCCAGGAAATGTTTTGCCTCAATGCAGGACATCTAAAAAGCAATTTTTTTAGCCATCTCCACCAACCCCCATACGTAGATGTGTTTACCATCTATGATCCAGATCAGTAAAAGCAAATTATGGTGAAATGTGGGTAGTACAGAACACAGTGTGGCTGAGGCTATTGGCTATTAAATATGCTGAGAGGTCAATTTTAACCAAAACAAAGTTAGCTGGGGATCAGAAATTTCTGTAGGTTTCATTCCATGTTTCCAAAACAAAGCCTTTTTTCTCTCATGCTGATAAAGTGGATGTGAGCTGGGTGGCTGCACCTCTATTACCTGAGCCCAGACTATGACACTGCCCACAGATCCCGGGCTCAGATGCATCAGCAGCACTCCACTCTGTATAACGAGCATTTTTTTAGGGTTTAGCCACTTTTTTCTGCTCACACCTTTAGGATTCTCTGGCTGGGCAGAGCAGGGACAGTGCCAGGAGCTGTGGGGCACCCCAGGGACACGGGGGACACCTCCTGGGGACATTACCTTCCTCCACATTGCGGTGGTAGAAGCACCAGGGGACCCCAGCAGGGTGTGCCCTGAAGCAGCAGCCCTTCCTTGTGCACTCCCAGGGCTTGATGCCAGGGTGGCCACAGTTTATCCTGTGGTAGGGATCGCTGGGACACACTTTCTTCACTGTGTAAAGCAAAAAAAAACAAACCAAAGGAAGGACAATGTGTTACTTCGTGCTCCGTCTGCCTGGTGATGTATTTCACAAATAAAAGGCAGGAGGCAAAGGTGAGGTCACTGGGCAGATGTGATGGCCATGGTGACCTTCTCTGAACCCATTTCAGCCAGCAGATTTACCCAAATCCTCACCCAGCCTCCCAGGCAAAACTAAATTCCAAAGGGTGATGAATTTCTGCTGAGCCCCAGGGATGAGAGGAGGCAAAATTCACCCCTGGAAGTGTCTGGCAGCAGCCCATCTTTACCTTCCTAAATCCAGCAATGGGTGGAAAGTCCTGTGTCTCCTGGGGTGGTAACACACACTGGGCTCAGACCAGGGTATGTCCATGACCTGACCCCATGCCAGCCCCAGGGCAGCCTGGCTAACACAGGGAGCACCACCCAGCCCTCTCTGCATGCCAGCTTAAGCTACAGAAAGGGAATAAATCTTTAGGAGGAAATCACAGCTCTTCCAGGCACTTAAACTAAAATCCCAAGTAAAGAGATTATACCACCCTGCTTGAATACTTCAGTTTTCCTCTCATGGAGCAGTTCTGCTCAGAAAAGCAATTCTATGAAAATGGAACCCCAAGTTGCTGCTGCTCGTTTTTCAAGATTTACAAGAATTGCAAGCAGTGCTCAAAAACAAAATTTCTGACTGTAATTCCCTGTTGACTAATCTCAATTTATATCAGGTTCTTCTGTTGGGTAGCATTGCCTTTGCACCCTCATTTCTTTTCATGTCACCTGTGCAGCTGCTGAGACTGCCCTGGAGTTCTCCTAAGGAGGAGTTGTGCTGCCAGCCCAGCAAATGTAGCTTACACTGAGATAATTAATGCAGCTAATTACACTCCATTACTTAACACACTTATGTAAAGTATACAGCTAATCCTAGAAAGACCAGGAGAGCAGCTGTTATCCTCTCTGAGAAAATAATGGTAAAAAATAGAAGCAGGATGCTGACAGATGTCAAACAAGTATCCACACAGCAAACCCATTTAAATAAATGCTGAGTATCCCTTGCTCTACCCATGGACAAGACCACAAATGACAATAAAATCTAAGTAATCAGCACAGGTTGGTGGATAACTAGAAGCTGAAGGAAGAGGAAATATATTGTGTGAAGAGGATGAGGAAGAGGTCTGATGGGTAAGCAAGGCTTGACTGCATTTTTCACCACTGGTCTCCTAACAGAGTTTTGTGCCCACTTTTCTTGCCTAAGGAGAAAAGCAGAACTGCTCCCTGGTTGTACACATTTCTGGATAATCAAACACAAGGAAAATCAGCGTTTCTGGCAGAGATATTACCTTTCTTTGGTTTAGGATTGTAGCACCAGGGGACGCTGGGGACTGAAGCGTTGAAGCAGCATCCAATTTTCTTGCACTCTGCTGCTGAGATCCCCGGGTAGCCACAGTTTGTCCTCTCCCTGGGAACCACTTTACACTGGCATTTTGCTGTCAGGACAAAAGGAGCAAGTCACAGGGTGTCAGTTTGCACACTTTTTATGGAGGGGTGTTCATCAAATGCTCACTGGGAACAATGTTCTTTCCCTAAATTCTTCCCATCTTTTTGGTTCCCTGCTAAGACCACAACCTGATGGTTTAAAAGTTGCTTTTAAACCTCTACCAGTTTTGGTCAGGGCTGTGCATCCCACTTTGGGAGTCTGTGGTCTCACTTGCAGCCAAGTCAGCCCAACACAGTGGGGTTTATGGACTTCATATTGACCACACCAAATGGGAAATCCCAAGAACTTCAAATATTATGTTATTAAATGCCCATCTCATGTGAAGAGAAAAAGGCTTAAGGATCCAGCGGATATTCAACAGGTGCAAAGACAAAAAACCTTTTCATTCTTGACAGGTGAATATAAAATACAGGATGATGTGCAAATAGCTGCAGCTTTTAACATTTTAAGTCATTTGCACAGTCAGCCACAACCAAGAAATTCTGGAGCTGTCCTCCAGCTGTCATTGAGTTACTTGCTTTCTACTCCTGGAGCTCTCTAAATGACTTGCCTTTAAATGAGGAGGCGGATAGACTCCTTTAAAACTGTGTTCACATGGCAAAGCAGCATAAACCAAATGTCAGAAGAAAATTTAGACAAAGCTGGCTCCTGTTCCAGCCCTGGTCCTGTTCTAGCGACCTCCTCTGCCTCTGCAGCAGGTTCCTGGTTATTCCACCAACACAAGAGTTCAGCTGCAGTCTTTCACGTTTTGCTATACATCTCTCTGATAAAAATTAAAAAGCAGGCTCCACTTGGGGAAGCAATAGCAGCACAGAGAGGCATTTTCTGCTAGAGCTGACAGGATCTGGCTGCAGGCGGCGGGATGAGGGTCCCACACGTACCTGGAAGGCAACAGCACAGGGATGTACTTACTTGGAGGTGCAACTCCCTCTGCCAGGGTGCTGAGGGCTATGATGAGGGTGATGGAGAGTGCACAGACCACCTTCAGGTCCATGGCTCTGGCAAGAGGAGAGGTGCTGCTTTCCCTGGAACCCGCGGGTTTTATGCGCTGCTCATGTTTGCCCAGCGAGCTCTGATAACATTGTTCCATCTGAAGCTTCACCCAGAAGGTTGGGTTTTCTTTTGTTTGGTTAGGAAGTGTTGCCATGCATATTTTGATATCCCAGAGATAAATTTCTGGGCTCCCTGAGCTATTGATCACATATCTATTACGTACCTATAGATACATGTCTATTATGTGATCCCATAATCTATCAAATGGATGCTGCTGGGTGCCCTGGGTACCAGAGGCTCTGGCTCTGAGTGCCAGACTTCATTCTGCTCTGATTTCATTGCCTTTAGAGTATTTTAGACAGCCAGTTTTATTTTCCATTCATCACTGAAAAATGCATACCTCTATTTTTCTACCCAGTGTATCTTTTCTGCCTTGATTTTTCCCTGGCCTTAAGGTTTTGGTTTTGCTTACTCTGAAACAGGAAAGGGAGAAGGGAGCTGTGATACCTCCAAGCTTCAGGAGACCACTGTGCACCTGAAAAAATACATAAACACAGAAAGTGGAAGGTGTGACTGAGAAATTAGCACATAAGGCCACTGTTGGTTTTCACACAAGGGAATTTAGGAAAAGAAGGTAAGAGCAGGAAAAAAAACAAACCCCAAAAGCTCAAGGGCATAAAGACAAGAGACAAGAGAAGAAATGAGAGTTTCTGTAAGGTCTCAGCCTGCCCCACAGGTGCTGTGCTCATCCAGGCATCAGTCCTGAGTGTCCCAGTTTTATTTTGGAGTTGCTGCCCTGTGCAAGGTCCTGTTCCAGTGGTGCCACAACAGGGGCTGTCCCCACCCCCTCTGCCTGATCCCCAAAGCAGAGCAGCACTTCCCAACCCATCCAACACCACCTGCATGGGTTTTGCCAAAACCAAACTTCTGAAACACCATGCTTGACCTAATAATTTCCTGCTTGCTTTTCTCCTGGTTTTTCCCAGACAGCCTTGTGGGACAACAGGCTTTAGGACTTGGACTGCTGAAGGTTTAAATCTTCCTTTTGGACAATCTTCTACCATTTACTGTAACAATTCTTAACTTCTAGCTACTTGTGAACTCTTAAAGACAATCAGAGCAGTGCCAGGGAGGAGGGAGAATCAGTGGGATGGTGGAACCACCTCTGCACCTGCAGGGCAGGCAGGGCAGGCTGCAGCCCCTTGGGTGCCCTGCAGCATCACCTTTCCTATGGGAAAACCACCAGGCAACCCTCCCTGCTCATCATCAAAATAAAGAGAGTCAATGCACTTTTTTGATCTCTGACAGAACTGTGTCTTTTTGCTTTGGAGTATTGTATATTAATTTGTTTTGTGTACCTTTCCATTACAAAGCTCAGTGAGAACTTTCAGCTTCTATGGTTGTGTTTTGGAGGAAGAGTTGAAAAGTATTTCCAACAAAGTGGAAGGGATTTTGCTCTACAGGGGAAAAAATAATAGTTTTTTTACTAAAGGTTAACTTATTCAACACTTTATGGAATGTATTTCTATTTAAGACATGGGTGGCATTTCTCATTGACAGTCACAATTCATAGATCAGATAATTTGTGATATCCATGGCACAAGACACCAGGCTGCAGGCAGAAGAGGGCTGTGCTCCATCACTCAGCAGCTCACATCACACTTCCTACCTCCATCACATAGAGAAAACATCAGACTAAAAACTGTAAAATCCCATTTTCCCTTTACAGGCAAAGTTCCACCATGATGCCTGTGCAGAGAATGCCTTGGTAGTTTTTCCAGCAGGGAGGTGGGCAGTGAGTTTGGCTGCAATGAGCACCAGAGGAAAGCAGAGACCCCAAGGGGACCGCGCTGCTTTTGGACCTCCGTGGAACTCTCAGAAGATTATCAGCCCATCGTGTGAGTCAGCTGAAACTGCAGATAAGGTCTGTGCTCCTGCTCCTTTCTGGACATTAATTAAGCCCTTATCTGCTGGCTGTCACCTCTTGGGCCCGATCCCAGCTGCGGGCACAAAGGCAAATCTCCCCCCGAGCTCTCTCTGCGGAAAGAGCGTTTGATTGGCATCTCAGAGCAAACACAGAGCAAGAAATGAGCTGCCTGCTCCCTGCCAGGGGATTACTTAAAGATCTTTAATATGTTTATATAGCAAAGCCTTGAAAATTATCTGGGGTTTCCCTGTGAATGTGTTTCCTTCTGTGAGGCCGGCACCTACCTGAAGCTTTTGGTAACTCTGGGAGGATCTCGGGCTCTGCAAGTGCCCGTGGCCAGAAGGGGCTTGGAGGGCTCCTTGCTCCTCCCTAAGGTCCACTGATGCCTGAAGAGGCTCCCTGGAACAAAGGAATAAAATAAGTATTTATTAAATACCTTTATCCAAAGGATTCACCTTGGGCAGTACAAGAGCCCTTGGCTAAACCCAAGTCAGATGTCAGGTCACGAATTTTTATACTATTATAAGTATAAACACTTTTATAAGTTTTGGTCCATTTCTATGTTGGGGTTCATTGTCCAATCCCAGCTCCAGGTCCTGCAGTCCCACCCTCCCAGACTCTCTCCTCCATTCTCTCTGTTTGCACTTTTTGGGGCTGAAGCTGCTGCGTGTCCTTGGTTCTGGGGCTGGACAAAGATTGTTTTGTGTGACTGAGCTGGGAGGAGAACTTGTAACACTCTATATGAACTTCAGTCTCACACACCAATGCAGTGCAGGATCTAGAAAATATAAAAGCTAAAACTTAAGGCATCACTGTGTCCTCCCCTGGTCCCTTTCAGCTGCTCTCATTTCCTTCCCAGCAAGGACAAGGAGAAATCACCACAGCTGGTATTGGATCTTGCTGTGGTTTAGTGGCAGCCTGCAACTCTTCATTCTCCTAACCCAGAACTTTTGAGGGATAAGAGTATTTTTTTATCTCTTTTCACTTAAAATAACCAGCAGGTGTCACAACTTTGATTTTCATCCTAAAGGGAGTGTTTTAGAAGGGAATTTCCTATTGTGGTAACAGTTAGTTTGAATGCTGACATGAAGAAATCTGTCACTGGGCAACATCACTGCTTTTGAGCCCACAAAGTAAATCCCAAGTTTTAAGTGCTCTCTAAAATAAATCATCATAACAGAAAGAAAAAATCAGTGGCAAAAGAGAGGGGTTTCTGCAATTTGCTCCTTCCAGCTGTGCATAACACAGAAAAGTACAAGCTGAAATGCCTCAAACCAGGACAATATCTGTCTGTCTACCAGATAACACTGAAGGGTCAAAAAAACAAACAGATAAAACCCTACATCTTAATTCTGAAAATGGACAGTTCAAAATAACCCTTGAGATTCATGGCTTTGATAAAGATCCCTACCACAAATCTATTAATGCAGTTGTCAAAATCTACTTGAACTCTGTGAGTTCAAACTTCCTTCAGGGAATTGTATGAAATAATATGTCATTTCTACAAACCACAGACAGTGCTGGAAGAGGACTTTTGTCACATTTCTGTGGCAAATATCCTTGCCCAAGGTGAAAAGAAAGATTTAATTACTGAAGATAATCATATGTGCAACTCAGAGCTGAGTCAGATCTAAAAGCCTGAATTTCAGCATCCAATACACTACAAAAGGTTTGATTGTGACTGCACAGCCCAGTTTAGAAATACAGATCTGAGCCAGTAATTTTCCCTAATGCTTCTGGGATCTCCAAGCACTTCATTATCTCAGCATCACCATCCGTTTTTGTGAGCACCAAAATAACCCCAGAAAATCCTTATTTTTCCTGAAATGAGGTGGGGACCAGCCTGTGGAGAGGAGGACACACTGGAGCCAGTAAAGCAGGGAAATATGCAATTTGTTTCTTTTCTGGAACTGATCAGATTTATAGTGACCCAGAGAAGGGAAGAAACTCCTGAGAAATGCAGATCTGACTCAAGATGTGGCCACTGAAAGGTCTTGTTGTGATAATGGTTGGGATGAATTCCAGTTTACCGTGCCACAGGCAATGAGGGAGCCCAAATCCTGACCTATTACTGTCTAAAAAGGGACAAACAGATCAAGAAGACTTATGAAATTGAGCTTAAAGGAAGAGTAAAATGTGTGAAATGCTGGCAAACAGCAGGGTGCTGTTGAAGGACACAATAGGAAAAACTCAATAAATATTTACCATTGAACAAAAAATATGAAAAGGATGTCCTCAGGCACACATATAACCCAGAATAATTAAATGAGAGAGTAAAGGAAGCTACTAGAAGAAAAATGACCTTTTTTGTTTTCCAAGTAAAATAAATAAAATAGAAGAAAAAAAATACTGCAGGAAAGTAAATTCACAAAGAGGTAAACAAATAATTTCTTTTCAGATAGGAGACAAAGGTCAGCAATCACAGGGGAGAGGAGAGGATTTTTGCTCAACATACTCATGATCAGGAAAGCTTGGTGAATAATGAAGTGATGAATATGCTGATGATTCAGAATTATTTTTTCATATTTTTAAAAAGGTGCAGCTAGCTGAACAGTTGTGGAAATATCTTACAAGATTGACTGGGTGATAAATGGTAAATGAAATAAAAAGTAAAGTGCACAGAGGAAGAGTAACCTAAGTATATAATCACCAAGATGGGCTGCAAATTAGCTCCTGTCACTCACACAGCTCCCCATCACTGTGGATGAGCCAGCTAAATATTCAAAGTGAAAAAAAAAAAGGCAAATTGCTTTCAGTAGTTATTAGGAAAGGAGTACAAAGTAGAAAACACAATTCTGGTATGGGCCCAGTCCCTTTGTGACATTCTGGCTGCCATGAGTTTAAAAGGAGACAGTGTAATTAGGAAAGATGCTGAGAAAAGCCCTCTGGCTCATGAGAGCAATGAGCTGTGGAAAAATGTTTTGAAGAGTGTAGGGATCTTAGAAACTTAGTTGTCACAGGACAGATGGGGAAATTTGTCCTGGATAAAACCTGGATGGTTCCTGAGAGGGCTCCTGCAGAGTTCTGCTGGGACCTTTGCAGCTTAGCAGGCTCACAAAGCAGCTGAAAGAGGAGGTGAGAGGGTAAAACCTGCTGGTGACACAGAATTTCCTTGGCAGTAAAAATATGAGGCAGTTGCTCGGATGGATTGTGCAAAAATGTAATGACTGCAGAGCTGGATGGCATTGAGACATCATGTCTGGAAACATGAGTGATGCACACCTGGGAAAGGAGCAATCCCACCTTTTCAGTTACAGTGAAGGACCCTGAGCTATGGTGACCTCTCAGGTTGTGGTGAGAGCAGTGTGAGGATGACAGGAGCAGATGGAGGATAACAGACAGTTTGTGAAAACACCAGCTCAGTGCTTAGCAACCGTGAGAACTGCAAATGACAAAAAAGCAAATAACAGTTCTTAGGCAAGGAATAGAGAATCACAGACTTAAAAAGTTTTTCCATTTCATGAACTCACTGTGTTCTCAGTCTCCAGCCTGTAAAAGGTCCCGTGGTGGGGATGGCAGTGTGGGGCAGCATCCACATCAGGAATATTTATGTATTTATGTACACCAGGTCTCTCCAGATCCTCACAGATCACAGGGGGCACAGCTCATGGTCTCATCTAACATAAAAGTCTCAGTGGTAAGTTAGAAGCACATGAAGGAGGATGGTTCATCACCTAGCACAGGAATCTGATGCAATTCAGCTGTGGATGCTAAAACTCCCCACAAGCCTGAAAAGCAACTGGATGAACTCATTGAAGAAAAACTGCTTGGGGCTATTAAATCCCCAAACTGCACATGTATCTCAGGAAATGTCTTAAGCTGCAAATCCTTGGAGGCTGGAAGGGTATTTTTGTGAAAGCATCACTGCCTGTGGCTGGCTGGACTTGAGCAAATATTGCTTATAATTTCTCAGAATAAAACAACCAGAGAGCATTCAGTAAAATGATGGAGCAGGAGTGGGAAATGAGAATAAAGTGGTGTATGACTGGATTATCTCTGCTTCTTGTTGAAGTTTTCCTGTGACCACCTGTAACTGGCTCAGGGAACTGGGCTAGGAAGGGATTAATTTAGTTTGGCCCATCCCATGATTTCATCATTGCATCTTTATTTTCATCATTTCTCAGGGACATCTTTTCAAATCATCCAGTGACAGTTTCAAGCTCAAAACCAAGATAATCTAGTTTGTGTTTAATACCGAATCTGGTAAAATGTCCCAGTTTGAAGAATGGAAAATGCTGTGATGGGTGGAGCTTTGCAGATCATTCCAAACCTCCCCAAAACCTGAAGCAAGCCCACACCTGTGGATTGGCTGTGATTCCCAGAAGGAAAACTCAAATCCAGCACCACTCCTGACATGGAGAAGGTTTCTGGGTCTGTTCCCTTCCACAGTGACTGGTGGGAAGGAGGGATTCCCACATATTAGTGGCACCACATATTAGTGCTTATCTTCTTTTTTCCTCTGCCTTCTCAGAGCCAGGATTGAAGCACGAGAGATGGATTTTTGTGTTCAGACTCGGTTGTTTATTAATTCTTACCTATAGTACAGGGAGTTCCACAGCACTGCTAGCTAGAAAGCCAAAAGTGAGAAAACTGTATCTTGCTTGTTACAAGGTCTTTTAAGGCCTAACTATCCAATTAAAAGCTAACATCTATATTATGTATACTTTTGACCCAATGACCAAACTCCTGTGACCTGCACTGTGGTACCTTCTATGCAACCAAAAACTATTACCTGAAACTAAGAAGGAAGAAGAGCCAATGCCCAAGAACCTTGTCCCATACCTATTACTAAATTTCAAACCCCCAAATTCCAAACCCTTCAGCATGGGAAATCACACACTTCTACCCAAACTACACACCAGTGATTTCAACTCCATCACTCAAATTTGGAAGCCCTCTCCATGGCCTCAGGTCCAAAGCAGTGTTCTTTTGGGGGTCAGAGCCAGAAAGCACAGAAAGTTCAAACTCCCAGGCTTCAGGGCTCCAACACAGGTGCAGTGAAAGAGCATCACCTGCAAGGGGCACGAGCCAACACCTCTCACCTGCACACAGGGACAGGAGGGCACTGAGAGCACCCAGCAGCCCCAAGCACTGATGTTCTGGGTGCAATGGCATGGAACAGCTGATATATATTGTCCATATTGCATCATTTCAGCACATTTCATTCATTAATGTCAGAGCAATTAGCAGGGTAACCAGGAGCAGGTCAGCAGCCATTTACTCTGCAAGCTAAAAGGAAATGTTACCCCTTTCATTTTCTGGCAGTTTCTTAGAGCAGATTGAGAGCTCTGGGTTTCACCTCACATGTCAAGGATTTAATATTATTTGGGACACATGAGATATTAAAAAAAAAAAAAAAAAAAAAAAAAAAAAAGGATCCATAGCTCAAATTTGCTACTAGGGGAACAGTGATCAAAACTTTGAAAACTAGGCAATGCAGGCAAAGGGCTGCAAGGTTATTTCTGACACAAATAGCTAAAGAGATAAATACAAATGAGAAATGCCTGAAATAGGAGAAGGAGGAGACCTAGGAAATAATAAGTGAGTCTAAGACCCTGAGTGGGAGGAAAAGGTCATTTCAGAGAAGTTTTGCCCCAGTGGTTTCAAAAGCAAAAAGACATTGCCTAAACTGCTGTCTCCAGCTGATGGTGAGGACTGGAGAGGCTGAGAGGGACGTGCAGTGTGACAAGGTCTGTAAAAGAATTGAGGTTAGAAAGTGACCTGGGACAGCTCAGCTGAGCTGATGGCAAAAATTACCTACAGAGCTGGCAGAGTGGAATCAAGATTATTGCTGTTTTTAGCAAGTTTCACTTATTGCTCTTTTCATTGATGACTGTGAAGGGAGGAAATATTGGCCAGGAAGTGTTTCTTCTGCACCAATTAAATGTGGTTAAAAATAGAGGGAGAAATATTAAGCTCCAATGTTAGCAAGAGTTGATATATGATGATTACTGGCAGAGCTACTTCAGGGGAAACTGTGTCTCTATTCAGTTCAATTCTTCAAAGGATTTAACAAAATAAAGATAGAAAAAAAAGTAGAAAGAAAGAAAGGAAGTAGAAATTTCAACAGGAAAAAAAAGGCTAGCCATGAAATTTCTTTGAAATCTTCACTTTAAAGATTTTAAAGAGACTGGGCATACAAAATGAACTGTAAAGTTCTGGCAAGAATCAGAAAAGAAGAAAAAAAAACTTTCTATACAGGAAAATCTTAACAAGAATGTCTTATTTTACTGTGGGTTTTTAAAAAGTTACTGCTGGTGAGAGCATTGCAGAAGCCAGAGCTCAGCCCAGAGGAGCACCTGGAGGTTTCCAGCTGGGATGAAGGATGCCAGGACAGAGGAAATGGCACCTGAGGCTGCCCTTGCTGTGTCCTGCTTACCTGGAGTAACCCCAGGAAAAGTGATGCAAGCACTCCCAGATCTGTGGTGAGGAGCAAGAACTGGATCAAATGCACCCAGCAGCATCAAAATACAGCTGTTAGAGCTGGCTGGGATCTCTCCAATGTAAAGTTTTGTCAGGATGAGTAGATCGAAGCAGAAACTTCATGCCTGCAAGGATTGCATGGCAGAACAGCTCTGTGACAGCTCTTCCCAACCTGAAGGTGTTTTGGGACAGGGCAGACAGCAAGCAAGAGGGGTCCTGGTCACCTCAACAAAAAGCCATTTGCAGCAGTTCCTGGAAGGGAAAATCCATCTGGGCTTTTAAAAACACCAAAAATACCACAGCTGGTTGATGAATTCCCTGAGCCTGGAATGGCCAGTGAAGAGGACACTGGACCTCTTGTGGGCAAGTGTGTCCAGAGCTCAAGGCAGCACAGTTTGCCCTTGCCCACTTGCCAAGGATCTGGCACTGGCTCAATCTTCCCCACTCTCTGAAGCCAGAAAACCCCTTTGATAGTGAGAACATAAAGCTGGTTTGGTGCAAACAGCAGAGCAATCAAATTTTGATGATGCAAGATTTTGCTCACATTTTCTCTCTATGTCACACAGACAATGCAGGAGCCCAAGAGGGCTCTCACGTTGGATCACTGCTTTAAATCTGTCATTTGTAGCACAATAAAGTGAATTGTCAAACATATTTCTGTCCACAGTAGCAAAACAGCAATTAATCCATGCCCATAAATACAGGGGGGGAAATGCTAATACTGCAGTAAACCAAGCAGCTTCTCTTTCTAACATATTTTGCTTTCCATAAATGAGACCTGAATTCTCAATGCCTCTCAGCTAATGGGAAAATTTTGAAAACCTAATTAAAAGGTCTCTATTCAGTGGGCTGTAGAGAATCTATAGCAGTGGAACTGCCTGTGTCAGACAGATATGCCACTGATGGTCCTGTGGGAGCTAATGATGAAGGGACTGCAAGAAAGGATGGAGAGGAAAAGGAACTGGGGGAGAAAAAGAACAGGGCAGCAGGCTGGGCATTGTTTCAGACACTGTGGTGGTGTGCAGGTAGGCTGGGGAAGGGACAGGGCTGGGGACATGCTGGTGTCAGCCCTAAAAACGTGCTGCTGAGACCCAGTGCCTGTGGCAAAGCCCCTGAGGCTTCTGCAAGGGCAACAGCAGCAGCAGCTGTGAGCAAAAACATGCTGAGAGAAAGCTTTGGCACTGATGGACTTCATGCAAACCTGATGGATTCAGGGGGAGATCACAGCATTTCTCATTTCACCAGCCACAGAACAAACTCTGCTTTTCTCCCAAAGTAAAACCAGTTTGCCCAAAGCTGGAACAGGCTCTTGCCCAGCACTACAGGCACGTTCATGCCAGGCAGGTAAATAAAGGAAAGCAGCCCAGCCCCACTGAAAATGCTTAACTGGTGGCAAATGTTCCCCTCCTGCACCTTTAGAGAGCCTCTGTGTTAAATTCTGAGCTGGCAGTGCAGAGCACAGGCACACAGCACTTGGCAGCCAAGGGTCTCTCCCTGGGGATATTCCAGAGCCATCTGCACACAATCCTGTGCTCTGGGAGCCCTGTTGGGCAGGGAGGAGGGACCAGAGGAGCCACTGTGCTCCCTTCCAGCCTGACCCACCCTGGGAAGGGCTTTGCAGTGGCAGCAGCCACTGCTGACAGGAGGCCAGTGGGGTTTAATTGCTTATAAACCGAGCTGTGAGTTTCTGGTAGTTGGAACCCAATGTTCCTCTGTTCTACAAATGCTTTTCCTGGGTTTTAGTCTCAGCCAGGTTGGACTTTGGATGGTTTAAAACCTCCTTATTCACCTCCTCGATAACAGAGGAGAGGTTTGGAAATGTGGAGAACATGAGGCCCCTGTAAAAAAGGGGGGCTGGTTTATGAAGAATCCAGGCACCCCTCCCTCCCTGCCTGCCAAATGTCCTCCTCATTCACTTTCACCTAATGCCCAATTAATTGTTTGCAGTAAGAAGGGCCACCTGCAAGGGGAGAAGCTGAGAGGGGAATTCTGTGAGTCAGAAGGAAGCTTTGGAAGCTGGGAGCCCAGCAGCTCTCACCTGAAGGTTAACCAAGCAGGTAAATCCCTGCTCAGTCCCTTTCCCCTTTAAGATACTTTTACTTAATGAACATTAGCAGTAAGAGAAAAAGTCCTGCCAATAATTTAAATTATTTGTTGCCACATCTAAATGCCCTGCTGTTTGTGCTGGGATCTATTCAGAGTAACTTATTTAGTAAATGCTTTGTTTGCTTAATCCTAAGAGTAGTTTTATACAAACTTTGATTAGAACGTTCCCTACCAGTTTTGGGAGTGAACACACTGGTCAGGAATTTTCAGTCAGAGGTTTTCTTCCCATGCTAGAACTAAACTTGGCCATTGTGACTGCATGATGTAAGAAAATGATTGCTACTGCAAGGCCTAATTTGGTGAATGTTTTGGTATCACATTGGTCTCAGAGACTTGCAAAGTTAAAAGCAAGTGATCCCTGTTCCTGGCCTTTGGGAAACACAGACCTGCAGAGAGTGTGAAATGATGAGTTTCCCTCAGCTGAAATACTCCTGAAAAATGGTTCTCAAACAGATTTTGGGTGAGAGGACAGCTTTGAAGGCCAACCTTGGCTATGAGGCATTCTCCCTTTTTGAAGGAGCCTGTCCAGACATGGGAAGGTGAAACTGTGAAATTCATTTGCTTTACATGTCACCAGAGTCAGGACTTCAGCCTGTGTGAACATTTGGTTCCTATTCACATTAGGTGGGTCACCCTAGTGCCAGCAGGACTTTCTGGAACTGTCCTGACCTCATTCACTTCACCTTTTAATAGAAAGAAGGAAAACAAGTTTACTTGTATCCTTGGAAAGACCAATTCCTGTGCCATGGTTGCAGCAAGAAGGGTGAATAGAGACAGGATGAGGACAAATGGCTTTGTGGGCTCCATCTGTCATCTTTATGTTCCTCTAGAATAGAAAAATGTGAGTCATCTGTCTGTAGGACTGATGGAGAGAACATGAACCCTTAAATAATCTCTCTTCCTCTCCTTCTTCTTCTTCTTTTTAGTTGGTTAAATCAAATAGATTTTGTCCATAGAATCCTCTACAAAGCAGGTGTGCCTTAAATCCTGTGCTTCACTAAAGCCTGGCCCATTCCTGTCTTGGACTCATCCCACTCACAGCTCAAAGGAGGGTGAGATTTAGGAGAAGGAGGTATTTTTCTCTTAGCATCCTTTTATGTTTTTTAGGCATTTTAAAATTTAAAAAATGCTCATGCCATGGTGAATACTTGCTTTAACAGCTCCAGGGTTCCTGCTTGCCCAGCAGGTTACCCTCTGACTACAGATCACCTGAAGCTCAGTGACTGTTCATGGTCACCAGGGGAAACAGCCCAGCAAAAACATCCTAATGCTGGTGGAATTCATCCTGGGCTGCTGGATCTCAATCTGATTCCAGAAAAATGCAACAACCACCCCAGCCTGAGGTGGCCATTCCCTTTTCCACACCCCAGGAGGCAGCAGGGCAGTCTGGGCCCCTCCATTCTGGGTCAGTGTTTGCTCCTGCAGGAGCAAGGCTGGAATCACTGCACCAGCCTCTTTCCTTGGTTTTGGGAGCCAACCTTTTGCTCCCTACCTCATTTTCCTCAGAGGAGAGAGCTGGCAATCCCTCTCCTCAGGAAAGCAGCAGGATGAAAGCAGATTTCAGCAAGTTCTCTGCTTCACCCCTTTGCCATCCAGCTAAACTTAGATGGTGTCTTTCCTCTCCAGTCCTCCATAACAAGCATCCTGCACCTAAAAGTTAGCAAAACTGGTTTTGAAATCACAAATTGACTAGGTTGGAAAAGACCTCTGAGATCATGGAGTCCAAAAAAATTCTCTTCCACGTGCTGTGGGGTGTGGTTAATTATTCAGAGTTGAAGTCATGGGAGTAAAACCCATCTGAAAAGCAAGATCCCTGCAGGAGGTGGGAGGGATGAAGTCACAGCCCAGCACTTTTTGCTCCACTTTCCCTGAAACCACAAGAGCCCAGGGATAGAGCAGCAGGAGTTCAGCTTTAGCTGGGCCCAGGGAGGGCAGAAGCTGCACCAGCCATGGCTGGACCCTGCCTGTCCCTGCACCTGGGGCATCCCTGACCCCAGGGAGCTGCACCTGAGGGCTGACTATTGCAAACTCCATGTTTTCCTCCAGCTTTCCTCTTCTTCAGCAATACTGGCACAGGAAATACAAAAGGAATAATTACTGGAGATAGGGGTCTTTATTTTTTCTTTAAAAACTGAGCACATTTGGGTAGGCCCAAGTCCCTGAGTGCTCTCCCTCAGGGCTCAGTTGGGTTTTCTGCACCCTTAGCCCATGGCATCTGCAGCTCTCCTGGGGGCTGGGCAGCACCACACAGGAGCTGGGCAGTTTGTTTTGGGCACCCAACACCCCAGTGTGAGCATCCCATCCATGCCTCAGCCTCTCTTCCCTGCCATGCTCCTGTGCACAGCTGGGCCAGTGCTGCTTGTTTAAAACCCCATAATCCAGGGGTTCTGAGGGGTTGGGTTTCCCCCTTCCCCTCCCTCCCTCCACCAGCATCTGAGCACAAGCCTGAGCTTGCTGCAGGAGAAAGGAATCGATTTTTTTCTGGTTAATTTGTGTACTTAATGACCTTGAGATAGAGTTGTTTCCCTTTGGCTTGGGGCAGCACCAGGATTACCCTGAGCTCCTCCTAGCCCTTGTTCTTGCTCCCAGTCAGGCTCAGGAGATCTGTGCTGTCAGCACACAGTGGCATTTGCCTCCCCAGTGTTCCCAAGTGCCTCCTGCCATGCCACAGCCCTGGAAGAACAGGCACCACACCACAGGCTGTCCCCTGGCAGCAGCTGAATGTCACAGACCCACAGACTGGTTTGGGTTGGAAAGCACCTCAAAATCATCTGGTTCCAACCCCCTGCCCTGCCACAGGGTCCTGGTGTCCTTCTGCTTGGCCCCTGTGTTCGTGTCAGGGCCACTGATGGGGAGCCAGCCCATGGAATAGCCATGAGCCCAGGGCTGCCCTGCCTTCCACTACAAACAGGCCAGCACAGCTCAATCCTCTGAGCAAAGGGCTGCTTAGTGAAGTAGGTTATGGTCCTGGCCTGCTCTCAGAAGCAGAATATGTTAATCTTCACACTTTAAAGTGCTATTTTTCTCTATTCATACCAGTCCCATTCTATGCCTGCAGCCAAATGTTGCTGTGCAGGCTGGTGTGGCCCTGAGGAGCCTCTGAGGGGCTGACATTGCCTTTCCCTGTGGAAACAGGCAGGGCTGGAAGCTGGAAACATCAGCTATCCAAAGGTGTCAGCACAGGGGATGGGCTCAGTGTGGTATGAGAGTGATGCCATGAGACTGTGGGCAGTGCTGGGGACAGTCCGTGTGACAGAGGGTGGTCAGTGTGACAAAGGCTGGTCAGTGTGACAAAGGTTGATGCATGTGACAAGTAAAAAAGGCTGGAGGAAAGCCCCTCAGCTGCAGAGTGGCAGTGAATAATGGTGGGTTTGCTCAGCAGGATGCCTGACCAGCCCTTTTCCCTCCATCCCAATGCTCTGCACAGACACCTCCAGCACAAATCCTTCCATCCCATCTCACATATACTACCCAAACTCTTCTTCTCCTACTCCCCCTTTTCCAAGGCAGTTAAAGGCACCTCCACAAGGAGTCTTTCTGAGCTGTGTACAGCACAGATCATACAGGATTATGCCATATAAATTTATTTAAATAAATATTATGCTATTAGCAGATTAATTAAACATTTAGAAAATCTCTTTTCCCTTCTGAATACTGGCTTATTGTTTTGAGTTTATTAATCTTGGAGAATGAAAACTGAGTCTATATTTTGTAGCATAGTCCTTGAGGTACATTCTCAACACCACTTTGTTTTTTGTGATGTCTCAGGCACCCATACAGAATTTGAAAGCAGCAGCACAGCTTTACTCCCTGATTCTCTGCTGGTAGAATGGAGCTGCTCCCTTTGAGCTGCTGAATGGTTTCAGTCCAAAATTAAACCAGCTTTTCACCAGCTCAAGACAGAAAGAAGCTGCAATAATTCCTGATCTGATTCAGAAAAATGTTGGTTTTGATCTGCCCAAAAAGCAGCACTGCTGGGAGAGCAGATCTGTGTGTGACTGTGCTACCACAGCTCAGAGAAACACAAACCATTGGTATCCCAACCTTTACCCTCCCTCCTTTTCTGAGGAACAAATTGTCTTCATTTGCTGTGCCCATCATGATCCTGTTCTGAGCTATTGCTCTACCTCTGCACGTAACTGTACAGCTATAAGGATAGTATTCACTTTATGTTTAGTATTTCTTGGTGTTATGAAGTGTTATGTATATCTCTGGATTTTACATCTCCTGGATGCTGATGGAGAAACTCCTGAGCTTTGTCTCTGGGTCCCTGCTGCCCCACAGCCAGGGAGGTGGTTAGAATTCAGGATAATCTGCAGGCTTTAAGCAGGATGTGTATCCAAAGGAAAAAAATCCCTTTTGAGGCTTTTATTTTTCACTGGTTGTGTTTACTCAAACACACTGATTTAATTGTGGGGCTTTTCCAATGTTTTAAATTTTAGTCACTTTTGATTAACATGTTTTTAGCACATTTAAAGCAGGTAGTGGCTGATCCTGGGCAAAGGGAAGTTCAACCATCAGGCTGGGCATTCTCAGCAGCCTGGCTCTCATTTATCACTGGGTGTGTGTTCTGCCAGTTGCTAAATAAGATATCTTCAATACAGTGAATCACCAGATCAATGCTTTTATATGTGTGTGCAGCAATATTTTTTATTTGCTTCTTAAATTATGCAAGTGATGGGGAGCCTTCAAGCAGTGCTCAGTCAAAGGGCCAAATCGAACAGGGGCTGCAAGTGATGGGGAAAAAAGGAAAAAAAATTGATTTTTTCTTTAGTGAGGCAAATATATGCAGACCCAAATGAGACAGGATTTGCAGAGGGGCTTGTTATTATTCCTCCTTTCTTTTACCAGTGTTTGGTAAATTTGGTACCTGTGCTTTCAGCTAAAAGGCAGAGCAGTGGTGTAGTCCTTCTACTCCAGGCTCTCCCTGCCTTGCTGGACAATGTGCAGAGGTTGTAGCACTGGGGAAATTTGGATTGAGGGTCTGCTGGAGCTGCAGCTCTTCCTGCTGCAAAACCATCATTGGCAAAAAAACCTGGAAGAAGCCCCATCCTCATGTGTGCCTGTGGTTTCTGTTGCTTCCCAGGAACTTCCCCAGGGCCTAAGGAGAGGTCATTAAATGTTACACTCATTGCAGTAATTGCTGTCCATAGGGGCTGATTAGGCTCAGTCAACATTGCAGAGCTGACGTCAGTGGGGTACAAAAGGTGACACTGCTGCCTGCCAAGCTTTGGGGTGGAGGGGTTACCCCAGGCAGGCACCAGCTGGGTGCAGCTTTTGGGAACAGGCAGCTTTTGGGAACAAGCAGCTTTTGGGAACAGGCAGCTTTTGGGAACAGGCAGCTTTTGGGAAAGGGCAGCCCTTGCAGGACTGCAGGAGCCCTTCCTGGGGGGAAGGATGCCCTGTGCACTGGGAGCTCTCCCCAATATTCCCTATTCCCTATTCCTGGGATGGCTCTGGCTCTGTCCCTGCTCTGCTGAAGTGCACACCTGAGCTGTGTGGGATATTCTCATGAGTGGCAAATGCCCTGTGTCAGGACAGGTGTCACAGTGACACCCCTGGTGTCTCACAGAGGGATGCTGGCAGCACTCAGAGGGCTGTCAGGAGCAGCAGTCATCACCCTCCTCTCCAGAAAAATCTGTATCTCAGGGTTTTTGGGTCCCAGAATCAGCATTTGCAATGGGAAGGGAATTAATTAATCACCTGAAGCAGCATTTTTGAATTTCCTCAATCTGTCCATCTCAATCTGTCAGTGACCAGAGCTGTTGCTGGCCAGCACAGCAGCTGCCAAAAACAAAAAGGAAAGAACTTTATAAATATGAACACATGCCCATGCATATACATAGGTGAACAGGAAAAGGGAAGTCACACAAATAAAGAAACATATCTACTTGTAAATAAAAAATCCTTTGGCTGCATGGTCCAGGATGGTCCTGGCTTTGTTTAAAATGACTGTGGCCCTGGGGCTGAGAAAGCAGTGAAGGGCTGATGCACAGGTGCAGCACATCTGGCACTGCACTGCAGGCAGGGCTGCCAGAGGGAGAGACCTGGCATTTGTCAACACATAAACTGGGATGCTCCCAGTTTGCTCCATCTGCTGCTGGCAGGGAGGGCAGCAGCTCAGAGTGCTCACAGTGAGGTGTGCTCTGCCTCTGCAGCCACTGACCTGGGCTTGAGTTTCTCTCTGGAGCCCAATCTCCACCAAACTTCACCTGAACTGTGAAAAAGGGGAGCAGAAGGTCCTGGATGTAAACCACAAAAGCAAAATTCTTTAACTTTTCAAAAGCATTTTTTTTTCATTTTTGGTTTGCTGGCTTTTGTTTATTTTCAAGCCTATCTGCAGTTGGAGGCTTCATTCCTTTCCCTGCTTTCCTCCTTTCTCTGCAAACAGCCAGGAGGCTCAGTCCCACAGGAATGAAGGAGGAGGGGGCCAGTGGGGCTGTGGCTCCCTTGGGAAGGAGCAGTGCTTGGTGCCAGACATCCCTGGGGACCAGGATCTGCTGCCAGGACCTGTCCCTGTGCAGGGACACAGGGAAAGGGCAAGGATGCCAAGGGCTGGCTGGGACTGTGACAGGGGCACAGGGCAGTGACAAGGGGCTCCACCCCAGAGGGGTGAGGAGCTGAGGAGGAGGAGGAGAGGGTGCTGCCTTTGGGAAGGAATGAAGGCTTGAAGTTATCTCACACCTTGGGGTTCTGCCTGTTTCATGCAAGCAGGGAGCACATCTGCCCTCCTCCCCCTGGGCTTCCCAGCCCCCCAGTCACTCCCTGCCCTGGTTTTGGCTGGGAGAGAGTTAATTTTCTTCTCAGCAGCTGGTACAGTGCTGAGTTTTGGATTTAGCAGGAGAATGATGTTGATAACACTCATGTTTTGGTTGGATGTTTTGGTTGTTGCTAAGTAGTGATCACCTTAAACCAAGGACTGCTGAGTCTCCCATGCTCTGCCAGTGAGGAGCTGCACAAGAAGCCACGAGGGACAGGACAGGTGATGTGAAGTAGCCAAAGGGATATTCAACCTCATACTCAATGTATAAACTGGGGAAAGCTGTCTGTGAAGGGCTGAGGGCTGGGCTGGGCATTGGTCACTGCATGGTGAGCACTGGGCATCAATTGTTTCTCTTGGGTTTGATTTCTCTCCCTCTCTCCTTTTCATTACTGTTGTTGTTTTTATTAATATTATTATTTTCAATTATTAAACTGTTCTTATCTGTTCACCTTTTCTTTCTGATTCTGCTCCTCACTGTGGCAGGGAAGGGAATGAGGCAGCTGCTGTGGGGCTGGAGTTAAACCTCAACACTCCTGAACCTGCTGGACAGAATTGGAGAGAGAAACTGCAGGAGAAACTACTGAAACAGTGATACCAACATCTGACAGGTTTTTTTGTGCAAATTTGTGACTGTTCCCACTGAGGGAAAAGCAGGGATGTTGCAGGATTTGGCTTGGCTGATGGGCTGGTGGCCAATGCCATGGGCAGGGCACGTGGGGCACAGAGGGAAGGCTGGCATTTGGGGACACAAAATCAGTGGAGAAAGCAAAGGGCTTGTGAGGCAAGAAGGTCTCAGAGAGGCAGAGAGGATGTGGGGTATGCAGAGGAGGAGCATAAAAATCAGGGGTCACCATGGTGTGGGTGATGTGGGGATGCAGAGCCATAGGGGGGCAGGGACACAGAGCTCCCCACCTGCCAGGGACAGGTTTTCCTCCTTCTGCAGGAGGAGCAGGTGAGGGAAATCTTGAAGAGATGTCACCTTTCCCTTCCCTCTTGATTGCAGCCATTGTTCATTGAAGTAGTCCTTCCACTTCCCTACCAGCTTTAAAGGTTTTCTTAAAATCCAGTTATCTGTACATGGCTGTAAGTGTCTAGCACTGGGTACCTGTGCAGAAATATTTTTGTGTGATGGTCTTATTTTTACCCTGAGGCCTGTAAGTTGTGATCCCATCCTAGTCCTAGTAAAAGTGTTAAACCTATAAATAAACTTTTTTCTTTCTGTCATCGGTGAGTGACAAAATAATTTCTAAGGAGAAGGTTCTTTTTCACTGTTAACGTCCAGTTATAAATTCAGCCTCCAATGGGAATAGGCAGGTATTTGGAGATGTGGATAACAAACTGCTCAACAGATCTCTCTGGATCAAAGCCAGCTCTTCAATCACATCTTACTGCTATTCCACAGTGATTTTTTAATGTTTGAAAATAACAATAAATCAAAGGATGAGAAATCCTGAGGCTGTGATTTCCAGGGCATCCCACAGTGTGAGAAGCCACTAGCACACAGCAGTCACATCATTTGGGGAGCTGGGGCCAGCACCCACCAGAGGAGAGCTGGGGAGGTCTGAGGATGCTCTGATCACACTCCCAGGTGTCTGAGAGACCCCTTCACTGCTGGGGGATCTGCATCTCCCCAGTAACCCCTCCTCAAACAGTCAAGAATGTGACAAGTGCTGTGACAGCCACCATGCTGGTGGCTGAGGCATGAGCTGTTCAGTGTTTATTTATTTATTTATTTATTTAAACAGAGGATGGAGGCAAAATTTTGCAGTATGCTGCCATCTGCTGTGGGCTATATTTGATTATGAGCATTTCAAATTTATTCCTGACAGAGATAATGCTGCTTAGAGCAAAGGTGACCAAATAAATGGCATGTGGAGTTGTACGGAAAGGGTCTAAAATTCCCTTCCACTTGACCCTCAATGCAAAATATCCTTCAAACAGTGGGAAACCTGCAGGAAGGAATTATGATTTACTGGTGATTTTAAGGGCAAATTATTTCTTCTAAATGCTTCATGCTGTGGTGCTTCAAGGCATTCTCCTCTCCTCTCCTCTCCTCTCTTCTCCTCTCCTCTCCTCTCCTCTCCTCTCCTCTCCTCTCCTCTCCTCTCCTCTCCTCTCCTCTCCTCTCCTCTCCTCTCCTCTCCTCTCCTCTCCTCTCCTCTCCTCTCCTCTCCTCTCCTCTCCTCTCCTCTCCTCTCCTCTCCTCTCCTCTCCTCTCCTCTCCTCTCCTCTCCTCTCCTCTCCTCTCCTCTCCTCTCCTCTCCTCTCATTTTTCCCTCCCTCCTTCTTTCCCCCTCTCACCTGGGAGCTCCAGGAGGACAATTTCTGGCTGGCAGAGCAGAGCTCTGACGTGGGTGCCCAAGGCAAGGCCAGGCTCCTGTCTCAGCTGCCAGCCCTGTGCCTGCATTTACCTTGAGTAAACAGGCTCCAGCATTAGGAGGTGGGGAAATCAATAAATAATCTTTTTTTCCTCTTGCTCATTACATTTTACACTTGTGTTGCTCAGACTGGCAGCTATCAAAGCTCTCTTCAGGGAAATGAACTGGTGATGGAGTCAGTTTTCTTTTGATCAGAAAAAAACTGGTGTGGGGGTATTCTGACAACCCATAAGGTTGGTGCATTTTTTACCTCTCCCTTGCCAAAAATGATGCAAACTATTCAAAAACTTACTCATGTACCTGATGTCAATGCAGGGGGCCACAACCTGCTGTTCCCTACTGGGGCTGGAGCTCCACCAGCAAGAAAACGTGTGGCACAAGCAACAAAACAAACTTGGAAGCCTCTGCTGGTGTTAAACACATCAAAAGAGAGATTAGAGGCAATGATCGAGTGTGCTCTTGCAGCCCAGATAAGAAACACTTCCTTGTACCTTCCCTAAAGTCAAACACAGCAGCTAAGCTCCTTTCTTACTGTGCTTTATGTAACCTGGGGCTCTGGGTGCCCACAGCTCTGATACTGCTTCTCACAGGGCTTTTTGTTGGAAGAAAGAAAATTGGCCTATGTTGGAACCCTGGAAACTGAGAATTTCAGACTTTCTGTGCTGACAGGCACTGACCCCCAGGAGAGCACTGCTTTTGACCTGAGGCCATGGAGAACACTTCCAAAATTGAGTGATAGAACTGGGATCATGGTGTAGTTTGAATAGAAGTGTGGTGTCACATGATGGAAAACTTAGAATTTAGAGATTTAGAGCATAGTAATAGGCATAAAGCAACATGGAGGTTTTAGGGCAGAGGTTTTGTCCTTCTTCTTCACCTTATTCTTCATGGGCCTAGGTGATTTTGTTTAATTGGATAGAAAATTCCACGTTGCAGGCCATGGGTGGTTGGTTATTGGGTTAAAAGGAAAAATAATTTAGATGTCCTTCCTTAACTGGACAGTTTGGCCTTAAAATAACTTGTAGAGAGTGAGATACATCTTCATTTTTTGCTTGTTAGCTTGAAGTGTTGTAGAACTCACTGTAATATAGATAAGAACTAATATGCATCTGAGTCCAAACAAGAAATACCCTCTGGAGCTTTTAATCCTGATGCTGGCAGAAAAAGAAGCTAAAACACGATAGACCTGCAGATCTTAAACCAGTGCTGCACTCACAGTGTGTGCACCTTTCAGGGATCCAGCTGGAAGCAGAACCAGCAGGATGCACAGTGCAGCACTTAGAATGAAAACTTTCATCTTGCTTTGTTTGGATATTGGAGACACTCTGAAAAGTGAAGAGTCAGATCTAATTTTTTTAAGCCTAAGGTACAGTTCTTTAAATTTTCAAGTAAGTCTGTTTATGAGCAGAGCTGGCAGATCCCCACCTCTGAGCTGGGATGTACCTGGTGCAGGATGTGTTAAATGCATGTCACCTTTTAGAAGGCACTTTGGCTTCCTCAGACACCAATCTTAGGCTCTCATTCTTATGCTTATCTCTGCCTCATTACAGATATTTCCAGCTTATTTGTGCATCACAAGTGAAAAAAAAAAAATCAGATTGGCCAAAGGGGAGTGATATTCATCCATAATTCTCAGAATGTCTGGGAAAAATGCATATTGAATAAAAATCACTTGTGGTTCATCCAAACCTACCAGCTTTGTCTCAGTTTCCTGACTGAGCTGTCATGGTGACAGGAACAGATGATGAATGGCAAAGGAATTTTTCTTCACGTGCTGGACGTTTCTTACAAAGTCCAGAATGTGAAGAACATTGAATTAATCTGACAGCCTCTGACATGCTGCTGCAAGGCTGTGCCTACAAGCACAAGTGTTCCTAAGGGATTCTGAGGTTGTAATTTAACCCTGTGTCACACCAGTGATCTGAGTTCCCAAACCAGGGGCTGTTTCATCAGCCTCTTTAATAACGTGGCAAATATACACTCCCCTAATTGAAAGGTCTTAAACACTCCCAAGGTGTTTACCATGAACCCCCTAATCAGGATTAGTTAAACCAGAGCTGCCTTCAGCCCCACCTGCTCTGGCAGCCCTCTGTACCTGCACATGTGGTGTTGAAAATTATTTTTGTTGAATAAGGAGAAGACATCCCAAGGAAAAGGGAAGGTTTGGTAACCTGCCTTAAAAAATTCTCTTTGAAAAGTTACTCTTCTGTGCACCAGTTCCTTCCTGCTGTAATACTGATAATCAGTTCATCAGTCCCACACCTCTGAATAAAACACAATGCCCATATCTGTACAAAACACATCCCACAGCAAATGCCCTAAACTCCCAGGTATATTCACTTGGCTTAATATAAAGAAATAAGTTAATACTGTGATTAGATTTATTTGAAAGCCTCTGGCATGAATGTTAGTGGCATATGGAGGGGGAGGAAAATCCAGCTGTAGGGAGTGACTCTATGTGACTGTCATTGGTCTGGGGATCAATGTGGCCTCTGGCTGGGAAGATTACAGTAGCTTTCCACATTTTACACTGGATTTCTCTTTATTACAAAAGCAGACCACAATGGATACTTATCATACAGTGTTTTTATAGAAACAGAAGAGTTCAAAAGGAATTTTCAGGGGTCCTTTCAGAAATATGAAATAACAACACTGTCAGCTCCAAGAGCAGCACCCTCACCTCCATTCTGCTGATGATATTAAAATATCAGCCATGTTGGCTGTGAAAATGTCATCATAACAAGCAATGAGCATTAAAACTCTTCTGAAAATGTCTCAGCTACACAAGGGTTCAACACACTTTGCTGTAGTTCTGTCATGTTCTGTCTGTTGAAATTAATTCCAGTTTGGGTGTCAGCTTTGCAATAATGATTCCCTCTTCTTTTTAACAACATGCAGGCTTGGGAATTGCTGTTTCCATTGAGCTGCAGTTCCTTCAGGCAGGGTGAAAGGTTCTGGTGCAGTGTCCTGTGATATCAAGGTTTGTATCCACAGAACAAAGTGGAGGTTGACAGTTCATGTGGGTTTGCTGTTTTCTCTCAGATTTGACCTGATGCATTGCAGTGAAAATGGAATTCTGATTCTGCTGACGCTTTCTTGCAGCAGTGGTGATGCAAATACTGATTGAGAAGCACACAGACTGCATCCAAAACCACATCTCAAGCAGATCACCAGCACCTGATCAGGTGATAAGATCAATTTTGGCTGATATTGGAAAGCACTGACAATATTATCCATTATTCAGCCCACACAATCCCCAGCAATCAATTCTAAAATTGACAGCTTTCACCTGGGGAATCTTACAAAGGGCAAGTGTCAAACAATCAGGCATTTTCCAGCCCAAAACCAGCTGAGACTGTTGTATTAAAATGGAAATCAGGAAACCACAGCAGCATTTCAGATATTTTGTCCTTTGTCTGGCTGGCATCAGTCCATCCACACACTGATGTCACTAAGAGGCACAAAGAGTGTGAGACCTGCATTGTCCCATTAGCAGAGAAAAGGAGGGAAAGCAGGCCATAAAGTTCATTAATAAAATCATTTAAGTTCATTAATCTCTGAATTTTCCAGTCAAGTTACAACCTGTTGCTCATTTCAGAGCTATTTACTGCAGGAAAACACCTAAGAATTTGATTTTTAGGAACTCTGCTCCCAGGGACATGATAATATATTTGAATTCAGAGATTATTTGTTCTAAGAGTTGAACATACTTGTCAAAAGTGCCAACCTTCTGTTTCCTACTTGCTTTTGCATTCAAAGGAAGCTGCTGCTGCCTGTGCAACACAGCATGGACCTCTTGTGGACCTGTATGAACACTTTCAGGAAAAAAAGGTGTTTTTGTGGTCTGGTTCTTGGAAGGTAAGTACTAAAATAACAGTGAGCAACCTGATCTAAAGTTGTTCTAGTCTTTTTCTGCAACACTTTATTGTGACAGCATTCAGGGTTATCAGTCTTAGCTTTCTTTTCTCTGTGTAAAATTTGTAGCTGACAATAAACACACATGCTGTTCATCCATCACCCATCTGCTCCTTCCACCCAAAACAGGCTGGATGTGCATCAGTTTGCATCAAGTGCAGTTCCCAGTAACAAAAATAAATGGTAAAAGGTGCTCTGTGAAGGTGCAGAGCCCAGAGCAGGTGACCAGAAGATGGGCTGGGTCCTTCTGCAGGGCTGCAGTGTGATGTGGGTTTTTAGGAGCCCAGAGCACAGCCACTCTCCTCAGGTCTGGAGCTCTTCTCTCTGGGGAAAAAAAAATTAAAAAAAAAAATAAACCAACCAAAAACAAACAAACAAACAAAACAAACAAAAAAAACCAAAACCAAACCAAACCAAACCAAACCAAACCAAAAAAAAAAAAAAAAACAAAAAAAAAAAAAAAAAAAAAACAAACAAAAAAAACACCAAAAAAAATCCAACAAAAAAACCCCAAACATTTATGCATCTGTTGCAAATGCTGGAGTTTTCACCCCTTGAACTCTGAAAGGTTTTCCCACTGCACTCAGGTCATTGAAGGAACTGAGGGGCTGCTGGAGCTGATCCTGCCAGTGGGATCATAGAAACATGGAATGGCTTGGGTTGGGAAGGTCACTAAAGATGATCTCATTCCCACCCCAGCCATGGCAGGGACACCTCCCACTGTCCCAGCTGCTCCAGCCCCAGTGTCCAGCCTGGCCTTGGGCACTGCCAGGGATCCAGGGGCAGCCACAGCTGCTCTGGGCACCCTGTGCCAGGGCCTCACTGCTCTCACAGAGAAGAATTTATTCCTAACACCTAATTTAAATCTCCTCTCTGTTGGTTTGAAGCCATGCCCTGTGTCCTGTCACTCCAGGCCCTTGTCAATAGTCTCTGTCCATCTTTCCTGCAGGCTCCCTCAGCAATGAGGTCACCCCAAAGCTGCTCTGCTGCAGTTTGATCTGGGCTGTGCCCCAGCACAGCTCTGCCAGGTACCAGCCATTCCCCTGGCCCCACTTCCAAAGGCACACTAGTTCTATTTTCTTTAGGTTTGCTTCAGAGTCCATGAAAAAGTGTCCACGTTTCCATGCTGCACCTGAAAATAATTTCTAAGGGATAAACTGAGGAATTAATGTTTACATCTGAAGGATGTCCCTCTGAAAAATTCCAATATTTTAGCATTTGGCTCAAGAAAGATTTTGCTGTACGTTTTTGCTCCCTTGATCACTTTATAATGGAGATCTGTGATTTCATGTGATATGAGCTCTTCATCCGAAATGTTTGTATATGCAAATAAATCACAATTATATATTTGGGGGGGGAAATAAAGTAATATTACAGGTCATGAAGATTCAGAAATATCCTGTTTTCCTGTTTTCTTTGTGATAGCATAAATCTTCATGTGCAATGCAAGTTGTGAAAACAGTGTGTGTAATACAGTGCTGAGACGTGGGCAGAGCTGAAATTGCACACATCACCTTATTTTGGGCATTTGCTTGTCTGTGAATGTTTGATATTTGCAGTTTGGTTTGAGGAAGGAGTCTGCTGCACTGCTGGGTTGCTGCTGCTGGAGTGGCATCATTGCTGTCCTGCATTCCCTCATTCCAGCCAGCTGGCTGTGGGAACAGCAGCTCTGTCTGCAAGGCAAGGCTGGAGCAATGGGGGGCAAGCTCTGGGGCTTGGGGTGGCTTTGCCACAAAGACAGGAAAATCACAATTAAAAGCCTGTGCACAGCTCTCTCCCTGCCCAGAATCCCCCAGGGCACTGGAGGAGGGTTCACCTGCCTGGCACTTGTCCTGTCTAGTGCCACTAGAGGTGCCTGAGTGCCCTTGGCACCACCTGAGCCTCTGTAGGGTATCTGAGCCATCCTCATGGGGATGGATGGTGGATGCAACCAGGCTGAGCTGCAGATCCTCACCTTCTGCAGGAGCACCTGTGAGCCAGGCAGGACAGCCTGAGAGCTCTGAAACCACTCTGGATGTCCCACCTGGAGCACAGTGCTGACTGAGCCCAGCCTGGAGAGGTGCTGGCAGCAGCAGAGCTGGTCTCTGGTGACTGGGCCACCCTTGGGTCACTGAAGGTGGCTGCAGTGTCCCCTCACTTCCCTGGCTCTGCTCTCTTCTTCCAGCCAACACTGTGTTCCCTCTGCTCAGCTCCCACTGCCCAGGCTCCTCTGTAGCAGCCTCAAATCAAGGCACAGAGTCACAGAATGTTAAGGGCTGGAAGGCACCTCTCAGCTCAGCTCACCCCAACCTCTCCTGCCATGGCCAGGGACATCTCCCACTGTCCCAGGCTGCTCCAGCCCTTATCCAACCTCGCTGCTCCATCCCTGGGGCATCCACAACCTGCCTGGGCAACCTCCCTGGGGCCTCCCCACCCTCACAGTAAAGGATTTCTGCCTGTCTAACCTGAATTTCCCCTCTTTCAGTTTGTGCCCATCACTCCTTGTCCTGTCTCTGCAGTTCCTGACAGAGTCCTTCTCCTGCAGCCCCTTCAGACTCTGGAAGGTGCCCTGAGCTCCCTACACAACCTCTTCTCCAGCCACAACTTTCCCAGCCTGTCCTCTTTTGGAGGTGCTCCCTCCTAGTTCCTAATTCCTAGAGTCCTCTAGGAGCTCTGTGACCTCCCCTGGACTCGTCCCAACAATTCCCTGTCCTTCCTACCCTGGGGGCACCAGAACCATGCACAGTGCAATCCCCTGTGCTCTTTCCTTGACCCCATCTCCTGACTCAGCCCTTCCACACCTCCCTGTTCTGCTCCAGCCCCTCTCCCCTGTGATTCCCACTCCTATGGATGTGCTGTCCTCTCCTCTCTGCCCCTGTGGGGTGTCCCCAAACCCCTCACTAGACCCCTGCACCCTGCTCTGCCCCAATCCCCAAACACCCCCTCGAGTTTCACTGTCCACAACACAGCCCAGCTCTGACAAACCCCACGTGGCTCAGGAGCACAAAGTGACAACCAGGGAAAGCCAGACCTCCATCTGCTCGTGGATCCAGTCCAGGAAGGAGGTGGTTCTGCTGTAGACTCCTGGCTTGTTCTTCTCTGCACAGCCCACTCCAAAGCTGGTGGTCCCCACCAGCTTCCAGATACTCATATCTTCACAGGCTAAAGGCCCCCCACTATCTCCCTGAGGGAAAAACAATTAAAACAAATGTCAGTGTTCCTGAAAAGGAGGGAAATGTCTCTTTGGGGAGGTAGGGGGAGAGACATAGTCCAGCAATTCAAAATCTCCTGTCTGTGCTCTGTTCTGGACCCTGGGAAAAGCACATTACAGCAGGAGATTTTTGAGACATATTTTTCTTTCCCTGGCTATTGAGCTGAGCTGAGGCCAAGGTTACAACACCAAGCTCACATCTCACCTCCATCCCTGCCTGCTTTTCCAGCCCTTCCCAAACACTTTGCTGAGCAGATTCAGCTCAATGGACTCTCATCTAAGTACTGAAAACTCTCAATTTTTTTTTTTTTTTTTTTTTTTTTTTTTTTTTTCTGGGGCAGTTTCCAGCCCTATGAGAATCAGAGCCAGCACAACAGCTGGAAAAAAATGGAATTTGGAACACTCCTGTCCCACTGGTGAGCAGGGCTGCTCCTGACACGTGGAGCTGTGTGCTGAGCACGCTGCCTTTGGGCAGGTCTCCCAAGCACAGCTGGTGCCAAGTGCTTTTATTGGGGGGGTTATGTGCAAAAAGGGGATGAAATGCAGATCTAGGCACCCGCTTCCTTGGCTTTTTTTTGCTCCAGGTGTGATTGGGCTGGAGAAAATCTGCAAACATGAAGTTCACAGAATCATAGAGAGGTTTGGACTGGACATTGGCAGGGACATTGAAGTGTCCCTGCTTAGAACAGTGATATCTTCCACCAGGAATTCCTCCCCAGCCCTATCTGGCAGCTTTTCACCAGGCTTTCTGCACCTTGGAGGTCTCTGGAGCTGCTCACAGTGCAGGGAAGTGGAATTCAGTGCAGTGCAGAAGTCACAGTCCAGGCAGGGAAAGGATGGCACCGTGCTGCAGCACATGCAGCAAAATATGTCTTAAGCAAATTTGGCTTCAGAAATATCAGATAAGGTCCAGAGAAGAAGTATAAAAAGGAAATTGTAGCGTGTGAAGGCACATGGTCAGTGATTGATAATTGTGGTAAGCAGAATAAATGGCACAAACCCAAATGTTTGCCCAAGAAAAGCCTGGGAGTGCCTTCTGATAACTTATCACTCATGTTTTTCCATTTCCAATAAGCACAGTTGCAGTTTGGAAACTTCCATACCTGGCAGGTGTCCACCCCTCCCTTTAGGAAACCAGCACAAAGCATTGAAGAAGTTATGATCCCACCATAGACATCCCTGTGGTTGCAAATTGCATTGGAAATCAGAGGAACACCTGCATAATTCATGGTGTCTGACGTGTCACCTGTTAAAAAAACAGAAAAAAACATATAAAACCTTCCTGTCCTTGGAAATAATCTCCTTTATATACAGAGAATGTTTTGCATACAAAGAATTGGCAAGGAAGGATGAAAGAAACATGGTTAAATGACAAGAGAAAAGTAAGGCATCTAATCACTTACAGAACACAGCAATTATCCTCTCTGTAGAGATGTGGATTATCACAGTGTATAACATAATAATATAATCTGGACATTGAGTGTTTCCACTTCAAACCAGACAATTAATGACATTAATGAATTAAAAACTTGCTGAGCATTGTGTTCAATACTAGTGCCAAAACCTGTTCTGAATTTATCACCTGTTCTGTTAGTCAACAAGTCATCTGCAAACATCTGATCTACTTTATAAATATTTATTTTATTTCATTCAAAGCCTGAATGGGTCCTTTCTACAAATGGGAGTATTTGCACACTGCCTATTATCAGTTTAGGGCTGTTTTTTTTTTTTTATGTGGCAAACCTTGCTTTCATTTTCTCCCCACCTTTGGCTGTTATCTGTGGGTCAGGTAACGTTCTGTTCTTGCTCTCTGAACAGCAGGAACACGTTCAGTGACATGAATGAAGGGTGATAAAAAACAATTACCTGACAATTCACCCATTTTCTCGTGAAGGTGGTTCAGTTTATATTATTGACTAACATGACCCATGAGTCAGGGTAAAAAAAAAAAAAAAATCCCATTTCTTTTTTGATGTTGTTTTATCCAATTTCTACATCGCCCAACCTGCCTTAAAATACACATTTGCTTTCTCTAAAAAAAAAAAAAAGGAATGGTTAATTCTTGCATTCATGCTGTGCTCCCTATGCTTGGAGTTCTAAAGGGCCTGTTTGACTGAGGCTGAGTACAACACTAGGACATTATATAAATGTAATTTTCACCTGTTTCAGAGAATACCCATCCATTCCTTGTGATAAGAGTTTGCACAGCACTTCTGCAGTTCCATTTGTGCATAAAATTTAGTAATATGTCTTCTTTCCACCTCCAGATATTCCAGAAAATTTAGTGTTAAACAGTGCCCCAACCAAATCCTGTATTTATTATATGTAAGATGTGTGCAAGGAGTGAAATCATCAGCAGAAAATTTAAAATACCTCCTTCCACAGTTGCTCCCCATCCTGACACCCAACACATTTTCCCTGCTGGGAAATGTTCACCAAAATTGGGCAGACAGATTGGTTCAATGTGACCTATTAAAAAAAAAAAAAAAAAAAAAAAAAAAAAAAAAAAGAAAGAGAGAGAGAAGAGAATCAAGATTTAGCAAAATCATTTTATTTGTCTCAGAAAAAACTTGAAGATTTGGCTTGCAATGAACTTGTGATGAACACCACCCACTCCCCACATAAATAGCCTGGCAGTTTTCTGCAGGTTTTTTGTCTTGTGTGCAACACTGAGGGTTTGAGACAAAACCCACTGCAGCCCCATTTAGTTTGGGGTATGAAGCAATGCAAGGAGGTGTCAGCAGGTCAGTAAATTGAAGAATGGACAAACATTGAAGGAAAAATTGAAGAATGAGCAGCTGAAGGGCAGATCAATTCATACAATATTACCACATATTTCAACTCATTGTATCAACTGCAGGTAGCATCCTATCAAGAAAATTAAAGTCATTTTAATTTAAATCATCATTATATCCAAATTGCCTTCTCTTCTCTTTGAAATTCAGGCTTGATTTTCAGCTTTGGACACTTCTGGATCCCCCAGTACTCACAGAAAGGACATGATAAAAATCTCTGTGACCTCCAAGCAGAATGAGGCATGGTGTTTATTTTAGATAGGAAGAATATTTAGAAAGGATAAAGTTAATGTTTGCCTATTAATAAATGGCTGCAGTAAATCAATACCAGAGTGGACTGGGAACATTTTGCAGCGAGTTGCTGCTGTCCATGCCTGGATATGGAGAACAGAGGTGCTCACACTGAGGCTGGGGGGTTTCTGGTGTTTTGTGGACAGGGGATTTTAGCTGGGAAGGTGAGAAAGTCAAGTGAAAGAGACAAATTACCATTGAGAGCCAGAGGTGCTGCCAGTTTCATCAGTGCTATGTCATTGCCCATGGTCTTGGGTTTATAATTCCGATGGTAAATGATTTTTTCCACGGAATGTGGGTGAACCTGGGTGTCCTGCTGAGTCACAAAACCAACCTGGACACTCCAGGAGCTCGGCAGGTACAGGCTGCAACAGAGAGGGAGAGATGTCAAACCTGCAGAAAACCCTCAGGTTTTCCTCATTGTCCCCCGAGCTTATGGACCACATAAAGCTCTACAGGCAAATAACTCCAGGCTGCTGTACTGGCTTATCTCTATTAATAATGGCTAGTATTAGTTATAGCCATTAGTTAAATATATGTTAAATATATATATATATATACATATGCCATTATATATACAATATCCACTAGTTATATATATTATAATAATGGCTAGTATTAGTTATAGCCATTAGTTATATATATATGCTATATATACATATATACATATGCCATTATATATACAATATCCATTAGTTACATATATTATATATTTTATCTATAATAATATATAAATATTAGTTAATAATATATTAATAATATATTAATAATAAAAATATATATTAGTTAAAATTAGTTTTGCATCTAATTTTTAAAAATGTAAAAGAGGTGACTAATCTTAGTAAGACACTGGGTCACTGGTACATTGTCAGTGCAATTATACTTAGGTTACTACAAATATGTGAGAGTTTTTCATCAGCCCAGCTGTCTGTGCTCCTATGAGACCCCTCAGGCTGGCACACCTGCACTCAGCCAGAGCTCAGCAGCACTTGTGGCAAAGCATTTTCAAGAAGTTTCCTTTCTGGAAGGTGTTTCTGGCACATCCTTCAGCCTCCAGCACATGAGCAGCCCCTCTCCTTTTGGCCTCACTCCCCTGGGAAAAAGGCTCCAGGGATGTGGGCTGTGTTGCCAGCTCCCATCCCCTTCAAACACACCACAGCCACTTGGGTTACGGGAAAAAGTCAAGGACAAAGGTTCTAAATACTGAATTCCTAAGTAGTTATTTTTATGGCAACACAGAGCTCTAAATAGGAACTGGGAGTGGGGTTTGTCTGTCCCATCTCTTCTCTCTACTGCCTATAAAAGCATCCTACAAGAACTTACTCAGGAGAAGGCATCCATGTTGCAGGTGCATAAAAGTGGTCAGACAAATCCCATTTTAACTGTCTAAATGCCTTTGGTGAAAGTGGCCTGGAGTTTGTAAGAGCAAGAAGTGCTCCTGCACTACTAGCATCAAACAGGACTGCAAAACCAGACAGCTTATTATAAATATGTTTGTAATTACAGAAGAAGAGTTTAAATAACTATTTAGCATCTATTTACAGCTCAAAGACCTCTTCAACTGCAGGAAAAGGAGCAGTGAGTAAGTGGCAAAGGGCACAAAGCACAGTACAAGAGACTGATAATCACTGACTGATCCTGACAACTTGAAAAGAATCCTGTCATTTATTCTGGAGCTCCAGTGGATCAGAGAAGCCAAATACAAATCCTGTACACTGAATTTACAGAAATTGCAGGTTGGGATACCTAAGATCTAGTACTTAAATCTTGTTTTAAGATGTTTTCCCAGGGAGCTGGGAGTGGCCAGAACGTCTGGAAACTGGGGCCCTGGGTTTGGATCACTTCTTGGGGAAGCTTTTTTTCAATAAAGATTCATACAAAAAGAGAGAAGAACACCTTAAATGCTATGATGCCTTTTGGGGAGTACCTAAGAACAGAGGCCAGACAAAATTAAGGGAATAAAAAGGAGTTCTATTTATTGAAGGGCCTTCAGGTACATTTAGGGCAGATGAAGCCCAAAATGGATGAGTCATGAGTTTTCACACTTTTATAAGTTTGATCCATTTGCACATTGGGGGTTAATCTTCCAATTACAGCTTCAGTTAATGAAGTCATTTACCCCAAGTTTGCTCACCCCTAATTCACTTTTGTTTAGATTTCTTAGGTCTCAAGACAGTGAGGTGTCCTTGATTCCCAGCCTGGAGAGGAATTGTCTGACCAAAATGGGAACTCTTTATGGAATTTAAAATTATCCACTAAAGAATTTCAGGATTAAGAATACATGAAAAACAGAGCTAAAAGCCCAAGTCATCACTCATGGATGAAGCAGGGCGTGCTGCAGGCTGTTTTTGGGAGCCAGCAGAGCATCCCCCGAGCTGGGGGCGTTTGTCACTCACTCGTAGACGCAGTGGGCGGCCGTGAGGATCCAGAGGGGGGTGATGACCGAGCCCCCACACAGGTGGTGGCCCTGGAACTGCAGGCTCACCTGCCAGGGCCACTGCCGGGGGGACGAGGCGTTGCCCCCCACGATCCGCGGCCCGTAGCTGGCCCGAGTGCCACACGCTGCCAGGAAGCAAAAGTCATGGTCCAGAGAGCAAACACAGCCTGCCCTGGCTCATTTCCAGCCCCATCTCCCCAGCCCTGCTGAGCTGGGAGGTCTCTGCACACGGAGCATCCCCACCCCATCCCATGGATGCAGCCCGGAGGTTTCTGCTCCTCCCTCCCATCCCACTCATGGGCTGGGGGCTGTGGGGTCCGTGTCTCTCCCTTCTCTGTAAATCCCCCCTGCCCTGCCCTCCTTCATCCCCAGGGTCCCACACAGCCTGGCTCAACACCTCCTCTCCCTTTGTGGTGATTTCACTGATGCATTTTGATTTTTTGTGTATCCCAGTCTGAAAACTAGGTGGCATGGAGAGGTGTGGGATGAAAATTCAATTAGGGCAGAATTTCCCTTTCCCTGCCAAGATGCCGAAGACTTGGAATTAAAGTGTGAGTCCATGGAATCTACAGTTACAGTCCATGGACTCTACACACAGCCCTTAAATATACACTTCCTACTGGGATTCTCACTGAAATGCTCCTGCTGTCTGATGCTCCCAATCTGCCCTCCCAGCCTATTTTCAACTTCTGAAATTCTTTCAAATTTCACATAAAAAGTACAATTTTTCTTTGATGTGATAAACTGATAGTACAATATGCCCTGAGTACACAGTTCCTCCTAACTCTTGCCATGCATGGATAAAGAAGGATAATTTCTGCTTTCATTTTCACATTTTCTGATTCTTACCCAAGCACTTTAAGATGATCACATTGCCAGACGTGCATTCCTCCCTGAGATGAGAAGACAGTGCAGCATTAGTCTCAATTCACAAATACCTTGGATTTTTCCGTCATTTTCCTGTGCACATAGATATAAGTAACTCATATATTGAGAGAGGTACAAAGGCATGAACTCATCCTATATAATCAGGGCTTTTAACTGAAATTCTGAATTTGGAGCTTGGCCAGGAGGCTGCAGACCACATGCTGAAGAGGGGTTCACTCTTCCACAAGGGAAGGTTCATCAGCAGGTCTGAAGTCTCCTTGGATCCACTGCTCCCTTCTCACTGGAAGGTAACTAAGAAATTCATCAGGAAGAATAAATGGGCCATAAAGGGTTCATACACCCACTGGGAAATGTGTAAGGATCTGCAAACTGGAACAAACTGCTTCATAATAGAAAAAAAGAAGTGCCTGGTGCCTACCCATTTGCAAAAATGGCATCTTGGGACAAACAGCCATTTCAAACAGCTCATTTGAAAGCCTTTGCTGGTTTTTATGGATCAGACTCAGTTGATAATCCAGCAAGGCTGGTGCCGAGCTCAGCCTAGCATGTGCAACACCACCAAACACCTACAAAGTACTACATGCCTGAAAAAACAGCAACAATCAGAAACCATCAATAATTCCCCTTCTGCTGGTTGCTCTCTTCCTGGAGAGCTGAGGCATACCTGAGGTTGGTGGCATTGTGCAGGGATGTCACTTGGTCAGCTGAAAACCAGTGGCCGAGGGACACGAAATGTCTTTGGAACTGTTTTTCAACTGCAGCCACGGGCAGGTAACCTGAACTCACATAACTGCAAATAAACCATAAACACAGCTTCCCCAGACAGCACTGCAGCAATCTGCCTAAATAATTCACCAGTTCTGCTAATGAAAACCACAATAATCAGATTCTGGCATTCGATAAAAGCAATCCTATCCTCCCCCTATGCTCCTTACCACGTGCATGTATTTTTGACATGATTATGTGGAAGCCACACATGCTGAGATGCATTTAACTGGCAGAGAAAGTAAAATTTAATTGTAGTATTACAATGAAGCTTTTCATTTTAAGTGGTTGGCACATTTCCTGAGGCACTAAGAAGCTTATTGTCTCCTTTTTTCTAGAGTTGTGTTTTGCAGCAGGGAGGATGAATAATTTTTTTTTTTTTCTTCTCTTCTTTGTTGAAAAATTGAGATGTGTTTTATCCTAAAGGCAACAAGAATTTTTTTGAAGAAGGTTTATACTGCTAACTATAACAGAAATCAGAATGATGCCATGGTAAGAAATAACAGAGCATCATGCCAAATCACAGCTTCAAATATTTCTCAATTTTGTGAAAGTTTGTGAAAGAAATGGTGCTTTTTCAGGAATGAGGTCAATCCAGCAAGAACTGCCTTGCCATGTTCTTCTGCAATTATGAGGCAGACCTTAAATCCTATCAGATGTCATGACATGAATTGTGTATACAATTTACCTAGAGGGGAAGTAAAAGAAGTGGAAAATGCTCATATGTTTTTAGTGCCTCTCTGATGGGCTACTAGAGTGACAAATAGGATTTAGGCACCTGCATCACACAGGGAAGATTTAGCCAAGCCTTTATATTTAGCCATCATGCAGGATTTATAGCTGTAATAAAAGGTATCTGCCACATACAAGTACTCAGAACTACTCCCCACATCATCTCAAATCTCCTCAATTGTATCACTCACAGAAGTGGATTGTTAAGTCATTTTTAAGGCACAAACTAGGTTTCATTAGAAAGACTGAAAACCTCAGAGTTTGTTCAAAATGCCAAATGAAGTTGGTGCCCATACCTGGAGAAGCCCAGGTGTTTGCAGGTTGTGTTCCCATACTCTGCCCTCCAGTCGTCGGAGCAGACGGTTCTCCAGGACCCAAAAGTGAACACCTGCAGCACTGCCCTCTTCCCACTCAGCCTGACTTTGAGATTCAGGACAAGAAAAGCCTCAGTGAGCTGTGAGGAGGAGCATCAGGCACAAACAGTGACAAGGCACAGATGGAAAGCTGTGCTGCCTGCAGGTACAGCAGCCAAGAGCACGGAGCTAAAACCCAGTTATTCTGTTTATTAATGTTAGAGCCCTTTACCTCCAGTGGCTGTGAACACCACAGTCACCTTCCATAGCACAGGACAGGGAAGTACCATTTAAAACATACCTGTGATTCCCAAAACCACCACAGAGAGAAATCCAGAAAGAAGTTAACACATTTCAGACATGAAGCAGCAAACTCTGCAGCACTGAGTGCACTAAAGGCTGATTTCTCCCATTCCCACATCCTTTAAGATAATATCAGGCTTTTGCAATCTTCAAAATTGACACAGCACAACGGTGTGCCAGTGAATACAGAGTTCTGTATTTACACTCCATAAGGCAGTGGGGTTATACCTTGCAGGCAGAGGAAATGTAAGCAGTCAAAAAACACCTGGACTTCTAACACAGAAAATTATCAAAAATGGCAGTAACAATATTCAGCAATCACCACATTTATCTAAAAATCAGTTTGATTTTTCATAATCTGTGAATCAGTACCTCAGAGAGATTGTTCCTCTGAAGTGTGATTTAAATATTCCATTGGTCTCTTTCTGGTCCCACTCAAACTCATTACAACAAACATTCCTTGATAACTTGCCAATTCTACAGCAGGAGGTAGGAGGGATTTATAATCAAAATTAAATTACCACATCTGTACTCATCCTCCCCTTCTTTACAGTTGAAGACACCGTTGCACCTGGCTGATTTCTGGATACACTTAAAGGATGATCGACAGCGAAACTTCCCAATGCAGTTGTACTGGACTAAAAGGAATGGAAGAACACAGGGCAATGAAAACACACTTGGATTTTAATTTAACATTCTCTGGCCAGATTTCAGTCTTGTAAAGAAAAGCCAGCTCCTGTACTCCAGGAACTTTTGAAATACAACCTGGAGGTTGCTACATGGTGCTGCTAAAACTCATTTATTAGTAATGACTCGCAGGAGGAGTCAGCCTTGCTGTGTGTGCTGACTCCTTCCCAGCTCCCTCTACACAGTTTCAGTTTCACTCAAGGGTGAGTTCCTGCCTGGTGCCTCAGACCCTGAGCAGGAAATTAAGGAGACCCTTGGAAAACACATCCAGTGCTTGCTCTGCCCAAGGGGATGCCTCAACTTCTCACAATTCCAGGTGTGGAGACACATCAACATATCTGACCCCTGGACCTGGGCAGGTCACACTTCCCAGCCACAACTAAATTCATTCTGCATTTTATTTCCCTTTGTAGAAGCTGGTTTTGATAGGGGAAAGTTCTTTAATTCTATAAAAGCAAACTTAGAGAAGTGAATTATGTGACAAAAATACGGTGTGGGCTACCCACAGGGGTTTTTTTTTTGACCCTCAGTTTCTAAACTCAGCTCATTGCTCAAGGGGAGCTGACAAAATTTTACTAGAGAAAGGTGTCCTGAAGCTGCAGGTTCCCCAGTGTTGTAAATACTACACCAATCCCCTCAGGAGGGCCAGACCTATTTTGTCCCTTTAAATAAAATTTAAAGCCATCACATCAACAAGATTTTTTACTTCTGCAAACAAGCCACAGTAGCAGTTTAATTCCATTCTCAGTAAAAGGCTCATAAAAAATTAAGCATTTGAATAGTCAAGTGAGAACTTCATAAATAACCAATGGTACTCACCACCCAGGCCAATGGCAACTGCTAGGATTACTGCAAGGAATAAACCACAGATATAAGGGAAGTATTTTAGAGAGACAAGAGCATGGCACATTGAAGGTGGTTCAATATCTCCTGGAAAACAAACAGAGAGAAAGCTTCTGTGAGGTTAAACCAGCTGGGCTGGCAATCACAAAGGTTGATCTAACATTAAACTAGACATCATCAATAACCCCTGGATATACTTTTTGAGCTGACCCCACCTGAAGGGATTTGGATTTGCTTTCTCAGGGAATGAGAAGGCTCCAAGAGCTTTGGGGCTGCTGCTGCTCTCAGACATCCCTTGAGCATTTGCCTTGGGAGGGTTTGAACTGTGCCCCTGCAGAGCACCTGGCCTGTCCTCAACAATGTGAGCTCCAAATTTTCATTTTCATGGGCTACATCACACTGGGACCTTTTCCAGCTAATGAGCACCTCTGCTGAAAACTTGAGTCCTGGGGTAAAAATGAATTCCAGACCTGTTCTGTCTGTGCAATCCAACCTGCGTGCAGCTCATAAATAGAAGTTCAAGACAAGAAAGAGGAAAGTCACTGGTCCCTTCAGACTTGGAAGCAAGATTAACTGAAAATAATTGAAAGCTAAATTTGCAAGAAAAGCAAGATCCTCTAACTAGTCTCAAAAACTGTGAAAAAGTTATCTGTTCAAAGTTTTACTATAAAGGCAAGAAGAGAGCTGAGTGATGGCTCAAGGCTGTCTTGAGTTTTCAAGTACAAAAAGATGCATCTAAAGTTAAAAATATACATTAGTAGTTATTGCAGAATCCATTTCATGAGCTAGAATTGTTTACCAACCACTGACCCCCAGAGCTGGCCTCTGCTTAGTGGTATTGCCAGTCTGGAAGAAAACAAGAGATTCTGCTGCAAATAATGAGCAGCTCACTTGTCTCAAAGGTATTCTGATACACAAAGGGCAAACTGTGGGGAAAAGCAAACACAGCTGGGTCATGAGAGCACACAGGAACTGGCAGAACCTTGTCTTTAATTTTAGTTCATACAGCTCCTCAATTCCCTGTTCCTCAGGCTTTATAATTGAGATTGGCAGATACAATCAGTCAAGGATAAGGAGTGTCTCCAAGGGTTTATAGACTCTAGTAAATCCCACCTTCCTCAGACTCTCAGCAGCAGCTGAATAACTGGTTTTGGCAATGGAGTTGGTGTCTGGCATGCCAAAAACCTTAGACAGCTGTAGCAGCTAATGGACTAGAAAATTAAATTGCTGTATTTTCCCTCTGGAAGCACAGCCTGCCTCTGTTGGAGCCCATGGCTATTTTGAAACCTATGGGAAGCAGCAAACAGCCATGCTAATCCTCCAAGGCTGCTGCATTGTATATTCAGGCTTTTTAATGGACCTATCTCCAGGTTGGCAAAATTTCAAACAAACCATTCAAAAATGTGTCTGAAAAGAGTGGGGAAACGTTTGCTTTGTGTGGATAATCTGGCTGTGAAAATTGCTTGAGTGCGCAAGTTGACAAGAGATGTCATCACATCACTGGCAATCCTCACACCTGGGGGAGGAAGGTTGTGCTCCTTCCTCCTCAGTGTGACTGCTGGCTCTGGGTGGGCAAGCACAGTTTGGCACACAGTGGCCACTGGGATTGCAAAGGTCAAAGGGCTGTGGATTGTCCCTACCAGATCCATCTGCACTCGGGTCCACTCTTGCTTGTGGTATGAAGAAAAACCTTTTGAAGGTAAACTGGATTTGTGGTACTGGCGGTTCATCTTCTGTAACAGAGATGATTTCAAGACTTCCAGTAGTGGGATTTGTCTCTTGAACCTGACTCAACAAGAGAGGGGGGAAAAAAAAATTATAATGTTGTTATAGAGTCACAGAATGGTTTGTGTTGGAAGGGACCTTGAAGATCACCCAGTGCCACCTCAGCCATGGGCAGGGACACCTCCCACTGTTCCAGGCTGCTCCAGCCCCAGTGTCCAGCCTGGCCTTGGGCACTGCCAGGGATCCAGGGGCAGCCACAGCTGCTCTGGGCACCCTGTGCCAGGGCCTCACCACCCTCACAGTGAAGAATTTCTTCCTAACATCTCATCTAAACCTTCCTGTTTACCCTTTGGGCACTGGAATTTTACAAGGTCTCTCTGGAGCCTTCTCCAGGATGAAGAACACCAACTTTCTCAGCCTTTCTCATAGCAGAGGTGCTCCAGCCCTCTGAGCATCTTCCTGAACTCCTCTGGACTCCAGCAAGGTCCCTGTCCTTCCTCTGAACCTCAGAGCTGGACACAATACATTGTTATACTTAATTTTCATGAGAGAAGCACTTATAATTAATCTACCAGCAAACTACTGTGGTTAAATTTTGTTCAGATTTGTCTAAGCACTGGAGCTACTTTTAATAACTCACACTGGGCGTTTGAATCCATCCCCTGCTCTACAATTGTAATAGTAGACTAAAATGCCTAGGACAGCAGCACAGCACTGACAGGATCCTCACTCAGGGGAATTTTACTCCAGTAAGCTTTTGATGACTTACTACACAGGGAAAAAAATTGAAGTTAGCTACACTAGAATTTGGGACAAATAGATTTGAAATGCTGATTTCTCACTCTGGTTCTGTACAGTGGCAAAAGGAATCAGTCTTTTGAACTCAGAGTGGTGTGAAATAGGTCCAAGTTTGTTAAAGACAGTGGTGCTGTAAGCTGTAAAAGCAGCATGTTTGCAGAGTCAGTCCCAGGAAATGCTTACAGTGACACATTTCAGGCAAAGAACACATGCTTTATCTGTGACATTATATCTGTAATGGAATATAACCTGGAGTACTTTTTCACCTTTCAGCAACAAGGTTTATGCTCTTTCATTTGGTAAAATTTCACCTACATTTCAATGAACACAAATTAAACTTTGCAGAGAATCTGCCAGCACGATTGTTAAATATTAAAAGCAAAAAGCCTTCTAGCTGGTGCATAATTTGCCCTTCAGGAAACAAAACAACATCGTGAACTGAATTACACACAAGGCAAACACTGACATTTCACTTATTCAGAAGCTATCACATGCTCCCGAAGCTTCACTCACCTCTTCCTGAGAAGTCATAGCTAAAAGCAAAACTGTTTTCCTTCTTCATTATCAAAAGCAGCCCGGAGGAAGCTGGGGGTTTGCTGAGCCCTGTGCCTGGGGAGGGTTTCCAGCCGGCCGTGCACCAGGCACGGCGTGTAACCCAACCTGGGCAGGGGATCGGGTGGCACGGCAGGAAAGGGGGAGACAGAAATCCACCATGCTGCTCAATTAGCCTGAGAACACCAGGCAACGTGGTGGGATTACAAACCTCCCCAAAACTCCTTAGCAAAGGAGCCCCAGGAATGCCACGAGTGCTCACACAGGGATTATGTCGAGATGGATGGACTGGCATCCCCACCAGTCCTTTATTAAAAACTTTCAATCCTTCTTTCAGTGACTTCTTTACAACAACCCTGCCTCTTCCCTCATAGGCAGCTTCACACAATACTGACTCCTTTTCTTGCAGGCAGCTCCACACAGCTCTGACTCCTTCTCTCCTCTCTGCCAGTTTCCTTCATCCTTTTGCACGACTGGCTAAACCCCACCCTGTCCCTTTCCCAGCCTCCTAACCCTGTCTGTCCCTCACACAGCATCTTCTTACCTTGTCTGTCCCTTACCCTCCTCACAGCACAGCCAGCAGACTCCATCCCAAACTGCACAGACTCCATCCCAAACTGCAGCAGGCTCCATCCCAAACTGCAGCAGACTCCATCCCAAACTGCACAGACTCCATCCCAAACTGCAGCAGGCTCCATCCCAAACTGCACAGACTCCATCCCAAACTGCAGCAGGCTCCATCCCAAACTGCACCAGTCTCCATCCCAAACTGCAGCAGACTCCATCCCAAACTGCACAGACTCCATCCCAAACTGCAGCAGGCTCCATCCCAAACTGCACCAGTCTCCATCCCAAACTGCACCAGGCTCCATCCCAAACTGCACAGGCTCCATCCCAAACTGCAGCAGGCTCCATCCCAAACTGCAGCAGACTCCATCCCAAACTGCACAGACTCCATCCCAAACTGCAGCAGGCTCCATCCCAAACTGCAGCAGGCTCCATCCCAAACTGCACCAGGCTCCATCCCAAACTGCACAGACTCCATCCCAAACTGCACAGACTCCATCCCAAACTGCACAGACTCCATCCCAAACTCAGCAGGCTCCATCCCAAACTGCAGTAGACTCCATCCCAAACTGCACAGACTCCATCCCAAACTGCAGCAGGCTCCATCCCAAAATGCACAGACTCCATCCCAAACTGCAGCAGGCTCCATCCCAAACTGCACCAGGCTCCATCCCAAACTGCAGCAGACTCTTGGTCTCAAGCTCCAACTGCAAGTACAACTTACTCTTCACCTGCTTGCCCACTCTGGGCAGGCAAGGCTGTTTCCACTCCTCAGTAACCAGTACAGCTGTAATTCAATGGGAAATATTGCTTTCTGCACTATCCTTTCAACCTATCTTCCCACATGCTTGCTCATCCTCTGTCAAAACCCTGAACACCAAGAGCTGTGGGTGGCAGAGAGGAGCAGCCCCAAGGCTTCATCTCTTCAGCACACAAAGCTCAGGGACTCACCTTGCTCCTCCTTGGCTTGGTTTAGCCTTTGCCATCTGCCTGCACGGGGTTTTTGGAAAACCAGGATCTCATGTTGCTGAAGGACCAACTCAGTTGTACTCTGATTTAGAAAGTAGAAATGTACGTTCAGCTGCAAGGAATGCTCAAGAGTAGGAATAGTCTGGCTGGGTTGCTTTCACTTAGAAGAGAGATTCATGACAGAGGGGAGGGTGGAGGGAAGAAGGAGAAGGAAGGATGATGCAAAAAGCCACAGGAGTGCAAGGGAAACAAGGCTCCTGAGAGGACAGGGAGGAAATGAGATTTCCATGATAAAACCCATGTCCCTGGAACATGGCTGAGATGAGAGAAGCTCTTCAGTCTTCATTTCTGTGCACTATGGAGACTGGCACTTCCAAAGGAGAGGACACCACATCATGATCCTGTTAACTTAAGCCATGACATCAAGAATCCTTCATCATCTCCTGTGTTACTCCTTCAGCAGCTTTCCCTGGAAATGGGACACTCTCCCCACCTGGCTGCAGATAGCTCTGATGGTTCTCCAGATGCCTGGAGAGCAGCTCAAGCTGGTCAGGTGTCCCAAGGGGAACTTCAGCCAACAAGGGGAAAAACAGGAGGGCTCATTTCAGGTGACCAGCAGCTCAGGTGATCCTTTCAGCCCATGGGTGGTGTCCTGTCCTGCAGAGGGAACACTGGTACCTGCAGTGAGGACAGAATAATCTGTCTCCAACCAATTCACCCGCTCTGGCCGTGCTGGGGACCAGCCAGGGCAGCTCTGCAAAGGCAAAGTGGGACTGGCACCACTGGAAAGGACAAATTCTCCTCCCTGCTTCCACCCTGAGCTGCTCCAAGCTCAGCCTCAGGGTGTGATGTCTGGATGGGACATTGGGTTTAATCTTCTACAGTCTGGTTGCTCATTGCCTTTGGCTGAGAAGACCAAAGCAGGAGGCACATACAATATGGGCAGGAGGACTTGAAAACTGAGCCTAAAAGGAAATTTTAAATTAACTTCCTGCATGATGCAGGGCAGCCCCACTTGTTCTCCCCAGTGCAGTTGCATCACGGGGTGGTGTTTGCACCACTTAATTTGTGGCTTGTCTGCAGTTTCTTCTGTCTTCACTCAGAGCCAGGATTAAAAACATGAAGGAGACAAAACTTCTCATGTTTCAGCTTGGTTGTTTATTAAATCTTATCTAAAGATATATAGAGATAGATGTATAGATGTATAGAGAGTTCTGCAACACTTCTGTGAGCAAAATGGAGGTGAATCCAGCTAGTTACAAGGTCTCTTAAAGCTAAACAGTCCAATAGAGAATTAACACCTATATTATTTATACTTTTGACCCAATAACCAAACTTCTGTGACCCACAGTGCAGCACTAACTGTCCAACCAGAAACTCCTACCAGTAACCATGAAGATGAAGGAAGAAGAACACCAAAAGAGACACCACTCAAAATCCTCCATCTTGTCCCATACCTATTACTGTACCTCAAATTTAAAACCCTTCACCATGTGAAATCCCACACTCCTATTTAACTACACACCAGTGATTTTAACTCCATCACTCAAATTTGGAAGCTTCTCCAAGGCCTCAGGTCACAAGCAGTGTTCTCCAGGGGGTCAGTGCCAGAAAGCACAGAAAGCTCAAAAAACTCAGGTTTCTGGGATCCAACAAGCTCAGGTGGATTTCTTGGCTTTCAGGAGACACTTTAAAGTGAAAAGCTAAAAGACTCCACCTGAGCAAGCCCACTCTGTGGTGGTTACCTTTGGGCTCCTCATCTTGTTCTGCCGGGGCGAAGAGGGAAAGTTTTGCTTTTTCAGCCGCCCTACAACAAAAATTCAGAGGCGCAGATTCTGTGAAAACAGGATGTCAGCTTTTGTCAGAAGAGATCACAGGGGCTGTGAGGTTTTGGTTTGGGGTTTGTTTTAAATTTTATCCGCCTGTTTCTCTCTGTGTGTTTCACTTTGTGACTCCTTCACACCCTGCCGGGTTTTGGCAGCGCAGGGAGGACACGGGGGATGGCGGTGGCAGAGGCACAGCTCTATGCAAAGGTGTCCAACAAGCAGCGGGGCAGGGGCACCTCTGCCCTCCTGGAGCCCCTCCTGGCCAGAGGATTCCCAGCTCACATCGCGTGAGTAGCTCAGCTGCCTTTGCACTGGGAGGTTTATTTAAGTTTGCCATAAAATCCCCATACAGCAGGGCTTTTTTGTGGATACCCCTGAAGGCCCAAGAAGAGTTTTCCAGGCCTTTTTCAGGGTCTGAGTTCTTTCTCCCAGGCTGAGAGAACTTCTCAGCTCCAGCCTGAGCCTTTACCAGGATGATAACTTTCTGCTAAACAGAAAGGAATTAATAAACAGAGATTAACACCTGGTGTTGCCTGAGAAACACTTTCATGTTGTACGTGACAGGAGATGTTTTCTCCTATTGTCCAATGAATTACTGTGAACCACTCTATAAATATGGTTCAGTTTTTAATAAAGTCTAAGGAGTCACTGTCGTTATTACACGCGACTCTCCGCGTATCGCGACATTTTTTTGGTCAGGAGATTGTGATATCCCCAGGGGTCAGATCTTTCTTGCTCTGAGTTTTATATAAAACTGTGTGTATTCCCCACACAGCAAAACCAACCTGCTCAATATAAAGCATTTTAAAATTCTGTGTAAATCTAAAAATGCTCATCCTCCCACACCCTGAGTTTTGAGAGGCTTCTTAATGAGTTGAGAAGTTTACCATAGTTTGCTCTTGAAATACATCCTCTCTCTTTTTTTTCTGCTTATTACTCTTACTATAAGGCAATGAAACATGGATGTAATTTCTAGCCAAAGGTTTTTTCAGGCATGGCAAAAATCTGCTAGATGGTGTCACTGGAAACTGTTTTGTTTTGTTTTTTTCCTTAAGATGCCCCCTAAGTCTGTCAATTATTCTTCCTGTCTTGAATCAGGATCTCATTCCAAAAATCATGTCCTGCCTAGAAAATGTCATAGTAAAGAATGAGGAACTATTCTTGGCAACTCCAATGGATGAGAGAGGAACTGGTGGCAGGCAAACAACTTAATGCAAAAGAAAAGTGCCAGTCACTCCCCCCCAAAAACCTCTCCTGTTGGACAGGCAAGTTTTGGAGGATTTTCCAATTTCTGGATAGCAAATAGTGACATTTTTGCTATAAACCAAGAAAACCCAGTTCTTACAGCGCTTGGATGGATGGTTTATCCAACCCAAGGAAATTCATGTAGTCAGTAAGGCTGCTAAGGAAACACCCCCAGAACCCAAAGGCATTTTATGGGGAGGACAGGTTACCAACCTTCAAGGAATTAAAGATTTGCAGTGAGAAAAAAAAAAAAAAAAAAAACGCTATCTGGAAGGCTTCAAGAACAATAACATCTGCCAGGAAAAAACTTCTTGCTAAAGGTCCTGCCTGTGCTGGAAAATAGACTTGATGACCATAGTCACTAAATGCCTTTACTTTATAAAAGTTTTCTTTCTGGTATTCTGAGGATCCAGTTTTGTGCTTTTTCTAGGCAAAAAGCCTTGGTTGCTACTGGACAAAAAACAATAGAAGATGCAGCAAAATGGTAAGTACCTGTGATTTCTAAGGTGTGTCTTCGCATTAAACCTGCCTAAAAATCCTTGTTGATGTGCTCATCCTGTCACTAATTTGAAGTTAGCTGCCATTAAGAAAAACAAATCTGAATTTGAGTTTTGGTTTGGTTTTTTTTTTTCATTTATTTCACTCAGAGAGAGAAATATTTGTGTTTGCACTTATTGTGGAACACAAGGTAACTTTTAGAAGGTCCAGGTAAATTAAAAACAAGCAGATACTTTTACCAATGAGTCAGTTCACAGGATCTGCTGGTCTGGTCAGAAAATCCTCCTCAGCTTTAAGCCTCCTGAGAGAAAGGAACAAGGAAACAGGGAAAATTTTTGTAAACCCATGGCTGCACTCACAAACATGTGCAGAAACAACAGCTGAAGGGGAAAAGAAAGGCCCAGCACAGAGTAAGGTGAAAGGCTGATGGTCAGAGGGACGTATTATTACAATTAAAATAATTTCAGTTTTGAACACCACAAAATTTTCTCCTCTCTATCAAGACTCTCACAGAGTATTTATATGTCATTCAGCTGCTGATAACTGATTTTTTTGGTTGTTTTAATTCTCTTTCACATTAAATACAGTCCTTCCTTGCACTTTCTTTTGGTTTTGGTTTTGCTTTTTCTTTCTTTTTTCTCTTGGTTCAGTTGTTTGGTTTTTTTTTCCTTTTTTCATCTTTTCTTTTGTGAAAAGCTAGAGGAAGCATTTGAGAATAGCATGTTCTTTCCAAATAATTTTTTTCAGGGATGCTGCCACATTTCCCACCAACCATTCCCAATCCAACAGCTGCAAAGACAAACATACAGCATGTGAAAGACATGGGGAACAATATCATCACATGGCATATGAATTTCTGACATTTCCTTGTGCATTTCTCGTTTGTCTTGCTTGCTTTTCTTAGGGCTGAATAAAAAGGCTCTTTTTGAGTGATTTTTTAGTCTTTGGCTAGATTTAATTTTCATTGATTTTCATTATTCAATATGTTCCACTTATTGCCTTTTTATTCTTTGAGTCCCTTGTTTCCCGTTATGAAAAAGTGAAAAAAAACCCTAGAAAGGTTTTTTATTTTCTTTTATTTTCAGATACTAACAGAAGTAAAGGCACATGATAAAATGCAAAGTACTCAAAAAAATAAGGAGAAAAAAAATTTCTCCATTAATTAGTGCTGCAGAGAGAAAAACGAGCTTTTACTTCAGCTTTTCATTTGAAAGAAAACAATAAAATTTTGATCTCTGCTCTGGAGGCTTTCAGCCACAGGGAACAAGAGGTGCTCGCACTCACTCTGGGTGTTATGCTCTGGATTTCAGGCTGCATTCCCACTGCAATGACCCCTCCCTGGATGACCCAATCCCTCAGGAATACGCCCTGTATTTGTGCCCCACGGGCCGCCTGCAGAGCCGCCTGCAGGAGTTCTGGAGGGAGAGCAAGCGCCAGTGCGGCAAGAACAGAGCGCACGAGCTTTTCCCACACGTCACCCTCTGCGACTTCTTCCCGGTGAGGCAGGGACAGGGCAAGGGCTGGGTTTCAGCTGGGTGATACCTGGGGAAACTGGGCCACCTGCTGTTGTCTGACACCTGAACTTGCTGGTGATCAAATGACATGACCCAGGTCCAGGCACGGTGCTCAATGCCTGAGTGATGCTCAGTGTCTGAGTGATGGTTAATGTCTGAGTGATGGTTAATGTCTGAGTGATGCTCAATGTCTGAGTGATGGTTAATGTCTGAGTGATGTTTAATGCCTGAGTGATGCTCAATGCCTGAGTGATGCTCAGTGTCTGAGTGATGGTTAATGTCTGAGTGATGGTTAATGTCTGAGTGATGCTCAATGTCTGAGTGATGGTTAATGTCTGAGTGATGTTTAATGCCTGAGTGATGCTCAATGCCTGAGTGATGCTCAGTGTCTGAGTGATGGTTAATGTCTGAGTGATGGTTAATGTCTGAGTGATGCTCAATGTCTGAGTGATGCTCAGTGTCTGAGTGATGGTTAATGTCTGAGTGATGGTTAATGTCTGAGTGATGCTCAATGTCTGAGTGATGGTTAATGCCTGAGTGATGGTTAATGTCTGAGTGATGGTTAATGTCTGAGTGATAGTTAATGTCTGAGTGATGCTCAATGCCTGAGTGGTGCTCAATGTCTGAGTGATGTTTAATGTCTGAGTAATGCTCAATGTCTGAGTGATGCTCAATGTCTGAGTGATGCTCAATGTCTGAGTGATGGTTAATGTCTGAGTGATGGTTAATGTCTGAGCCGTGCTCAGTGTCTGAGTGATAGTTAATGTCTGAGTGATGCTCAATGTCTGAGTGATGCTCAATGTCTGAGTGATGGTTAATGTCTGAGTGATAGTTAATGTCTGAGTGATGCTCAATGCCTGAGTGGTGCTCAATGTCTGAGTGATGTTTAATGTCTGAGCCGTGCTCAGTGTCTGAGTGATGGTTAATGTCTGAGTGATGGTTAATGTCTGAGTGATGCTCAATGTCTGAGTGATGCTCAATGTCTGAGTGATGGTTAATTTCTGAGTGATAGTTAATGTCTGAGGGATGCTCAATGTCTGAGTGATGCTCAATGTCTGAGTGATAGTTAATGTCTGAGTGATGCTCAATGTCTGAGTGATGGTTAATGTCTGAGTGATAGTTAATGTCTGAGTGATATTTAATGTCTGAGTGATGCTCAGTGTCTGAGTGATGCTCAGTGTCTGAGTGATGGTTAATGTCTGAATGATGCTCAATGCCTGAGTGGTGCTCAATGTCTGAGTGATGTTTAATGTCTGAGTCGTGCTCAATGTCTGAGTGATGGTTAATATCTGAGTGATGCTCAATGCCTGAGTGGTGCTCAATGTCTGAGTGATGTTTAATGTCTGAGTAATGCTCAATGTCTGGTTGATGCTCAATGTCTGAGTGATGCTTAGTGTTTGAATGATGCTCAATGCCTGAGTAAAGCTCAATGTCTGAGTGATTGTTGGAACCCTGGAAACTGAGAGTTCTGAACTTTCTGTGCTGTCAGGCACTGACCCCCAGGAAAACACTGCTTTTGACCTGAGGCCATGGACAAGGCTTCCAAAATTGAGTGATAGAACTAGAATCACTGGTATGTAGTCTGAATAGAAGTCTGTAGTGTCACATGGTAGAAACCTTGGAATTTGAGATTTTAGAATATAGAAATATGTGGAAGGCAAGACAGAGGTTTTGGGGCAGAGGTTTCTTCCCCACCTTCCTCTTTATGGGTCTAGGTGGGATCTTGTTTAATTGGATAGAAAATGCCATACTGTGGGTCACAGGTGGTTGGTATTGGGTCAAAAGTCAAACTAATTTAGATGTTAGTTCTTAATTTTAGTTAATTTAGGCTTAAAAGATCTTGTAAAGAGAGAGAGATACATCACCATTTCACCATTTTTAGCTTGTTAGCCAGAAGTGCTGTAGCACTCACTGTAATATAGATAAGAATTAATAAACATCTGAGCCCAAACACAAAATTCCATCTCTTGAGCTTTTAATCTCAACTCTGGCAGAGAAGAAGAAAGAAGATAAAAGTTATATATAGTGATGCCCTGTGTGAGAATCAAACTCACAACCTTCAGATTATGAGACTAAGTGATCATTAGTGTCTGAGTGATGATTAATGTTGGAGTGAAGCTCAGTGTCTGAGTGACAGTCAATGTCTGAGTGGGTTTTTCAGGGTAGCTGATCCATCTAGTGCAGCTGCTGTCAGGCTCCACGTGTCCATTGCTGCCTGGATTTATGGTGATAAACCTCCCCAGGCAGGGCAGCAGTGGAGCAGGGACAGGGTTATCACAGGGTGCAGACAGCTTTGGTACAAGCCTGTGGGAATCTCAGGAAAAGTGTCTGTCTTCCCTGGAGAGCCCCGTCAGCAGGTCACTGCTATGGTGGCCTGCCCCAGATTTTACTGTTTTTATTGGAGCTGAAGATTTTGTAAAATCTTTTTAAAAGTCCAGCACTGGACTGGTCTGGAAAAACTCTGGAGCCTCCTGGAATCCAGTTTTAGCACGTTGATGGTGCAACACATGAACATCAGCTGTATCTGGGATGTGCTGAAACAGGCTTGGTCTAGAGCAGCTGGACAAAAATGACTTTGTTCATCATACTTTGATGTTAAACCATTAAGTGCTTGCTTCCCCCTAAGGGTGGGTATTGCAACCATGCCAAAAAGTAGACAGTGAAAATAAGATTATTTTGTTGCAAAATACTGAGTGGTGCTCTATGACCTCAAACACAATTATACAGAACAAAAATCATTAATTACTAATGAATGCCATGCTCTTGGGAGACATCAAGTTTAAAGGGCTGTCTGGAAGAGACATTGCAACCCTCACCTTGCACATCTCAGTAAAGGATGTAGGATAACAGTAACACAAATTCCTGCTTAGAACTGAAAAGGGAAATCATGATCCCTGTCTCGTTTCAGACTGGTTACTGCACACCTAATAGATAATATTTAAATATTTTGGCTTTTTCCTACCCAGGCTAGATACACCTTGGGTTGAAGCCTCCATCTCCTGTTATAGAACGAGGACACTGTGCTGATCCAACTGCTGGGTTTAATGCCAGGGATTTCAGGCAAACTCCTAGGTATTTTGTGTTTCTCAGGAAGCTTGTAGCCCCACAGTTTGCTGGCAGTGCTGTATGACAGAACTGCTGGGTAACACCTGTTCCTCCTCTGTTTTCTTTCAGTGTGAAGACCAGAAAGTGGAATTATTGTATGACATTTTAAAGCGAGTTGGTGACAGCTTTTCCCCGAGGTTTCCAGCTTCCATTTCCCTAACACTACATGCATCTCCCAGCTACCTTGGCTTCTTCATTGATGACAGCCAGGCAAACATCCTCAAAGAATTTGCTGTGGCATTCTCATCAGAGGCTTCAGCCCTGGCAGGTAGGACCAGCACCAGAGGAAAACGGGTGGGTTGTAGCAAAAATGAGTAGCCACAAACATTCCCTGTGTCTCCAGGGGAGCTTAGATGATGTTTTCCTGCCAGCAAACAGCTTCTTCTCCTACAGATTCGCAAATAGAGTAGCCAGGGGAGCATATTTTAGTCTTTGAAGACACAGCACTTTTGCCTAGAAGCTGAAATGATGCTGTACGCAACTTGGCAGGTGATTGCTCAGGATATCCAAGATGGACAAGATGATTCCATCCTCTCCCCAGATCCCCACCCTCCTGGTGCTGTGCCCAGCTGGATGGCCTGGCTGCATCCCTAGGAATAGAGCCTAATACCTTTTCCAAGGGAAACTCCATCACCAGTGGAGACTGAAGGGGCACAGCCCCACCACAGCTTTGTCTGGGAGAAATGAGCTCAATACATCTCAGGCTGGGAGAGGAAATCAAGCCATGAACATTTATTTCCCTCACAGATGAAGCCAGGAAGCAAATCCAGCCCACATTTGTGGACGACTTTGGTGTGATTAAAACCATGACACCCTTCAAAACCATTATTCAGTAGATCTACTCTACCATTAGTTACTATAATATTTCCTGCATCATGCAAGTTGTGCAGGATAAAACAAGAGGAGCTTTAAACAACCTTTGTTTCTATGTTGTGATGTGGCTGTTTCCTTCCTAGACTGCCACGTGAAGCCCTCCTTGAAGCAGTTCCACCTCACCTTGGCTCACAGGTTTTATCCTCACCATCAGAAGACTTTGGAGCAATTGGCCAAGTGCATTAACCCAGGGGAGCCCTGCCAGTGGGTGGCTGCTCTCTATTCCCGGGACATGCGCTTTGTGCATTACCAGGTACTGCAACCAGATTTATTCCATCTCCTCAGCTTTAATTTTCTACAGTCATCTTGCCTTTTCCATCCTTAATAAAATCTCTGCCTGCCTCAGCACAGGGCTTCAAAGAGCATGGTTATTTCCAGTGCCATTTTGGGGTGGAAAACTGCACTCCTGAATCAGTAGATAATACCTTTATTTTGGTAGGTTGCTTGACCTGCATGTCTCAAAATCTATTTCCAAACCCCAGTGGGGAAAAAACCTAACCCTACCATGACACGAGAAAATAAGAGACATGAAATCATGACCCTTTCGTATTTTCTAGGATTTGTCAGTTTGCAGTTTTGCAGCAAAATTCCCTTCAGCAAAATTCGTTTTCTTGACTGTTCCAGCCATGATGAAAACTGCATCAGTGAGAAGGGGTCAGTTCTCACTGATGACTTTCTGCTTAGCAGACTCTGAGTTGAAACCAGTGGATATTCTTTGTGTTCTCATTTCCAAATTTAAATTATGGAATGTTTGGCATCTTTTGTCAGATCAGTAAGTCACTCTGTCTCAAGCCCCATATTGGACTTTAGTCACGCTCAGGAGAGCTGCAAGCAACCACAAAAATAGGTCAGATCTATATTTGCTTTCAAGTCTGTACCAATTACAGGGAGAAACTAGTATTTTTGTGAAAACCAAGTGCCTGTTTTTGCACATACTGTAAGTGTGGTAGTGTGTTGCTTTTCCTGTGCCAAAGTGCCACCAAAGAGGAGGTTCAGAGTGGGAAGCAGAGCTGGCTCTGTGTCCAGGAGAGGCGAACAGCCGCGCCCTGAGCAGCACAGGGAGCATCCTGACCCTGCTGTGTCCCCACAGAGGCTCAGGGCCCTGTTCCAGTACAAACCCCAGAACATTGACGAGCTCCTGATCAACGCTGGGGACCTGATCTACGTGGACCCCAGGCAGCAGAGCGACGTCAGCGAGGGCTGGGTGGTCGGCACCTCGCACCGCACCGGCTGCAGGGGCTTCCTGCCCGAGAACTACACCGAGAGAGCCCACGAGGCAGACACCTGGGTCAGGCACAGGTAACTGCAGCCCCCTTCCCTTCCCTTCCCTTCCCTTCCCTTCCCTTCCCTTCCCTTCCCTTCCCTTCCCTTCCCTTCCCTTCCCTTCCCTTCCCTTCCCTTCCCTTCCCTTCCCTTCCCTTCCCTTCCCTTCCCTTCCCTTCCCAGCTGGAGACTACACTGAACTCGGTGATTTTCATGCAGAAAGAAAATCTGATCCAATTTTTTGGGAACTAAAAACTTTAATACTAGAAAACAACAATCAGCAACCAAACAGTTTGTGTGGATGATTCAAACATCCCTTTTGGGCCCCCTTGGAATTTTATCCCCTAGATAAGGAATCCTTCATTAGGATGACTTATACTAGAGAAGTGTTCATCTCTCTGTAGATCCCTGTGTTACCTTTTACAGTTTTAATTGGTCTTTATCTCTTTTAAGTAATTGTTCAGTTCTGTATCTAAAACCCTAAGTAATTGTATAGTTTTCAACTTGTAACTTTATTGGTCATTTTTCAACTCATCTTAACCCTATAAAACCCCTTTGATATTCCACGTACTCGGCTTTGCTGTCGGACCCCCTTCATAGAAATAAAGTCACTTATAGAATTTCTGTGCAGCATTCCCAGATTTCTTTCTCTTGCTGGCTAAGAGAGTGCTGCAAGCAGAATGAAATCAGAATGAAATCACAAAAGAGCTGACAGCCTAAGCCTAGGCATTGCCTGCAGGAAGCACTCTGTAGCTGATGTCTGCCTAAGGCAGCCAGGAGTTCTGTTCTATTCAGAACATTTATCTGGGATTGCTGTGACAGCCTGGGGCAGCTACAAATTTGTACTGAATAAACCAGGAAAGATGCTACAGGGAGACTCGATCCATACACGAGGACAAATGGCCAAAAGCAAGCATTAGGGCATGGCAGGGGTATTTATAAACTTGGAGGAGGGGCAGAATCAGGGTGGGGTTTAGGGAGGGTATCCAATAGAGAAGGGCGATTAGGAATATTGAAATTATTGCAGCAAAATGAACCAATGATGACAAGGGAAGCAGAGAACTTTCTGGCAATGATCAACATAACTGAACTGGAGGATTCTGGGGGTGGTGTTTTACTCACCACTACGGCAGGGTTTTCCCACAGCCTTAAGCTATGGTCATGTGCACTTATATAGAGTTTACCCCAATAAGTGACTTGGCATTTAGGTGGTGTGAAGTGTTGGTGCTGAAGCGCTGTGGCAGCTCATTTTTGCCGGGATTTGTGGGCAGAAGGAAAATCCTGAGGTTGTGGGGGGGATGCTGGGATGTCTCCTGAGAGAAAAGAAACAGGGCACAAACCTGTAGACGTTCAGTAAGTTCAGCTGCTCTGGGGATGATCCCTGTTCACTCTTGAAGAACCTAAACACGCTAATGAATTTTGAAAGAGTGCATTCTACCACGGCAGCCTCAGCCTTCAGCCTGGCTCTCTGCTCTCTTCTTTTTTTTCTAATTTTGAGGGCTTGTAAAGCTAACTTGAAATGAAACCACACCAAGGTTGCTCCACCACCTTGGCACCACTCTTATCTCGTTGGTGTGCTCTGCATCAGAAGGCACCTGTCTGGCTTCCTGCTCTTCATTCTGCAGGTGACATTCTGCAGCACAGCTGATGCTACTTGTAGATTAGAGATGATTTTTCTAAGACAGGAAATTTTGGTGCATTTCTTGATGTTTCAGAGAAAGGGAGGAGGCCACCAGGTAGTGTTTCCTTCTTGAAGCTCCCACTTTAGCAGCAGTGTTACACCCAATGTACACCATCAGTTCCTAGTATTTTAACCTCATTTTTATGGGACGTCTTCTAAATGGGGTGATGGTGAATTGCAAATGTGCAAAAAGTATTGAATAGAACATTAATCCTGACTTGCTGATTCTTTAAACATCATGACTCAAAAGTCTCTTCTATTTGTGTGTGTAACTGTATGTTTGTGTGTCTGTGTGCTGTTTCTGCTTTTTCAGGGAGTATGTTTTTGAGACAGCTTCAAGATCCTTCACCAAAACTGAAAAGGAGCCCAATGTAAAGCTGAATGGGGAAGCCCATAATCTCAGTGTGTCAAGGAGTGTAACCAATGTTCTTTTTCTTCAGGTAATTGTTTTTTTCATCTCTTACCTTTGCCACATGCTTTGTCAGATATGCTATTAAATAAATAAATACTAAATAATTAATAAATAAAGAATAAATGAACAAATAATAAATAATAAGTTTAGCAAATTTAGTAGTATCTTCCTTTCCCTCCCTCATATTTTCAGGTTTTGTTGTACATTTGTACATGCTGTTTTATTTATGTTGTACATTTATATATACATACGCACTCGAACTGTATTTTAAAATATCTCATAGGTTTTTTTTGTAATGTGTATGATGTATATAACACTTGTCTTTCATAATAGCACAACACAAGAGTTTTCTGCTCAGGTTTCTCTGAGCACAGCCTCAGTGGGTATGGAGACAGGTGAGACACAAGCACAGTCTCCCCTGATTTCCACGTGGCTTCAGGCAGAGTGACTAAATCTGAATTAGTCTCACTGTTCATGTCTGCTCTTATTTCCAGATTCCATGGATGTCATCTTGGAGGCTTCCATGGCCTCAGATCACATTTAAATGTTCCATTTTCTTCTTTATTTTTGGATATGTAGCTAGTGCAGGTAACTGCACAGAACAGCTGGCTGGAGTGGGTAACACCACTGGTAGCATCACATTTCTCACCCAGGTTCAAAATCAACAGGTATCAATTTTTCCCATGTCCACTGGTCTTCTGGTAGGAAAAGCAAAACAAATAAGGACTCTGATTTTTTTTCCTACAGCACTTTTGCACCTGCATTGCATTTTTGGCTCTGTCAGAGATGTCAAAGTGCATTTTTAGCACAGACATGCCTCAGAAACCCCTTCAGCTTGCTGGCCCCACAGGCTCTGCTCCTGCTGTGCTGGGCAATAACCCTGGGCTGGTTTGTGCTAACATCAGAGAAACTGAGGCACCTGGAGGGAACTTCCTCCCTGGGGCCTCCAGGACACCATGTAAGAACTTCCTGAACAAGTCCCACGTCCTTCCTCTGGCTCTTGGCCTCTCTTATCCAGGTCACATCTGTGGCAGAGCCAAGGCTTGGCCTGAGAAATGTGTTTTGCAGATGGGCACATCTCCAGGCTAGAGTTTCCCTGGCCTGTGGGTTCCTCTTGAGGAGAAGAGGAAGAGCACAAAACCTTTGGTTTATACTCTGCTCTTGTGGCAGTTGATGGGTGTTTCATGGCAGAAGTGCAAGTATTTAACAGAATGCATGAATATTAACCTCAAACCACTTCTTAAGAATTCCCTTCTCTGCTGCTGAAGATGCAGAGCACTTAGCTCAGTGCTGCAGCAGTAACACTGTTTTAAAGTTTTAAAATCTTTGACCTGTTTCTCCTCATCTTCTTCTCATTTGTATTTAATGTGCATTGTATACTAACCCCAAATTACTTCAAATTTATTTGTAATTTCATGCAGTCTAAGTAAAAAAAGTGGCCTTGTAGGAGATCTGGGTACACTGTTGATTTGGTCACACAGTTATGAAAATGTAGAAATGGTATTTTCACTAGGAAAAGAGGAGAAGCTTGGTGCTAGTCCTGGTGTAGAGAAGGGCATTACCAATCAAATCTTGGCCAATTTTCTGGGTTTTGTTTATCTCAACCATATGATATAAATTAAAGTTATGATTCCTTCCCACACTGAGATGAAAAGATCTGTTACCAGCACTGTCTTTCACAGTGCTAACACAGAATTAGAACCTGCAGCCCATGAGGGTCAGGGATGTGAGACAGGACAAGAGGAAGTGTCCTTAAACCACACCAGGGGAGGCTCAGGATGGATATCAGGAAGAATTTTTCCACTGAAAGGGTGGCCAAGCACTGAACAGGAGTGTTGAGTCACCAAAGCTGGAAGAGTACAAGAAGCAGTTGGATGTGGCACTCAGGGCTATGGCTGAGTTGACAACGTGCTGATCAGTCAAAGGTTGGACTCAATAACCCCAAAGGTCTTTCCAACATTAATGATTTTATGATTTTCTTTGCCTTTAGTGGAGAATCAGTCAGGCTTACCACTGTCCCAAGGACAGGCATCTATTACACTGTCTCCTCTGCAGGAATCCAGATTTTTCCTGCAGGTTATAGATGAAATCCTCTGAAACTTTTCCCAGAACACTGCCCTGCGGAGAGGAGTGCTGGTGATGCGCCACGGGGAAGGAGTGGATCAGGTCTTTGGCAAATCTTGGCTGCAGCAGTGCCTGACTGCAGATGGTGAGTGAGGAAATGGGAGGATCTTCAAAAAGCAGGGCCAAACCCAATTCACCCCAGTAATGGGTAGGAGAGATTCAATCTGTGTGTAAATCTCAACACTGGCACAAAGGAGTGATGACAGTGCAAGTCAGGCATTGCTTTGACCTGCACATAACCAGGTCACAAAAAATGTCCTAAAGACCTTCTGCATAAATTCTGCAGGTAAACAAAGCTCTTGGGCTGCTGATGAAAGTGTGTCTCACTGGTACATGAACAAATCACAGGAGCACACTCATCACCTCTTGTTATGCAAGGTGGTGATTGTCAGACCCCTCCACCTTTCTGAGTCAGAATCATTGTTTCTTGATCATCTTGATCAGAGTCACACTGTGTCACTAGTCCAAACTGGGGAATCTGTGGTGGAAATGAAATGTCAGCACTGACCTAAATTAAAATCTGAATTTTCTCTTTCTCTCAAAATAAAAAAATAAAAAAAAAATTAAAAAAAATAAAAAATAAAAAAAAATAGTGTTTTCAGGTGAAGAAAACTGACCCAAAACAGGGAAATGTATGTCAGGAGGAAGGGTGCTGAAAGTCTGCCTTGCTATGCAGTAGTGCATGCAATTCACCCCAGATAAGGGGAGTGGTACCAGATAAGGGGAGCTGCATAATCAATGCATTGGTTTCATTTTGATTCAGTGGAGATGTTTTTTTTCAGTCACTTTGGCAACTGTAAATTAATAAAGATAGGGAGTCGATTTTTGTTTCTTTTGAGTCCTACAAAGCCAAATTCTCTTGATTTCCTGTTCTTTCCTCCTCCCCATTTGCTCCTTCTGAGCTTGAAGAAGAGGGGCTATTCTGTTAGGACAGATGATTTCCCAAGGCAGTGTTGTGACCTTAAAACGTGATGCCTTTAAGGTAATAGCACTGGCTGTTTTTCATCAGTGAGACACTGACTCTGTCTGTAAAACAAACATAACACAGCTGCTGCCCCCCTTGTGTCACAGCAAAATGTCCTGCCTTGTTTCAGGGAAATACTCCAGAGCAGATCTGAACTTCCCCTCCTCCCTGCCGAGGCGGAAAGACAGCATGAAGCAGTTTGAACATGATCCTCCTTTATCTTGCTGTGGTATTTTCCAGTCAAGGCTTATAGGTAAGCTGGATATTATCCTCCTGCAAATGTAAGGGTTTGGGAAGCAGGCTGTCATCATCTGCCAAAGCTCATGCTGACTTCGAAGCAGAAAAATCTCCTACCAGCACTCATTGTGGCCACAATTCTCTGTGGGCAACCACTGCAAGATCTTAAATAGTAAAATAGAGAACACAGCTGGTTACTTGTCTTTGAGACCCCCCTCTGCCAGTTCCTGGCAGAGAAAGCCAAAAGGAAGAAGCCAGAACACTACCTGTGCCCTGCTGCTTGTCTGCAAGGGATGAATGTCTAATTGCAGCTGTCCTTGAGTGGACAGTGAGGAGTGAAGGGGCTGGCCAGAGGAAGCAGCTCCATGGTCAGCAGAGTGGTCACCTCACTGCAGGAGGATGGGTGTGGGTTAGGCTGACTCCATTCACTCACCAGATAAAGCTGTTTGTGCTCCCTGAGCAAGGTCCATGATTGTGACAGTGCTGGTCTGCTGCTGCTTGTCTCTGATGGCTCAGATATATGGAGATGTTGGAGTCAGTGAGCCAGGAGTCTCTCTGAATTCTTGAGAGAGAAATCAGAGTGCAGGGATTGAATTAAAGCCTTTGGGTGGATTGAAGTATATTAAGCCACTCACACATAAAGTAGAGGTGTAAGTTTAAGTTTTAGGATAACTAAGTGAGTCAGTAATTTTTAGAATGAGCTTTAGTGCTTTTAGTAAGCAAAAGGTTTCAGATGCCAAAGTACAAGTAGTAGAGTTTGAGACTGATGTGCTTCTACAATAAATAATTTTAGCAACTATTAACTGCTTTGCTCTTTTAAGAAAATAACCCACGAAGTTGGTGCCCAGAGCACTGGAGGTCTAAACTCACATGGAGACAGCCAAATGCCTAACTGCTGTTTGCAGATTTGGGGTGTATCTTCTGTAATTATCTTTCCAACACTCATTTTAGAATTGATGTTTCCACCAGAATGAGCTTTCTAATGAGCTCAATCAACAAATAGTGCGAAAAAAATTAATAGAAAGGAACTGTGAGTGTATCCCATGCTGATGAAACTGCTAAGCTCTGAGCTGTTTTTTTTGCAGAGAGTGTTTTGCAGTTGTTTCTCATCTGTCCCCTTTGCTGTTGCCATCCAGGGGAAGCTCTGCTGGACCAGGAGGTGACAGTCAGCCACGTGTACTCGTCCCCTGCCCTGCGCTGCGTGCAGACAGCTCAGCACGTCCTGCAGGGTAAGCACCAAAGCTGCCAGGTGCTTCTGCCACGCTGGGAACAGCTTCACCAAACCTCTGTGAAGCCTCTGACAAGAGCAATTAGGAAGATGCACGACTTTGTGGTTGTTTGTGGTTTTCTGTAGGCAGGGAAGGCGAGGTGGTTTTGACTGCAGGTAGTGCAGGCAGCACAAACCTGCTGGTGTGTGACAGTCTGTGGGATGTGAGCACACAAACACTAGTCCTTGAGAGCTAAAATGGAACCTAATTTAATGTGAAACAGAGGTGTTTCATAGCTGCTTGGATTCAACATTGGTAGCTGTCCATCAAATCACCACTGCCACCTCTTCCAGAAAACATTTTGACCCAAACATCAGATGTTTCCAGAGCTCTGAATGGTCTGGGTGTGAATCAGGGAAGACTGCTTCCATGCTTCCTTTTGCAAGCCAAACTGTTCTAATCCTTCATGTTGCACAACATCTTTCTGTTCCTTTCCTCTCCCTCTCTTCTTTTTCCATCTCCTGTCCCTTTCAGCAAGTTCACAGTTCAGTGCCATGTTTACATCAGAATGCATTCACTGCCACTCAGTAACCTCTCTTAAGAATACTCAAAAAATATTTCTTTTGAGAAGATACTTCCATTTCTAATACTGGACAATTTGGACAATTTACTGCCCCACTGAGGAACACTGACCAAAATGCTATATAAAAATGCTAAAAACATTTCCTGTCTGAAGTTTATTCAGATTGTAACATTGCAAAACTGAGTTTTTTCCTTCTAGGAGAGCATCACAAGAGAGCTTCAAAAATATGATTATGATAATGATGATAATAATTTGCAGTCCCTTTATGTTAGTCTAACAAGAATATACTGGTGGCTTCCTTGAATCAATTGGTTGTTAATAACCAATTTATTTTCATTAATGAAAGTACTACAGCAAACAAGGCAAAATGCATAGTCTGAGTAGCATTTTGAGTGTACCTTTCTCCTAAGATCTATTTCTTGTTCTTACAGGGCTTAAATTAAATCCAAAAGTGAGAATCAGGGTGGAACCAGGACTGTTTGAATGGACCAAGTTGGAAGCAAACAGAACAATCCCCAACTTCATGACTGTGGTAGAACTGGTGGAGGCATCTTACAACATAGATACAAGCTATAGGTGTGTCTGTGTCTGGCTGATAAAGCTGTGGGGTTTTTCTCTGAGTTATCTTGTCCTTTTATGTGTCATGAATCATTACAAACACTGCAAAGATGGGGTGATTCAGATCAAATTCAGATCAAAATAGGATATAAAAATAAGATATGCTGTCACCAGCACGTGTGCATTAATGTCAGGTGCCAGGAGCTTTGCTTTTACCTTTGGTTCATGTGAAAAACACTTTAGAAATGTGAAGAATAACCTGATTTGCAGTGACAAAGAAATGTCACATTATGTAAGGTAAACCAGCCCTTGGCTGAGGGTCTGTAGGGCAGCACCAAGGGGTTTTGGGGACAGGCAAGATAAGAGCATTTCACTTCAATTGATGTTTCTGGCATTGTTTTAAGTTGCTCAAAGATGAATACTGTGCTCAGCAAGGACTTTTTGGAGCCCTCATAACTTGGTGGGGTGAGGGTCGATGCCTTTTCTGAGCACTTGCAAACCACAGCCTGGCAGGAAATGATAAACCTCCAATTCAATCTAGCTCCTCATCTTGTTCACAAACCAGGCTGCTCAGGGTTTGCAGTGCACAGCCAGATCCGGGAAATTACTCAGTTACATCTGGGATTTCCCACCTATTCAAGAAAGGGGGAAAGGAAACATCTCATTCCTTAGTACATTACTTACAGCCTAGGGTGTATCTTTGTTTGAGATTGCATAAAGTCTCCAAAATCTTTTTTTGGAGCACAGGACTCTCTGGTTTGTTTTTCACTAACAGACTGTAATCTCTAAGGGTTTTTTGGTACAAAATCATTTGTCTCAAAAGAAACTGTGCAAATGCACTGCAGTGGTAGGTTCAGAGGGGAATCTCTAAGGCAATGTTAACTATAGTGTTTAGGTCCCTCACAGCTCAAAAATAGGGTGAATGAACTGTAAACTTGCACATAGAATGCCATTTTCTTCCCATCACTTGCAGGGTTAAAAAAAAAAAAAAAAAGTCCTTGGGTGTTAGGTGTTATGAATTAGTGTTTGAGATCACTTGAAGAATCACCTGCAAAGGGGATCATAAAAACCAGATATAATATTAGGCATCAGCAAAACAAAATTCATTGGCAAGGTTCACTCTGCTACTGAGCTGGTTGGACACCAGGGTCTGGTTTTATCAAATGCAACCACTGCAAATTTTGTCCATCAGCAAAGCCTCACCAGAGCTCTGAGGTGTTCTCTGAGGATTCACAACAGTGTGAAGTCCTGGCTTTTAGGTTTTTCTTGGGTGCCTGAAAAGCCCTGGTGTATAAAAGAAAGAAAAATGCCTGGTCTCAGCAGAAGTGCTCAGATACTTTGTGAATAATTGTGATTACTATCCCTGGAAACAGCATTTATTTTTAAAGGTATTTCTAGCAGTGAAACTCTTTACTACCCATTTGACCAGCAATGCAGATAAGCCTTGTTCATTGCAGATTTTTATTTACTTGGTTTATTGAGGACATTAATGCTGAGGTACCAAATCTTGCAAGCATTTCGAATCTTGCAAACATCATTAGTGCCTCACCTTTGTTTGAACTCAGTCAGCATTGGAAGACCCAGGCATCTCTGCAGCTCTTGTCTGGGCAGTGGTCCTTGCTGGCAGAATTGCTCAGAGCTTTTCTTGGGCATAAATCCTGCTTTAAATAATCTCCACTGTAAACTACAAGTTTTATTGAATCCAGCTTTTCCCTGCATCTGGTGCTTTATGAGCTATGAGACTTAGCCGTGAGATGTAATGGAAATTACTCAGAGAGAAGCTAATGCTTCAGACAAGCAGTGTGTCAGCCAAATCAGTAAATAAACCTTTTAACCAAGTGCTTTTTCTCTGGTGTAATCATTCAATGCTGCTAAGAGTGTATTCATCTAGATTAACATATATTTGTGATTTTATTGGCAGGGGTAACTTCCCACTCTCTTCCCTGGTGCCATCAGAAAGTTATGAAGACTATGTCAGCAGAAGCTCTGCAGTTATCAAACAGATCATCAGTGCCTGCCCCAGCAAAGGTAGAGGTTTCAGGTCTTTGAATACTCTGTCAGACACTTGCAATAGGGGGAACTGGCAGAGATTTGCCAACAGAAGCAGATTTAATGTGAGCTGTTGGCACTGCACAGAGCTTACAGTAGACTCCGTGCTGGGCTGTACTGGAGTATATACATGCAATTTATGGGATAGAAATGAAAAAAGTAAAATAAAACTGAGCCAATAGAGTACTAAATTGCTAAAGTGCATGCTTTCCATGGTCTTTCTACATTGGGATGCAGCTCAGCAAAAGATAATACACTTTCCTGGAAAGCTTGTTTCTCTTTCCCTCACAAATGCCTTTTCTCAGTAGCTGGCATACTCAACACTCCAGATATTTTCTGCCCATCACAACATGCTCTGCCACATTATCAGAAAGGTCTGCAAAGATGAACAGCCCCAAAGCCACCTCATCCCCCTTGCTGCTGGGGAAGGTGGCAGTGCTGCAGCTCCCTCACCACCCCTTGCTTTTCCTGGTGTGCCAGGTGTCATCCTCATCGTGGGCCACAGCTCCTCCCTGGCACCTCTCACCCGAGCACTCACTGGGCTCCCCGACACTGACAGCGCAGACTTTGCCCAGAGGGTGCAGAAGGTAAGAGCATTTCATTCCATCAGGATCCCTTGGGGCTGTTTAGCTGTATTTTTAATGAGGAGACTGCTTATGCAGCAAGATGTCTGTAACAGCATGCCAACACCAGTGGCATCAGCTCTCTCGTTCCAAAGGGAATCTCACACAGTTTTAGCAAAGCACTGGAGGTAAGGAAAAGGATTTTATTCTGGGGGTTTTGTATGTGTGTCCTGGTTTGAAGGACAGATGTCTGCCAATAAAGGCAGAAGCCTCTCTTTGAAACAGAGAATGTAAACCCCCTCCCTCCAAATCATTATAATTTTGAAATTAAGGGGCTCTCAGGCAAAGATATGGGAAATAGGAGTAACAGTTCTTTACCAGGAAATTTTTTAAAAATAAATTAATTAAATAATAAATTAATAAAATAAATTAAAATAGAAATACAGTATTACAAAGAACAATCCCAAAACACTGCCAGAGTCAGAATCCAAGCTGACACCCGTCAGTCAGTCAGGGTGTTGGCACAGTCCCATTCAATGGTGGCTGCATCCTCCTGCAGTGGCAGATGTGGTTCAGCTGGAGCAGTGCTCCTGTAGAAGGTGCAGTTTCCTCTGAAGGTCCAGGGATGATGTGGGAAGGTCTGGCTTTCCTCTGGAATCCAGTGGAAAGAAGGTAACTTGCTGTTCCAAATCTCAGTTTTTATCTAGGTAGGAAAGGCTTGGCTGCTCCCCTGGCTGGAGCATCTCCCAATGGGATGATGTAATTTTATCAGTCATGCACTGGGACTTAATGGGCCAGCAGCAGATGAAATCTTCCTGGTGAGAGGATGGGTTGTGGGAAAGATAAAGATGATTGCCCCAGCTGGTTTAAAGATGGCTCATTAGCAGATAGTATGTGCCAGGAGATCAGGGTCACTGCCCCACCTGGGTTCAACAGATGGTGACAGAATTCACATTTCTGGCCACATCAACCCAACACAATGTGACTGGCAGATAAGTCTTTAGAGAAGGTTTTCATCTGGAAAGTCAATGCCATGTGACACAGACAAGAGGCACATTTGGAAACTTTCCCACTTGGAGTTAGTCTCCTTCCTTTCCAAGTGGAGAAAAAAGGCTTTGGGGTGACCTAATTGCAGCCTTCCAGTACCTGAAGGGAGCCTGCAAGAAAGATGGAGAGAAACTTGACAAGAGCCTGGAGTTACAGGACAAGGGGCAATGGCTCCAAACTGACAGAGAGCAGGTTTAGATGGGATACTAGGAAGGAATTCTTTACTGTGGGAGACAGTGAGGTACAGGAACAGGTTGTCCAGATATGAATGTGGAGTGGTGGCACAAGTTCAGCTTTCACCCCTCAGGCTTTCAGCCTGGTTTTATTTCATTTCAGAAGTGACAGAATATCAGGGGCTGCTCTTTTCTGGAACAAAGCCTCCCCTTCATGTCAGAGCAATGACCCTGCTGGTAACTTCCTTCCCAGATCCCTTCCCTGGGCATGTGTTTCTGTGAAGAACAGAAAGAGGAGAACAAATGGCAGATGGTCAACCCACCAGTGAAGACATTAACTCATGGAGCAAACACAGCATTTAACTGGAGAAATACTATCATGGAAGAGTAAAAGGTCATCTCTGCCTTTGCAGTTGCCAAAAAGAAGCCAAAGGCAGGTTATGGTTCATCACAGTCCAGTGATTCATCCAGAAGACACACAGAGGGTGGGAAATGCTCTCTCTGAGTTGTCAAAGCCCAGAAAAACACTTCTGAGTTTAGTGTCTGGATTTTATTTTGATGACTGAGAAGATTGAACTTACGAAGTGGCGTTAGAGTGAGAAGTAACACTTCTGGTGGTGGTGAGGAAAGTACCTTTTAACCTTTCCTGAGCATACAAATGTTTAATAAATATGGATATAACTACCTGATTACAAATTCCACTCCAAGAGGCACTGAAGTAAACAATGTTGTATTTTTAAGACTGAACCACATCCAACAAGAATTCCCTTTTTTTTTTTTTCTTCAGTCACCCGGATATTTTCAGACAACAGAAAAACTGGGACTGAAAAAACTCAACTCCTACCCAAAAAGGCGAAGAGGGGACCAGCTCTAGCTAAAGCCACTGTGTTTCCTGTTCACTCCATTTGCTCTGTGAGAGCAAATATCACACTGACTCTTTATTTACCTCTTCAATTCTCAAGTGATGCATATTGCAAAAGGGTCTAAATTGTTCCTTTTAGAAGGGAAATGAACTGATTGCTTTACTGTTTCTGGAACAAGAAAGATGCCCTGTGTTACTGTACTGGTGACAGAACTGTGACATGAGTATCTTTAACTGCTGAGGTGACACTTGCAGCACAACAGCTTTGCTTTGTGCTGATTTGTATTGAATTTATTAATGGTGACCCCCCTTCCCAGTGGGTCACCTGAAAGGTTTCTGCAGCTCTTCTCCAGGTGATGTGTTTAATTAAGGGAATGTAGCCCTGAAATTTTATGCAGTAGCAGGAACATGCTTTTCCACTGTCTGTTTTCCTCCTTTTCCTTTCTGATTATCAGATAACTGCCTCCAGGAATGTACAATGTTTCTTTCAATGAAAGGAAAAAATGAAAATGTTTCTCTCAGAGCATGACTGAAACTGTTTTCATTTTCACTCCTCACTACCTGCTCCTGTGTGACATCTCCCTGCATGCCTTTAGCCATTGGGGCATGCAGAGGAGCCCATCCAACATTCCATCTCTGGGGATGAGAAGTGTCTGACAGGCTCCTTTATCTGTGGGTACAGAGATTTTGTTATCTCAGCTGTGCAGCTGCAATGATTCATTCTGACTTTCCAGCTCTGGTGGAGTCACTTGAGCTCTCAGCTTTCTGACAGTGCTGCAATTTTACACTGAAAGTCAAATGTCCCAAGACCAAGACAGGAGCTTGTTAATGATCAAAGGGACAGGACTTGAGCTCAGGAGATGGGTGGCTACAGCTGCAGTTCCAGAAAAAGATAAAAATACTAAATGTCACCACAGCCTTTTTGTAATCAGGGGAAGCAGGATGCCACTGCAGTGCTGAGAGGACTGGCTTGGCTATTTCTCCACATCTCATACCAGCACACTCTTGCTCTCAGCCAAGAGAGGCAGGTGTGGTGAGGGATGATTTTGCTCTGAGCTCTGAAGGTGGTGGCCAGGCTCCTCTGTGGTCAGCAGGGAGGGCAGTGACTCACAGGTCTGGCTGAGAAAGGGCCATATGACACAAGAAAATCAGCAAAGCCACGTAAAAGACTGGTCATCTTAATGTATTAGTGTGTAATGGGTTAAGTGCAGCACCTAACCAGTGACTTGTCTTCATTTTCTTCTGCCTTCACTCAGAGTCAGGATTAAAACACAAAGGAGACAGATTTCTCATTTGGACTTGGTTGTTTATTAAATCTTATATAAAGAACAGAGAGTTCTTCTAGCTACCAGCTAAAAGTGAGCAAAATGGAGGTGAATCCAGCTAGTTACAAGGTTTTTTAAAGCTAAACAGTTCAATAAAGAACTAACACCTATATTATTTATACTTTTGGCCCAATAACCAAACTCCTGTGACCCACAGTGCAGCACTAACTGGCCAACCAAAAACTACTGCCTGAAACCATGAAGAAGGAACAAGAAGAAAGATGCAATGCCCAAGAACATGTATCTTGTCCCATACCTATTACTATATTCTAAAAACCCCAAATTTAAAACCCTTTACCATGTGAAGTCACACACTTCAATTCCAACTACACACCCGTGATTCTAACTCCATCACTCAAATTTGGAAGCTTCTCCAAGGCCTCAGGTCAAAAGCAGTGTTCTCCTGGGGTACACTGCCATAAAGCACAGACAGTTCAAAATTCCCAGGCTTCTGGGTTCCAACATTAATGATATTAAATTTCATTACAAATTTTCTTCTACCTTTCCAGAGATAACATGGGTTTTTCCCATAAAGCTCTTATTCATTAATCCTAGATTGGGCTCCAAACACCCGTTTGGTTTAAGAATCTGTGTCTTCCTTTAAAATACCAAATAAAATACCAAGTGAGATCTCTCTCTTCACCCAATGGCATCAGATGTATCATCAGGGTGGGTCTGTTGTGAAAATAACCTGTAAGAAGAGCATCATCTCATTTCTTTAACAGCTTTCCTATGCTGCTGCCATTGTGTATAACATATGAAATAATTATTTTTGATTTTCAGCCCTTCTGGTCTGCAGAAATATTGTTGCCAGTTAATGGCATTCTAATCCTGTTATTGTCCATTCAGCTCCTGTCCTTAATGAGTGTGTGCAGCTCCCTAGAGGCAGGTGACAGGAGGAGAGAAGGACGTGGCTGGAGGAAGTGTCTGTCTGTCTGTCTCTTACAGAGAATGGATTTTACTGCTCCACCCAATCTTGGCATCTAATCAGATGCCCACAGTGCATTGACAACACTATTGACAAGCTAAATGTACTTAACAGGCAGATACCAAAACATTCAAACCAAAATCCCACTGTGCTTTTCTTCTATTCTCAATACAAATGCACTCCAATTAATTTTACTTCAGTGAAAGCAATGAATTAAACTTCAAAGCATGTTGAAAAGAGGGTCAGGGAACTTAAGTTTTCTTTTGTGGTGGTTTCTAATCCAGACACCATAGTGCTAAGCAGGTGAGGACAAATGCTTAGTCACAAAATACTGTATTAAAGTTAGAAAGATTTCTTCATGTTTGCTGTTTGAGTCAATTGAATAGAAGGAACAGGCAGCACACTCAGGAACCCATAGAAACTATCTCAGTCTTAATAAGGACAAGCTCTTCTATTGACAAGGATCCTGCTTTTTGGCTTTCCTGGGACCCCATGAGCACAGATTCAGCTCTAAACACTTTTTAAAATGAGAGCTGAAACTATGTCTTTAACATACAAAGGTTTCTTGGTTGTACAGTCTGATGCTTGGGAGACAGACAGAATTCCTAAAGTGGTATGTACACAGCATGAGACTAATCACTAAACACAGATGAAATGAAAAAAATGTCCTTGGAATATTCCAAGTTGCTTTTGTGGTAAGCAAAAGAAGTAGGAAACTTTTTTCCAGTTTCTTGTTTTGTTGGTTTTTTTTTGTTTGTTTGTTTGTTTGTTTGTTTTGTTTGTTTATTTGTTTTGGTTTTTTTATGCAATTTCTAAAATGAGTTGTTGCTTTACTCCATTGCAGTTTTCTTTCACTGGATCCATTCATTACAAAGTTATGTACTTCAATAGATGCTTTTAGTACTGCCTTGAGAATCTGGACATTTTCTTTGTATCTTAAAATGTGAGAACAGAAATTCTTCTGATGAAGACCTGCAGAGAAGCTAATCTATGGTGACCCCTTGTGGGAGAACAATCTCAGATTTATATGGCTAAATAGGTCTAGTGTGATTAAGGGATTAGGAGGAAGAGCAGCAATTTTTTTAACAATAACAATTCTTCCATACCCTTTCAAAGGATATTAACATCAAAAATTGTATTGTTTGTGACTACTTCTAGGCAGAGGAGCTTGGAAAGACACTTGAGACAAATTCTTCTGAACAGTGAGATAAAACATGCTATGAATGTTCTGATCCTGAGTTTTCCAAAGCTTTTTTCCTTGTGCCAGCATTAATACTGGTGCAAGGAATATGCACAGTTCTGCTGACTCAGAGAAGTAGATATTTCTACTCTTTGCACAATTTTAAGTCACAGGCGAGGAATAAAACAGTTGAGTGGATTTTTTTTCCAACAAAAACACTGGGGGTCTCCAAAAGGAGCAAGTCCTGTTCTCAGGAGCAACCTATAACACATTAGAGATTTCCAGATTTTTTTTTCAGGAATACCACTGGAGGTCGCTCATGTACTAACAAACAGTGCTGCAGGGGAAAGAAGTAATTTAAACTATCCAAGAATGAACTCAGCTTGACTTGAAGATGACTTTTTAAAATGGAAGCGAGCTGGGAATTATGTTGTGCAGATATTCCTCAAATTTACAGTAGACTATAATAAAAGTACTAAGTAAACTAATTATCTTAATATTTTATAAAAATACTAACCCCCCTCCACAATATTAGCAGACTAAGTTAGCTTTGATCTAGCTACAGTAATAATGGAAATGCAGCACAAAAAAAAAAAAAAAAAAAAAAAAAAAAAAAAAAAAAAAAGAGAAATTGTCTAAAAATGCTCACTGGGGCAACAACAGTGTCACAAGAAATTGCAAACAAAATGTAAGATAGAAGAGGAAAGATTGCCTAGGAATTTTCTCACTATGATATTTCTGATAGCAGAAAAAATTGCAACGAAGAAGTAATAATCTATTTATTTCATATGACTGGTTTCCCTACCTCCACTTTCTCTTAATCCATTTTTATCACTAACCTTCAGACTTTCAGATACATTTTTGCTAGAATTGTAGAGAAATGGAAATTGTTAAAATGCTTTTCCTCTTTCTAGTTAACTAAAAACTTTATTTTGATTTCTTGCTCTAAGGTGAAGAACTAGGAAATGTAAGTCCTGTTTCAGCAGTATCAGTACAATATCTCATCCCAAATGGGCCCAACCTGGTTGTTTCACTTTAAAAGCAAACTGCTGCTGGCTGGCAACTCTCTACCTCAGGCTCCAGGGCCATTAATATTCATACCAAAATTCCCACAGTATGAGAGAGCTAATTAAAGCCAGACAGATGTACGTAATAATTAAGCTATTGCTTACAAACTATCAAGGAAAAAAGTTTCAGAGCAGCTTTATTCACCTGCAGAAAGAGAGAAGACAATCTGTCAGTAGCATTTAGTGCTTGTGCAACACTTTGTGCAGCTCTGCCTTGCTCTGTACTTTTAATTTACTATTTATGTCTTTCCATTTGATTCTGTAAGCTTCTAGGAGGGCTCTGCAGCTGCTGTGTCCCTCCAGCCACTTCCACTTGACAGGTTTTTGATTTCAAACTAGCTGCATGTGAAGTGATTATCTGCCTGCTGATAGGGGCTGCTGGACTGGGCTTTGTCTGCTCTGTAAGGATGCTCCTTCCACTGGGAGATGGGAGCAAAGCAAGCAGAGTTTTTTGGTAATTTGCAGGTGCTGGGGAATGGCAGAAACTCCTCCAAGCAGTGGATCTTAGGTTGCAATACAGGATGTGACCAAAAGTATGCATTCTATGTGTTGAATAGAATATCACCATCTGTTGAAGCCAGGTGGGGCAGTGATCCTTATCTCTATGGGAGATATCCTCTGCTCATGGGCCATCTGTTAAAACCAGCTGGGGCAATCATCTTTATCTTTCCCACAACCCATCCTCTCACCAGGAAGATATCATCTGCTAATGGGCCATTGAGTCCCAGGGCATGACTGATAAAATTACATCATCCCATTGGGAGATGCTCCAGCCAGGGGAGGAGCCAAGCCTTTCCTACCTAGATAAAAACTGAGATTTGGAACAGCAAGTTACCTTCTTTCCACTGGATTCCAGAGGAAAGCCAGACCTTCCCACATCATCCCTGGACCTTCAGAGGAAACTGCACCTTCTACAGGAGCACTGCTCCAGCTGAACCACATCTGCCACTGCAGGAGGATGCAGCCACCGTTGAATGGGACTGTGCCAACACCCTGACTGACTGACGGGTGTCAGCTTGGATTCTGACTCTGGCAGGGTTTGGGATTGTTCTTTGTAATACTGTATTTCTATTTTTAATTTTCCTAGTAAAGAACTGTTATTCCTATTTCCCATATCTTGGCCTGAGAGCACTTTAATTTCAAAATTATAATAATTTGGAGGGAAGGGGTTTACATTCTCCATTTCAAAGAGAGGCTCTTGCCTTTCTCAGAGGCAACAGCCAGACCCTGAGGTGGATGGATGTCAGGGGCTGTACTGGGTGGAGCAGTGGAGGAGGACACACTTGAGAGAAGTTGCTGAAGTTTGTGATTTTTTGACAATAGCAGCAGTATTCCTTGTCCCTGTTCAGACTGCAGTGTGCAGGGCTGTGTGTGAGCATGCAGGACACTGCTGTGAGCTTTAGATGTACTGGAGGTGTGGAATGTCCAGAGCTGCTGTTGGTGATGGCACCAGAGAACCCCTGGGGAAGGACTGAAGGACAAACAAATGAAGCAGAATCACAAGCTTCACAAGCAGAATTTTAATTAACCCCCTAGCAGTCAGCAATTCAGGTTGGAAATCTGACAGCTTTACAACACTGGAGAATTGCATCAAACTAGAGATATTTACATGGCAATTGCTCTGGTCAGGAGTTCAGGTTTTTGATTTCTTTCAAAAAGTCAATGACCTTGTACAGAAAGCAAGAACTGTAAAGGTGCTCCTACCCTGGAAGATTCAACTGTTCCATATAGTCATATCTAGTAGATGAATGTTGTGTTCATACCAGAAGTTAAGAGAATCCCTCAACAGAGATAGTAGAGGTTCTAATATAATCTAAAATCATCTATCCCAGGAGTGGCTGGGAGGACAGAGGGAAGGGAAAGGAGAAGGGGAGGAAGTTGTGGTGTGTTCTGTAGTGCTGCCTCTCAGGATCACAGCAATAAGAGCAGCCACAGGACCATGTGCCCTCTCCATAGCTGAGCTGGCTCCATGTCTACTTATGAGGAAGAAAGCCCACCAGGTTTCTCACTAGAGATTTTTATCTGGAGTAAATCTGACATCCTGAGCCATTAAAAAAACTGATGTTTTACAGAACATGAAGCGAAAGTAAAGTATGTAACATTTCCCATATGCCAATTAAGCATGAAATACTGCATGGAAAATTACTTTATCCAAAAGTTACATCTCTTTACCTGAAGTGACCATAATTCTGGATATCTATTAGGGACTATTGTGTGGATAGTAGACAATATTGCGAGAATATTGGCATTGTGAGAGGATGCTCTTGGCCACCCAACCAGGACAATGACCCTGACAAATGATTCTTTAAGGAACCAAGGGACACCCCCAAATCAGCTGCCCTTGTCCCTGTGGGGGAATTCAGCTTGCCAGGTGTGCACTGGGAACACCACACAGCTGCTCCAGACAGCCCCAGCAGATTCCCCAAACACCTGGACGTGAACCCTCGGAGCAGGGACGCGGGGAGCCGGCTCGGAGAGGTGTCCTCTGGGATTTGTTGTTTGCTCCCAGAGAGGCTCTCGTGGCTGATGTGGGATTGTTTTGGCCACAGCGACGGCGCAGCCGAGTTTCAGATCTCTGCTGCTTTGCCTCTGCCCGTCTGGCTCCCGAGATGGGCCAGGCACAGGAGAGCATGGCTGGAAAAGCAGCAGCTTTTAGCAATGTGTTCATGGCAAGGCTGTTGTCCCATAAGGGATTCTTTCAACCCGTGTGGAAAAAGCCAATTCCCACACAGAGTTCAGCTATTTCCTTTATTTACACTTCTACACAGAAGGAGGTGCTGAGTGGCAAATCCACAAAGCCAGCACAATGGCTACCAAAAGTTTTCACTATTTATATGTTTTATCAAACAAAGGCATCCATTTTCATTGGCTGCCAGTTATATGGTTCTTTTATTATTTTCACATCTTGTTATCATCTAAAATTATTTTAATATTTTTATAATATCAGATCTAAATACTTAGATATTGCATTTCTATGTGTACAATATAAAATGTTCTATATTATATATAATATATAATAGTAAAAATATATTATGAATAAATATTATGCCTAAAGATAAAAAATATTAAATAATATGAAATATTTAATTTGTATGTTGTAATAGTATTATGCTTTTTACAATTTATTAAACAGTGATGTAATAGTTTCTGTTATTATTAACAAATATTATTATTCTATTATTATATTATTAACTGCAATTTATAATTAGCTAATGTGACTATCTTAATATTTTCTTCGATAGGATGTGATTCCTTTGCTTCTTATGCTAACCAATCTTGCTCTATGTTCTTCTTTTCATTTGAAGACGTTCCTATTTTCTCGCTGGGTTTCTGGGCCAGGAGTTGCCATCTTCCTGTGCCAGAAGTACCTTTTCCCCAGTTGGAGCTGATTTCAGCACAGATGCTGAGTTGGTTTTATGAGTACTGTCCTCATCTGGGAAGTTGTGCCAAATGTCCTTGTGGCTGTCACTTCTGCATCCTTGGTGTCCCCTCTGAGCAGGAGCTCCTTCTGCCCAGGCTTTGTGCACCTGCCCTTGGCTCTGCCATCACTGGTGCCTCTCAAGCCCGAAGCCTCAGCCAGGCCATTCTGCCGACAAGGAGCTGCTGTCCCTGACAGCTGGACACCAAAGGCAGCCCGTGTGACACGGGGCAGGCTCCGGGCCAGCGCTGGCAGCAGCACTAATTGTGCGGCTGTGGCCTCAGGCAGGGGCAGCAGAACAGCCCCCGCAGCGCCCGCAGCGCCCGCCTGAAGCGGGACGGGCGTTTCTTGGGGGGGGAGCCGGCTGCTCCCTGGGGGCCTGGGCTCCTGCCTGGGGAGCTGAGGGGCCTGGGGGGCAGCAGGGGCTGTGTGGGGCAGGGCCCTGCCTCTGTGCCCCTGCTGCCTGCACCTGCTCAGCCAAGGCTGGACAAGCTGCTGCCTTGGCCCAGTCCTGGGGAGCAGCATCAGGATCCTGCAGGAGCTCTGGGTACTTGGGGTTGACCCAGATGGTGTGGATGGTGATGCATTCCCAGTCCTCCTGCGACTCCTTTTCCTCACAGTCACCTCTCTCTTGGGCTGTGATGCATTCCCAGTCCTCCTGTGACTCCTTTTCCTCACAGTCACCTCTCTCTTGGGTTGTGATGCATTCCCAGTCCTCCTGTGACTCCTTTTTTGCACTGTTGCGTCTCTCTTGGAACACCTTCGGATATGGTCTGACTTCTCCTCTGGACAGCTCTTGGTCAATGGAGCGTTCCCATTGGGGAAACATTTTGTTGCTGATGTTTTCCTCTTGGGACAGCTCTTGGATTTCTATGTGCAGCCACTTGGATAGCTCTTGCTGTCTCTCAGATTGCCAGTGGTACAGCTCTGGGTCTAATTCACCTTCTGACAGCTCTTGTTCTATTTTGTACAGCTCTTGGCCATTCCCATCTTGCTTTTGGGAAGGCTCCTGGCATCTCACATCTTCCCCATGGGACAGCTCTTGGTCTCTCTCAAATTCCACTTGGGACACATCTTGGTATTTCTCATCTTCCCATTGGGACAGATCTTGGACACTCTCCTTTCCGCACTGGGGCAGTTCCTGGCCCAAGCAGGGCTCCCTCTCTCTCTCCTCCCTAACCAGGTCACACTCCACAGTGTTTAGGCCTGGGAGCTCTGTCCCCCCTACTGCCCTCTCCTCCTGCCCAAGGGCTTCCAGCCACCCAGGGCAGGGGCTGGGGTGACACAAGGGGCTGGGAGGGCAGAAGGGGCTGTGTGGGGCAGGGCCCTGGCTCTGTGCCTTGGCTGTGGGGGAAGGAGGCGATTGCCTTGGCACAGCTGCCAGCTCGGCCCTGGCCCCCAGGCTGCTGCCTCCAGCCCCATGCCAGCTCCCTCTGTCCCCTCTCCCTGTGGGGCTGGCTGTCACCTGGGGCCTCATGCACAGGCCTGGCAGCTCCATGGCAGGGGGAGAGTTGGGGTTCATCTCCTCCATGGCCATGGCAGAGGGAAAGTTGCAATTCAGCTCCTCCATGAGCGTCGCCATCGTGCTGTGCCACAGAGGCTCTCAGGGGAGCTGCTTCCTCGTGAGACAGCGGCTCACCCCAGGGCTCTGTGCCCCTTAGATACCCCTTAGGTACCCCTTGGATCCCCCTGTGGCAGGGCAGGGCTCTGCCATGTCACAAAGGCCTCCATGTCCTGCATCACAGCGGCCCTGGCAGCACGGGCCTGTGTCACCAAGGGCCACACCCGACATCCCTTCAACAGCCGACTTGACTGCAACTGGCCCAGCTCTGGCCCTGGAGCAGCCCCAGACTTGGGCACTTTCAGCCCTGCTGTGGCCAGGCCCCTGTGAGGCTTTGGCCACGCTCCCACACGACAGCCCCAGCCTCCCCCTGCAGAGCCCTGGCTTTGGAGGCTGGGCTCTTTGGGGCACGAGCCACTGGCCAGATGGACGCACCCAAGGACTCGTGGGCAGTGGCTCCATGTCCAGCTGCAGTGGGGGATGAGGGTGTCCCTCAGGCTCTGCCTTGGCCCCGGGGCTCTTGCATGGCTTTCCCAGTGACACAGACCTGGCCACAGACTGCAGCTGTTTCAGTTTCAGATCTCTGCTGCTTTGCCTGCGCCCGTCTGGCTCCAGAGATGTGCCAGGCACTGGTGAGCATGGCTGGAAAAGCAGCAGCTTTTAACAATGTGTCCATGGCAAAGCTGTTGTCCCAAAACGGATTCTTTCTCCCCATGTGCAAAAAGCCAATTCCCACACAGAGTTCAGCCATTTCCTTTATTTACAGTTCTGTGCAGAAACAGGTGCTGGGTGGCAAATCCACAAAGCCAGCGCAGGAGTTATCAAAACTTTTCACTATTTATACGTTTTAGCAAATAAAGGCAGCCATTTTCATTGACTACCTGTTATATGGTTTTTATATTAATTTCACATCTTTTTTCTATCTAAAATTATTTTATTATTTTCGCAGTATCATATCTAAATACTTAGATATTACATTCGTATGTATGCAATATATTGTTGTAACCCTATACGTAGAGGTGTAAGGACTGTGTTACCCTTCCAGGTCCCTATCTCATAGGCAGGAAAACCATAGTGGCCTCTTTCCTCCCTTACGTCTCCTGTTACCCTAACTCCGTGTCCACATCCTATTGGCTTCTTCCCAAATCCCCTCCCAGACCTTTTCCCTAGAAAAGTCCATTAGCTGAGACCCTAACCCTCTTTGTTCCCTGGAGTCACATGCAATAAACCAGAATCCTGAGAAAGACAAAGAGCCTCTTTTGGATTCCTTCCTTTATCTAATGTAGCAAACTTTAGCTCCCTCAGAGTAAGTAGCTAGGAGAGATTTTACAGTGTGCTACAGTTGGTGCCCAACGTGGGGTGCCACCTGCAGCAAACTCTAACTCCCTCAGAGCGAATAGCTAAGAGGGAGTTACAGTGTGCTACAATATATAATGTTATATATTATATATATAACATAGAATATTAAAAATATAGTTTGAATAAATACGAGCAAAGGTAAAAAATATTAAAACATGAAACATTTATTTTGTATGTTGTAATTGTATTATGCTTTTCACTATTTCTTAAATAGTAATGTAATAGTTTCTATTATTGTTAATGAATATTATTATCCTATTATTATAAACTGTAATTTATAATTAGATAATGTGAATATCTTAATATTTTTTTCTATTGGATATGATTCCTTTGCTTCTTATGCGAACCAGTCTTGCTCTATGCTCAGTCTTTCTTTTCTTTTGAAGATGTCCCTTTTTTCTCGCTGCGTTTCTGGGGTCACTGGGCCAGGAGTTGCCATCTCCCTGTGCCAGAAGCACCTTTTCCCAAGCTGGAGCTGATTTCAGCACAGCTGCTGAGTTGGCTTTATGAGTACTGTCCTCATCTGGGAAGTTGTGCCAAATGTCCTTGTGGCTGTCACTTCTGCATCCTTGGTGTCCCCTCTGAGCAGGAGCTCCTTCTGCCCAGGCTTTGTGCACCTGCCCTTGGCTCTGCCACCACTGGTGCCTCTCAAGCCCTAAGCCTCAGCCAGGCCATTCTGCCGACAAGGAGCTGCTGTCCCTGACAGCTGGACACCAAAGGCAGCCCGTGTGACACGGGGCAGGCTCCGGGCCAGCGCTGGCAGCAGCACTAATTGTGCGGCTGTGGCCTCAGGCAGGGGCAGCAGAACAGCCCCCGCAGCGCCCGCAGCGCCCGCCTGAAGCGGGACGGGCGTTTCTTGGGGGGAGCCGGCTGCTCCCTGGGGGCCTGGGCTCCTGCCTGGGGAGCTGAGGGGCCTGGGGGGCAGCAGGGGCTGTGTGGGGCAGGGCCCTGCCTCTGTGCCCCTGCTGCCTGCACCTGCTCAGCCAAGGCTGGACAAGCTGCTGCCTTGGCCCAGTCCTGGGGAGCAGCATCAGGATCCTGCAGGAGCTCTGGGTACTTGGGGTTGACCCAGATGGTGTGGATGGTGATGCATTCCCAGTCCTCCTGTGACTCCTTTTCCTCACAATCACCTCTCTTTTGGGCTGTGATGCATTTCCAGTCCTCCTGTGCCTCCTTTTCCTCACAATCACCTCTCTCGTGGGACACCTTCAGATATTGTTGGACTTCCCCTCTGGACAGCTCTTGGTCAATGGAGCGTTCCCATTGGGGAAACATTTTGTTGCTGATGTTTTCCTCTTGGGACAGCTCTTGGATTTCCATGTGCAGCCACTTGGATAGCTCTTGCTGTCTCTCAGATTGCCAGTGGTACAGCTCTGGGTCTAATTCACCTTCTGACAGCTCTTGTTCTATTTTGTACAGCTCTTGGCCATTCCCATCTTGCTTTTGGGAAGGCTCCTGGCATCTCACATCTTCCCCATGGGACAGCTCTTGGTCTCTCTCAAATTCCACTTGGGACACATCTTGGTATTTCTCATCTTCCCATTGGGACAGATCTTGGACACTCTCCTTTCCGCACTGGGGCAATTCCTGGCCCGAGCAGGGCTCCCACTCTCTCTCCTCCCTGACCGGGTCACACTCCACAGTTTGTGGCTGTGGCAGCTCTGTCCTCCCTACTGCCCTCTCCTCCTGCCCAAGGGCTTCCAGCCACCCAGGGCAGGGGCTGGGGTGACACAAGGGGCTGGGAGGGCAGCAGGGGCTGTGTGGGGCAGGGCCCTGGCTCTGTGCCCCGGCTGTGGGGGAAGGAGGCGACTGCCTTGGCACAGCTGCCAGCTCGGCCCTGGCCCCCAGGCTGCTGCCTCCAGCCCCATGCCAGTTCCCTCTGTCCCCTCTCCCTGCGGGGCTGGCCGTCACTTGGGGCCTCATGCACAGGCCCGGCAGCTCCATGGCAGGGGGAGAGTTGGGGTTCATCTCCTCCATGGCCATGGCAGAGGGAGAGTTGGGGTTCATCTCCTCCATGACCATGGTAGAGGGAAAGTTGGGGTTCAGCTCCTCCATGGCCATGGCAGAGGGAAAGTTGCAATTCAGCTGCTCCATGAGCGTCGCCATCGTGCTGTGCCACAGAGGCTCTCAGGGGAGCTGCTTCCTCGTGAGACAGCGGCTCACCCCAGGGCTCTGTGCCCCTTAGATACCCCTTAGGTACCCCTTGGATCCCCCTGTGGCAGGGCAGGGCTCTGCCATGTCACAAAGGCCTCCATGTCCTGCATCACAGCGGCCCTGGCAGCACGGGCCTGTGTCACAAAGGGCCACACCCGACATCCCTCCAACAGCCGACTTGACTGCAACTGGCCCAGCTCTGGCCCTGGAGCAGCCCCAGACTTGGGCACTTTCAGCCCTGCTGTGGCCAGGCCCCTGTGAGGCTTTGGCCACGCTCCCACACGACAGCCCCAGCCTCCCCCTGCAGAGCCCTGGCTTTGGAGGCTGGGCTCTTTGGGGCACGAGCCACTGGCCAGATGGACGCAGCCAAGGACTCGTGGGCAGTGGCTCCATGTCCAGCTGCAGTGGGGGATGAGGGTGTCCCTCAGGCTCTGCCTTGGCCCCGGGGCTCTTGCATGGCTTCCCCAGTGACACAGACACTGGATCCTCTTACTGTATATGGTGTTACAGAGGAGCAGCGGAAGGAGACAATAACATGGCACTTTCTTGCGTGCAGCAAGGAAGAGCAAGAATGGGCAATTCAGTGAAGGAAACCATGGCCTTAAATAAGGCACTTTGTAAGAAACAAAATACAGACAATTCATTGCTCAGAGTGTGAGACACCTCTTGTCCCAGGCTTCTCACTAATCCAGGAGGTGTTTATCTTTTGCAATGATTCTTTCTCTCATGTTTACAGTACAGAAAGAGGCTCTAGCTTGGGAAAAAACCCAGCCAAGCCTGAGAAAGCCAGACTGGGAAAATCCTTTAAGATTCTCCCTGGGCCTGTAATTGCCACGGGATCCAGCTCAGCCTCAGCTCATTTATAGGGGCTGGGAAGCTGGGTAGGGCAAGTGACACTATGGAAGGATGGGGCCATGCAGAATGACCTGAGCAAGTCTGGGAATGAAACCACACAAACCTCATGAGGTTCAAAAGGCCAAGTGCAAGGTGCTGCACATGGATCAGGCCATTCCTTGAGTCACAGAGTCATCAAGATTGGAAGAGACCAGCAAGACCATCCAGTTCCATCATCATCCCAGCACCACCATCACCTCCATAAAGCACATCCCAAAGTGCCACATCCATGCAGACGGCCAGGCACAGGAGTGTGGGGTGGGTGTACTGGGCACAAGTGTGAGAGTGCAAGCAGGGGGTGTGTGCAGAGCAGGAGTGTGAGCACAAGTGGGGTGTGCAAGCAGGACACCATGGAGAGTGAACAAACAGTCAAGGCCCTGTTGCAGACAGCTGAAGCAGCACTGCAGAGTGGCAGTGTGCAGGGAATCCCTGAGAGTGTGCAGGGACCCCTGGGAGTGTGCAGGGAACCCCTGGGAGTGTGCAGGGAAGCCCTGGGAGTGTGCAGGGCACCGCCCTGAGCTTTGGATGTACTAGAGGGGTTTCAATGTCCAGAGCTGCAGTTGGCGAGGCCACCTGAAAGCCTCTGGGGAAGGAATGAGGAACAAACCAAGGGACAAGGTGTCACTGTGGGAGGCTGCTCTTGGCCACCCAGCCAGGAGGTCAACACTAAAAATGATTCTTTAAGGAACCAAGGGACACCCCCAAATCAGCTGCCCTTGTCCCTGTGGGGGAATTCAGCTTGCCAGGTGTGCACTGGGAACACCACACAGCTGCTCCAGACAGCCCCAGCAGATTCCCCAAACACCTGGATGTGAACCCTCGGAGCAGGGACGCGGGGAGCCGGCTCGCAGAGGTGTCCTCTGGGATTTGTTGTTTGCTCCCAGAGAGGCTCTCGTGGCTGATGTGGGATTGTTTTGGCCACAGCGACGGCGCAGCCGAGTTTCAGATCTCTGCTGCTTTGCCTGTGCCCGTCTGGCTCCCGAGATGGGCCAGGCACAGGAGAGCATGGCTGGAAAAGCAGCAGCTTTTAGCAATGTGTTCATGGCAAGGCTGTTGTCCCAAAAGGGATTCTTTCAACCCGTGTGGAAAAAGCCAATTCCCACACAGAGTTCAGCTATTTCCTTTATTTACAGTTCTACACAGAAGGAGGTGCTGAGTGGCAAATCCACAAAGCCAGCACAATGACTACCAAAAGTTTTCACTATTTATATGTTTTATCAAACAAAGGCATCCATTTTCATTGGCTGCCAGTTATATGGTTCTTTTATTATTTTCACATCTTGTTATCATCTAAAATTATATTAATATTTTTATAATATCGGATCTAAACACTTGGGTATTGCATTTCTATGTGTACAATATAAAATGTTCTATATTATATATAATATATAATAGTAAAAATATATTATGAATAAATATTATGTCTAAAGATAAAAAATATTAAATCATATGGAATATGTAATTTGTATGTTGTAATAGTATTATGCTTTTTACGATTTATTAAACAGTGATGTAATAGTTTCTGTTAATATTAGCAAATATTATTCTATTATTATATTATTAACTGCAATTTATAATTAGCTAATGTGACTATCTTAATATTTTCTTCGATAGGATGTGATTCCTTTGCTTCTTATGCTAACCAATATTGCTCTATGTTTTTCTTTTCTTTTCAAGACGTTCCTATTTTCTTGCTGGGTTTCTGGGCCAGGAGTTGCCATCTCCCTGTGCCAGAAGTACTTTTTCCCCAGTTGGAGCTGATTTCAGCACAGATGCTGAGTTGGTTTTATGAGTACTGTCCTCATCTGGGAAGTTGTGCCAAATGTCCTTGTGGCTGTCACTTCTGCATCCTTGGTGTCCCCTCTGAGCAGGAGCTCCTTCTGCCCAGGCTTTGTGCACCTGCCCTTGGCTCTGCCATCACTGGTGCCTCTCAAGCCCTAAGCCTCAGCCAGGCCATTCTGCCGACAAGGAGCTGCTGTCCCTGACAGCTGGACACCAAAGGCAGCCCGTGTGACACGGGGCAGGCTCCGGGCCAGCGCTGGCAGCAGCACTAATTGTGCGGCTGTGGCCTCAGGCAGGGGCAGCAGAACAGCCCCCGCAGCGCCCGCAGCGCCCGCCTGAAGCGGGACGGGCGTTTCTTGGGGGGAGCCGGCTGCTCCCTGGGGGCCTGGGCTCCTGCCTGGGGAGCTGAGGGGCCTGGGGGGCAGCAGGGGCTGTGTGGGGCAGGGCCCTGCCTCTGTGCCCCTGCTGCCTGCACCTGCTCAGCCAAGGCTGGACAAGCTGCTGCCTTGGCCCAGTCCTGGGGAGCAGCATCAGGATCCTGCAGGAGCTCTGGGTACTTGGGGTTGACCCAGATGGTGTGGATGGTGATGCATTCCCAGTCCTCCTGCGACTCCTTTTCCTCACTGTCACTTCTCTCTCGGGACACCTTCGGATATGGTCTGACTTCTCCTCTGGACAGCTCTTGGTCAATGGAGCGTTCCCATTGGGGAAACATTTTGTTGCTGATGTTTTCCTCTTGGGACAGCTCTTGGATTTCTATGTGCAGCCACTTGGATAGCTCTTGCTGTCTCTCAGATTGCCAGTGGTACAGCTCTGGGTCTAATTCACCTTCTGACAGCTCTTGTTCACTTTTGTTGTCCTGTTTGTACAGCTCTTGGCCATTCATATCTTGCTTATGGGAAGGCTCCTGGCATCTCACATCTTCCCCATGGGACAGCTCTTGGTCTCTCTCAAATTCCAGCTGGGACACATCTTGGCATTTCTCATCTTCCCATTGGGGCAGCTCTTGGCCACTCTCCTTTCCGCACTGGGGCAGTTCCTGGCCCAAGCCGGGCTCCCACTCTCTCTCCTCCCTGACCAGGTCACACTCCACAGTGTTTAGGCCTGGTAGCTCTGTCCCCCCTACTGCCCTCTCCTCCTGCCCAAGGGCTTCCAGCCACCCAGGGCAGGGGCTGGGGTGACACAAGGGGCTGGGAGGGCAGCAGGGGCTGTGTGGGGCAGGGCCCTGGCTCTGTGCCCCGGCTGTAGGGGAAGGAGGCGACTGCCTTGGCACAGCTGCCAGCTCGGCCCTGGCCCCCAGGCTGCTGCCTCCAGCCCCATGCCAGCTCCCTCTGTCCCCTCTCCCTGCGGGGCTGGCTGTCACCTGGGGCCTCATGCACAGGCCCGGCTGCTCCATGGCAGGGGGAGAGTTGGGGTTCATCTCCTCCATGGCCATGGCAGAGGGAAAGTTGGGGTTAAGCTCCTCCATGGCCATGGCAGAGGGAGAGTTGGGGTTCAGCTCCTCGATGGCCATGGCAGAGGGAAAGTTGCAGTTCATCTCCTCCATGAGCGTCGCCATTGTGCTGTGCCACAGAGGCTCTCAGGGGAGCTGCTTCCTCGTGAGACAGCGGCTCACCCCAGGGCTCTGTGCCCCTTAGATACCCCTTAGGTACCCCTTGGATCCCCCTGTGGCAGGGCAGGGCTCTGCCATGTCACAAAGGCCTCCATGTCCTGCATCACAGCGGCCCTGGCAGCACGGGCCTGTGTCACCAAGGGCCACACCCGACATCCCTTCAACAGCCGACTTGACTGCAACTGGCCCAGCTCTGGCCCTGGAGCAGCCCCAGACTTGGGCACTTTCAGCCCTGCTGTGGCCAGGCCCCTGTGAGGCTTTGGCCACGCTCCCACACGACAGCCCCAGCCTCCCCCTGCAGAGCCCTGGCTTTGGAGGCTGAGCTCTTTGGGGCACGAGCCACTGGCCAGATGGACGCAGCCAAGGACTCGTGGGCAGTGGCTCCATGTCCAGCTGCAGTGGGGGATGAGGGTGTCCCTCAGGCTCTGCCTTGGCCCCGGGGCTCTTGCATGGCTTCCCCAGTGACACAGACACTGGATCCTCTTACTGTATATGGTGTTACAGAGGAGCAGCGGAAGGAGACAATAACATGGCACTTTCTTGCGTGCAGCAAGGAAGAGCAAGAATGGGCAATTCAGTGAAGGAAACCATGGCCTTAAATAAGGCACTTTGTAAGAAACAAAATACAGACAATTCATTGCTCAGAGTGTGAGACACCTCTTGTCCCAGGCTTCTCACTAATCCAGGAGGTGTTTATCTTTTGCAATGATTCTTTCTCTCATGTTTACAGTACAGAAAGAGGCTCTAGCTTGGGAAAAAACCCAGCCAAGCCTGAGAAAGCCAGACTGGGAAAATCCTTTAAGATTCTCCCTGGGCCTGTAATGGCCACAGGATCCAGCTCAGCCTCAGCTCATTTATAGGGGCTGGGAAGCTGGGCAGGGCAAGTGACACTATGGAAGGATGGGGCCATGCAGAATGACCTGAGCAAGTCTGGGAATGAAACCACACAAACCTCATGAGGTTCAAAAGGCCAAGTGCAAGGTGCTGCACATGGATCAGGCCATTCCTTGAGTCACAGAGTCATCAAGATTGGAAGAGACCAGCAAGACCATCCAGTTCCATCATCATCCCAGCACCACCAACACCTCCATAAAGCACATTCCAAAGTGCCACATCCATGCAGATGGCCGGACACAGGGATGGGGGCGTGCAGGGATGTGCACGTGGGGTGGGTGTGCTGGGCACAAGTGTGAGAGTGCAAGCAGGGGGTGTGTGCAGAGCAGGAGTGTGAGCACAAGTGGGGTGTGCAAGCAAGACACCATGGAGAGTGTACAAACAGGCAAGGCCCTGTTGCAGACAGCTGAAGCAGCACTGCAGCGTGGCAGTGTGCAGGGAATCCCTGAGAGTGTGCAGGGACCCCTGGGAGTGTGCAGGGAACCCTGGCAGTGTGCAGGGAAGCCCTTGGAGTGTGCAGGGAACCCCTGAGAGTGTGCAGGGAATCCCTGAGAGTGTGCAGGGACCCCTGGGAGTGTGCAGGGAAGCCCTTGGAGTGTGCAGGGAACCCCTGGGAGTGTGCAGGGAAGCCCTGGAGTGTGCAGGGACCCCTGGGGGTGTGCAGGGACCCCTGGCAGTGTGCAGGGAAGCCCTGGGGGTGTGCAGGGAAGCCCTGGGAGCGTGCAGGGCACCGCCCTGAGCTTTGGATGTACTGGAGGGGCTGCAATGTCCAGAGCTGCAGTTGGCGAGGCCACCTGAAAGCCTCTGGGGAAGAAATGAGGAACAAATCAAGGGACAAGGTGTCACTGTGGGAGGCTGCTCTTGGCCACCCAGCCAGGAGGTCAACACTAAAAATGATTCTTTAAGGAACCAAGGGACACCCCCAAATCAGCTGCCCTTGTCCCTGTGGGGGAATTCAGCTTGCCAGGTGTGCACTGGGAACACCACACAGCTGCTCCAGACAGCCCCAGCAGATTCCCCAAACACCTGGATGTGAACCCTCGGAGCAGGGACGCGGGGAGCCGGCTCGCAGAGGTGTCCTCTGGGATTTGTTGTTTGCTCCCAGAGAGGCTCTCGTGGCTGATGTGGGATTGTTTTGGCCACAGCGACGGCGCAGCCAAGTTTCAGATCTCTGCTGCTTTGCCTGCGCCCGTCTGGCTCCCGAGATGGGCCAGGCACAGGAGAGCATGGCTGGAAAAGCAGCAGCTTTTAGCTGTGTCCATGGCAAGGCTGTTGTCCCAAAAGGGATTCTTTCAACCCGTGTGGAAAAAGCCAATTCCCACACAGAGTTCAGCTATTTCCTTTATTTACAGTTCTACACAGAAGGAGGTGCTGAGTGGCAAATCCACAAAGCCAGCACAATGGCTACCAAAAGTTTTCACTATTTATATGTTTTATCAAACAAAGGCATCCATTTTCATTGACTACCAGTTATATGGTTCTTTTATTATTTTCACATGTTGTTACCATCTAAAATTATTTTAATATTTTTATAATATCAGATCTAAATACTTAGATATTGCATTTCTATGTGTACAAAATAAAATGTTCTATATTATATATAATATATAATAGTAAAAATATATTATGAATAAATATTATGCCTAACTATAAAAAATATTAAATAATATGAAATATTTAATTTGTATGTTGTAATAGTATTATGCTTTTTACGATTTATTAAACAGAGATGTAATAGTTTCTGTTATTATTAGCAAATATTATTCTATTATTATATTATTAACTGCAATTTATAATTAGCTAATGTGACTATCTTAATATTTTCTTCGATAGGATGTGATTCCTTTGCTTCTTATGCTAACCAATCTTGCTCTATGTCCTTCTTTTCTTTTGAAGTCGTTCCTATTTTCTCGTTGGGTTTCTGGGCCAGGAGTTGCAATCTTCCTGTGCCAGAAGTACATTTTCCCCTGTTGGAGATGATTTCAGCCCAGCTGCTGAGTTGGCTTTATGAGTACTGTCCTCATCTGGGAAGTTGTGCCAAATGTCCTTGTGGCTGTCACTTCTGCATCCTTGGTGTCCCCTCTGAGCAGGAGCTCCTTCTGCCCAGGCTTTGTGCACCTGCCCTTGGCTCTGCCATCACTGGTGCCTCTCAAGCCCTAAGCCTCAGCCAGGCCATTCTGCCGACAAGGAGCTGCTGTCCCTGACAGCTGGACACCAAAGGCAGCCCGTGTGACACGGGGCAGGCTCCGGGCCAGCGCTGGCAGCAGCACTAATTGTGCGGCTGTGGCCTCAGGCAGGGGCAGCAGAACAGCCCCCGCAGCGCCCGCAGCGCCCGCCTGAAGCGGGACGGGCGTTTCTTGGGGGGAGCCGGCTGCTCCCTGGGGGCCTGGGCTCCTGCCTGGGGAGCTGAGGGGCCTGGGGGGCAGCAGGGGCTGTGTGGGGCAGGGCCCTGCCTCTGTGCCCCTGCTGCCTGCACCTGCTCAGCCAAGGCTGGACAAGCTGCTGCCTTGGCCCAGTCCTGGGGAGCAGCATCAGGATCCTGCAGGAGCTCTGGGTACTTGGGGTTGACCCAGATGGTGTGGATGGTGATGCATTCCCAGTCCTCCTGCGACTCCTTTTCCTCACAATCACCTCTCTTTTGGGCTGTGATGCATTCCCAGTCCTCCTGTGACTCCTTTTCCTCACAATCACCTCTCTCGTGGGACACCTTCAGATATTGTTGGACTTCCCCTCTGGACAGCTCTTGGTCAATGGAGTGTTCCCATGGGGGAAATATTTTGTTGCTGTGGTGTTCCTCTTGGGACAGCTGTTGGATTTCTCTGTGCAGCCACTTGGATAGCTCTTGCTGTCTCTCAGATTGCCAGTGGTACAGCTCTGGGTCTAATTCACCTTCTGACAGCTCTTGTTCTATTTTGTACAGCTCTTGGCCATTCATATCTTGCTTTTGGGAAGGCTCCTGGCATCTCACATCTTCCCCATGGGACAGCTCTTGGTCTCTCTCAAATTCCAGCTGGGACACATCTTGGCATTTGTCATCTTCCCATTGGGACAGCTCTTGGACAATCTCCTTTCCGCACTGGAGCAGTTCCTGGCCCAAGCAGGGCTCCCACTCTCTCTTCTCCCGGACCGAGTCACACTTCAGTGGCTGTGGCTCTGGCAGTTCTGTCCCCACTTCTGCCCTCTGCTCCCCAAGGGCTTCCAGCCACCCAGGGCAGGGGCTGGGGAGACACAAGGGGCTGGGAGGGCAGCAGGGGCTGTGTGGGGCAGGGCCCTGGCTCTGTGCCTTGGCTGTGGGGGAAGGAGGCGACTGCCTTGGCACAGCTGCCAGCTGGGCCTTGGCCCCCAGGCTGCTGCCTCCAACCCCATGCCAGCTCCCTCTGTCCCCTCTCCCTGCGGGGCTGGCCGTCACCTGGGGCCTCATGCACAGGCCCGGCTGCTCCATGGCAGGGGGAGAGTTGGGGTTCAGCTCCTCCATGGCCATGGCAGAGGGAGAGTTGGGGTTCAGCTCCTCCATGGCCATTGCAGAGGGAAAGTTGCAGTTCAGCTGCTCCATGAGCGTCGCCATTGTGCTGTGCAACAGAGGCTCTCAGGGGAGCTGCTTCCTCGTGAGACAGCGGCTCACCCCAGGGCTCTGTGCCCGTTAGATACCCCTTAGGTACCCCTTGGATCCCCCTGTGACAGGGCAGGGCTCTGCCATGTCACAAAGGCCTCCATGCCCTGCATCACAGCGGCCCTGGCAGCACGGGCCTGTGTCACCAAGGGCCACACCCGACATCCCTTCAACAGCCGACTTGACTGCAACTGGCCCAGCTCTGGCCCTGGAGCAGCCCCAGACTTGGGCACTTTCAGCCCTGCTGTGGCCAGGCCCCTGTGAGGCTTTGGCCACGCTCCCACACGACAGCCCCAGCCTCCCCCTGCAGAGCCCTGGCTTTGGAGGCTGGGCTCTTTGGGGCACGAGCCACTGGCCAGATGGACGCAGCCAAGGACTCGTGGGCAGTGGCTCCATGTCCAGCTGCAGTGGGGGATGAGGGTGTCCCTCAGGCTCTGCCTTGGCCCCGGGGCTCTTGCATGGCTTTCCCAGTGACACAGACCTGGCCACAGACTGCAGCTGTTTCAGTTTCAGATCTCTGCTGCTTTGCCTGCGCCCGTCTTGGCTCCCGAGATGTGCCAGGCACTGGTGAGCATGGCTGGAAAAGCAGCAGCTTTTAACAATGTGTCCATGGCAAAGCTGTTGTCCCAAAACGGATTCTTTCACCCCATGTGCAAAAAGCCAATTCCCACACAGAGTTCAGCCATTTCCTTTATTTACAATTCTGTGCAGAAACAGGTGCTGGGTGGCAAATCCACAAAGCCAGCGCGGGAGTTATCAAAACTTTTCACTATTTATACGTTTTGTCAAATAAAGGCAGCCATTTTCATTGACTACCTGTTATATGGTTTTTATATTAATTTCACATCTTTTTTCTATCTAAAATTATTTTATTATTTTCGCAGAATCATATCTAAATACTTAGATATTACATTTGTATGTATGCAATATATTTTTGTATCCCAATACTTAGAGGTGTAAGGACTGTGTTACCCTTCCTAGGTCCCAATCTCATTGGCAGGAAAGCCATAGTGGCCTCTTTCCTCCCTTACGTCTCCTGTTACCCTAACTCCGTGTCCACATCCTATTGGCTTCTTCCCAAATCCCCTCCCAGACCTTTTCCCTAGAAAAGTCCGTTAGCTGAGACCCTAACCCTCCTTGTTCCCTGGAGTCACATGCAATAAACCAGAACCCTGAGAAAGACAAAGAGCCTCTTTAGGATTCCTTCCTTTATCTAATGTAGCAAACTTTAGCTCCCTCAGAGTAAGTAGCTAGGAGAGTTTTACAGTGTGCTACAGTTGGTGCCCAACGTGGGGTGCCACCTGCAGCAAACTCTAACTCCCTCAGAGCGAATAGCTAAGAGGGAGTTACAGTGTGCTACAATATATAATGTTATATATTATATATAACATATAATATTAAAAATATAGTTTGAATAAATACGAGCAAAGGTAAAAATATTAAAACATGAAATATTTATTTTGTATGTTGTAATTGTATTATGCTTTTCACTATTTCTTAAATAGCAATGTAATAGTTTCTATTATTGTTAATGAATATTATTATCCTATTATTATATTATAAACTGCAATTTATAATTAGCTAATGTGAATATCTTAATATTTTCTCCTATTGGGTATGATTCCTTTGCTTCTTATGCGAACCAGTCTTGCTCTATGCTCAGTCTTTCTTTTCTTTTGACGATGTCCCTTTTTTCTCGCTGCGTTTCTGGGGTCACTGGGCCAGGAGTTGCCATCTCCCTGTGCCAGAAGTACCTTTTCCCAAGCTGGAGCTGATTTCAGCACAGCTGCTGAGTTGGCTTTATGAGTACTGTCCTCATCTGGGAAGTTGTGCCAAATGTCCTTGTGGCTGTCACTTCTGCATCCTTGGTGTCCCCTCTGAGCAGGAGCTCCTTCTGCCCAGGCTTTGTGCACCTGCCCTTGGCTCTGCCATCACTGGTGCCTCTCAAGCCCGAAGCCTCAGCCAGGCCATTCTGCCGACAAGGAGCTGCTGTCCCTGACAGCTGGACACCAAAGGCAGCCCGTGTGACACGGGGCAGGCTCCGGGCCAGCGCTGGCAGCAGCACTAATTGTGCGGCTGTGGCCTCAGGCAGGGGCAGCAGAACAGCCCCCGCAGCGCCCGCAGCGCCCGCCTGAAGCGGGACGGGCGTTTCTTGGGGGGAGCCGGCTGCTCCCTGGGGGCCTGGGCTCCTGCCTGGGGAGCTGAGGGGCCTGGGGGGCAGCAGGGGCTGTGTGGGGCAGGGCCCTGCCTCTGTGCCCCTGCTGCCTGCACCTGCTCAGCCAAGGCTGGACAAGCTGCTGCCTTGGCCCAGTCCTGGGGAGCAGCATCAGGATCCTGCAGGAGCTCTGGGTACTTGGGGTTGACCCAGATGGTGTGGATGGTGATGCATTCCCAGTCCTCCTGCGACTCCTTTTCCTCACAATCACCTCTCTCTCGGGACACCTTCGGATGTGGTCTCACTTCTCCTCTGGACAGCTCTTGGTCAATAGAGCGTTCCCATTGGGGAAACATTTTGTTGCTGTGGTGTTCCTCTTGGGACAGCTCTTGGATTTCCATGTGCAGCCACTTGGATAGCTCTTGCTGTCTCTCAGATTGCCAGTGGTACAGCTCTGGGTCTAATTCACCTTCTGACAGCTCTTGTTCTGTTTTGTACAGCTCTTGGCCATTCCCATCTTTCTTTTGGGAAGGCTCCTGGCACCTCACATCTTCCCTATATGACAGCTCTTGGTCTCTCTCAAATTCCACTTGGGACACATCTTGGCATATGTCATCTTCCCTTTGGGACACCTCTTGGACACTCTCCTTTCCGCACGGGAAGCCGGGCTCCCACTCTCTCTCCTCCTGGACCGAGTCACACTTCACTGGCTGTGGCTCTGGCAGCTCTGTCCCCACTTCTGCCCTCTGCTCCCCAAGGGCTTCCAGCCACCCAGGGCAGGGGCTGGGAGGGCAGCAGGGGCTGTGTGGGGCAGGGCCCTGGCTCTGTGCCTTGGCTGTGGGGGAAGGAGGCGACTGCCTTGGCACAGCTGCCAGCTCGGCCCTGGCCCCCAGGCTGCTGCCTCCAGCCCCATGCCAGCTCCCTCTGTCCCCTCTCCCTGCGGGGCTGGCTGTCACCTGGGGCCTCATGCACAGGCCCGGCTGCTCCATGGTAGGGGGAGAGTTGGGGTTCAGCTCCTCCATGAACATGGCAGAGGGAAAGTTGGGGATCAGCTCCTCCATGGCCATGGCAGAGGGAGAGTTGGGGTTCAGCTCCTCCATGACCATGGCAGAGGGAAAGTTGGGGTTCAGCTCCTCCATGGCCATGGCAGAGGGAAAGTTGCAGTTCAGCTGCTCCATGAGCATCGCCATCGTGCTGTGCCACAGAGGCTCTCAGGGGAGCTGCTTCCTCGTGAGACAGCGGCTCACCCCAGGGCTCTGTGCCCCTTAGATACCCCTTAGGTACCCCTTGGATCCCCCTGTGGCAGGGCAGGGCTCTGCCATGTCACAAAGGCCTCCATGCCCTGCATCACAGCGGCCCTGGCAGCACGGGCCTGTGTCACAAAGGGCCACACCCGACATCCCTTCAACAGCCGACTTGACTGCAACTGGCCCAGCTCTGGCCCTGGAGCAGCCCCAGTCTTGGGCACTTTCAGCCCTGCTGTGGCCAGGCCCCTGTGAGGCTTTGGCCACGCTCCCACACGACAGCCCCAGCCTCCCCCTGCAGAGCCCTGGCTTTGGAGGCTGGGCTCTTTGGGGCACGAGCCACTGGCCAGATGGACGCAGCCAAGGACTCGTGGGCAATGGCTCCATGTCCAGCTGCAGTGGGGGATGAGGGTGTCCCTCAGGCTCTGCCTTGGCCCCGGGGCTCTTGCATGGCTTTCCCAGTGACACAGACCTGGCCACAGACTGCAGCTGTTTCAGTTTCAGATCTCTGCTGCTTTGCCTGCGCCCGTCTGGCTCCAGAGATGTGCCAGGCACTGGTGAGCATGGCTGGAAAAGCAGCAGCTTTTAGCAATGTGTCCATGGCAAAGCTGTTGTCCCAAAACGGATTCTTTCACCCCATGTGCAAAAAGCCAATTCCCACACAGAGTTCAGCCATTTCCTTTATTTACAATTCTGTGCAGAAACAGGTGCTGGGTGGCAAATCCACAAAGCCAGCGCAGAGTTATCAAAACTTTTCACTATTTATATGTTTTATCAAATAAAGGCAGCCATTTTCATTGACTACCTGTTATATGGTTTTTATATTAATTTCACATCTTTTTTCTATCTAACATTATTTTATTATTTTCGCAGTATCATATCTAAATACTTAGATATTACATTCGTATGTATGCAATATATTGTTGTAACCCAATACTTAGAGGTGTAAGGACTGTGTTACCCTTCCAGGTCCCTATCTCATAGGCAGGAAAGCCATAGGGGCCTCTTTCCTCCCTTACGTCTCCTGTTACCCTAACTCCGTGTCCACATCCTATTGGCTTCTTCCCAAATCCCCTCCCAGACCTTTTCCCCAGAAAAGTCTGTTAGCTGAGACCCTAACCCTCTTTGTTCCCTGGAGTCACATGCAATAAACCAGAACCCTGAGAAAGACAAAGAGCCTCTTTAGGATTCCTTCCTTTATCTAATGTAGCAAACTTTAGCTCTCTCAGAGTAAGTAGCTAGGAGAGATTTTACAGTGTGCTACAGTTGGTGCCCAACGTGGGGTGCCATCTGTAGCAAACTCTAACTCCCTCAGGGCGAATAGCTAAGAGGGAGTTACAGTGTGCTACAATATATAATGTTATATATTATATATATAACATATAATATTAAAAATATAGTTTGAATAAATACGAGCAAAGGTAAAAAATATTAAAACATGAAATATTTATTTTGTATGTTGTAATTGTATTATGCTTTTCACTATTTCTTAAATAGTAATGTAATAGTTTCTATTATTGTTAATGAATATTATTATCCTGTTATTATATTATAAACTGCAATTTATAATAAGCTAATGTGAATATCTTAATGTATTCTCCTATTGGATATGATTCCTTTGCTTCTTATGCGAACCAGTCTTGCTCTATGCTCAGTCTTTCTTTTCTTTTGAAGATGTCCCTTTTTTCTCGCTGCGTTTCTGGGGTCACTGGGCCAGGAGTTGCCATCTCCCTGTGCCAGAAGTACCTTTTCCCAAGCTGGAGCTGATTTCAGCACAGCTGCTGAGTTGGCTTTATGAGTATTGTCCTCATCTGGGAAGTTGTGCCAAATGTCCTTGTGGCTGTCACTTCTGCATCCTTGGTGTCCCCTCTGAGCAGGAGCTCCTTCTGCCCAGGCTTTGTGCACCTGCCCTTGGCTCTGCCACCACTGGTGCCTCTCAAGCCCTAAGCCTCAGCCAGGCCATTCTGCCGACAAGGAGCTGCTGTCCCTGACAGCTGGACACCAAAGGCAGCCCGTGTGACACGGGGCAGGCTCCGGGCCAGCGCTGGCAGCAGCACTAATTGTGCGGCTGTGGCCTCAGGCAGGGGCAGCAGAACAGCCCCCGCAGCGCCCGCAGCGCCCGCCTGAAGCGGGACGGGCGTTTCTTGGGGGGAGCCGGCTGCTCCCTGGGGGCCTGGGCTCCTGCCTGGGGAGCTGAGGGGCCTGGGGGGGCAGCAGGGGCTGTGTGGGGCAGGGCCCTGCCTCTGTGCCCCTGCTGCCTGCACCTGCTCAGCCAAGGCTGGACAAGCTGCTGCCTTGGCCCAGTCCTGGGGAGCAGCATCAGGATCCTGCAGGAGCTCTGGGTACTTGGGGTTGACCCAGATGGTGTGGATGGTGATGCATTCCCAGTCTTCCTGCGACTCCTTTTCCTCACAATCACCTCTCTCTTGGGACACCTTCGGATATTGTCTGACTTCCCCTCTGGACAGCTCTTGGTCCATGGAGCGTTCCCATTGGGGAAACATTTTGTTGCTGTGGTGTTCCTCTTGGGAAAGCTCTTGGATTTCTATGTGCAGCCACTTGGATAGCTCTTGCTGTCTCTCAGATTGCCAGTGGTACAGCTCTGGGTCTACTTCACCTTCTGACAGCTCTTGTCCTATTTTGTACAGCTCTTGGCAATTCATATCTTGCTTTTGGGAAGGCTCCTGGCATCTCACATCTTCCCCATGGGACAGCTCTTGGTCTCTCTCAAATTCCGTTTGGGACACATCTTGGCATTTGTCATCTTCCCATTGGGACAGCTCTTGGACACTCTCCTTTCTGCACCGGGGCTCTTCCTGCCCCAAGCAGGGCTCCCACTCTCTCTGCTCCCGAACCGAGTCACACTTCACTGGCTGTGGCTCTGGCAGCTCTGTCCCCACTTCTGCCCTCTGCTCCCCAAGGGCTTCCAGCCACCCAGGGCAGGGGCTGGGAGGGCAGCAGGGGCTGTGTGGGGCAGGGCCCTGGCTCTGTGCCCCGGCTGTGGGGGAAGGAGGCGACTGCTTTGGCACAGCTGCCAGCTCGGCCCTGGCCCCCAGGCTGCTGCCTCCAGCCCCATGCCAGCTCCCTCTGTCCCCTCTCCCTGCGGGGCTGGCTGTCACCTGGGGCCTCATGCACAGGCCCGGCTGCTCCATGGCAGGGAGAAAGGTAGTGTTCATCTCCGCCATGGCCATGGCAGAGGGAAAGTTGGGGTTCAGCTCCTCCATGACCATGGCAGAGGGAGAGTTGGAGTTCAGCTCCTCCATGGCCATGGCAGAGGGAGAGTTGGAGTTCAGCTCCTCCATGGCCATGGCAGAGGGAGAGTTGGAGTTCAGCTCCTCCATGGCCATGGCAGAGGGAAAGTTGCAGTTCAGCTGCTCCATGAACGTCGCCATCGTGCTGTGCCACAGAGGCTCTCAGGGGAGCTGGTTCCTCGTGAGACAGCGGCTCACCCCAGGGCTCTGTGCCCCTTAGATACCCCTTAGGTACCCCTTGGATCCCCCTGTGGCAGGGCAGGGCTCTGCCATGTCACAAAGGCCTCCATGTCCTGCATCACAGCGGCCCTGGCACCTCGGGCCTGTGTCACCAAGGGCCACACCCGACATCCCTTCAACAGCCGACTTGACTGCAACTGGCCCAGCTCTGGCCCTGGAGCAGCCCCAGACTTGGGCACTTTCAGCCCTGCTGTGGCCAGGCCCCTGTGAGGCTTTGGCCACGCTCCCACACGACAGCCCCAGCCTCCCCCTGCAGAGCCCTGGCTTTGGAGGCTGGGCTCTTTGGGGCACGAGCCACTGGCCAGATGGACGCAGCCAAGGACTCGTGGGCAGTGGCTCCATGTCCAGCTGCAGTGGGGGATGAGGGTGTCCCTCAGGCTCTGCCTTGGCCCCGGGGCTCTTGCATGGCTTCCCCAGTGACACAGACCTGGCCACAGACTGCAGCTGTTTCAGTTTCAGATCTCTGCTGCTTTGCCTGCGCCCGTCTGGCTCCAGAGATGTGCCAGGCACTGGTGAGCATGGCTGGAAAAGCAGCAGCTTTTAACAATGTGTTCATGGCAAAGCTGTTGTCCCAAAACAGATCCTTTCACCCCATGTGCAAAAAGCCAATTCCCACACAGAGTTCAGCCATTTCCTTTATTTACAATTCTGTGCAGAAACAGGTGCTGGGTGGCAAATCCACAAAGCCAGCGCAGGAGTTATCAAAACTTTTCACTATTTATACGTTTTATCAAACAAAGGCATCCATTTTCATTGACTACCTGTTATATGGTTCTTATATTAATTTCACTTCTTATTTCTATCTAAAATTATTTTATTTTCACAGTATCATATCTAAATACTTAGATATTACATTCGTATGTATGCAATATATTTTTGTATCCCAATACTTAGAGGTGTAAGGACTGTGTTACCCTTCCAGGTCCCTATCTCATAGGCAGGAAAGCCATAGGGGCCTCTTTCCTCCCTTACGTCTCCTGTTACCCTTACTCCGTGTCCACATCCTATTGGCTTCTTCCCAAATCCCCTCCCAGACCATTTCCCTAGAAAAGTCCGTTAGCTGAGACCCTAACCCTCTTTGTTCCCTGGAGTCATCATGCAATAAACCAGGATCCTGAGAAAGACAAAGAGCCTCTTTAGGATTCCTTCCTTTATCTAATGTAGCAAACTTTAGCTCTCTCAGAGTAAGTAGCTAGGAGAGTTTTACAGTGTGCTACAGTTGGTGCCCAACGTGGGGTGCCACCTGCAGCAAACTCTAACTCCCTCAGAGCGAATATAGCTAAGAGGGAGTTACAGTGTGCTACAATATATAATGTTATATATTATATATATAACATATAATATTAAAAATATAGTTTGAATAAATATGTGCAAAGGTAAAAAGTATTAAAACATGAAATATTTATTTTGTATATTGTATTTGAATTATGCTTTTCACTATTTCTTAAATAGTAATGTAATAGTTTCTATTATTGTTAATGAATATTATTATCCTATTATTATATTATAAACTGTAATTTATAATTAGCTAATGTGAATATCTTAATATTTTCTTCTATTGGATATGATTCCTTTGCTTCTTATGCGAACCAGTCTTGCTCTATGCTCAGTCTTTCTTTTCTTTTGACGATGTCCCTTTTTTCTCGCTGCGTTTCTGGGGTCACTGGGCCAGGAGTTGCCATCTCCCTGTGCCAGAAGTACCTTTTCCCAAGCTGGAGCTGATTTCAGCACAGCTGCTGAGTTGGCTTTATGAGTATTGTCCTCATCTGGGAAGTCGTGCCAAATGTCCTTGTGGCTGTCACTTCTGCATCCTTGGTGTCCCCTCTGAGCAGGAGCTCCTTCTGCCCAGGCTTTGTGCACCTGCCCTTGGCTCTGCCATCACTGGTGCCTCTCAAGCCCGAAGCCTCAGCCAGGCCATTCTGCCGACAAGGAGCTGCTGTCCCTGACAGCTGGACACCAAAGGCAGCCCGTGTGACACGGGGCAGGCTCCGGGCCAGCGCTGGCAGCAGCACTAATTGTGCGGCTGTGGCCTCAGGCAGGGGCAGCAGAACAGCCCCCGCAGCGCCCGCAGCGCCCGCCTGAAGCGGGACGGGCGTTTCTTGGGGGGAGCCGGCTGCTCCCTGGGGGCCTGGGCTCCTGCCTGGGAACAGCACAAAGAGCAGCTGGGCAGGGCAGGCTCTGGGCTCTCTGTCCCTGCTCTGTCCCTGCTCCCCAAGGCAGGAGAAGCTGTGGTGCTCTGAGGAGCCCTGGGCTGCCAGCTGGGGAGACGAGGCCCAGAGCGGCCCTGGCTCAGCTGCCCCGTGCCCAACCCAGGCCTCCCGAGGGATGGGCACTGGGAGCCCCTCTGCTGCAAAAACTCCCAGTCTTTTCTCCCTGCTTCACTCAGCTCAAAGCAGCTCGGTTTGTCCCACGTCCTTCTGCTGCAGCAAGGGCTTGACCCATTGCTGTGAACACCCACGTGTTCCCAATTGTCCTGAGCAAGCTCTTGGTCACTGTCATCTTCCCAACTGGACTGCAGGGAGGCTCTGCTGCCATTGCCTTGGGACAACTCCTGGCCAACAGAGTCTTCCTCTTCAGAAAGCTCTTGGCCAACAGAGTCATCCTAGTCAGATGATTCTGGAAGCTACAGACTGCTCCTTGGGCAGCCCTTGCTCCATGCATTCCTCCCAGTCAGAAAACTCTTGGTAGAGAAGGGCTTCTCCCTGGGACAGCTCCTGCTCTCCTCATCCCAGCTGGAGAGTTCTCCACAGCTACTGACACCTCCTTGGGAGAGCTCTTGCTAAGAGACTCTTCCCAGTCAGAGACCTCTTGGTAGCTCCTAACATCTCCCCACTAGGAAAGCTCATGATCCAGGTCAGATTCCCACTCTTCCTCTATATTGATAAAAGCCCCCTCCTCCTCAGTCTCTGACAGGGGCAGGACTGAGCCACCCACTGCCTCCACCAAGTGCCTGCTGAGAGCCTGATGTTTGAGCAGCTGGGCAGCTGGGAGTTGGGGCTCACTTTTTCCTACTCTAGATCTGTTGTGCTCTAGCACAGAGACATCCCAGGAGCTACTTCCTCCTGAGAGAGGCCCCAGGGCTCTTGTATGGCTTCCCCTATGACACAGACAGTGGATCCAGCTCACCCTCAGCACCTTTGCAGGGACAGGAAGCTGAGCAGGGCAGGTGAAGTTGCTGCCTTTGCCACCTCTTGTACCTCAGCAGTGATAGGAGCACAGTGCTCCTGCTTCAGCTTTAATCACCATGGCTCCCTCTTTGAGCAACAAAGTAAGAGTGTGTTTTCCAACAGGTTTGAGAATCTGATGAGGAGAAACTTGGGATCTTGGAGGATGGCAAGAACTGCTTACACTAAGGAATTGCTACGTACACTAAGGGTTGCTACATAAATGGAGCAGGGTGATGGTAGCAAGATACCCATCATGAAGATAAAACAACTCAAAAGGGAGCCTGCCTTAGAGGGTATGTATAAAACTGAGAAAAGGTGGAACTAGGAATTGCTTCAGATGCAGAATGGTGACATCCTCAGGAAAACTGAAACACGCTGGGACAGCTCACATAACCAGAGCTCTCCAATGAATGAAGGATCATTAATACAGACAGAAAGGTAAAATTTGGAGGAGAGTTTTCCTCCATGTGAAAAAATTTCTTGAATGCATGAAACTGTTCTGTATACGGACAACATTTTTGCTAAGAGCTTGTGGATCACCAGTGATCATTTTGATGATGTGGCCAGGAATTTGTTACAGAGCCACCTCCTCACCTCGATCGGTTGAGTGTCCTTGAAACAGCTTAAAAAAAACACATGATAAAGAAGAATATTGGGACTGAGCTGCAACACACCAAAACAAACAAGCAGTATACAGAAAGCAGAATGAAATCCAGCCTAAAAAGGAAGAATTTAAAAACACTGCACCAGTGTGATAGGAAAAAAATTCAGTTGGAGCTCAAACTGGCAAGGGAAGATTTAGGGCAACAAGAAGAGCTTCTACAGATGCAAGGACAACAGCAAAACAAACAAGGAAAATGTAGGCCTGGAATAGTGCCCTAGTGACAGGGAAATTGGAGAGAACTGGGAAGTCCAGTGCTGTCTCTGTCTTCACCAGGAAGACCCCCAAGTCTCTGTGCCCAGAGGCAGAGTTCAAAGAAGACAGCAACTACCAGTAGTAGAAGATGAAGTTGTGAGAACACAGCTTCATGGCTTCATGAATCCAGAGTAATTCCACACTGAATTTGCCACCTCATTACTGGCTACGTGGAATAAAGGAAGTTGCTGTGAGACTCTGAAATTATAAAAGGCCCAAAGATACACATTCTAGACAGAACACTGACAGAAATGTTTATTCAAAGCATTTTAACACACCCTTTCACAAATAAAAATATTGCAGGCTTACCACACTAAATCATCTACTTTGAAATTTCATTTTTTTGGGTCTTTTCCTTCAGTTCTACCCAATTCCTCTGTTTCCTCTGGTTCATCCTCCTAAATCAGTAGTTTCTGTGGAGTAGAAGGAAAGACAGGGCATAGAGATGCATTTTATTATAGAACACTGGAAAGTAATCCCAGTAATCTAAAACATAACTCTAGAACTCTGCTGTACACTTCAGTCCTCCTCACTGACTGCCTTTCAATGCCAGTACTTCAATTGAAGTTGTTTACATTGTTTGTCAGCTGGCAGACAGCCCATATGTAACTCTGAACAGCCAAAGAATGTCTCCTGGTTAGATGATATCATAAGGAATGATAACAAGAAAGAGGGAATTTCTGTGAGGAAAAAGAACAGTGGTAAAGGGGCAGGGAATACCAGGCTACAAAGAAAACAGATTTTGTTGTATCTGCTCTTCACAGGATAAATATTTTCTTCAAATCATTCCCTCTTCCAATAACTTAATCTTGCTAAACATAAAGACAAGGGGAACAATATGTTGCCTCATTAATTATGGATGTAGACCTATGCTACAAAAATGTTTAAAATAATCCAACTCCTTCATTCTGGAGATAAAGAGTTCAAGGGAACATCTATCACTTTGCTATGTTTTTAGGCATTGGCATTTGCCTCTGTGCCATATCTGACAGAGACCTGGCCTCATTTGTTCTCAGAAACACCCTAGAAAAGCCACTGGGAAAACCAAAACAGTTTTGTAGTGGTGGGCCAGAAAATTTAGTAGAATCAAGTTCAGTCCAAATGGTTATTTGAGTCCAAGGGTCTGTGAGACAAACCAGGCTGAATGCACTTTTGCTAAATCCAAAGTAGAGCTACAATCTGCTGAGATTTCTGCTGGACTTGACCCAAGCCTGAAGATCCTGTAAGATATCACTCCTACACACCAGGTCAGCCAGCTGCTTGTTCTGCCCTGAAGCTGGAGAACACCTTCAGAGGTGAAAATTAAAAGGAAATAAACTGAAAACTACAAGAGCTGACATAAATGTTTAGTGTATACCTCCAGGCATTTTCAAATGATTTAAGAGATTTTCTAATCCCTAAAGACAGTGGTTGGCTTAGATTTATTGTAAAATGGACTGATTACAAATGAATACATTTATATATTTATATATTGTCATATCAGATAGGCAAGCTTGTAAATTTTAAGAATAAATACAAAGAACACGATTGAAGGCTCATAAGCTAAATATGAGTAAACATGAGTATCCATTTTGCTTCTTGTAATTGTGTGCTTAAAACAGGCTTCTGAACTGCCTGGAGGAAAACCTGAGCACCTGAATTTCAAATCTCCTTGGTTTGTAGGAGAAACAAACCAACCAGAATGTATAACAACACCTAAAATTTGTTTATTCACATTTGTTTTACCTGCTTTTGAACTACAATTGAGAGAATTAAGAATACACAGTTGCATTCATGAAAGGAAAATGAAGAGCTCAAAACTCCCTGAACTTCTCAGGATCTGACGTATTTTCTCTTATTTTTGTTTAAAAAAAGAAAAAAAAATTTAAAAAACAGTTTGGAAATGCAATCTTTTACAAATTCAGCTCTGCAAGTGCTGACAAGTGTGTATGCACAGAAGTGTCACTTTTAATTTGTTCTGTTGCAATATAAGAATTTAACTTCTCACAGTTTACCTCTCCAGAGGACTGCCCTCCTTATGAAAGGCAGAGATTCCCATGGTCTCCCAGCAGCAGCATGGCTTCAGCTGACTAACATCCACAATTTCAAACCCTCTCTGCTAATTAAAGAATGAGCACACATGCCCCATTTCTCACCTTCATCCTCCTGACTTTGATTTACTTCTTCCTCTCCTCTTTCCTCATCTTCCTCTCCTGTAGTGCTTGCTGGGTGATCCCCATCCTCCTCAGTGACTGAAATATAAGAAATTAGAAATACCTAAGAAAATAAATTTTACAAATTTGCATTTATCCTTTGTTTTCATGTAATAGCTCCTAACTCCTGCTGAAGGCTGCAGTTGTTGTTCACATGAGAAATCCCACAAAATTTTCTGTTTATAATTAAGTTTGTATAATAAGCCATGATACAGAGTAAAAGAACTCACAGGCTTCCCAAGACAGTTGTATGTCATGTTATGTGAAATAAAACAGAAGTATATATATTATTCACTACATGGAAAATCATAGGAAAAACAAAACAAAACCCCTCTCACATCACTTGATATTAAACCTGTAAAACAATGGTCACCATGATCAAAGCATGGAGTTTCCAGATGTTTCCAGAACAAACCCATAATTGATGGAATTTTCTCCTCTACCTGCTGCCTCTGCTGTTTCTCTGAGGCCTAGTAGCTCCTCATCTTGGGGAGACCAAGGTGTTAATTTGGTAATTTCTGATGCTTTCCATACTGGTTCAAGAGGTAATGGTTGTTCCTCCTCCTCTTCCTCCTCCTCTTTTTCCTAGAAGAGAATTCATGAAATCCAGTATCTCATCCTACAGAAAGATGATGGGATGGGTTAGTCTACTAAAACATCCTTATCTGGGATCAAAATGGAAATTACCTTAAAAATATTTACAGGTGGAGGAACTTCAGCAGCTGCAAATCTTGGACAAGAACTACACTTTGAACCCTGACCAAGTCAGTTGGCTATTACTGATAATTGATACCTGATGCTCTGTCTGGTAGATGCTGCACTGTCTCACAGAAACAGACTGAAAAAACAGCTGTTTCTGCCTCAATCTTTGCCTAGGGAAGACATTTGAAAGGATCTAGGAAGCAGTAAGGTTGTGCACAGAGCTTATAGTCTTGAAATGTGAAAATATTTTTAAAATTTAAAAAATCACTTTTTTTCTACTAATATGAGTCAATAATTGAATCGTTGTCTGTATTACTAATTTCTTCTCTCTTTTTTAATGGGATTTGTTCTGTAATTTCTTCAACTAAAGCAAAAGTGCAAAATTTAATCTTACTTTAGTGACAGCACTGTTCCTTGCTCTAAAAACTCATCTAAGAATTCCCAAGTGAACTGAGGAAACACACATTACTCTGGATACTCCTATGAATTTGATATTAATTTCAGGATCTCTTGCTTTTAGCCAGAAAAAAGCAAAACAGTCTCCAAGCTTTGCAAATCTCTATCACAATTGATAGGATTTTGATGATTATTATTTTATCCTTCAGAAATGATTGCAGCATCACAGAGTTTGTAATAGCAACTAATGTGTCAGACAACAGAGGTAGCAGACTCTAAGCTATAATGTGGCAATTTTTCTTGAAATCAAATAGCAATATTAAAATATATTTCTTACTTCTGTAGCTATTTTTGCACTGTATCTATCAGAAATGTTTCAAAACATTCATCCATAGAGAAGGAAAAACAGACTTTGATCCCAACCATTCCGACAATTATTAGAAGCCATGAATATTGAGGTCCTAACATGACCAGAACAACACTAGGACATATTTCCCAAACATGACTCTGCTGGAAATTATCATTTGTATGCATAGCACCAAGCAGTTCAGAAATACAAAAAATATTGCTCATTGTTTTCTGGTGCTCAGTAGAGGCTAAATGTGCATACAAATATATCTATATTCCTCTGTTATTTGAAGCTTCAAATGTTTTGGGAAGCTCCTGATTCTTTTTAAGCAGAAAAGATTAATGTCTGCAAGCAGTGCAAAATCACACCTTGTACTTTTCAAAGCTTACACAGTAGAGAACATAAAAAAAACCAAAACAAAATGAAACCTCATTTAGTTCTTAAGAATGCATGAGTTTCCACTCTTTTTGTCTCCTAAGATCTACTTTAACATCACTCTCTGTAAGGCACTTTATATATTCCTCAACAATAGATTTGATTTACTAAGTCCTCTGATACTCACTACAACTTGCACCATTTTTTTTACCTGCACTGGTTGTTTGTATTCACCATGCTGCTCACATCCAATATCAAAGGTGAATTTGCCATGACCTAAAGGCTGCATAAAAGCACAAAAACATCAGGAGAACTAAACAGTTAATCCATTCTAAGCACAGAAATGTAAAATATCCTTTAATAAATTTCCATACAATAGTCAGTAACATTGCAGTTTGAAAGCAACATTGCAAAGAAACTTGGCATCGTGTCCCACAGTTTCATGTGTTATACTACAAAAGATCAGAAGCCTAGCTTCTTATTTTAAGTGGAAATAGCTCTTATTAAGGCAATTCCATGCTAACTTCAGATGAATAGAAAGCATTCCTGTACACTTACCTTTCCATTGAGAAACCTGCCCTTAAATCTGTGGTTTAAGTGGATAAGTTCAGCTGGTCCATCCTGGATTCCATTTACCCAACAACCAACATACTTAGATCCTGTGTCTTTATAGACATATGTGCCTTGCCCATGCCTAGGGAGAAGATAATAAATTTGCTTTATACCACTAAGTATTAAGAATTTAGGCTGTTGTTATAATTAAGGTATTAAAACTGTATTAATTAAGCAGCCAAATCTACTCAAGCTGGACTAAATTGCCAAGGTCACCCCTGGATTTCATTTGCTGCAGTCAGACATGCTCTGAAAATAATGTTTGCATTTTAATGCCATTGGGTGACTTGAAACATCCCTGTGAGAACAAAACAAACCTCTTGTTGTTAGCCCATTCTCCAGTATAGGTGTCTCCATTTGCATACAGATATTCTCCATAGCCTTGTTTCTGGTCATGCACCCAGTCTCCTTCAAGGACAAAAGGATAAAAGCAGTGTGAGATCTCGTTTATTTCATTGTGTGATACAGTGGCCAGTTTGTAACATTATCATTCAAGTATTAGAGAAGGAAAAGGCAATTATGGCACTGCTGGGATTCCTCACTAATCCTTACATCACTCCTTACTCTATTTTAGAGTACTTTGCTCTTTTTTTCATCAGGCTGTTCCTCTGCATATGTATTTATGCTGCTGCCTGACCTCCCTTTCCATTTTTCCATAATTATCTGTCTCCATTTTCACTCTCTATTACCATTATGAACATATAACAACCCAGTCCAATCTTTAAATTGGGTATAACAGTTGCATTAGATAATGTGATGTTTCCACACAGATTTTAAGAGGAGCTACTTTGACTCAATTACTGAAGTAGTCCTGTCTGTATTGGTGCACATACATTCAGAAGGATGCTAGATGGTTTGTATCTTAATTATTCTTCTAATCAAACTTTAAAAAAAAAAAAAAAAAAATCTCAGGGCATATGTTCCTGCTAGGCAAGATTGGCTCTTTTTGCTCTCAGCTCTTAGCCCTCACAATGTGAATGTCTTTTCTTTCCTAGCTTAGAAATGAGGGGGGAAATCTTGTCCTTTGAAACTTAACTGATAGATTCTGATTGTTTCAGGTACTCTCCAGCAAGTAGGGAAACTCTGAATTTCAACTTCTTCAAACTTCAGGTGTCCCAATCCCTAAATAAGAGCTGTAATAAGCAGCCTATTTTTTTAACAATAGACCTAATAAGTGTCCATAAATAAACTCCAAGCGTCTCAGAACTATTACCAAAAAGGGAATAAGAGGAAGTATTTTGTAGCAATATATCTTAGAAAAATGTGTCTTCTTGTATCTTCTTAAAATAAGACATTCTCCAATTCACTCTCTCTTTTCATTTGTGGGGGAAGAGTGAAGGGGGAATGTGTCCGTTTGGCTACAGAAATCCTTGTAACTGTGTTCCGTGCTTTACCTGCATACTTTGATCCATCTGGGTAAAAAAAGACACCCTTGCCATGCTTTTCGTTTCGAAGGTAGTTCCCGGTGTAGAGAGCACCGTTTTTAAACCTGTAGGTCCCCTGAAATTTGGTACAAATGAAATACCCATCAGTTCTCACCCTTGTTTCAAAATAACACAACTGCAGAAACAGAACACAACCAGGGTCTGTGTCTTACATATCCATTCCTCAAACCACACTCGTATTCCCCTTCGTAGGTGTCACCATTGGGCAGCCGTGCCTTCCCAAATCCATGGCGCTGCCCTTCGGAATTGCGATCGCCTTCGTACTCCTGACAACGCGGAGGGAAAGTGGTTAAAGGACTGGGGCTGGCAGAACCCAACCTCATCAGAGAGGGAAACAGGTGTTTGGGGAGAGCTGCTCCAGCTCTGCTTCAGTCCGACCCTGGCACCCCGAGGCTTCTTGGCACAACTTTAAAGTGTGGATGCGCTGTTTCAAACCCGTGTTAAAGCCGGGCAGGTGGCGCCTGGAATGTCACACCGCACTCCCGAGACCCCCGTGCCCCTAGGGCGCTCTGCCCGGCCTGCCCCATGGAAACTGAGCGCCTCTTCCCCGGGGATGTTCCCTGTCCTTCCCCGCTGCCCGCCCGCTCCTCCCGGACCCCGCGGACCCCGATATCTCCCACGGCCTCCCCGGACTCGTCGGCATCATCGGAGCCCAGATCCGACATGGCCGCGGCGTCGCCGTCGCTGTGACAACCGAGCGAGCGCGGCGGGGCCGGGGCTGGGGCCGGGCTCGAGCCCGAAGGAGCCGCCCCTCAGCGGGGGCAGAGCCCGGAGCCCGGCGGGGCCGCCCCTCAGCGGGGGCAGAGCCCGAAGGAACCGCCCCTCAGCGGGGGCAGAGCCCGGAGCCCGGTGGGGCCGCCCCTCAGCGGGGGCAGAGCCCGGAGGAGCCGCCCCTCAGCGGGGGCAGAGCCCGGAGCCCGGCGGGGCCGCCCCTCAGCGGGGGCAGAGCCCAAACCCGGCGGAGCCGCCCCTCAGCGGGACCTGAACCCAGCGGGGCCGTCCCTCAGCGGGGGCAGAGCTCGGAGCCCGGCGGGGCCGCCCCTCAGCGGGGACAGAGCCCGGTGGGGCCGCCCCTCAGCAGAGCCCGAACCCGAGCCCGAGCCCGGACCCGGCGGGGCCGCCCCTCAGCGGGGGCAGAGCCCGGAGCCCGGAGGAGCTGCTCCTCAATGGAGCCCGAGCCTGGCGGGGCCTCTCCTCAGTGGGGACAGAGCCCCCGCCCGGACACCTCAACACCGAGCACGGGGAGCTGAAAATAAACTCTCCAGCGTTTTTGTTAGAAAGTCGGTGTGATAATTGATAAAAGATTCGTGTTAATCATGAAAGTAATGGGGTTTGTATAAACCAGAATACTTAAGTCTGAAATGAAGCATGACACTAAAGAAAGGGAAATATAAGATTAAATAATTCTGTTTTAAATCCCCCTGTTACGAATATTCATGTTTTCTAAATAAGTTATATCTACTGACAGCTTGCAAAACAAGGCTTTCACACAGCCCAACAGATGCTGCAAATTCAGGTTTCCTGCCTTTGTGTAATCAATTGCAGCCTACTCCTGAGACCAGACTTCCTGACTTCTGCCATTCCTTATCCACCGAAACCAGTGGTTATCTATGGGACTTGACAAATTGTCTAGAGACTCACGACATCCAGCGATCCCACGGACCACCACTGCTTACCTGGCAGAATTATGACAACAAAAAAATAACAATTATTGATGACTACAAGGAAACCGTGCTATAAAAGGGAACTGCAAACCAAAGTTCGGTGGAGCATGGAGTGGGCAGTGACCCCCATGTATCCCCAGCGCTGCTTGCTCTGTCTATATAAAATAAAGCAATCTAAATTTTGCTGAGTATCAAGACTTTTGTTTCTCATTTTTAACAGTCGGCATTAATGATTCAGCATTGAAGGAACACGGGGATGGCCCCCACAACATCCATGTCAGTCATCAAAGAGCTCACCTATTTATACCTGTAGGCAAAGAGATTTCTGTTCATTGGCTTACAATTCACATAGTTCTCGTCATTAATTAGTATTCGGTCTTCTATTCCTAATTGATTTCTCACTTCTCATGCTAATTAGTCCACATTTTCCTGTCTTTTTATTATCATTTTCCCAGAGAGGGCATCTCTGCTTTATGTAATGTGGTTTATAAATTCTGTTCGGTTCTCAGCAATAAATTTCCCTTCCAGGCTCTGCTAACTTCCTTCTGCAGGCCTGAGAACAATAAAGTATGTCAAGCCCTGAACCCTTAATTGGTTTTTCTAACACAGGGACATCACCCAGAGTTTGCCCATCGACTGTTAACTATTTCACAGATTAAATCTCTTCTCAGCATTTCCCCCCACTGCTGCACAGGCTCCTTTTACAACAGTGCCAGACTCTGTTGAGTGGTGCCCAGCATCAGGATGAGGAGCAATGGCCATGAAATAAAAGACAAGGAGTTTCACCTCAACATGAGGAAGAATTTCGTTGTGTTGAGGGTGGCAGAGCTCTGAACAGCTGCCCAGGTAGACACGGAGTTCCCTCTCTGGAGACATTCCAGACCCACCTGGATGTGTTCTGTGTCACTGCTCTGGGTGACCCTGCCTTGGCTGGGTGATCTCCAGAGCTCCCTCCAACCCTCTGCCTCTTCCCCTCAGCTTTTCCCAGCCAGTGCCTTTTGTGTATTGAAACTGGTGACATCTGGGATGTGACCTGAGACCCCCCCTCAGCCTTCTGAGAGCTCCCAGTAGTTCAGCTGGTCTGGCCTGAAAACAACATCTTAGATTTTAAACCCATTCCTCCACCTAGATTCTTTTGGTTTTGGGCAGGTTTATTGATATTCAGAAATACCAGCCCACTTTTTGTTTTCTCTCATACAGGAGTCAGGCAAATCACCTCACCATCACTTTGCCAAGTAATTTAGTGGCCAAGGATTCACAAGAGGAGCCAGGCAAGGATATGCTTGGTGAAAAGCAGTGAGCTAGAAAATCAATGGGCAGAGCAGGTGATGCTTCTGAGGTAGACAAGATTGGCAGGTGGCTGCAAAATGTGGTGGAGGTCACCTTATGCCCTAAATCAAAGCTTCACCACCCAAACCAGAAGAAAAACAGGTCATCACTATACAAAGATACACCATATTCAGGTGGGTTTCTTCCTTTTCATAGGTAGGAATCTAAATAGCCAGTATGTAAATAATGTATGAATATTAATGAGGTGTCACTTCTGTGGCAAGTCTCTTTTTGTCTTCAGTTGGGTAAAGATGAAAAAGGAAGAGATATTGCTAAACACCTCCGTTTTCATAGGAACCCTTCCTGCTTCTGAGTTAATGTCCAGCCACTCATCTGAGAGCACTTTGCCTTTGAAGCAGTTAAGGATGATGAAATTAAATTTTGTTAGCTGGCAGAGCATTAAGAATCTATACATTTATTGACTCCAAACTGTATGGTTATTTATCTTTCCTGCACACTCCCAGAATTTTACTAGGGAAGCCTAATTTGCATCACGTGCTGTTAATAAGCAATTGCAGAAATATGCAAACTACTGCTCTGCTCATCTCCTGCAGAGCTGACATAAGTGCACATTATCTGAAGCACAGTCCGTGCAGTTCCTTCTCTCTTATTCTTGATAATGCCTCTGTTTCTCCCTTGCACCTAAGACTGGCTAAATTCTTTTATGTGATAAGGTAATGTCTGTAATTATAAAAGTGCTCACTTTGTCTGTGCATGGCAAACTCATTCTGAGCAGACACTGAGGCTCAGAGTGACAAGGGAATTAATGTTTGGAATGCATAGGGAGGTGCTCCGTGTTAAACTTGATGACAAAAATAACCAGACGTGTCTTTTGGCCTGGAAGGTGACGTGGCTCAGGGAACAGCTGTGACACAAACAGGAAGCAGCGACAAGATATCAGTCACTCCCCTGGATGACCACTAATAATGATCATTAGCTGCACTTGCTTATTGTTTCAGAGTTCTGAAGGAGAAAAAGCATCTGAAGCAGCTCAGTCTTCTTGAGAAGCAGCTAAGAACTCTTTCTTTATGAAGTTAAACTGCTCAGCACTCTGAAGTGGCAGATAGAGCAAATGTCTTTAGGATAGGATCATTTTACTTAAATGAGGGAGGCATCATTTAAAGTTGTCTACACCTAGAAACTGTCTTGTGAGGACAGCTACAGCTTATGTGTAATTAATGACAAGGAGAACTTATTTTGTAGTTTCTTGTCTTCTAGTTGAATTTGTATGTATTTCAATGTCAGATTAAAGTTAAGCTTCAGGGATGTCACTACTGAAAGGAGGTCTGCTGTCATCCTTATTTTCCTGTTTTTTTTCCCTTTTCTGTCAAAAGACCACTATTCTTAAGGTCCTGTTGATCTTGTATACAAATTTCACTTGCCCAAACTCCCGAGAGGGTAATGTGTGCTGATTATCTGCTCTGCCCCTGCTGCTGGCTGAGCTGGCAGCTGCCAGCACTGACTGCCAGTCACCCTGGTGGGGACAGCAGAAGCTGCCACAGCTGTTGAGTGGCCCTGAGGAAGCTCCTGGTTTGAGTTTGACAGAAGCTCCATAGGGAGCCAGAGCTCCACTAAAACCCAAAGCCATTGCTGCCACAGGTGCTTAAAACCAACGAATAATAACACAGGGAAGGAAGAGGCTGATCAAGGTGCCAGAAGGTGCCTCCTGTGGGAGAGGACAGCCCTGGGTGTCTTTTTATCCTCACTTTGATTTTAAGCTCCTCTTTTGGTTCTCAGCTCCTCTGTAGAGAGAAATGGCCAGAAAACACTTTTAAGCCAGTAATGCTTCTCTCTCTCCTTGGACTTTACTCTGTCTTAGGAGGGGGAGACTCTAGCAGTTCAGGGATTTTGCAGGGAAAACACTGCTGTGCCAGACCTGTGGAACAACCTGAAAGCTGCCTTCCAGCACTGACCAAGCTCTGAAAACACACACTGCACAATGAACATTAGAAACTACAGGACTGTTTGTTATCTCTATGTTTCAATCAGTGTTTTGCTTCAAAAGGATGATAAAAATACAGCAGGGTGCACACACGGCCTTTGATGTGGCAAAGGCAGCATGCTGCTTAATTCCCACTCAGTGCACTTTGGAATTCCTGCCCTCCAGGAGCTCACTGATCTCTGCTCTTGTCCTACCATGCATCCTTCTCTCAGGAGCAGTGCTTTGGTGAGCCAGTTTTTCTCCACCCTGCCATCAGTGTGGCTCTGGGGAGCTGCCTCTTCATCTTCTGCCATCAGAATTAACAGGATGAGTGGAGATAATTTGCTTGACTCACAGGTTGGTTTCCTCACTTCACACACCACTTAGTCTTTCCTGACAGAGTTGGTGACTCTGGGAGGGCCAGTCTGTGGCACTCAAGTCAGTTTGAGTTTTGCTGTGGGCTCAGAGATGCAGGTGATACTTCAATGCTTTTGGTAGGGCAGACCTGGGCAGGATTATGTCTTTTGACAAGAAAGAATAGAAATCTGCGAGGAAATATTTTTTTATCTCTCTTAGAAGACAGTAATTTCCTTCTCCTTATAAAAGTGTAATGCATGGCTGGTATTAGCAAAGTGTCAACAGGAGCTGTCAGGAAAAACTTACTGAAACCAGATCTGCTCCATCTGACACTTAAATATAAACCAGATTGTTTTCAACAGCCTTTTTGGAGGAAAAATGTGGGAGTAGGGAGTTGAAATAATATCCTAAGGGGAGTTTTTGTTTGGGAATATACATTTCATATCTTTTTAATATTTTGAAATATCATCAGGCACACTTCCAATATTTTCTGAGATCATGGGAACAAACAGTGGACAAAATGAAATTTACTCTCACTAATTTCCATATACTGGGTTTTTTTCATCCAATTGAGAATTAAGCAAGATTCTGAAATGTCAAAACCCTTTGAAAAATGGGAACTTCTCTTCACACAGCCCTTTTTAAGCTGTTCACTGGCAAAATGAAATCTGCTTACTCTGTGTATGCAAAGTAAAGATATCCTCTTTTTGTGCTCATAACTAAGTCAGAAGAACAAGCAAATGACCTTTCTAGGCAATCAGTTTAATAATTCCTCCTCCAAGTACAATTAACATTGCATATCCTGAAGGCAGGACAATTCAAAAACCTAAGTTTCTGTGAAAGCCATTCTTGAGATACAGATAATGCTTTTTCTGTCTCTTGGCTAAGTATGACCTTTCATTTCCCTCCTGCAGATTATCCAAGGGAAAGTGTTCTGCTGTATTTATATCCTGCCTCCCATTTCTCTGACCCCACTGCTCAATTTGAAGTACAGACTGCATTCCATTCTTCAGACATCTGGGAAAATTGTCAGGTTTCTCCTTTTACCTAAGGGGTCTCCCTTTCCACTAAAGTACAGTGGGGACATACAGATGTCACTTTGGTTCCACTTAGGAAATTGTTGTTGATGTCTTTACTCAAGACTTTTATGACAGTCAACGTTACTAGTGATACCAAGAAAGCAGTTGACATTTATGACATTACCAAAAAAAAAAAAAAAATCTTATGGTCAGTATAAGAATAAAGCAGCACCAATATTACAATTTTCTCTATTCTTCTCTGGAAGTGTTTTTGGTGTGGTGTTTTGTTTTTTTGTTTTTTCCATTAAATAAAACCCCAAGCCTAGGCTTCTTTTTTCAGGCAGAGCTTGTAATGACATAAAGCTCAAGCAGCTCAATCCTTTTGCCTATACCCCCTGAAGTCCTCATCAGGTAATTCAGAATTAATTCAATAGACAATAATGAAATGATTGAGGTAGATGGAGCTAATTTGCTGTCCACTCATTCCTGTCAGCTCAAATACCTTTGTATTTCCTCTTCTTATTCATGACTTGCAAGGCAATTGCTTTAGTATAAGCTCTGTTCTGGTTTGCTTTCTATTTTACCATGGTTCTGGTATTTGATTTCTGCTACAACATGCCTCAGTGCTCCCTTCTCATATAACTTCTCTTCAGTGATTAAGTCTGCAAGAAAGGAGAAAGGAAATCTGCCAGCAGCCTACCTGCCTAATTCACTCTGTTTACTCCTCAGCAATTGTTTCTGAAACCATATCTTGCACTTCCACCCAGTTTTCTAGGAAATTTAAGAGTATAAATAAGGGCAAAATAACAAGAAAAACGATCCCATTTCCTGCAGGAAGCAGAATTAAATTCCTCAAGATAAGTTCCTCAAAATAGATTTGCATTTTGTAATGGACAATGGTCTACATGATGTTTCACAGATTCCATCTATAGTAATACAGCTTGGCTGTGTTTTGGCTTTGGTAGTGTTTTTGTTGTTTGGTAGTTTTCATTTTAAATTCTGCATTCTCAGAACATTCTTGTTCATCTTTCTGTGAGCAGGTGGCTGAAGGTGTGAGAGCTGCTCCACAGAACCTCCATCCCTGCTACAGGAGCCAGATTCAGCAGATCCCCAAAAAACACCACTGCTGCTACAGCCACTTTTTTAACAGATCCTTCCTTAGACAGCATGAGGTGGTTTAACCATCCCACTCTCCAGCCCTCTGGAAAGTCCTTGGGAAAAGCCAGAGCAAGCAGAGTCCAACAACTCACAGGTTTCAAATAAATGCTGTTATTTCTAATTGTCTCCTCCAGGCTGACCAATATCTATCTGTATGTATGCATCTTTATGCAGTTTTACTGCCCCTCCCTGCCCATGTTCCACATATTATATGGTGTTTTCTTCATAAATCATCTTTAGTATTCAGGTAGTGCGCAGTGGTCTTGTCTGCTGGTGTTTTTTTCTAAAGCTACCAGATGGTGATTTCCACTGGATTACTGGCAAGATCCATGAAGCAAAACATACCAGTGTGGAAATTCTGTGGTCATGTTAGTGTGGCACTGAGCCAACAGTGCAGGACATAATGTGCTAACTCAGCTTGATAGCTTCCAGCCCCTCCAAGTGCCCATCTAGTCCCAAAAATAGAGGCACAGCTTTCAAAGCCTTATATTTTTTTGGCTATTTTGGATTTATTTTTTTTTTATCTGCCAATGGCTCAATGGCAGGTTTTATGTGAATTGCACCCAGTGCTGATGTCAGTTGCTTATGCAATATCTCAGCTGCTCTGTTGGGAAAACAAAGCATGTAAAACTAGTAAAGGCAACCAAAAGCCATGATTATATCAGTCCTCAGAATCCTGCTTCTTGTCAGGAATAAAGTCTAAGTAAATATAGATTTTTAGATAGTCAAATACTCTTTAACAACCCATTATTATGTAAATGAGTTATTATTTTTTTTATTCCCCTATGACAAAGCAATCACTCCGTGGCCAAACAGATTAAACTTTTCTATCTGTGCAATTATGAATCATAAAAGATATTTTTAATGCAATTTGCTGGAAAGAAAATAAATATTCTAATAAGCTAAGGGATGCAGTAGTTGGCATCCAGACCTCTGCTCAGCCAGCATTACCTATTCAGTGAAGGAAAGACACTGACATCCACTGACTTCAGTGTTTTGCTTTGTCTGGACTTGAGGAGTTAAGAGCACCACTTGTGAAAGTAAAATTTAACTGTCAACTGGGAAATTAGATTATCTCTTTTGACAGAAGCACCATCACAAGCACATGAAAGCATCTGCCAACTCATACAGCTTTACTTCTGTTTGCTTTTGCAGACAAGAGCTCGTCTTTTTCTATTTCCTCTGGTACAAACATTGCCAGGGGCTTAAAAAGCCAAACCACTGCCACACTTCCTACCCAACACAACAATTTCCTGGACCAGACCCTTAATTCATGTTTCCTTTTGGAAAGCAACTGGCAAAAGTGTGATTTCTGTTTGTTTTTCTGTGAGGCTCTAGAATACACATGTTATTTTAAACCTTGTGTGTGTGCTGTGTTTTTTTAACCATGTAGATGTCCTTTTATCTCTGCCTGACCTCTGGCCCCTCTGTGATTCTCTACACCAGCAGGCTGTTGTGCAACCAGCAGCATGAGCTCCTGCTGCTGCCTCTGCCTGTATTCCTACTTATCTGATGGCTTCTGGCAATTGTAGCTGCTGGTGACCCACACTGGCATAGCAGACACAGCAGCTGTGCCAAGTGTGGCAGCCAGCAGCTTTCAGTGATGCCAGGGGAATGGATTACAGGAAACATTTATTTGAATGGGAGATGCAGTTTCTACTTCAAGTATAAAAAATATCAGGGGCTGTTTCAGTTTTCTGGGGCTGTTTGGCTCATGCCTTGTGCAAGCTGCTTGTAACAGAATAGTAAGATACTCAATCTTTAAGGAATTCAAAATTGGCCAAGGCAACAGCAATTTTTTTTTTTAAAAATGAGGATTTCTCATGATGATGAATAGTTGTGATAATTTGCCATGGCTAACCATGTATACAGATGCACTGTGATGGGTCTGACCTTTTCTGCTGTAAAAACACAAATCTTTTTTCTTGTGTGTGTGTGTCTGTACACCAGTCTGAATAAACAGTGCCTTGGCTCCTTCTGGTGCTGATGCAGAACTGCAGCCACATGATTCATGCAAATCTTCTCCTCAAAAGGTAAGATTGGTGATAATCAAGAGCAATGCATTAACTTTCCAAGTAGGACATTTGTAGCACTTGGAGAATTTTTTTTTTTTTAATCTGTGATTCACTACTTATAAATCTCAGCAAGAAAGATGGAATCAACATTTAGCATAACAAGCTTTACAGCAGCAGATTTTACAGCACCCACCAGAGTTTGTAATGGTTCAGGTACAACTCTGACACCCTGATTCTGCAAATGTTAAAACAAGGGTGAAGGGCTCCTTAGTACTGACTGGGAGGTGAAGGAAATGTGCCCTGGGATCATGGAGAAAAGCTAAGCACATCTAAGTGTTTGACATGTGAGGCCTAAGGAACATCACACTGGGAGTCAGAGTTTCTTTTATTGCTATTCCCAGCACAGGCAGTGCAAGATGAGAGGGAAAAGAGAACAAAATTAGACACTTCAGTGAGGGCCTTAAGGGGGTTGCTTGTCAGGCACGTGGTGATCTACAATGTACAGATCTACACAGATAAACTTAAACCTGCATGAGCTAACCTAACTTTAGCAGCTATTCAGTCTTGGATGAAAGAAACAGTGCAGGAGTTTTTGCAGCAGTGAGGTGGCTGTGATGAAGAAATAAAACTGCAGCAGGAAGTGTTCATTTGTATAAATAAACTGACCTTTGGTACATGGTCATGAAACACTGCAGAATCAGGAAACCAGGAGACAACTAAAGTAAATGCATTCTTCCTTCGTTTAATGAAGCCCTGCTGAATGTTTCCCTCAGCTTTCAGATGATCTGCTGTGTGATCTGTGAATGTTTGGCACCAGAAAGATCTCCATGTCTGTCTGTCAATGCTGCAGGGAAGCACCTGTGCACAGCTGCCCAGGCTGGGGCTGCCTGCCTGGGGATCCCTCTGGCAATGCTGGGCAGTGCAGAGGGGTCTGGCCACCACGCTGGAGCACCTGGAGTGGAAGGGGCTGCCGGGGTGACGGATGGGGACAGCAGGTACAAGGGAGCACCTTCTCCCTCTCTGGCAGGACAGGGGTGAGCTGGGGCCCTGCCAGAGGCCGGGGAAGCAGATCACAGTCACAGAATGGTCAGGCTGGAAGGGACCACAGTAAGCCACAGGTCCAACCTCCCTGGGGGACACGACACAGGACTGTGTCCAGATGGTTCTGGAATATCTCCAGTAAGGGAAACTCCACAGCCACTCTGGATAATCTGTCCAGTGCTCGGTCACTGTTCAGGTGGAACTTCTTGGGCATCAGCTCCTACCCATTCCTCTTGTCCTCTGCTCAGCATCAACGAAACACAGCCTGGATCCATCCTTTAGCACGCTTCTTTAGATATTCATACACATTCATGAGGTCCCCTCTCAGTTGTCTCATCTCAAGATTGAACAGCCCCAGCTCCCACAGCCTTTGCTGGTCAGAGAGATGCTGCAGTCCCTTTATCTCCGAGGCTGAACAGCCCCAGATCCCACAGCCTTTCCTCATCAGAGATGCTCCAGCCCCTTTATCTTCGTAGCCTCCGCTACACCCGCTACAGGAGCTCCACATCTCTCCTGTCTTTAGGAGCCCAGACCTGGACACAGCACCCTAGAGGAGCCTCACCTGCTCTAAACCGAGGAGCAGAGCCACCTCCCTGACCTGCTGGCCTGCTCTCCTAAAGCGAAGGGTTCCTCAGCAGGCTCCTCCTCCGCGGCGGGGAGGGGCCGAGGCCGCCGGGTCCCGGCGCGCAGCTCCGGCGGCGGGCGGCGATCCGCACGGCGCCCGGCCCGGCCGCTCGGCTCGGCTCGGCTCCTGGCAGGAAGAGGAGAAGGAAGCAGGAGGCAGCAGCGGCGGCGGCAGCAGCAGCCCAGGGTAGGCTGTGCGGGCGGGGGCGGCCGCGCACCTGCCGAGCCCGCGGCGGGGGCGGAGCGGGGGCGGCTCCTCGGCCGCGGGGCCGCTCGGGAGCGGCGGCCGGGCCGGGCCGGGCAGCGGCGGCTGAGGGGTGCGGAGCTCTGTCACCCCACCGGCGCTCCACCACCTTTTGTCTCCTTTTCTCCCGTTTATTTTAACACGGGCAGGCGCTGCCTGGAGCTGAACGGGGAGGGTCGTTTGGAAGGCGCTCCTCGGTTTCGGGGGTGGCACCGCAGGTTGGTGCTTCAGGGGATCCGAGACAGAGCCCGGCCCTGCCCGACACCTGCCCCGCCTGTGGGTCCCGGGGAAAGGCGGTGCCTGCCCCTTGCCCCGGCTCGGCTGCCGCTGTCCTTGACCTTTTGGATGGCCGGAGCCCTCATGTCCTGTTGCCCTTGACCTTTGGGATGGCCGGAGCCCTTGGCTCCCGCTGCCCTTGACCTTTGGGATGGTCGGAGCTTTCATGTTCTGCTGCCCTTGACCTTTGGGATGGTCGGAGCTCTCATGTCCTGCTGCCCTTGACCTTTGGGATGGTCGGAGCTCTCATGTCCTGCTGCCCTTGACCTTTGGGATGGCCGGAGCCGCCCTGGTCAGTCCTGCAGGTCACCATCTGCTCACAAGGGCTGTGCTCCTCTGTGGCTAAGCCACGCTGAGCCCGTTTCTCCCCTGTGTTAAATAGAAGGAACGCTAGTCAAGTTGGCAGAGTGATGGATTTGGCAGGTTCTGGCTCAGGTGCAGAGCTGCCGGGTATTAAGCACAATGTGCATTTGGTCCACGTGTGTGCAAAGGCGTTTCGAGCCCTTAAGGACACCCCGGGGAGGGTTTGGTTTCCCGGTGTCTGCAGACACAGAATTAATCTCAGCCCTGGGGGAGCTGCGCTGTGGCTGGGCAGGACCTTCCCTTCCCTTCCCTCTGCCTCTCCGGCACAGCTGATCCACGGTTTGCCGTGTTTGCAGGAGGGAAGAGCCGCTCACCAGTGACTTGTTTACCTGAAATAGGGAGGAAGGTATGCTTCAGCCACCGCAGCAAAGGAGCAGTACCAAGTTTGAAAGGTAAATATTTCAGAGAATATCGCTTTGTACGTGTCAGTACAGCAAGGGGGAAGTGGAGGGTTGGTTTCACTATCGGCAGAAATAGTTGCTGAAAATGAAAGAACTTAAAATAAGTTTGAATGATTGAGTGGGGCGTTGCCCTTGGGCTTCATCAGTAAAACTGAAATATAAAACATTGTATTGGTGAACTAGGGGTTGGGTGTTGTAGCCTATTAGTGTGATTTCTGAAGTATTGCTTGGTTTCTAAAATCTGCTTTATTCTACAGTAGAAGGTCATCTTTACAACCTGTTGTCACAAGTTTTATTGCCACAAATTTCTTTGCTTAGGTGTGATGCCTTGAGAGGCTACCTAGAACAGAGGTAATAAAAGGAATAAAGTAGGAATTTATTAATAAGGTCTTCAAAGGATACACCTTGGGGACTATGAGAGCCTGGCTGTGTCTACACCCAAGATGGACCCAGAGTCACGAGCTTTCACACTTTTATAAGTTGTTTGTACATTTACATATTGGACTTAATTGTCCAGTTACAGCTTCATATCATGAAGTTCCAGCCTCTCAAATTGCTCTCCTCATTTTATTATTGTTTTTACTTCTTGTTATTCTTTTGAAGCTGTAACAGTGTGCTTGGTTTTGTCTAACTAAACTGTGAAGAGAATTTGCTAACACTTTATATGAAGTTCAGAGTTACACACTACAGAATCTATGGAATATGAAAGCTGAAACATAAGGCATTATTCAGAGGGTATTTTTTTATGTTTATTAAAATGGGCATGAATGTCAGAGGAACTTACAGATATGTGGAGACAGAAGCAAGTTGTTGACAAGTAAATGAGAACTCAGGTGTTTCTGCCTGCAGCACATAAAAGGAAATCAACATCTGTCAGATAGAGTTAGGCTGCAGTTCTGTCTGTGCTGCTGATAGTTCAGTCATCTTTGCTGGGAAAGGACTGTGATGGGATTTATCCTAAGGATACACTGTTGGGAGGTGGTGTGAGTACAGATGTGCAACCTGGCGTGACCACTGAGCACTGAAACCTTTTATAAGATGTGCAAAGTCTTTTCCTGCTTGTACTAGAGCTGTTAAATAGTAACCTGCTAAACAATTGCTTTGCTATAATGATAATTGCCCTGTCCTATTATATTTTAAGAGAACCATTTAAGGAAGTGTTTGACCTCAGGTGTTTGTTCTTTGCTGGCTTCTCAGGTTTCCTTCCCAGTAGGTATTTCTGTCACCTCGTTTGGTGTGGTTGGTGAAATAATTCTGGTGTTTGGAGAGAGGAGAAATGGGGTTTGGGATCATCCTGAAATTAATCTGTTACTGTTGGAGGAAAAATTCAATCCTGCTGTGAGCTACTTGTGCCAACCTCTTTTTTTCCTTACCTTTTTTCTCCCACTTTGAGCTATCTGCAGCTCATTTCAACCAAACAGAGACTACTGACGAGAAATACTTGTTTTGAAATTGGAATTTTGAAATCTGACCTAACTGGTCAGCTATGGCTGTAAGGGGCAGTCCCAGCTTTTAGTCCTTGTCTTTATGCTCCTGCTGCCTGGGATTAATCCTACATGGCAGTTTTGTGGCTGTGGAAGGAGTTAATATTCTCTATTGGATCAGCTGTGTCTCAGGGCAGGATTTCTGATGGATCAGGCACCTGAACCATGGCTGTAGGACAAGGAAGGCAGGGATCTTTATCTGGAGTTGGGAGAGGGGAGGAGAAGGCAGGGTTGCACTTTCTCTAACCTCTGCAACCACGGAGAGGAGGTAGGAAACTCGTGTTGGGCGGGAATGATTGTGAGGTTTGATTAATCGCACAGCCTGATTCCAGGCCAGGGAGGGGGTGGAACATGCCAAACGAGATTAGCAAGTCAATTCACTTTTAGGTAGGGAGGTGGCAAGCTGAACCAGGACACTGTAGAAAAAATAGAGGTATGACAAAAATGTGTTAGCATAGAGGAGCAGAGCCGGGATCTTTTGGTGGGATACTCAGTTATGTAAGGAGGGAGTAGTGTTCCTCTATTCCTGGGGAGAAAGCCTGTCCAGGTGGGGAAGCTTCCAGGCTGCCAGCTTGAACACTGCAGATCCTGTTTGTTGTCACATACCTGGCTGAGGACGAGCAGCTTTGATTTCTATTGTAAGATGGGGCAGTGAAGAGCAGAGGAGAGAGTCCCACACCTTTGCCTGCCCTGTGGCAGCCCCTGCAACTCTCAGGTGAACACCAGCCGTGGGTGTGGCTTGTGCTTTCTTGCTTTGGTTCACCTTCTGTTGTTTACCAGGAGAGCTCATCCTGAGTCCTCCCAGCTTCCCATCAGGAGCGTGGCAGTGGCTTGTGCTGACTCTAAACAGGGCTGCCAGGAGGGTTGTGGGGTCGTTGCAGACCCTGGAGTGTCCCCAGCATCCTGCTGGGGTGACTGGGTTTGCTTGTGTGAGTTGTGGTCACGCCTTTTGCCTTTTTGTCTACAGTTCCTTTTGCCACCTGCCTGAGCCGCTGCCAGGTAACAGTGCAGCCAGTTCCTGTTGCAGTACCTGGAATAAAGGGTGGGGTTTTTTATTGTCAAGGGGCTTCAGCCCATGTTGGAACCAGCAGGAGGAACTTCGTGAAAGTTCAAACCAAGCCACCAATCTTGCTCTTCACTGTATGCTGAGGACACATGTGATCCTGCCTTCTCCCTTGTGCTGGTGTGGGGAGCTCAAGTGGTGAAAAAACTTGGTTTTTCCTTTTCCTAGGCTTTCTGATGCTATGGAGCTTTGTGCAGTGCTGATACTGGGTCAGGGAAATGAGGTGGAAGAGGGAGTGCTGGTCAAGCCTTGCAGCATTGTTTAGCAGTACCCACTCTCAAGCTGGAGGAGTCTCTCATTCCAGGCTGGAAACACTGCAGCCATTTTTTGAACAAATTGCAAGCTCGTGAATGTTTCTGATGTGCTCAAACAGAGCTTTGTGAGCTGGGGAGTTGCCTGTTTGTAGTCATTCTGAGACAAAAGCAGAGTGTTTTGATGTAAGCTGGCTTTGGGTCAAGTTCTGAGTGCATCTTTGCTTTGTGTCTCCACTGGTTTATACCATGCCAAGCTCTCAAAATAAATCATAAATTATAAAAGTCAGAGAAGGCTGCAATTTATATAGTCTTAAAATTCTCCCCTGCATTTTTGATGTGAAGTTTAGTGATGTTAATTACTTGCCTCTGAAATGGATAACTGCTGATTCAAATGTTATGATTAGAAAATATCCCAATAACTTGAGCAGACTATTTACTTACCAGCTTCTCTTATTTGAAGATCAGCAGTAAACAAAGGCAGAGTGAAGAATTTGCCACGTCGTGACTGAAGGTAGAAGGAAAAAAAAAAAAAAACCAAAACCTGCAAGGAGATCAGCCCAGCAGCAGATCATCCACATTTGTGGAATCCAGAGGCTTTGGGGGATCTTTGTTACACTTCCAGAAGAGCAAATAACGCTGTCACACGTACATCCTTGTGTCACCTGCAGTCTGGTGCCAGCTCTGGTGTAGATGGCTCAGCTTCCTCCTGGGATTCGTTTCATCACTTCATTCTCACGAGATCAGTGGTGAGTCTTGGAGTGTTGGTCATCCTTGCTGTGGACAGTGTGAGTTTGTGTCTGTTGCCTTGCTCAGAATTTTTGCTTTTTCATTGCTTAGTATATACAGGAAGAACATATAGTCAGTTGTATAATAAATAAATATTGCTGGCATTTAAAAAGTGAGATTCTTTGTCTGAGATACCCAGACAAACCCTTACTAGTTAAGTGTGCTAGAGAATAAAGCCTTTTGTCCTTTTCTGTGCAAGGTATGTACTTGAAATAATAAATTGCATTTTCAAGGTCCTAGGTGGGAGGAGTGTTCAAGATCAGCTTTCTTTTCTTAGCCAGAAGTGTATTTTCTCCCCAATAATTTGATGTATGATACAGACTTGTACAATTATGGTTTTACTTCTTGCTACTGCAGTATTAAAAAAAAAATAAAACAAAAACGCAGCAAAGCCCCATGGCAAAACTAAACAGAAACCAAACCCTCCTTGCTTGAAGAAAACTAATCCTGGAAGATTTATGGCATCAGTTCACATGGTTCCTGAGATAGAATACTGAGTCAATTGTGTGTGAATAACAAAAAAATAACAAATGAAAGAACATGCATTTTCCATTTGAGCCATTTTATGACATTTTCACTAGCTGAGCACCAGGAACAAAGTAATTTCAGTTTTATCCCTTGTGAGGATGTTTCCAGTCATGAGGGTGAATAACTGCTCGTGGGATGACTCTTTTTCCTGTGAATATGCCAGAATTATAAAACAAGACCCTGGTTATGTAAAAGTTCATAAGGCAAAAAAGATTGAAAAAGATTAATGAAAAATCAGGGACTGTAGTAGGCAGTGTGATATCAGATACTTGTATGTGTATATGTATTTACATTTACTGATGTTAATTTTAAGCTCAAGGCTAGAAGGAGCCAGTAGACACACTTTGGGTACTTTTAAAAGCACAAATCCACAAAATGCTCTCTTTAAACAACTGAAACCACAGATAAGGAATAGAATAGATCAGATTATTATCTTTGTTTAATCTTGTGGTGATAGTGAAATTAAGATGCCCTTTTAATTCAGCTGAACTGTAGAGAAAGACCCAAGATCCCAGTGAGGTACAAAGGAGAATTCCTTCGCATTCCCAAAGCTGCTCAGTTCTGTTCGTGTGCTCCAGTATCAGTCCCTTTGGCCATCTCTGGAAATGACTGATTTCTGTTGTTAGAGGAGGGCAAAAATAAAATCCTAAAAGCAGTAAGAAAAGAAGGAATTATCCAAGGTGACAATTAGGAGACCCATCACTTATGTCCTAGCAATACCACAAAACCCAGTGAGACAGGGAGGTATGGAATCTAGCAGTGTGTTGAGCTGATATTTAATAATTTTGAGCTAATATTTAATAGCCCCCAGAGGAGGGTTGCACACCAGGCAGGGGCTCAGGGTGCTGCCACTTTGTCCTGCCTGTTCCCATGTGCCACCAGGCTCCCTCCCAAGGCCACATCAGAGCACATGGGAAGCTGCATAACTGGGAGGATGCTGGAGAACACACAAAAGTTGTCTTCCACTATTCCAAAATTATTAATGACTTGTGTAGTTTTGTGTAACTTGATGCTAAAAGAAAATCTAAATAAAATAATTCCCAAATTTTCTTTCTTTTATACCATAGGTATAGAGCTTTCATTTTCTCTCTCACTTTCCTGCTGTATGCCAGCTTCCATCTATCAAGGAAACCTATCAGCATAGTGAAGGTAAGAGAGGGGGTGTCCTTATTTAAACATCCTCCTGCTCCTGTCTGACAAGGATGTTGTCATTTTCAGTATTTCCTGTTGTGAAAGGCAGGGTTAAACTTTAACCTGAAATGCCTTCAAGATGAAAGACTGATAAAGCTGGCACACAGGGATATTTGCTAGATAAACTTTAGTGAGACCACACCTAGAATATTGCATGTAAGTCTGGGGTTTGGGCTGGAAACAGCTGTGCCTACACTTATTTAATAAATCTAACTAGAGATACTTGAGAGGTTTACATTCTTATGGTTGAAAAAAGTTGCTCATAACTGATGAGTTGAACATTCCACTGGCATTTACAAGAGTGTTCCAGTACTGTTGAGTATTATGGTCATCATTGTCTGTAGCCTTGTGGCTGTTCCCAGTGAAGCTGATGACACAAATTCTCTAATTCTGGGTTTGATACTTTAATCTTCATTGTTTACAACTTGCCAAACACAACCCAAATCCCCCAGTGCTGCATTGCATAAAACTGAGGAGTAACAGTGGGCAAAGTACTTGATGTTACTGCAGAATTTCAAAGATTTTCACTGTCAGAAACACCAGTTTTCTGTAGAATGTTTTTCCTAACCATGCCATTACTCTTCCATGTAATTATGGCTTTATCCAGCAAATTAAGCAATTAGTAAGGGCCAACAATTTTACTGATTTTGGTAGGTTTGATAAAGGTACATATAAATCTAGAATTGTTAAATTTCTTGCTGTAGGAGAGTTATCAGTCCTCAGTTTGCAAGTGAATTTTCCATTTTCAAATGTCCTTTCAGGGAGAGCTGCATAAGCATTGTGCAAGTCAAGTTGAACTTGACTCTGACAAAGAATATGCTGCCCAGATCCAGCCTGTCAAAAAGCCATTTAATGCCTCTCAGTGTGGATGGGAGCCATTTGGTAAGGCTTGGGCTTTTTGGTTTTGTATTGTTCTTTCCTAATAATAAGCTGATATTCATAATTAGATTATTTGCTTCCAGCTATTTCTTGTGGAGGATGTGCATGTAAGGGGGTATTTTGTTTTCCATGTCCTCACTGATTTCTCCACAGAATGTGAAGTTGTGACTTACCTTATGATTTTTTGCCACTTAAAGTCACTTAAACAAGTGATATTATTTTACTTATTTTAGCTAAGAGTTGCTTTCAGTAGATCAGTTTTCAGTCAGGAAATGGATTTTGTCTTTAGCATGTCTATTTAGGAAAAAAAAGTGAAGAACAAAATCAATCATTATAATTTTCTGCTTGTTTAATTCAAGCAATCTTCTAAGTGAAATGACTTGGTGCTTATCTAAATTGGAACTTTGCAGAGTCCTTATCTGCCTAAAGGAATATTTTTCTCTACATTTTAATGAAGTAAAAGGTGAGACTTTATTGCATGGGAGACTTGACAACTTACTGGATAGTTTATGAACCTGGCCTTTCACTTGAATAGAAAAAAAACATTTGCCTACTGTACAATTAAATTTTAATTTAGTCGTATTTGACTTCAAATGAGACTTTGAATCATTCCTTGACACTTTTATTGCTACCAGAAACATCAGTGAAACAGATTAGTCCATTCTGTCAGTGTGCCAGTCCACCCCAGTCTGTGTAGCCATACTTTCTAATTAGTCTTTAATTAGCAGTTTAAAAAAAATCCTGCTCTCTTCAAATATAATTAAAGATTTGAGCTCTGGGGTTTCTGTGGACAAAATCCAGTGTATTAACTTCTGCTGCAGGGTCTACTGGAAAAATTCAATCTCCTAGGTGAGATGCACTTAAACCTGGGGGTATTTCTTGTCCCTTGACCAAGGGAGGATTGAGTTTGTTTGTCTGAAATATTAATTGACATTTTAATGGAGACTTCTCAGCCCAAATGTCTTCCTTTTCCCATGGACATTATTGCCAAGGTGCCCCTTTGGAATGGCACTCTAGACTTGTTCTTTCAGGTGTTTTCCTGGCAAAGCTGGGAGTGACACTGAAGGAAGGAACTTAATATCTGTGACTTCATGCTCAAAGCCAATAGCAATTGTGGCAATTTGTTGAAAATAAATGCACAAACTGTCTCTCTATGAGCTCAGGTCCCTTGAGGGTTGACTTGGTGTTTCCACCAGGGTGGAGCTCCTTTGCTCCCTCCATCCTGTCTGCAGTTCCCTCTTAGGTGTGATTATGGCTTTTTGCTCTACAGGGCAGAACTGTGGTTTTTTTAAGCAGAACTTCTCTGTGCTTTGTGGATAGCTGGAAAATGAAATGCAAAGAGCTTTACCTATTAAAAAATAGAACAGCATATTAAGCTGATTGTTTAAAAGCCTCTATGATGATAGATTTTTCTTTTTTTAGCCATTTTGGCTGTTAGGACCTGATGCTTTTTCAAATCTTACCACTTTTAATCAAGTCTGTTAAATTGGATTTTGGATTTTCTTTTGCCTAAGGCCTTACAAGAAAAGGGCACCTTGCTAATAACTGATGCTTGTTCTCTTCCAGAATGCTGTTTTAAATAAGGTAGAGTTCAGAATGAACCTGCCAATATTTTCCTAATATGTTGGAGGCAGAAGGGTTTTTTTTTTTTTTTTAAATAAAACATTGGTAAAATGTTTACTGAAGTCTAAATGTGCCTATTGAAAATTGAATGTCAGTGCACATTCACTGACATTTTTCTTGTTATATGTAAAAATGCTTGGGAAGTAATTAGTACATTTAAAGTGATAATTTGTTTTGGAAATTCTTCTTAGATAAGAGCAACTACAAACAGCTGCTGGGAGCACTGGATTACTCATTTTTGTGTGCATATGCAGTTGGAATGTATTTAAGGTAAAACCCCACTCTCTTTGCTGTTTATTTGTGAGGCTGTGTGACTTCTGGGATATTGTGCTTTGCTATTGCAGAGTTTCTGATGGAGAGTGAGAAATTGATTGCTGAGGGGAAAAAAAACAACATGATTCTGAGCCCTAGTGGTATCAATCTCTGATACATAGAAAGCTTTTTACTGCACCAGTCCTGACTGCCTGTGCAGGAATATTTTCCAGATTGATGTCTAGCCTGTCTTTTTTTCATCTAGAATGTAAATCAATCAATCTCCAGTCAGTCTCCAAATTACACTGATTGGATTAAAGTGATTGTCCTGGCTTTCTTTAGTCAAAAAATGGGAGCAGACACCTCCTAAAAATAATACCAAACCCATCTTGAAGTGTGCAGTCTTAGCTGCTGTTTGGAGATGCTTCTTTTTATTGACTAAAGCCAGAACTTTCATGACTTGAATCCTTAGCAAGTGAGACACTGCAAATGGCTGGAGACACATCATTTGGAAAATCACTCTGTAAGTAAATGACTTTGAATGTGCTCCAGATCTCTCTGAAAGATGGCTGTGCAGATATCAGAACTTAGCAATTAATGAACTTGAAATGTTTTATTGGGGCTTCTTTTCCCCCTGTCAAATGCTAAAAATTGCTCTTTTGCTGCTGCAACAGCAATCAACAGTTACCAGTGGAGTTTCTCCTTAACCAGAATTAAACAACACAAAATATTCTTCATGTGTGAAGGCTTTTGGGGTGTGATCTCCATTTTTAATTATGGCTTTTCTCTTTATTTCCTCCCCTGTTCCAAGTGGACTCATCGGAGAGCGGCTGCCCATCCGGTACTATCTGACAGGGGGGATGCTGGCCAGTGGCCTCTTCACTGCCATGTTTGGACTGGGTTATTTCTATAATGTGCATAATCTCTGGTTTTACATAATGGCCCAGGTAGGCACAGTGTTAATTTAGACTCTGAGTTCCTCCCATGGTGTTGTTTAGTGTAATACTGGGGGTTTTGCACTTCCACACAGTGATGGTGGTTGGGTGGGAGGATGTAAATGCTGGAATATCTTCTTGATGACAGGCAGAAGTGATAGAGTAGATACCCCCAGGCTTTATTTTTGAAAAACTGTGAGGTTGTTTTTGGTTTTTTTTTAGTGGAAGAAGTCTTTGAAAGCAAATTAATGTTTGTCTGTATCAAATCAGCAATCAAATCTTTGCAAGCTTAAATGCAGGTGTTTACTTCTGTCAGTCTGCCAAGACCTGAGTGACACATCCTGGCTTTCTCTGCAGGAAAATTCCATTTACACTGCTAATGATGAGCAGTCTCCCACACTGGTGTGGCTGGGAACAGGCAGCTTATGTAACAAAATTCAGCGTGGGAGATTTTTCAGAGCTCTGATCAGGTGTCACAAGAGTTTTTACCATTGTCCTGAAATGGAATTTAGGTCAGGAGCAGGGTAGGGTTGGCACTGGGGCCATTTTGGACAGGTCTGCACATTGCACTGCTCCTTTCTGTGTTGTTGCAGTAACTCTGGCACATCTGCATGGCAGTGGCAAGGTGGCATGCAGAGATACTAACCTGGGCACAGCACTTGTGTAACCTTGTCACCAGTAATCTGTCACTGTCCCAGCCCTCTGGGATCAGGTGTTTTCCAGGACAGGAAATGCCTCCTTTAGGGTTGAGCTGTTCTCTGCCCTGTGGGATGTGGTCAGTGAGCCCTGTAACTCAAGGGTGGTCTCACACCACCAGCCCCATTGGTTTTTGTTGGGTGGAGTGAGGTTTGCTTTTGTTGCCTGTTCAAATGCTCCTTGTACGTGTGATATTTGATTATTGTGATATTTGTGTTATGGTGCAATTGTTGAGAGGGAGCTTTTTAGAAGTTGAGATGAGTTAAAGTTCTGATATAGTTCTTACTTCACCCTGAATGTACTAAATTAAATTCCTCCTCTGAGTTTATTTACAGATGTCTGTGAAGCATTTTAAAGTTACCCACTCTTCCCTAAAGTTGTCTTTTTTTCTGCTTTATTTGATTGCAAACATGCTTTGCCATATGCTCAAGTTGAGAGAAGTGTTATGCTGCTGCTTGAGTGTGGAGAATTCACTTCTCTGTTCAGCTCAGAGCAGTGTGATTTTAGGTAAACATGTGACTGAATTACAGTATTCTGTGATTTAAATCATAAACTAATTATAGAGATGTAGGTAGAGGGAATAATCTCTACAAAACTTTGTAACTTGTTTATTCCTGGGGAAAAAAAATGCTTTCAAAACCCCCCACTAAATTTCTGAATTCAAAGCATTTGTGTAGACTTCCTTTTCCCAGTGAGCACTCAGCAGGAATTGTGTTGGAACCTGATTCATGACAGGGAGTGTTTATCTATTATTTTTTTATGTACTTTCAGATAGCTAATGGGTTGGTGCAAACCACTGGCTGGCCGAGTGTGGTTACATGTATTGGCAACTGGTTTGGAAAAGGAAGGTAAATGGTCCATAATCCAAAGGATTGGAAGTACAGATCAGTACATTCTGGGCTGTGATATTAAACTCTATTTAAGTATCTTTCTTGGGCTTCTCTAGGGTTTTTTTGGGGAGATGAAACAGCAGTTAGAATTTTGAGAGGAGCTTCCTTTGTTATGCTGCTTAACTTATGTATGGGTTTGGAACTGTCTCCCTCATGTCAAAACACTGTTCTGTGGTAGCTCTTTTTCAGATGAATTATTTCATAATTGTATTGGAATAATTCTTGCAAATATAAACAGTCTAAAACTACTCTTAATAAAGGCTGTTATTATGCCATTTTAATGTGAAATTTCCTGTTTTCATTTGTGTTTCAAAACAGTTGTCAGGGCATAACTGTAGAAAATAGCTTTGTGTAATGTCCTTTTTTCTAACACACTTACATAAACTTGAAAATTTAATTTAGAAGACAAAATATATATGGCAACTGATTTAACCTTTCTTTTATCACCTTCTTTAAATCATCTGCTTGGGCTTTTTTTATCTTAATCCTTCACAGAGATCACTCATGATGTTTATTTTGTCACACCATACAGTAATTTTCCATAAGTTCTGCAAGAGCTGCCTGCTAAACCCACTGGATCTGATAATAGTTGATGCATGTAGCATATAATAATGCTACTGTGGCACCATCCTTTGTATATGTAGAACCTTTTTATTAATCAGTTCCAGAGAAGGATGTACTGAAATTCAGTATTTGATTTTTATATAAACCACAGGATAGTTTAAAAGATGTAGCCTCAAACTAATTTCCCATTAGGAAATGCAGAGAATGGTAACTGTCATATAATATTGAGCAAGACTGGGGAGTCTGAGCAAAATAAATACATTTATTCAGGCTTTGCTTTGTGCAAAAGCAACATCCTTTATTTTTAGGATGCCACACAGTGGGCTGGTAAGGTTTAAATGTCAGTGACCTGGTCTTTGTTTTCATTCTGCTGTGATTCCATGAAGCATGAGCAGACCTTTTAGATCTTGTCTTTGGGTTTGTTCAAGTTAGGCTGCTGCAGGTAAAGTCCTGCTGAGGGCAAGGCAGTTTTCCCATGACTCAAAAGGGGGAAAAAAAAATCCCTGCTGCCATGACTTCAGTGGGGTTTTTGTGCTTTACCTTGGCTCAGATGGAGCTGATGTGCTGCAGCTCTAATCTGGGATTTCCAGGCAGGCAGGAGCCTGATGTGTGTTTTAGCCAAACTTGTGCAGGTGTCATCTTCTACCAGAGTCCAGCAAGTCCAGAATGGGATCAGAAAATACTGAATTTGCTCCCCATATCCTGTACACTTTTTCTTCTCTGAGAAATCTGACATGTCCTGCAGGCAGATTATCAGTGCAATGTGTTTGCAGGAGGATTTTTATTCCCAAATGCATCAGGCTTGGTGTCCACATGCTGCACAGCATCAGCATATTTGTTTTAATCAAGGGAACTATCCAGAAATATGCAAGCCCTAGTGGTGTTTTTAAATGCAAGTGCAGGATAAATTGTGTCATGCACAGAGTATTTACAACAGTTTTATTAATATTTAGGTGCTTTGAAATTGCCAGGTGGAGATTGTAGCATTAGTAAATGATCAGTTAAAGAACCATAAGATGTATTTCACTGACACCACATATGCACAGCCATTCTGATACAGTTTTCTCAAGAGGTTAATGCTTATAATGAATGTTTGTGGGTTTGTGTATTTTGTTTTTTTATTTAATGCAGGAGAGGTTTGATTATGGGAGTCTGGAATTCACACACTTCAGTGGGGAATATCCTGGGATCCTTGATTGCTGCTTACTGGGTGTCCACGTGCTGGGGCCTCTCCTTTGTGGTGCCTGGGGTCGTCGTGGCTGTCATGGGGGTTGTTTGTTTCCTGTTCCTTATTGAACGTGAGTGCTTCCCTGGGACACAGCCATGCAGGGCTCTCATTGCTCCAGCTGTGCCTGTGCTTACAGAGCTTCTTCCCAGAACACTTGGTGGAGAAGAGCCTGTGTGCCTTCAAAGAGCTTATCCTGTCAGAATCACTGAGGTTGGAAAAGCCCTCCAAGGTCATCCAGTCCAACCTTGTCCCAGCCCAGAGCTCTGAGTGCCACCTCCAGGTGACACCTGCAGGGATGGGCACTGCAAACCTCCCTGGGCAGTTCCAGCCCCTGAGCTCCCTTTCCATGGGGAAATTCCTGCTGCTGTCACCCTGAGCCTGCCCTGTCCAGCCTGAGGCCGTTCCCTCTCCTCCTGTCCCTGTTCCTGGAGCAGAGTCCAACCCCCTCTCCCTGCCCCTCCTGTCAGGGAATTAGAGACAGAAATAAAACACCCCTGACCCTCCATTTCCCCAGGCTAAGCCCCCTCAGCTGTTCCTCATCTGGTTTTGCCCCAGACCCCTCCCCAGCTCCCCTGGCAGAGAGAATTCAGCATTCACCCACTGTGCAGTCATTAGCTCCCTGTGCTGATCATGGTTTGTGGATTGAGCAGAAGGTCCCACCTGGCTGCAGTGCATATTCTGAGCTGCCATCCATCCTCTGTGCTATGAATTACAGCAGGCAGCTGATGGAGCAGGCTTTGACACTTTAAAATAGAAATTAAGGAGGAATGCCCCATCCTATCCCTATGCAGACTCAGAGGTGCAAATGTTTGTTTTACTGTAACTGTCCTGTCTCAGAAAGTAAATTTTGGCAGATACAACTAAAATTCTGTAACTAGCTGGACTGCCAGAGTAGCACTTTTTATCTATACTGTCAGTTTGTCTCTATTTGAAAGTGTTTTAAGAGATCTTTCTTAGGTTTGTTTTCACTATTAGCTATGTGTGGTGTTTTATTTCAGATCCTAAAGATGTCAGTTGCTCCTGCACACCATCCAGTGTAAGTAAATGCATTTCCCTTTTTGATTTTTATCTCCTAATAGACAAATTTGTTAAGATGGTTCTGTGAATCAGATTGTCTGTGTGGCTGTTTGTGCCAGGTTGTTGTAACTGATCCTGTGCTTGAGGCAATGATTGGTCTTGTGTGCTTCACTGCTGAACCAGGAGCTTATAAAGCAAATGAATCAAGAGGTGAATTAATGTATTTTAACTAAATCTTTGGAACAGTTGATCTTACAGTAAACCAAGTAAAAACTGTTAATCTTTTTGCTTTTTTCTTGAGTTTTCTTACTTTTCTTCAGTCTTCCTGAGCATCTTCATAGGGTGTTTTGTGTGCTCAGAATTAAGTATTTCAGAAAGTTGTGTCGGTGGTGGAAGGATTTCCCTAGGAAATCCTGAGTTACTGTGAGATGATTCCTTTTCTGCCTCCTGAAGCTGTGAACCCAAGAGGAGAAAGGCAATCCAAATGGAATTGGAGAAAAGTAAAAAGCAAGGAAAAAAGAGAGCATTAGGAAGACCATGGGTGTTACCATCTGGTAACAGAATGTCATCCAGGTTTGTTCAGGATTGTGCTCACAGGATTTTGCTTCATGTTCCCTGAGATTCTGCTCTGTGTTTGTCTCTACTGCAGCCAAAACTTGGAGCAGTTCTTGCTCCAGGCTCCCAGGAACTCTTGGGCCATCAGGTCTGCCACATTTCCCAGTAGTTTTTGGGAATGGTAGAGGGGATTGGCAGAGCAGTGTGTGAGGTTTCCCATGTCTGAGAGCAAGTCAGGGCTGTTGGTGGATGTCCCAGGGAATCCCACATGGAAATTGTACATGTGGATTCATGGGAATTCTGCATTTTCTTTGCCAGTCTCACAGGTTGATTGTACAGGGTTGATGCTCTTTTTTTGCCACCTAATATTTTCAGATCAATGGAGTTTTACATTTTACATTTTAAATGCTTTTGAATAGGGACTGAAGGCAACTTCCCTAGTCTTTGTTCTCTCTTCTTTACCAGTTAATGGTTTTTATCTCTTCATATGAAGCACTTCTGATAAAGCTTTTGAATGCTTTTGATGGTCTGTGGAACTCCTATTTACTTTATTCCTGTGAGACAAGGTGAGCTCACACTATGCTTGTATTTCTCATTTATTTCTCTTCATTCCTTAGAAATAACTTCTGTAAAGTGTGAGAGTATTTTAAGTGGCTCTCAGTGGCTGCTGTTCATAGTCCCACTTTCCTTAGCTTTTATGTAGTTCAGATCATTGTTTTTACAGAATATCCAGTTAAGCCTTATGGAAATAAATATTTATTTGTTTCCAGTGCACTTTAACTGGAAAGCATAACTAAAGAGCTCTGCACAGTATGTTGCTCACATGTCTCAGTGAGCTGCTGTGGAAAATTCTGACATGAAATATCTATTTACCATGACATTTTTAACAAAAATTTAGTATTTTAGGAGCTATTTCCCCCCAGTTGCAGAAGAGGAGGGGCATTTGACTCAGTCTTCACTAACACAGCAGCAGGGTTACTGCTCCAGGCTCACTCTCACTATGTGGGATGCATTTGACCTTCTGTTTCTCTGGAAACCTCACTGCAGAATAAAAGGCATCATTTCTTCCTTCTCTGTTCCCATTTCACATCTGGAAATCTGGGAGGAATTTATAACAGGGTTTCCTCACTTGCCTTGTGCCTTCTCAAATTGAGATTTACTTTGTCCTGGGGAGATTTATGTCACTGAAACTGCTCAAATACTTCAGTCTTGGTCTGCAAGGATTCTAAACCCTCATGGAAGGGGCTCACAGCTTCTGTTCCCCACAGAAATTCCTCAATTTCCTTAGAAACTGAGGAAATTAATTAAGTAAGAAGTCAAGGTGTCCAGATGTAGATGTGGTGATGACAGTTTCTGATTGTAAAGAAAAGTGAATGCTAATTGAAGGAAGGTTCATGTAATAAAATAGGGGAAAACATTTCATCTGTTGTTCAAGGGATAGAATTTGGCATTTGTAAAATACTTGCTTTTTTTTTTTTTTTTTTTTTTTTGGTTCAGTCATTCCAGTAACAACCTTTTGTGCTTTTGCAAATAGTTAGAGATTTTTTATTTTTTTTTTTCCTGAGGCATTAAATGCACACACTTGCTTTTCTCATAAGGCTGTGGAAGGCAATTTTGGCCAGATGTCCTGGGTAGGTGCAGGCAGCTCTGCTGGCTGGTGCTAAAAACTAAATCTCATTGTGGAAAAATGAGGCAAGTTAAATTTAAGCACCACTGAAATAAATGCTCAGCAGGAGGGAAGGACTTAGGGTTTATATTAAGATTCAGAGATTGCAGCCCTCTCTGTGTGATGTCACTGTCTTGGATGAATTTGGTGTACTGTTTATTTGCAGCATGGTCGTGAGCCCAATATTTCCAGAGAGTTTGTAGTGGTGAGTAATCTGATTTCATTGAGCTGTCCAAAACCACAGATGGAGAGTCAGGCACAGAGCCTTGAGCATGTGGTTCTTTCTCTTTATTCTCTGGTTTCCTGGGCTGTGCTTCATTTGCCTGAATTCATCTTGGCTCTGATTTACCCATCTGAAATTTGTTTCCAAATAAATACTTGAGGACAATAAAGTGCTTTTCAATGCTGGCATTGGAGGCTTAATCTTGACTTTCTGAAGGGCTGTACCTATGACAAATGCAAGTGAGCAGTCAGTGGGCTTTATTCAGAATTGCTGCACTTCCTTCATGAAAGTTAAAGAGGAGATTTAACTTTTTTTTTCTCTTTGGGGAAATGTGATTCAGAACTGGTTTTATTACTTCTCATCTTTTCTCCCTGTGTCTTTTTTTTCCTTGTAGTTATATCACATTCATACAAACCTGCCTTTGTACTCCAGGAACTTCCTTTGTCTCAACATTGCATTCTCAGAAAACTTCCCTCCCTTAAACTCCTGTTGCAAAGTGCTTGTGCATTTAAAAACTACCAGGCTGCAATTTTTATCTCCTGAAAAGGAGGAAAAAGTCCAAATATTAAATATGCAGCCTCTCAGTCTAGTTCTTTTCCCTAGACAGTTTCTCCTTATCACAGTAAATCTTATTTTTTGACAGTCAATGAAAAAGTCATTCATTTTTCCTCTGCTGAGCTGCTGATTAAAAATGTAGATGACTTGTCTTTAGGTGATGGATTTTCTTCCCTGTGGATTCTTGTAAATCACATTTTTTACAAGAGCCAGATTTTCTGTAAGATAAAACATAAAAAACTGTTTTATCAGACCCTGGAGGCTCGAGTGTTGTTGGTGTATTTGGAGGAATTCATGTCCAAGACTATTTGTGCCTCAGCTCAGTACTGAGCTGCAGAAATACCACAGTTTATCCTCAGAAGTATTTTTTCTTTTCAGAAGGATTTGATGGATGAAGGGCAATTCATCTAAAAAATATTGAAGTACATACTCCTAATTTTTTGGGGGAGTAGAATTAACCAGTGATTGATTTTGAGCTGGATTGTTCAGTGAGGATTTGCATTCTTTTTTTATTTGTGGTGGTGAGCTTGAGGAGAGGATTATTTGGGGCAGAGTTTGTGGGGGTTTCTATTGTTCTGTTTTGGTTTTTTTTTTTTTTCCAATGTAGCATCCAGTGTGTGATTAGACACTTCAGCATCTCATTCCTGGGGAATACACAGTGCTTCTTTTGGACTTAGCAATAGCTTGTCCATACCTGACTGCAAACCTTCTTTAGAGCTGTTTTTTTAATTCAGCAGACAAATCTGAATGTCTCTGGTAAATCATTTTAGACTAAAGATCTCAGAATGATGTTTTCCAGTGAATGCAGTTTGGTGTGAACTGACACAGGAATGTACTTGTTAATAAATAAGAATAAAAAACATGTCTATCTGGTGCCTAAAATGTAGCTTTTTTTTCTTCTGGAACTTGCTGGTGGTGCTCAGACTCCTCATCAATATTCCTCCTGTCCAAAAGAACACAGTGCATTTATGGGCTGAAAGAATATAGTGTTATAGAGTGTAAGCTAAAGGGATGAACTTCTCTCTTAAATGGATTAGGAAAGTGAAAAATCAAGGTTTTCATGAAACAAATCAACTTCTGTTGATTCTGGAATCATCTGCTTAAGAGCAAAAACTTAGTTTGCAATGTCAGTAAGTTCAGTAGAGGAAAAAGCAGCTAAAGATGTTGAGAGGGGCATGACTGTGCTCTGAATTCAGCTTCCGGATAAAACCAGTGAGAAATCAGCCTTCAGATCAATTTGTGAGTGCATTTTGTGTCCATTGCCATAGGTCTGTGAAAATCTCAAAACATCAAATTAAATTTGGTCATTAAATTAAAGATGCTCCAGTTGGGGTTATGTTTATGTTACAGTGCACAAAAACTTGTTCCAGAGAGATGGTTAACACTAATGTAATCCTTAAAAAAAAAAGGCTGCAAAAATATAGTTTGTTTTCTTTTTTTAGAGTTCTAAAACCTTCCTGAACGGTGCCTCTCGGTGCAGAATCCAGATGCCAACTTTAAATGCTAAGGAAAATGGCAAACCTCAGGTAAAATATAAAATATTGCTGTAAAATAGCATAGAAGACTTCTTAAGGCTCACATGAAACATTTACTGTTTGTAAAGATTGCTCCTGTTTTTATGGTGCTGAAATCTGCTTCCATCTTCACACACAAATGTAACTTCAGATGAGGGAGCTGCCATAAATAATGCAAACTGAGCTGTATGAGATGGCAGGGTTTGCTCAATTGATTTTTTTTTTTTTTTTTTTTTTTTTTTTTTTGTGATCTTGACACAATTCCATCAAAAAGTAATGCACTGGAAAATACTTTGAAGACAGCCCACTTGAAATATTTAAATTATGCATATTGTGTCCTGTCCTTGCAGTCTCACTTCTCTCCCTTTTCCTTTCAAAAGCTATCTGTACTTACAAGATTATATGTGGAAATGGAGAGTTCTAAATATACACAATTATTCCAAAAATCTTGCTTTAAAACTTATAACCATAAGGGCTGCTATTTCTCACTAGAAAATGAATTCTGGACTTGCCCATTTTGTGGGCAGAAAAAAAACCATTTTATCTTGTGATGGACATGAACTGAAAATTTCCATTTGAAATTTTGTGTTTGTATTCAGGACACTTGGCACACTGTATCCTGAGAGGATATTTTTTTTTTTTTAACTTCTTTCAGACTTTTCCAGGAAAATAGGAACTTCCTGTTCTCTTTATCCTTTGCCCATAGAATGATAATGAGCATTCACAGGGTGGAATAATCAGTTTGGTAAAAAAGTTTTGAAATTTTTATAGGGAAATACTTCAATACAGATTAAGCCCCCTCTGTACTGAGTTTAAACTATTTTTGTTTTGAGCTGCCCAACAAGAGTCTCCAACCCAGAAACCATTTGTCAGTTATTTCACAAGCAGCTGGAAGGTAAGGGGAGATGTGAGAATATCAGCAGGTGCCTTTAGACAAGATGGAGTTTATGGAATAAATTCTTTTTAATTTATGGAGGAAAGCTTGGTGAGGCAGTGGAACAAGTGACTGTGGCTGTCCCATCCCTGGAAGTGTCCAAAGCAAGGCTGGACAGGGTTTGGAGCAACATGGGATAGGGGAAGGGGGTTGGAATTGGATGATCTTCAAGTCCTTTCCAACCCCAGCCAATCTGTGATTCTAAATCATGATGACAAAGCTAAAAAAACACATAAATGAGTAAGACAGAGGTTTCCTTTTTAACTCTGCTGGTGTCTCTGCTGCTGCTACCCTGTGAAGGGTCTGCCTAGCAAAGGGTGAGGAAAATTTGCCCCTCTCCCACTGCCTGGTGTCCCTTGGGAGCAGGACAGTGACAGCACTGACAATGAGCATGGGGAATTGCTGGCACTCCTGGGAATATCCTCCCTTCTCTCTCCACCCTGCCAGCTGGGGTATGTTTGTTATATAGAGCCTTTAAAAGAAACTAATAAAATCATTAGAACCCTTTCTTTGTGGTGCTTTGGGGCTTCCTGATTTTCTGCCAGTGACAGAAGAACATCTTTTCCCTGTCAGAGCCAAGCTGAACACCTTCCCCTTTTTACAGGGGTTGTGTTGCAGTTGTTTGGAGCTGATTTTCAGAGGCAGCTTTTGAGCCTCTACAAGCAGCAGATGTTTTGCATTTATGGGTTGGTCTCCAAGCACACTGGAATGGCAGCTTTTACTGGGTTTTCATTGACCTCTGTGATTGCTGTAAAAAGGAAGCAAATACTCAGGATCTGCAGTGATTGAAAGCAGAATGTGGTTTTGGCTGTGTGACCTGAATACCTCTGTGCTCATTGCTGCTTTTGTTAGGTTGGCCTCTTAAAAATGACACAAAATTATGGGATAATGAATCCTTCCCCAGAGATCAAGAGTGTGCCATGTGCCTAATCATGCTCTGAGACAAGCTGGCAGGGCTGTACAACATCACCTCTGCCAAGCACAAACTGCTGGGTTTGTTTTTCCTTTAGCTATGTGCAGCATAAAAACCCCCAAATCATCAAAAAAGTTTCCAGCATGAGTTTAAATAAGTTACTTGGACTTTGGTCACCTCTACTGCAGTATTTACCCACTCTTCTAGAACAGATTTAGAGCTTCTTGTCAGAGAATTGAGCAGTGTTTCCTGGCTGAGTTTGCTGTGCTGATTGTGCAGGAGATACTCAGACACCATTAGAATCCAGTGAGGAGCTTCACTGCTTAAACCCTTCTTTTTGCCCTCTTTTTCTCCTCTCTCTATAATTGTAAAAAATTAATAACTTATGGTTTGAATTGGTACTGTTAAAATAGTTCAAGTTTTGAAGTCGCTCCAGTAATTCAGAAGATAAGTATTTTTTATGATGAGGGAGTGACTCTTGGGCCATGACATAGGTTTGCAGTGCCATGTGAAAGGTCCCTGGATATTTTTTGTGTCTCCTGGTTAATCACCTGAGCCCAGACACTGGACTCCTGTAAGTCCTGCATGCCATCTAACAATCATATCTAGAATTTTGGGTGCTGCATGGCAGCTTCTGAAGCTGTGCTGAGTGTCTGGGCTCAGGTGTCCAGATGGTTCCCTGGTGCCCTCTCCTAAATGGTCTTTAAAAACAGAATTTATTTGGAATCACTGAGTGTAAAACAGCAGAATTGAATTTTTCAAGCACTTACTTTTTTTCCTTCCCCCATCAGCTTAGCAAATATTAATCAAAGTTTTCATCTTTGCAATAAGCACTGGAAATGGAACAGCCTGCTGTTATATCCTGTCTAGCCCACAGTCAAATATATATTTGAGGCTTAATTCTTCACTGAGGCTTTGTTCAGATGCTGAAGAATTAGGAGACAGGAGACAGTGTGTAGAATACATAACAAGGAAAAGAGCACAGCTTGGTAAAGCCTCTCAGCAAGCAGGTGAAAGTGAGGATATCCACATCTCATCCTTTTTCCAAGTTGGAAAATAAGTACTGAGGTCTATTTATACCTGATTTTTTTTTTTTCTGTGTACATCTGTAAGATTTAAATTTCTAGTTCTATTCTGAGAGTTCACTTCAGTCTGGTAGAGGATTAAAATAACATAAACCCTGCTGGCTACACTGGGATGGCTTGTTCTTGTGGAGTGGTAACTTGCTCCACAAGTATTCTTAGCAACCAGTGGAATTCTTGGAATAAAATCCTTCTTAGTACAAGAAAAGAACTCAGAATTCACAACTTAAGCAATGCTGGTGAACCTCCAGGCTTTTATAATTTGGGGATTGCAATGCTCAGATGGAACAGATTTGAAGAAAAAAAAAACCTCATTGCTTAACATAAAGTACTCACTGTCCATAATTCATGTGGAAAGATGACCTGTACTTAGATCAGTCAGTAAGATGTTACAGAGTCTGAAAAATGGGCTTAGTATTTGTAAAGAAAGAAAAATAATACATGAATAAAGAAGATAATACATGATTTTTTGCAGAAATCCCTGTAGAAATTTCTGGTACAGAATGTTGTAGGACTCAATAGCTTGTCAGCTTAAATTAGACCACATTTATGTAGTGGGGTGAGGGAAGTTTGGAAACTGTTTTATTCCATTGAATGTGTTCTTAATATGTAGGGGGTTTGCAACTTGAAATTGTTCTTCAATAGAGCAGGAATTTGATTCTATTATGGCTTGTATGCACTCAGAGACAACCAGATACCACCTGATATTCTGAATATAGTCCCTGCTCTCTCTGTATACTCTGGATATCCACACTATGACATTTTTAAAAGCTGTAATTTTCTGTGATAAAATAGGTACTTGTTTTTAAAAATTATTCTGGAACTGGTTGATTTCTTGACACATACTTTGTTTCTTTGTTCTTTTCTCTCTCTCATCTGTTGCTGGGGATGTTGCAGGATCCAGAGGTGCAGCATTTGCTCACTGACAGTGAGAGCTGCAGTGTGTCCCTGAGCTCCAGCACTGTGGCCACTGGGGAAGGAAGGCATGGGACATCAGCCATCAGCTTCCTTGGGGCCCTGAGGATACCTGTGAGTGCCTGTGCTGCTCCTCTCAGGAATTAAGTTTTGCCTCAGAATCCATATTTCCATCAAGTTCTAGGTGGAGCAGTAGTGGATATTAACTTTGCATCACAGTCTTCAAATGCAGGGAACTTCGGGCTTGATTTATTTGGAGGAAAGGAGGCTGAGAGGGGAATTCATTGCTCCCTGCAGCTTCCTGGGGAGGGAAGGTGGAGAGAGAGCTGCTGATCTCTCTCTGATAATGACTTTATCAGGTGCTTCAGCTTATGCCAGCCCTGAAGGGGTCTGGCAGTTGGGCAGGGTTGTTGCTGTAGGTCTCTTCTGACAGAAATAATTTATTTTGTCCTAAAGTCTGTTCTGAAAGTTGACTGAACCTAATGACATGTGGTTGTGACGGGTGGGATAGCACACTGAGTCCATAAGCACATCTGTGTGTCAGAACTTCTTTCTATTGCTCCTCTTTTTGCACTCCTCAGCATTGTTTTAAAAAGATTTGATTTTAAAATCTCTTGTCTGAGAGGTTTTAGGCAGCCCAAACATTTGGAGTGCTGGTAAAGGAAAGGAAGTTTCCTCGAGGTCAGAACCTCATTTTTGATTGTCCTCTCAACCTGAAGCTTGCATGCAGAAGTAGGATCATTTGTAGATTGATTTGGACCACCTGTAGAATATTTTAAAAAAATTTGTACCCTACCACTGTATTCCTGCATCTTCTCATAGTGTTCAGTCTGGTCCTCAGCTCTTTTTCCTGTGACAAAGTGGAAGTAGTGGGTCAAAAATCATTGCTGCTGCCACCTGGAATCTCTGAAAGCCTGTGGTATTTGTCCTGCCTGTTGTTGGGAGGGGTCACAGCTGCATGTGGAGTGTGTGTTCTCAGGATAACTGCAACCCTCCATACCAGGGATTTCAGAAATCTGGTTTCAGACAAGAAGCTATCAGATGGTGAAGGGAATGAAGATGGGTTAATTTGGCAGTTCAGATGCAGCTCTGTGCAGTAAATGCACTTTTATGTGCTCAGCAGGAAAGGGGATAGAGCAAGTTAGTTTTAAACAGGTCATTGCTCAGTCTGTGTTGTGCTCTTACCACATTCTGACCTGAATTGTGTCAGACTGGTTTACTGGCTTTTTACAGAGCTGAACAATAAGGGAGAAATCTTGAACCCATCTGAAGGAAGGAGATAAAGAGCACAAAAAGGTACCAGTTTCTCTGGAGCACCCTCCAAACCTGCTATAATGCTGTATAATAATTTTATTTAAGGAGAACAAGTGGTGCAGGTGTCCCAAACAGTATAAAATGCTTCACATTCATTTCTGTGTTCTCTGCTCAGGTTATTCAGTACCATTTTAGTGTTGTCTATTCAGGCAGTTCAGTACAATTGAAAGGAAACATGTAAGTAAAATACCACTGCTCAGAGTGCAAGCTTTGTGCTCTCAGGGGAAGAATGCTTCTTGGGAGTTCATGAGAGAAAAAGAAAAGCCTAAATGCTTCCTAGAAACCATTTTCATAATGGTCTGTGAAAGCAAATAGCTCTGTTAATATCCTAACTCCCTGTTTTCATTATCCTCTCAGGGAGTTGTGGAGTTCTCCCTTTGTCTCCTGTTTGCAAAGCTGGTGAGCTACACTTTCCTCTTCTGGCTTCCCCTCTACATCACAAATGTAGGTGAGTATTACAGGAAAGGGGGACAGAATTATGGCTACAAAGTCTCTGCAAATGCAAGCTTGGAATAAATAAGAAAATAAACATTACTGCTTCTGAAAGAGGCTTTCTCTGCTGCAGTAGCAGGGGAGTTGTAAGTCACCAAGCAGGTTTATGAATTCAGTGTTATGGGAGGGCATTTTCAAATCAAGCAGAAGTGTCTGGCTTATATTCAGTATATCCAGGCATAAATGCTGTGTCTTTAGCTCTTGCAAACAAATAAAAAAGTTTTACTTTCTAACAATATTTCACATGATTGAAGTGTCCTATTAAAACACATACAAAATAGTACAAATTAATTTCCTTATCTGTTCAGTACTGATGTTTTGATTTTTTAATACTTTTAGAATGCAAGATGGACCAGCTTTTTACAAGGTCTGGTGCAATAGGAGAAGGGTGATGATTTTAGAATAAAAGAGGGTGGATTTAGACTAGATACAGAGAAAAAATGTTCTGCAGTGAGGATGGTAAAAGGCTGCAACAGGCTGCCCACAGAACCTGTGGATGTCCCATCCCTGGAAACATTAAAGCTCAGGCTGGATGGAGCTCTGAGTAACCTGATCTAATTGAAGATGTCCCTGCTCATGGTGAGGGGTTGGACTGAATGGCCTTTAAAAATCTCTTCCAACCCAGACTATTCTGTAATTCTGTGATTATAGAAGTGGTAAAATGTCTCCAAGTGAGAGTAATTCATTCAAAAGTCTGTATTGCTGAATACCTTCTTCTGTTCTTATTTCTTTTGCATGTCACCTTATTGTGGTTTATTCTAAAGAAAGAGTTCTGCTGTAAGATGTCTCTGCCCTGGCATTACAAGACTGCTGACACTTCCATGTTTTACATTCCAGAAATGAAAAAAATGTTTTTTTTCTCTCACCAGAGCATCTTGATGCCAAAAGAGCTGGGGACCTTTCTACCCTGTTTGATGTGGGTGGGATCTTTGGTAAGTTTTAATGTTATTTCACTCTTGATCACAGCAGTTCAGGAATGGCTCTGGTGTTCACAGCTTACATCTTTTATAGTTCATATGCATTATTTCTACTGAAGAAGAGCAGCAGTAAAGGTACTGAGCTGAGAGTTGTGTTGAAAAGTGAAAATCTAGTAAAATAACTTCACAGCCAGTGGTACTGTCCAGTACAGATTGGAATGGTCAAATCATGGTATCCTTTATCTCTGTCAGCTCTGGCCTATAAGTCTTGGTCACCACCCATCAAAATATTTCCTTTTGTCAGTCTAATTTAAGAGAACTGTCCCTGTTTGTTCAGTGGTGTGGATTTCGTGGGCACAAAGATTAATGGCCACAGGTGTTTTGGTTTTTTTTTTTCTTGCTACCTTATAAAACTGTATGTGATAAAATTGGGAGATCATAATAATAATTAGGCTATTCTTTTATCACTTTCAGGGTGACCACTGAATAAATTTTCATTTCATTTTGAATGCAGGCCAGTGCAGACAGTTTGGTTTGTTTCCCTGATTGCAGTGGGACATGGACAGAGAAACAAGTTTTCTATTGCATGTGAGGAATTAAGTGAGTGGGTACCAGAACTCCAGCAGTAGGGCCATGTGGCACCTGGTAAAAGGTTTTTTACCTTGGATATTTGGAATAAATAATGAGGAGGAAGAAGTTTCTGCTTCTGTTGCCTTCAGGTCAAAACTGGCTGGGTTTATGAGGATGTTACTGTGTGAATTGTGTAACTAAGCAGTAAAAGCTATTGGGTTCTTTTTCACTGAATTAAAATGATGTCTTTTGTGCAAAACTCACACTGAATGTTTTCCTCACACCTGTGTGTTGTTTCAGGTGGGATTTTGGCAGGTCTCATTTCAGACAGGCTGGAGAAGAGAGCATCAACCTGCGGAATGATGTTGCTGCTTGCAGCACCCACAGTAAGAGCCTGCCCCTCTCTCAGCCTTGGCTGAGGCTGACACACCATTCCCTGGACAGCTCTGCAGGCAGCATCTCCCAGCCTGGATGTAAAGAGTCCAGGCCAGATAAAAAACTGGCTTGAGAAGTTGAGCAAGTATGAATATTGGGGTAAACAAGCTGACAAGCTTGTTTACTAAACAAGCCTAGCGTATTTTTTTGTTACACTCTGTAAAACTTGATGTTCAGTTGTTAGCCAGAATTGTAGCTGCTCAAAGGCTAAAATTCTGAGCTGTAACTGTTGGAAAAGCAGCAGATGGACACGAGAGAAACATTTTTATTTGATTTTTTTTTAATGAGTTGTATTCTGTGCTGTGTTGAAGCTGCAGTTGGAGAGTTTAAAATTGAGTGGTCTCATAACGCAGCCTTTCCTTCTGAAAGGACATAGAGGAGTGGGATTCTATCCCTTATCTCCCTTCTGTGTCCAATCAAACAAGCATTCTAAAAGGTTTTAGTAAAACCTGTAACTTTCACGTAATACCCACTAAGATATCTTGTAGGTAACATGGGGCAAATGGGAAACCCAAGATTAGTCCACATGTTGATATTCTGAGTGCTTATTTATTCTCTTTACAGCTATACATGTTCTCTGCAGTCAGTAAAATGGGCCTTGAGGCTACTATAGGTGAATATTTTTTAATTATTCTGCCTAACTTTGCATTTATGAGCTTTGATGCTCTTTTCTTTTTTTCTTTCCTTTGTTTTCTATTTTATCTTTTCCTTAGAGGAAGAAGCATGGGATCAAATCCCTTAGATTTGGTCTTGCAGGCATTTTACAGGTTGAAGTGGGAAGGTAGGAAATGAGTAAGGGGTGGCAAGATAACAGATTTAGTTAATATCATCAGTCTTTCTGGAGCTGCTTGTGCCAGCACAGGCTTTTTTATATCCCTTGTACCAAATGTCAGAGATGTTTAAATGTTGCCTGTAGTACTTTGGACAGCAGCATTAACATTATGCTTATCAAACCAGAAATGAAAACAGAATGCTGTGGTGTCTCACCTATCTAAAAGCCTTGTTCACTTCTAGGGTTCTCAAGGAGAGAAGGGACTTGTGGGTGTATCTTGTGAACAGCCCTGCCCTCATGGGTAGTTTGGTTAAATATTCCTCTTTCTGTGACCTGCCAGGATCAATAAAGACCCTGGGAAGTGCTTTTTGTCTCAGCCCCACCTTCTGGTATGTTTGAGAATTCACATCATGGAGTAAGCATTGAAAAGAGAGGAATGGATGCTGATTTTCTTCCTTTCTCAATTCTGTATTGAGTCAGGGAGCCAAGGGAGGATTAAACCACTTGGGAACATAGGCTGTGATGTCTCCTCTTATGGTGAACAGGTTTTCATGCAACTCACATTTTCCTTTTTTTTTTTTTTTTTTTTTTTTAACTTGGAACAGTGATGCTGCTTATCAGTGGTGCCCTGGTGAATGGCCCTTATGCCCTGATCACCACTGCTGTCTCTGCTGACTTGGTGAGTGTGTGACTTGCTTCCTCTGTGACATTTGGCTCCAGAGAGAGAGGAGCCCTTTGGCTTCTGCAGGGTCACCAGGGAAGGGGCTGCATTGCCCCAAAGCAGAGGTCTAAGGAGATGGAAAGGCAGTGCTGAACTCAGCCACTGAGATTTGTTTTAGGTATTGTGTTTTAGTATGAATGAGTGCCATGCTTGTGAGAGGCTTCTAAATTATTCTTGACCACTCACAAGACTGTGGGTGACAGCCCAGATGGAATCTGAATGTTGCATGCAAAGCCAGGCCCCTGTAGAGGTGCCTTGCTCCCTTTTATATTTTGCATTTTTAAATGATTGGAGGAGCTGTACCTGTGAGAGACATGAGCTGGTGATTTAATTCCCAGAAAACTATATCTGGCACAGACCTTTACAGAAGTAAAGGTATGTGAAAATAAAAAGTCCAGCTGCCAGCACTTCCAGCAGGATCAGTCACAAATGCCATGTGAAAACATTAACATTGCTCAGTAGGGAGACTTTGGAAGTTTGTTTTGTTATGTGTTGGTTCTTCAGAGCACCAAGCAAGAGGCAAAAGTCCCTTTATTGCCTTAAATGCAGGAATGCTTTAAATACAAGAAAAGGAGCAGGGCAGAAAGGTGCAAGGTGCTTGGGCATCTCCAGCACACAGATCCCATGTGGAGGGGTGGGAGATGTCAGGGCTTTCTCAGAGCTCAGGGGGGGTCTGATCCATCTGTGTCCCTGCAGGGCACCCACAAAAGCCTGAAAGGGAATGCAAGAGCCTTGTCCACAGTGACGGCCATCATCGACGGGACAGGCTCTGTGGGTAAGCCAAGGCCACCTGCCCCTGCTGCTGCAGCTTAAAACAAAGCATTTTGGAGAAACTGGGCTCTCCTGGTCACATTTTACCAGGGCTCAGAGCAGTTTGGGAAATGGGGAATAGCACAAACTTCACCTGAAACCTTCTGTGGTCCCACACCTGAGGGTGGGAGGAAGGGGGGAATCACAGCAAAAGGAGATGGCACTGGGCTGTCCTGGGATCAGGGATATTTCATTTATGCCCTCTATGTGGAAGGGAAAGCAGTAAAATTCAGCTCAGTACTGGATGAGCATTTTGCTGAGCCAAAGGCAGATGTTTATCACACATTTCAATCTTCCAGCTTCCCATCTGTACCAGTAATGTTTTGCACTTCTTGGGATTTCTTAATACATCAGTTAATACTGAGTTAACTAGGTGGAAAAATGGAGACTCTAATTCAGAATAACTACATTTCAGTACAGTAAATCTTACATTGCACAGTTCTGGCAGTATATAATACAACATACCAAAGTGTAATTCCAATATTATATTTTAGGTGCAGCTTTGGGGCCTCTCCTGGCTGGCCTTATTTCCCCTTCAGGCTGGAACAACGTGTTTTACATGCTCATGGTGGCAGATGCATGTGCCTTGCTAGTAAGTCTAAAAATTTAGATGATGTGTATTTCCTCTGTGCTAAGCTATCCCAAAATGCAAATTGTCCTTTTGCCGTTTCAGTATTCTGTGTTGTATTAGACTTCCAGTGGTGTAGGAGATTTTCAGTCTAACAGCAAATTTGCTTGTTTAGAAATTCTCATCTAATTTTAATCAAAAGTGCAGATCAGTTCTGATGCACTTCAGTTCCTGAGCAGACACTCAGCTGTTAATTGCTGGCTGAGCAGCTTAGAGCAGGCATAATTGCAAGTAAACCTTCATATTTAGACCTAGAAGTTGCCTCACATTCTACTCACAGAAGAATCACTTCTGTTTTTCTTAAAAGCCAATTTATCAAAGCCATAAAAATGTTTTCCTGCATTGCTGTATCACCAAAATCACCCTGATAAAGAAGCTGTTGAAAGTTAATACATCACATTTTCCAGATGGGCTCTGAAACAGCTGTACCAAGTTAGATGAAGAGCTGGTAATCCTGGCTTTTGACAGCAGCCAGGAGCAGATGTTTGGGGAAAAAGGAGCACACAGGTGGTGGTTTGGTCCAAAACCCTGAGCTCTGGGCTCCTGCAGAGGAGCTGAGAGTGTCAGACCATTCCCATCCTGGCACAAGAAAATCAGAAAGCCTTTGAGCTACAACAATTGGGTTTTTCTAAATTCAACTTTAAAAGTAATTTTCTAATTCAACTTTAAAAGCATTTTTTTTTATGTTTAGGACTAACTCTCTGGAAATTAAATAAATTAGATAAGTTAATAGCTGAAGTGTGTTGCCACTGGTAGTCAGCAGCTTTATCCACAGCAGCAAGTCCTGGTTTGTGCTGGTTTCAGTATTTGGTATATCATGCTGCAGAGTGAGGCTTGGAAGGTTAGAATATTTTTCCTAGATAAAGTTCTTGTTGTTTTTCTCTTACAGTTACTGATTAAAATTAAAAAAGTGCCACATTTCTTAGCAAAATCAATTAAAATGCCTTTGCAAAGCTCTGGTTTTGAGAGGTTTGACTCTGCAGTTGTAATAAATCCTTTTTTGCATAACTGTTCTGCTTTTCCTGGTTTTTGCAGTGCAGCATATGGATATCTATGTTCAAATGTCATTTCTCCAAGAAATAATAACACTGGAGGGGGCTTTAGCCTCTTATGTGGTGTTCAGTTCTGTCGTGCTTGGCCACTTCTGTGCCTCTGAAAATGTTTAATTTCTTAAAATATTCATGCTTACAACAGTGGGCAAATTTATATTTATAATAGTGGGATTCTGAGGATAACATAACCTGAAACAGTGAGGAGCCCTGAAAGCTCCAATTCTGTCTTTAATGTACATGAGAACCATCAAATTGCATTTGTAAAATCACTTTCCTGCTATCTCAATAATCCTTTTAAAGTGCTCCTGAAAGCCCTGATGCTGCACAGACAAGCCAACGTGACTGTCTGTGCTCACCTGACTAAATGTGGGATTAAAGCTTTTCACACACAGAGCTGTTTTTGCAAATAGCAGCTAAAATACTTCCATGCTCCAGAATGTCTTTCTGACAATGTTTTCTTGAAGCCTCAGGGTCCCTCTGCTGGTTTCTTTACACATTTGCTGGTGAAGTAACCAGAAAACTGTTGAGGTTTTTATGAAGAAATTGACCTCTCTGATGCAAAAAGGAAATTATTTTTCTCTTGCCTGCTTATTGTGAAAGCTCCTCTTCCAAACATTACTGAGCATCTGTAAATCTTTGTTTTTTTAAACTGAGTTCAGCACTACAGATTATGTTTCAAATGAGAAACTCTCCAAGTAACAATAAATAATTTTGCTTCTTTTTTGTCTGGATGACACTAAAGGAGATTTTGTGATTGTTTTTGCAGCTCTTACTCCGTCTTATCCAGAAGGAACTTCAGTGTCATGCAGATCACACCCTGTAAGTGTTTTGTATGGCAGCTGCTGCTCTTTAATAATGTGATTGAAAACACATTTCTAAACCTTCCATATATTTATGTCTATAAGTGATGGTTAAGGTTGGAAAAGACTTCCAAGATAATTCCAACCTTTGTCCCATAATATCTGAATGTAGACTGGACTTGTTAAGGTTTGTGTATATCCATTTCTGTCAGGTTTAATTCTGTTTGAAAAGAGTAATCTCAGTTTCATGTTTTCAAACCATGGACAGTCAAGTCATGGATTGTGACCTCTGTCACAGTCTCTTGTTTGTGGGGGTTTTTTTCTGAAATATTTAATCCTCCATGGGTTTCATTGTGCAGGTGGAGAATTGCCTGCCCTGTGTTTAATAATAATTTAAAATATAACTTTTTCCAAAAAGAAAAGGGTGACTCTGAATTTACAGTATTTTGAAAAAAAAAAAAAAAATTGAGAAAAAAAAATCCATTGAATCAATACACAAAATCTAAATTGAGCTGCTTGATTGTAGAATTTTGGAGAGGTAAGAAGGAGAGAATAGAAAAATGCACAGCAGGGGCAGATTCCTGCCTTCTGCTGTCTGTTCTGCCTCCCAGCTCAGCTTTTCCTGCCTGGTTGCTTTTGTTCCCCAGGTTCAAAGAGCACTGAGCTACGAGACCAGAGCTGGGATAAGGAGTGTGCCTGTGGATGGAGCTCTTCCCTGAAAACCAAACAGCTTCTTCTGTATTTAAAAAGTCTCAGTGTGGTGAAGAGCCTTGCAGGATTGCTGGAAGCAGCTGGTAAATCCCTGAAGCTCTGATTTTTGCACATGAATAAGTACCTCAGGATGGCAAACTGTTCACCAGATGAAGAGATGGGAACTTGGGGAAGGTTTCAGCAGCACGCCTCGACTGAGCCAAAGAGAAATACCAAGTGCCTTTTTTATTTCTTTTGATAGGATGTTTTTAATTGAAACTATGAACTGTGTATTTGTCAAAAATTAAGGCAAAGCTGGAGCAGGAGGAAGTTGAAATTTTAGCAGTCTGTGGGTGTCAGCGAGCAAAGTATGTGTCTCTTATGTCATCTTGTGTACACTGAGAGCATCACTTTCCAGAGGACAATATCAGCTGGTTATTAAGATGTGCTGCTATTAGTATTTGAAGCTGCTCAGACAATAATCACCCTGCTGTATTATTAGTTTTTAGCTCCAGTACTACTTCCCAAGGACAGCATCCAGCCTTTTGGTGGGTTGTAAAATAGAATTTGCTCTTCCTGTGTACTGCAGTTAGCAGTTTTCACAGATCCTCTGGATGGATGTTAGTCCTCCATTAGGATTATACAAAAAAAAAAAAAAAAAAAAAAAAAAAAAAAAAAAAAAGAGTCCTAAGCAACAAAAAGCAGTTTATGAGTCAGAATTTCCAGTGGGGCCCTAATGATTTTTCAGGGCATTATAAACCAGTTGTGCAAACATCAAGGAATGTGCTGCTCTGCTAGGCTGGGCTGACATGAGAGGGGGTTTTTGGGGTGGCAGAGAGCTGTGAGCTGTCCTGTGCTTCAGCACCACAGCACTGAGCAGGTGGAGCTGCTTTGGTGCCCACTGGCACAGGGTCTCTGCTGGGTTTCAGTGCTGGTGTGTGCACGTGGAGCTCATCATCAGATCTGGGCCTTAATATCCAGCAATCTCTCTCAAGTGGCTCTGGGTTTCAGATTTGGAGCCAAAATATAAGAGAAGAAAAATTACCTGTGTGGGTGGTAGTTTGTAAGAGAACATTTGAGTACCTAGTGCTACCCAGAAAATAGATGGTTTAATGTCTTCAGAACATATCATTTCTGTGTACAGCTGTCTGCTTTGCAAACAGAATGTTTCTGTGATTTTTTTTTTTTCCTAAGATGTACAAAGTGAAAAGAAATCTTTTTTTTGTATGGGGTGTTTGTACTTAGATCACAAAGATAAGGTAATTTAAACTGTGTGTTGTCCTTAACTGTATTTATTAAAGCTCTAGGCCTTTGTCTTGCTCTATGCTCTTAAGTTTTGTGAGACAGTGCAAGAGTCTTTACACTTGATTAGCAAAACACTTTTAAAAGCCCTGCAAAATATTCATGAATGTCCCATCAGCTGCTGGTAACAATTTCCAGGGCTGTTTTGTACCTCTTCAGTCTTTGAGTTTTTCACTGGTTTGATCCAGCAGGTGCTTCATGCTTGACCTGAACAGTGTCAGAATGGGCTCATTTTCCACTGATTTGCTGAGAAGAGGTGTAGGGATGACCTCAGACCCACAGGGACTTTGGGAAGGTGCCAGGTCCTTGCAGGGAGCTCTGGGAGGGTCCTGTCCCTGCACTGACCTGGCTGGAAGATTGACCTTGCACATTTGGAGTAAATCAGGGGGAATACTTAACATAGGAACTCAAAAATCTCTGCTGTGCTTGGGCTGTGGTTAAGTGTGACAGAGTTGTGCAGCAATGTTCCTTGAAATGATTTCCATCCTCCTGTAATGGGGGAAAACTGCTCCTGGAATGTCAAACTGCTCCTCACTCAACCAGGCTGAACCTGGGGCTCTGCTGGAACAGCCCCTGATGGGGCAAAAATAACATTGCAACCCCAAAACAGCTTCAGTGCCTGTGTGGAAAGGGAGAAATGGATGGAGGACCACTTTAGCTGGCGATTCCAATCCCTTTCCCCAAAAATATGTGTAGAGCTTTATACTGGTTTACTGAAGCAGTTCAAACTCTGCTGTGCTCAGATTTTGAGAAGCTGTCCCCTGTGGGCTGAAGCCTAAGGTTAAAAAGCTTTTGGTTGTATTTCTGGAGATATTTAAATGTGTTTTGGGTTTTACTTGTTGGGGCTGCTGCTGTTATTTATTTATTTATTTGAATAGCTTTTGCACTGCAATGACTCGGGTATGGGGTAATGACAGATTACATTTCAGTTCCTCCAAGCTACAGACTTGTTGGACAAAAAGATAAAGATTTGTTTTTCTTTTTTAAAAAACCCTAAAGGTCCCCCAAATAGTGAATAAACTGTGTGTTTTGTTAGTATCAAGTGTCCATATCCATTAATCTGGAAATGGGCAAGACTGACAAAATTTTCTGTAAAAATGTGAGTGCCCAGTAGGTACAGCCAAATTCAAGTGTGACTGCAGGGTTGGTTTGTTGGGTTTTTTAATGCTGATTATTGTGAATTTTATCCAGTCACCATCCTGTGTTGAATAAAAATAGATTCTATTCTAAACAGAGAAGTGTTACATGCTTTATCTTTTACATCTCCATGAAGGAATGCTCCATTTGTTGGTTGGAAGGACAGACATCCCTGCAGGGACATTTGCCTGAGTCAGGGGCTGAGTGTGGCTCCTGTGGTGACTTTTAAGGTGACTTTTTTTGTTGTCTGCTTTGCTTTCTCTTCAGTGTTTATGGAACTGACATGGAAAAGCTTCATCCTTTCCCTCTAGCTCTGATCATCTCCCAACATTTATTGTCTGGATTCTGTTAAAATGTTTGAGGGGGTTTTGTGCCTCTGCCTAACATGCAATGTCCAAACCACGTGCTGGGGAAAAACTGATTGGAAAGGAAAAAAAACTTCTGGTTACAGAATTTCTGACAAAAATGTGCTCAAGGTGCCTCCTAGGAATAGGCAAATAACAGCTGGGGTGCTTTATAAAAGAAGGGGGACTCAAATCTCAATTTCTGTTCTGTCTGATGGGGAGCAGGAGCCTCCCTTGTGAACATCTTTGTGAAAGCCCTGGCTGCTGCTGGACATGCTGCAGGGGGGTTGTCTCTGTGTGTAGGAAGGGTTTATAGGGTGGGGAAAAGGTAAATAAGTAGCAAGGACAGCAGTGTTGTATTCCTAAATCGCTTTGAGATCCTTCTGCCTGTAAGTTCTGCAAACCCACTCCGTGCACCAAGACTTTATCCTGTCTGTTTTGCCAGTAGGAGAAATTCCAGAAGGGATTCTGCCATTTGTTTGAGGAGCTTATTGCATGTGCTTCTGGCATAACATGCTTAGAATAACAGTGGGAATCCTCCAGGTGTGTTTGTGCCAATGCTGTGCTGTTCAGACTCTGGCTGAACTCGTGCTCGCGCCTGGGGCTCTGTCACTGCTGCTGGAAGGTTTGCAGCAACTGATGCTGGGGTGCAAAAAGTGCTGCTCAGGATTAGGCAGGTGCAAAATGGTGTAAATTAAATCAGAGGGTGTTTAGAGCTGTTTGAGGCTGGTGGCTTTCATACAGAATTAGTTTGGGGAAGATTGGTTACAATTCCATCAAACGATGCCTGGGGTCAGTCATGGTGGCATTCTCTGGCCTGAACTAAATTTATGGCCTGTGTATTATGTAAGTGCTTAAATTAGATTATTTCATGGCTTGTCCCAGTCTCTGATAGGATGTTCTGATTGCTGACCTATGCCTTTTTCCTTGGAGCAAGGCTGGTTGGGTTGTGTTGTGCTCTGCTGAAGCAGCCAGGGGATGGTGGGGACCCGTCCTGCCCTGCTGTCACAGCCTGCAGGGGCTGGGCAGGGACTGCAGACACTCCTGGGGGTTGTGTCTGCTGCTCTGGGGACCTTGAGCTGCATTTGCTGCCTTGCTGAGTTAAAAATGTGACTGTCATCCTCATGGCTGGGGAGAGGGGAAGCAGAGGATTTAACTGCTGGTATAATTCAGTGTCCAGTGACCTTAAGTGCTGGGTTATGTGTCTCACTGCTTAAGAGTTTAATAAACTGGGTTGTTATAAAGTGTTAGTTGTTTTCTCCTTTGTCTCCCTTTTGGTTATTTTTCCAGTTTGGAATAAGGAGATAATTAGTTAATGCTTGAGGTTTTTTTTTTTAATTTTTTTTCCTTCTGTCTGCCAGTTACCCTTTGGCTGCAGTGAAACATTGACTGCTCTGTAAACTGGGAATACAAGAGCCAAACTTTGTTCAGCGTATTTCAGGATCCTGCTCAACTCCTGTGTCAGGAGATCAGCTGCAAAGAAGTGTGCCAAGTCTCTTGATGCTGTACTTAATGTGGAGGATTTTGAGGATGTTTTCTTCACCTCATGATGACTCTGGGGTAGGGTTTCTCTCCCTCCTCTTACAAAGCAGCTGAGAAATACCCACATTTCCACAATATTCCCTTTGCTCCAGTTGTTTGTTTCAGCAGAGGAGGACACTAAACAGACTTCACATGCACTGCCATGAACTTTGGAATGCTGGTACAGGGCTGGGGTTATTTTCAGTTTATCTGGTACCTAAACCCTGAGCAGGTGGTGTGAATTTCATGGGTTATTCAGAAACCAGCAGCTGCTTCCAGCATCGGGGCCAGAATGGAAGCAGCAGCCTGAGTTGGTGTATTGAAACAAAGTGATCAATAATGTCTGGGTGCTCAGCTTCTCTTCCCTGTGATGTGAAGGGTGCTTGGTGTGGGCAGCCCATCACAGCTGAGGGACACAGGAAAAACCTTTGGAAGGGGTGAGTTCCCTCTGAATCTCCCACCAAACACACTGCTGTGATTTCTGCTGCAAGGAGAAATTATATTTGAGTCTGAGTCACCCAATTTCACCACAGGCCACATGAGGCTTCAGCTTAGTAATACAGCAGGTTTTGAATTTTATTCTTAAATTGCTCAGATCATCTGGTTGGAAGCAGCTGGATGTTGCATTTCTTCTGTGGCAGAATCTGCAGGTTTAGTTTTATATTGAGAGGTAACAATGGGATTCAATTTAGCCATTGCTGTTAAAAGTCTTTATAAACCTTCCTCTCCCTCTGGCTGCAGTTTTCAGCTACATGAAAGGAAGAAAATACGGTAAAAAAGAACAAAAAGGGGTAAAAAAAAAGTCTCTAAACCATACTCTTTTTCTTCCAAATTTTGCTCACTTGCTTGACACCAAGGGAGATCCACTATCACAGCTGGTTTGTGTATCTGCCTGTAAATTTCTGCAGTTGCTGAAAGCAGAGAAAAATAGAAACCTTTGGGTATCCTTGCTCTGATTTTCACAGTGGCAGTTCTCAAAATAGATGTCCCCAGCCCAAAAAGGCAGAACCAGCATGACTGACAAATCTGGGGTGCAGGCAGAGAAACCCAAGGATGTTATGTTAGAGAGGAGTTAGATAGATTAAATTCCCATACAAATCCCTGTCAGGCATGTCATGAAGCTCTGAACTTACCCCAGGTGTCAGCAAATAATCTTTTGAGGAGGGTGAAATCCATCACCAGCAAAGCACCTAGAAATGGAGCTAGAAGAGATGAAATCCTGCATTCCTCAGAACAATATTCACTGTCATTTGAAATGAGACCTCCTGGTAGAAAGGTTGCAGATGATGTAAGCCTTACAGTAACAGGGAAAACAAAGCTCCCCTGTTTGCCTGCTTGAAATCCTCTAATAAAATAATGCATCTGTCAAAGCAGCATCTAAATGCCATTCCTCTGTGTCATCAAAAGGGAAATGTTATTCCAAAACACAGACTTGTTCCCATACACAGGGTTTTTTCAGGCTTCCCAGACCCATAAAATCAGTCAAAAGGGATGATTAGCAGCTCTGGTACATTCACCTTGTGCATCTCTGCAAACATCAGGAGCTGCCTTCTGCATTGTTTTGGCTGTCTCTGTTTTTCAAGCACAGTTGGAATTGTCCACATAAATGAGTTCTGCTTGGAACAACAGCAAAAAAAACACCCCCATGATAAACTGCCTTGGCTGGTCTTATTTTTTAGTCCAAAAAATAAAAAAAAAAAAAGATGTAGTGCTGCCTGCTTTCCATACAAGTTTAGTATTCTGTGGCTTGAGTCTGTTTTCAAGCAAGTTTGCCCAAGCAATTACTCTGAGAATTTACAGTTCAATTCACCCAGAGTCAAATCCTGGGTTGTTTGGGAGCAGCCTCTGCTGGCTCTGCCCCTGCAGGTATCTGAGCTGCCTGGCAGCAGCTCCTGCTTGTGCTGGAGGCTGGGCTGGGGTGCCAAGGGCAGGATGCTTTCACAAAGGCATCCTGAGTGAGGGGGTTTGTGTCTCAGGAGGACTTGATGGAGTTTAAACCTCCTCCCCTTTGGAGTGAGGGGCAGAGCTGGTTTCTGGAGCCAGCAGGCTCCCAAGGGATTGTGGCCAAAGAAACACAGAGCAGATTGACCCAGGGAGCAGCAGAGGGGAGAGCCTGGATCCCAAAGGCACCAGGAGAGTGTGGGGCTCCTCTTGGGTAGGGTGGGGATATCTTAATCTTCTTGGAGGTCTGTGTATCCTTGCAGAGGGCTCAGTGGGAATTCCTAAAATTCATACTCAGCAATGCTAGTGGTGATGTTTGCAATGTGATGTTGCAGCACACCAGCAATATTTAATTCATGGAGCCACCAGCAGTCTCAGTGGTGTGTGTGTGTGTGTGTGTTTGAGGGGCAGGGAAGCCTGTTCACAGTGCAGGTTGTGCCTTCAAGCATTGCAGAGACTCCCAGACAACGGGTGTGCTCACAGACCTGCACACAACGCAGGCACTCCACTGAGCAGCAGCTCCTCTTCTTCAAACACAACTCCAGCCTCAGCCACTCACCCTGGGAACGTGATGTGTTGGGGTGGGAGGAGTGTGGAGAAATAAAACAGACCAAAAGCACCATTTTATTAAGAGAAACAAAGTGATGTGTTGCCTTTGGCTTTCTCCCTAGTACCAAGGTCATGCTCCAAAGTAAGCAGGGCTTGGGTTCCCCTGCAGGAATCCTGCTTGGCTGCTGAGTGATTCTGGCTTTGCTGCTGCCCCTGGGCACAATTCCTTGGGCAGAGGGAGGCAGAGAGCTGGTGGTTTTGCTGGGAGAAGGGCTGGATGGCAGATTGAAGGAGGAAGAGTGTGGAGCCCCTTCCTCCCTAGCAGGTGAAGACAGCCAGGCAGAGAGTGGGGAGCAGAGCACTGGCCAGAGATGGTGATGGTGAAACAGCAGCAGGGGAAACAAATGAGTAAAAGTGCAGAAAAAAGCTGTGGGGTTGGAGAAAGGGGCTGGGCACAACGTTGTGCCCTTTTTAGTGGAGGGCTCCTGGGTTTTCACTTTATTTCTGTGTGTTTATTTCTGTACGTCCTTGATCTCAGTTTCTTGTTCCCAATCTCAGTTTCTTCTCTGAAAACCTCCTTCCTACCTACTGGAATTTTTTAGGCAGGGGCTACAGTCCAAGGAGAGGAAAGCCTTCACATCCAATGTCCAGGTTGTGGGGAAGCAGCTGAAAGCGAGAGAATAGGATTTAGGGGGGGGGAAATAAATTTGTGTGAATCCAGTGAAATCCAAAGAGAAAGGAAAAGGAGAAAGAGGAGGATGAAGGAGCAGGAAGGAGACATGGCTTCAGCTGTGTTGGAGTGGGACTGGAGAGGGTCCAGCCTCTAACAAAGCCCCTCTGGAGAAGCTTCTCACTAAAAGCTTTGCCTGGGGCCACCTCTAAGGAAAGGAGGGATGGGGAGGCATGGACTGAAACCCAGCACTGGGGTGAAAACCTGGGCTGTGTCAAATCAAATGGAGGCTGGAGAAAGCTGAGTGAAAAGTAATCTAAATAAAATAAAATTCAAGTTCTGTATGAGGCACTCCCTCCCCCCATAAGCTACTTCCCTTCCATTTTCTGCATTACTTCAGTGCTGCCCTCTCTCCTGACCACACCATTAATCCATGATGTTTACTCAGAAAATTGGATTGTCTTACTGCATGAAAATCTCAGTTCAATTTTCCTCAGTGAGAGTTTCTGGCTCTCAAAGTTCTAGAGGGAATCTTATGTACCTGACATGGATGAGCATCAGGTTCAGTAAAGAGGAGACAACCAAAAAGAAGAGCCACAAATGTGTTATTTGAAGGCAGGCAGTAATGATTTGTCATCCTATCTTGTGAGTTCCTTTGGTCATGACCTGTGATTTTTGGAGATGGTAAGAATGCTCTGGAGAGTCATGGGGCTCCCAGGAAAAGTGACACTCAAGTACTCATAATTTTGAGAATTTAGTTAAAAATGTTCCCATTTCATGTTGGCTTCAAATCCTCAGATTTGCTCAGGCAGAGCAGATCAGACACTTTCAGTGCTACTGGAGGCTTTTGTCATCTTCTTCACATGGATTCTGTGGCAGTTTTTTGGCCTCCCTCCCTAAAAGCTGAGACTCATCTCTTCTACTGAGAAAATGTTCTTTTTGGCCTGTTAATGGAAACAGCACTGCACAAACAGAATGAATATGAGGAAATACCTACATCACAGAAAAAATGTCATATACCTGAGAAATTACCTAGCTATTATGAAGAGTGGTATTCTTAAAATGTTAACAGAGAAAGTCTAATTTATAATGTACTTCAAAGAACTGTGCAAAATCTGCTTGACCCTGCAGGAATTCCAGGTGGCTGGCTCTGAAGTGATGCAGCTGAGGGACAATCTCCCACCACTGAAAAGCAGCCCCAAGCAGTGCAGCACTCTGCAGACATTCCTGCTGTGTGCTGGAGTGTTGGAGGGGGATCAGCAGAGCAGACAAGGAGGCTCCAGGGATGAGTCAGGGATGCTGCAATGATCCCCTCTGTGAGCTGGGACTGGGACAGGCTGGCACCAGGACCAGCAGCCCTCAGTCTTTGGGTTAATCTTTGGGCTGCCAAGATTTTTGGGGTGTCTGAGGTCTGCTTGTCAGGGAGATGGAGGAGCTGATTTACAGTGAGTCACTCACAGCTCTGGGCTGCTCACATGGCAGCCTCCCAAAACAGGCATCTGAAGAAACTCCACTTCCCTGCACCACATCAAATGCCAGGCAGCTTTCTCCAAATGAGCCTTACATCCCTTCCCTCCAGGCTGGGACCATGGGCTGCAGCCCCTGTCAGACTTTGCTGCCAAGAGCACGAGCCAACCTTGCCCAGTGGAGGGAATTGATTTTTCCACTTCCTGGCCATTATCCCTCCAAATGATCTAGTGGGTGACTCCAGGCACACTTAATTTCATTTGTTTTTTTTCTCATCAGCTCTTGAAAGTTCCAATTGGGTCTCTTTAATTTCTTCCATGACCTTATGAAAACACAGCTCTGAGAGCTGGGCTTTCCCAGCAGCTCTGTTCCAGGGATGCAGCAGGGTCATTAGCAGCCCTGTGTGTGTGTGTGTGTGTGTGTATATGTATCTTTGCTTTGCTTTGCTTTGCTTTGCTTTGCTTTGCTTTGCTTTGCTTTGCTTTGCTTTGCAAGCTCCAGGTGCTGCAGAGGTGCCTGGAACTGGATTCTTGGCTCTCTCCTACTTCAAATGAGAGCCTAGGAACAGACAGCTGGATTGAGGAGATGGCAGTGGGGAACAAAGGGGTAGGAAATGGAAATCAGAGAGGGAAGGGAGCCTGAAAATCAAAAGGGAAAGGGAAAGGGAAGGGGAAAGGGAAAGGCTATGGCTCCTGAAGGTGATGGAAACTGGAGTCAGGATGCCAAGGACCTGGTGCCTCTGCCCTAGTGAAAGGAAATGCTTGTGGACAGTGAGCTCCTGCCCCAGCCAGCAGGGAAAGGCAATGGCTCTGCATCACTGGGAGACCTCCAGAAAACCAACCTGGGACCTGCCAGGTGTTGCAAGTGTTGTAGAAAACAGATCACTGAAAAACTGCTAAGATAGAGCAGGAGAAAAAAGGTTTTTTCCCTCCACAGACAAAAGAGAAAAGCCAAGAAATTCCAGATACTGTATTGGACAGGTGCTTTATGAAATGGAAGGATTGCCCATGGCTTGAGTCTGCTCTTCTCCAAGCCAGCACTGCACACAGAGATATCTGTGAGGTGACAGGGGTGGCTGCTTGCACCTCCACGAGATTTGAGCTGCTGACTGGCTCTGAGTGTTGAGACACAGCGACAATTCCTGCCAGGTACCAGAATTTTCCCTAGAGCTGCAAAGAGAATGGAGGCAGCATCATCACCCTGGCAGCCAGGGCTGCTGGTTAAAGAGCAGAGCTGGTTCCCCAGTGAGTAACCCCACATCTCCCAGCCACAGCAGGTGCCACAGCTCCTCCCAGCCCACCTCTGTCCTGGGGGTTTGCCATGGAAAGCAGGGTGGCTGTGCTGCCTGGGCTGGGCGAGCAGCAGGACCCAAAATCAGGGCTGGAGCCAGCAGTGAGTGAGGTGGAGAGCTGTGCTGTGAGTGCAGAGGGACTCTCAGCTCACACTTTCAGGTGTTTCAGGATTTTCAGGACCTGTGTGGACAAATCCTATAAAAGTCCCAATAGTAATAACCAGTCATTCTCTAATTAACATTCAATGTGATCACTTCCATCACTTTTCCATGTGGAAATCTAGCAGTGTGCAAAAGAAATGTGAGGTGAAATTTCCCTGTGCAGCACACCATGTTCTTTCTGTGGGTTTCTGGAGAGGAGTGAGAGCTGGGCTGGAAAGGTCAGTTGTGCTCTGCATGGAGGAGCTCCCACTGCCACAGCCATCGTTGGGCTGTTATATAAATCAGAAAGTTAATTCCTGCAGAAAACCTGCCTGACTTCAAGTCTATAGGGGAAAAAAAAAACCACCTAGAAGCAAAAATGGCAAAACACCAAAGAGGGTGAAAAGAGGGAGAGAAGACTGAAGTAGGGAGAAGAGGAGCTGTGGGAAGGAAAGGAAAACCTCCCCAGCTCCAGGGGCAATCTGGAATTTTGTCAGGTTGGGACACAGAGAGTTAAAGCAGCAGGTCAGGGCCCTGTGGGGACACAGACAGACTGACAGACACACACAAGGGACCTGCAGCAGAAGGGATTAATGGGCAAAGAAAGCACTTGAAGGCTTGGATATGGAATAGGTGAGGAAAAGAGTTGATTTCAAATAAATGCTATTCTCTGTTTTTAATTCTAGGCAAACTTTTTTCAAAGTACAAAATCTTTCACTGAAATTTTTTTATAATTTCTGGCTCTTTTCCCCCCATCTCAGTCCCTCTGAAGATCCCCACTGTGTTGTCCCCAGGGCTGGATGTGCACACAGAGAGTTGCAAGGGGCACTGAATTTTTTGGCTGCAGCAAGAAAACCAAATTTCAGCGAGGCTGAGGGCTGTGCTCTCACTGTGCCAGGACAGTGACCTCAGGGCTGGGGAAAGACAGAGATGGGAGGGGACAGGAATGGTGCATGGCTGTTGGATCCCAGAAACCTGGGGGTTTTGAGCTTTCTGTGCTTTCTGACACTGACCCCCTGGAGAACACTGCTTGTGACCTGAGGCCTTGGAGAAGCTTCCAAATTTGGGTGATGGAGTTAAAATCACAGGTGTGTAGTTAAATAGAAGTGTGTGATTTCACATGGTGAAGGGTTTTAAATTTGGAGTTTTTAGAATATAGTAATAGATATGGGACAAGTTGGAGGATTTTGGATGGTGTCTCAGTGCTCTTCCTTCTTCTTCATGGTTTCAGGCAGTAGTTTCTAGTTGATCAGTCAGTGTCACACTGAGGGTCATGGGAATTTAGTTATTGGTTTAAAAGGATAAACAATATAGGTGTTATTTCTCTATTGGACTGTTTAGCTTTAAGAGACCTTGTAGCAGCTGGATCTTTCTCCATTTTGCTCTCTTCTAGCAGGTGGCTGGAAGTGCTGCTGAACTTTCTGTACTTTTGATAAGATTTAATAAACAACCAAGCCCAAACACGAGAAAATCCATTTCCATCGTGTATTTTTAAATCCTGGCTGTGAGTGAAGGCAGAAGAGACTGAGGCAAAGCACTAATTAAGTGGTGCAGAACTCCCACTGCTGTTGCACATGGCCTGCATGGAGAGTGGCTTGAGCAGCCCTTTCTTTCCATCCTTGAAGCTTTTCCCTGGCCCTCTGAGCAGGGTTTGCAGCAGGGGGAGATCTCAGCCCGTGCAAAGCCAGCCTGGCTGAGCTGTGCCTGGACAGCAGCCAGCCCCAGGGCGCTGAGGGATCCACCTTGAAACCCCAAAAACGCTGCCTCTGAGCCACACCACAGAGCTGGCAGCAGGGCTGGGAGACAGAAACGCCTTTTTCACTCCTTGGGGTAAGTGGCACCTGGTGGGGCACATCTCTGGGTACAAGGCTTGAGCCCTGCAGCTCCCCAAGGCACATCCCAGGGGCTGAGTGCACAGAGTGAAGAGTGCTCAGCAAACACTGTAGGGGAGGAAAGCAGAGCTGTGGAACTCTTGATGTGCCCCCTGTGCTCAGGGGCACAGAACCTGGTACTGCCCTGAGCTGGGCAAAACAATCCTCCAAGGCAAATGATGGAAAATCACTGTCTGGCACTGCTGGGATTTGAAGGATTTGATGAGACAGGATAATGCTTCCCAATAATGTTTTACCCCACATTGCCCAGTGTATACTGAAATAAGGAGACTCTGGAAGGTTAAACCAACTCAAGGCAGTGATCTGCTGGAGCTGCACATTCTCTTTAATGAATGTTATCTTTTGTCTCCTTTCAGGCATGGGCTTGAGCTGAGCCTTTGATTGCATCAGGCTTTTGTCATAATTTCTGAATGCTCAGCTTCTGAAGATTCACTTCTACATTAAGTTCTTGAAAAGAGCAATAGTCAGCAGTTTTACAGCAAAGCAGTTTTTCCAACAAGTGTTAATGTAATTAGGGAGAGGGGGATGTGTGCTGGAGATTAAGAAGCACAATTTTAAATACACAGAAAGAGTAGATAGGACAAGGAGAGTGGAGAGGCAGGACTAGGATCATCACCTGGATTTCAGAGCTTGTCCTTTTCCTGGCTGGAGAAGCTGGTCACATTTTTAAAAATATTGAAAAGTAGATTCTCAGCAATGTGAGACTCTGACCATTAGATATCTGAGTGAGGTGTGATCAGATCCTGAAATGCACCAGTGATGTTGTCTGACCACTCCTGGAGTGGGTGATCCCAGTGGGAGAGCTCAGTGTCCTCCTCTACAGTCCCAAATGTCCCATGTGTGTCCTGGCTCTGAGAGCTTTAGGAGTACCACTGGCTTCAGCCTGAAAGGTCCTGACTCCCAGGCAGCTCTGGGACCCACTCAGCCCTCCAACCCCTACAAATCCCCTTTGCAGAGCAGCAGAACCCTGTCTGCATTTCCAGGGACAGCCAAGGACAAACCATGGCCAGGGACAAACCAGAGCAGGGACAAACCAGGGCCAGGGACAAACCAGAGCAGGGACAAACCAGGGCCAGGGACAAACCAGGGCCAGGGACAAACCACAGCCAGGGACAAACCAGGGCCAGGGACAAACCAGGGCCAGGGACAAACCACGGCCAGGGACAAACCATGGCCAGGGACAAACCAGAGCAGGGACAAACCAGAGCAGGGACAAACCAGGGCCAGGGACAAACCATGGCCAGGGACAAACCATGGCCAGGGACAAACCAGAGCAGGGACAAACCAGGGCCAGGGACAAACCATGGCCAGGGACAAACCATGGCCAGGGACAAACCACAGCCAGGGACAAACCAGAGCAGGCACAAACCACGGCCAGGGACAAACCAGAGCAGGGACAAACCAGAGCAGGGACAAACCACGGCCAGGGACAAACCAGAGCAGGGACAAACCAGAGCAGGGACAAACCACGGCCAGGGACAAACCAGAGCAGGGACAAACCACAGCCAGGGACAAACCAGGGCCAGGGACAAACCAGAGCAGGGACAAACCAGAGCAGGGACAAACCAGGGCCAGGGACAAACCAGGGCCAGGGACAAACCAGAGCAGGGACAAACCACAGCCAGGGACAAACCAGGGCCAGGGACAAACCAGAGCAGGGACAAACCAGAGCAGGGACAAACCACAGCCAGGGACAAACCACGGCCAGGGACAAACCAGAGCAGGGACAAACCAGAGCCAGGGACAAACCAGAGCAGGGACAAACCATGGCCAGGGACAAACCAGAGCAGGGACAAACCATGGCCAGGGACAAACCAGGGCCAGGGACAAACCATGGCCAGGGACAAACCAGAGCAGGGACAAACCACAACCAGGGACAAACCAGAGCAGGGACAAACCATGGCCAGGGACAAACCAGAGCAGGGACAAACCACGGCCAGGGACAAACCAGAGCAGGGACAAACCAGGGCCAGGGACAAACCAGAGCAGTGACAAACCACAACCAGGGACAAACCAGGGCCAGGGACAAACCAGAGCAGGGACAAACCAGGGCCAGGGACAAATCACAGCCAGGGACAAACCAGAGCCAGGGACAAACCAGAGCCAGGGACAAACCACAACCAGGGACAAACCACAACCAGGGACAAACCATGACGTTCCCCTAAGTAACAAATTCCTTCACCACGGATGGCAGTGGGAGAGAGGATGGGCTTTGTGCTTTCTTCGTGCTGCTGGAGCTTTACAGGGGGGAAAAAAGCTTCTGCTTTTTGCTTCTGTCCTTGTAATGATAACGTGGGGGGGAGATGTGGAAATGGAGCTGCTGAGTTTGGATTGAGCCCTGGCTGGCAGTGGGTGTGTGTCTGAAAGGACACTTCCAGCACAGGGAACTTCCAGCCTGTCCCTGTGCAAGCAGCTCACCAGGACAGGCACTAACTAACAATTATAGTCCTATTTCAGCATAAAATCAAATTATATCTCTCACCACCCCGATGAAGGAGGTTTTTCCTCCTCCACACCCCCCGTTCCCCCCCGAGGGATAAATGCCCCTTGATCTTGTGCCCAGCAGGAGCTGGTCAGTGCCAGGGCCAGAGCCCGGGTGCGGGTGCCCAGCAGCTCAGCTCCGAGCCGAGAGGGGCTGTTGCCATGGGGATGGAGAGGGGGCTTGCAGGCAGCATCTGGAGCCTGTGCCTCTCCCTGTCCGAGGCAGCTGGATTTGGAGGGAAGCGAAACTAAAAGGAGGTGGCAGAGAGAGACAGAGGCACAGCAAAATGCATGCATGTTAGAGGAGGGACCTTCCCAGAATGAGAGTACAGTGGGATCCAGAAGAGCGGGGACACCAAACTGTCAGGCAGCGGTGGCTCGGCCGGGTAGGATAAACCTGAATTTCTGCTCTGATTGGCACTGGAAACAAGTCCGGTGAGAGCCCAGCTGTAGCAAGATGGGATCTGCCTCCTCCACTTACCGGCCCAAATGTATTTATTTGGACATTGATGGAAGAATTCAAAAGGTACTTTCGCTGTTTTTCCCCCAGCCGCGGCTGCGGGCGGTGCTGGCGGCATCCAGCGGGCTCCGCATCCCTTTGGGAGGGGAAAGGGGGGATCCTGCCTGCCTTCTGCCGGGCTCACGGGTGTTTGTGGCGAGGGGAAGGGGAGGCTGGCACAGGGGAGGGCTGGGCGCTGCCAGCACTGGGGCGCTGCCAGCTCTCCCTGCCGGTGGGGATGCTCGGCCGTGCCGTGTTTACAAAGTTTAGCCTGGGGCGAATTTCCCCCCGCAGGCAGCGGGAGCAGGGAGCACAGCCGAGCCCCTCGGACACCCCAGGTTGTGTCCTGGTATGGGTATCACCCCCGGCCGAGCCGAAGGTCAGGCAGGTGCCCGGCTCTTTGTGCGATGCTGCTGCGACCCTGCCAAAGTAAATGCCGATAATTAAAACTTTGGCTGCCATTCGCTTGGTTAAGCACGGCTGGCAGCGCAGGGAGAAATGTGTCCTGGCTGAAAGGGAGAGCTCGCACACTGCCTGCTGCTTTTACACACAAACAATGCCGGCGCCTTTCTGCAAGTCTTTTTTTTCCCCCCTTCTCTTTGTCAGCAGTTCTTTGGCCGCAAACCAAGTGCGTTTTCTATAACAGAGGGTTGCTGCCAGGCTCCAAGTAAACTCTGAATCGCAGAATTGAAATCTGTCTCGTCTTCCTGGCTCTAAGTTTTGGGTTCACGCAGCCTCGCCTTTGGTTTCTTTGTAAAGAGAAAGCGGCGATGCCCTGTCCCTTCGCTGCCCTGTGCTGTGCGAGGTGAATGGAGAGCTCGTACTCGCATTCCCATCCCAGCACACGCCTCCCATCCCCTCCATCACTGCCCTGGAGAAAAAAACACACGCTCAAAGTCGCGTCCTCAGGAGCGAGCCCTTGGAGAATCCAGATCTGTGCCGGAATCCGCAGGGAAAGCTGCTGCTCTTGATCCATCTCAGACGTGGTTTAGTGTGATGATGGTCCCTGTGCTGCCGTGAGACTGTGCCTGCCGGCTCTGCTGAGCTGAAGGCACTGATTCTCTTTTCCCAGGGTTTAATAAATCGGTTGCCTGGTGGCCTCTCAAAGCATGGATTGAATGGAGCCTCCTGGTACCTTTTGTACAGCTCACTACAAAAATATATTTTGGCATTTTGGAAGGGTGATGAGTGTTTCCATAGATGTCGGTAATGCACAGTGATTCTCATCCATGCTGGATTTAAAAAAAAAAAAAATACAGCATTTCTCCAACCAGCCTCTGGAGAGTACTTTTAACACTAGAGGCACAGTCACATGAGAAAGCAAATGCAAACTCAGGCAGCATTAAGGGGGTTTAAGCTGGATGAATGTTATCTGTTTCTTTAGTCAGATGTAAAATCCCGCCTGTGTAATGTTTGGAAGGATTTCTGAAGTAAAAATGCCGTGTAAATGGGGTTCACCCAGCGGTAAGCAGGGCACATCTCAGATTCTCCTGCCTTCTCAGTAACATCATTAGAAAGAAGCAGAAGGGAGGGGGGGAAAAAAAGCAGCAGCCCTTAATCTTCCAAGGAATGCAGCAGTGGAGACTTCTAAAGGGAACTCATTAAATCAATGCTAAGCTTCTTGTCAACAAATAACGAGGAACGAGTTTCATTATAACAGCACTTGTTGAGTTTGAAAGGGCTCAGCTCCAGTGAGAACTGGACATTCTACCCCAGCACTGCTTGTGCTTGTGGCTGTTCAGAGGCAATTTCTGTGTTTCCATGGCCTCATCCTGAATTTCCTCCGGTGCAGCCGCAGGGTGTGCTGTTGACTTTGGGAGAAGTTGTTGTTTCACCTCGGTGCTGGGGTGAGGGAAGGGACAAACCCGGCCCAGGAGCCTCCCCAGGGACCCTGCAGACAGCACTGCAAAGTGCTCTGCAGCAGGAGAGGGAACTAAACTAAGTAGGTTTGTGTGTTGGCAGGTCCAGAGGGGCACAGCAGGGAGGGCAGAGGGACCTGGTGGTGACGGAAGAAGAGCTGGCTGGCTTTGAAACCCTTCCCAGGAGTTATTCAAACAACATCAGCATCATCAGCCCGCTTGAAAGCTGTGCCAGCACATCCCAGAGCCAGGGCTGAAGTTCATTTCTGTCTCACCATATCCTTCTGGACAAGATGTCCAGCCCACAGCTGGGTAACTGTGTGGAGTGATGGGTGAGCAAGGAGCTCACAGTCAGGCACAAGGGGTTGGTGAACAGGGTGACATCAGGCTGGTGTCCCATCACTGGTGGTGTTCTGGAGGGCTCCTGTGCTTTTCGACTGAGGTATTTTCCTCAGAAAGCAAGTAAAGAATTTTGTAGTAATTTTCCTGGTTTATTGAGTCATTCTAGATGCTAAGCAGAAAATTTGCCCTTTTTTTTCCCCCTCAAAGAAATGCATTGAGTTCAAGCTTTCTGGGTGCCTACTGACCTGAGCTGTGTTGCAGGACACTGAGCCATCCCCAGCCATTGTTCCTCTTGGCCAGAGGTCCCCTGTGAACAGGACAAGGCTCAGACTGAGCTTTGGTGCTGTGATTGTTGCATTGAACAATCTGGACACAAAACTATAATGAATACTAAATAGGTTTGCTGATCACTCTAAATTAGGAGGAGCTGTTGAGAGGCCCTGCAAAGAGACCTTGACAAATTTGAGGGCTGGGCAATCATCAACTGTGTGAAATTCAACAAGGGAAAATGAAGGATTCAGCACCTGGGATGGGGAAACCCTGGCTGTGTGCACAGACTGAGAATGAGATTCTGAAGACCAGCACCCAGGAAAGGGACCTGGAAGTCCTGGTTGATAGAAATTTGAGTATGAATCAGCAGTGCTTTGGCAGCCAGGAGGGACATCCCTGTCCTGGGGACATCCCTGTCCTGAGGGACATCAACCCAGCATCACCAGCTGGGCAAGGGAGGGATTGTCCTGCTCTGCTCTGGGCTGGGGCAGCCTCACCTCGAGTGCTGGGGGCAGCTTTGAGCACCACAATGGAAAAAAGTCATTAAACTATTAGAGACTGTCCCAAGGAGGGCCATGAGGGTGGTGAAGGACCTTGAGGGGAAACTGTGTAAGGAACAGCTGAGGTCAGTTGTTCTTGGAGCTTGGTGAAAAGTGAAATTCCAGTGGAATGTTCTCCTATTCAGCACCCACTGCTCACTTTAACTATTTCTGAAGGACCTTCTGAGCCAGCAGCCCATTACCCACCTGCCTGGACACACACACCTCCCTCTGCACTCCTCAGGAGCCCCTGGGCACACAGGGAGCCACCTGTGTGTGCCAGCCCTGCCACAGCAGAAGGCAGCAGGGCAGGGGGAGGCTGAGGCTGTGTTCCATGTGGGATGAGGTATCTCCACAAACCACCACACACTGGGATGTCTCCTGGTTCCTGGAGTGCCTCTGGATGGGGTCAAGCACCCAAACCCCCAACATCAGTGAAGAGGTGCCAAATTTAAGCCAGATCTGGAGTCCTATTTTCCTTCACCCTGTTATTAACCCTTTGGCTGCGTTCTGAAGAAAAATTCCTGTTGAGTCTGCTTTGAATTAAAAATCCACCAGGAAAAAAAAAAAAAAAAATATTCCCCAGCTCATGCCCAATGTTTTTTTTTTTCCCATGGAGAAACTACTGGGAACATTTTCTTTTGACCTTTGAGATTTAGATGGTAGCAGAGTGGAACCAACCGGTGGCCTTATTCTCAGCAGGATGGCTTCATGGCTCTCCTTTTCAAATGTCACAGGGTAGTGGCTTTGCTTGCAGAGTTTCAAGGAGTTTCTCTGAGAAAAAAAGCTGGTTTCAAGAGGATTTCTGTCTCCAGTGTCTTAATCAACATCATATTTGTAACAAGTATGGAAATTCAGTGGGCTACAGAGCCTGAAGTAACTGGAAAAAAAGAAGAGGACTGTTGCCTTTGTCAAGGATTCTATGAAATTACTCAGTGGTATTTTCCCCAGAAAGCAAGTAAAGAATTTTGGAGTAATTTTCCTGGTTTATTGAGTCATTCTGGATGCTAAGCAGAAAATTTGCCTTTTTTTTTTTTTTTTTTTTTTTTTTTGTCCCCTCAAAGGAATGCATTGAGTTCAAGCTTTCTGGGTGCCTACTGACCTGAGCTGTGTTGCAGGACACTGAGCCATCCCCAGCCATTGTTCCTCTTGGCCAGAGGTCCCCTGAGAACAGGACAAGGCTCAGGCTGAGCTTTGGTGCTGTGGTTGTTGCATCGAAACATCAGCGCACAGAAATCGCTTCTGTCACGTGAGGTTCCCATTTCAATCACAGCAGCAGCAGCTGTGGCATAGATGCCCAGATTCTAGCAAAGCCAAGATTTTTCCAAGGCTCACCAGGCTATTTTTAACCTGCAAATCTGGATTCAGATGAAAAACAAAACACAGCAGGAGAAATGATGGCGTGATGATCCCTTCAAGGCGATGAAGAATTTTTGCATCCCTGTGGCTCTTCCAACACAGCAAGGCAAGCCCATGGACCCCAGGCTGTGTCTGCTTGGATTGAGGGTTTAGGGGACACCAAAGGGGGGCACAGGATGGGTGTTCAAGGCAGTCAGGACACTCTGTGCCACATCCTGCTTTAGCATGGTGAGTGTTTTTGGGGATCAAGATAATTTCCTTAATGCTGGCAGAGCTCTGTGGGTGTGGCAGGGTAAAAGGTGGCACAGCCTGAGTCTGGCCTTGTGGCTAACCTTGGTTTTCTCATTTTAGCTGGTCCTGGTGAACTGGGGTTGGCTGCTTGTTCTTGTTGTGAAGCAGCACCAAATGAGCAGCAGATTTTTGAATTCTGTCACATAGCAGCACATCAACATTTTAAGGAGTAAAAATGGCTTAAACCCATGCTTTTAAAAACATGAAGGATAATGTCACACATCTGTCTCTCTGTCCCTTACTCTCCCTTCACTCCTCCCCAGTGGGGGCTCCTCAGAGCATTTAGGGGAGCAAACCATAATCCCAGCACAGCTCTGTAATTCCAGCACAGCTCCAGAATTCTTCCACACCCATCACCTAGCAAGGCTTGTTTACTGCTGTTTATCTTTGTGCAGTCACACTCAGTGTATTATATTTATTACAGTTTATGTTCACACCAGTCCAGACAAAGTGTGAGTGTAACACTCTCAGTCTAACACTTTTCTCATAGGTAACTCTGGCTTTACCTACAGGTTCAGACCAGCCAAATATAGCTTATTCTCTTCATATACAACTCTTCTGGCTCCTCACAAACAAAATCATTCTGTTTCTGGAACTGATGCCTTAAGTTTTAGCTTTTATATTTTCCAGATTCTGCACTGCATTAGTGTGTAACTCTGAACTTCATATAAACTTTTAGCAAGTTCTCACACAAAACAATCCTTTTCCAGCCTGAAAAGCAAGGACACCCCTGCAGCTTCAGCCAAAAAAGTGCAAACAGCAGCAAATTGAGGAGAGAATTTGGGAGGGTGGGACTGCAGAACCTGGAGCTGGAATTGGACAGTGAACCCCAATGTGGGAATGAATCAAAACTGATAAAAGTGTAAAACTTGTGACACATTCTTGGGTGTAGCTTTGTCCAGGCTCTTGCACTGCCCAAGGTATATCCTTGTAAGGCCTTTTAATAAATCCCTGCTTTATTCCTTTAACTCTGCAGACCTCTGCTCTAGGTCAGCATCAGAACCTTCCTCATGAGCTTGCTTATACAGATTCAAGTCAGCCTTTTGCTGGTCTCTCCCTAAACCTGCTTTTCCTGACTTCATTAATTAACATTTTCCTTCTAACAGTCCTCTATTACCAAGCCAGTTCCAATGTCAGACTTTGTGTGAGCAGCTTGGAAACAAGCAGCTTCACTCACAGCTCCTGAGAACATTTGGTGCTAAAGCATCCCTATTATCCAGTTTACAAAACATTTCAAGCCTCATGCATTCGTGTGCTGCAGGGTTAATTGCACTTGGTTCTCCATTAGCAGCAAATGTGTGTCCTTCTTGTGTTAAGAAAAGCCAGAATATAGATATTTGTTAAAGGCTGAGATACTTTTATGAAATGTTTTTATTTCTGCTGTTGAAGATAGGAAACTTTCAGCCTGGCCTCTCACAATCAGCATTGCTGGTTCCTGGTTCTGTTCTGCCATTAATAATTACTACTGACAGATGAAATATTTGCAATATGTCCCTTAGTGTAGTCAGTAGGTTGCACAAGTCTCCCTTTTCCTATGAGGTCTAATGACTCTTAAAATTACTGAGATCCTTCTTTGCTCACAGTGGAAGAGCCAATCTCTGTCATGCTGCCCCTCTCGTGGACAATCTGCAAGACTGTCCTGGGCTCACACATCTATGTGAGCATCGCAGACATTTTTCTTTCCTAAAAACAGGAAAATCTCTTTTCCCACAGCTCTCTTTTCAGGGATGTTACAGGGGTGGGAATTGTGACTTATCACACACCACATGCCTCGGGATCCTGGTGTGTCAGCTCTGTCTGGCAGCTCCTCTTTCTTAATTTAGGGCAATGTATCTGCTCAGGAAAGGAGCAGGATTAAGCACAGGCATCCCAGAGTGAGTGATGGCTGCTCCAGGAGAGCTGTGCAGGCTCCCCTGCAGTCCCTGGGGAGGCAGGTGGCATCTCCAGATGATTCATCCCACCCTAAAGGGGGTTTTGGAGACATGTGGGCTAATTTGGAGACCGTCCTCCTTTTCTGCTGGCAACAGAGGGCACCTGGCAGAGAGACACTCGAGAGATGCTGAGCCTGTGGATGGTGAAAATTACATCAGACAAACCCCACACGTACATTTCGTGTTGAAATGAACATTCTCAAGCCACATCCCTGCCCAAAACTGTGTGAATCAGCAGGATTACAGAGCTGTGCCTTTTGGGATGAAATATCTGCCACTCTTCTCATCCTCTGTCAGAGTCAGTGCTCGAGGAGCTCGGGGGAGTTTTCATTTTTGCTCTCGTGTTTTCTCCCCCACACATGGACATGCACACATGCACTGGTTTTCTGCTCTTCTCTTAGAGAAGCTCCCACTGTATCAAACAGATGGTGAATCTGGCAGACTATTTTTAATGCTGCCTAACATTCAAAGCTCAGATAAATGAGTGGTTTTCTGAATATCAGCTGTTAATTAGTGAGAGAAATAAAAAGGAGACTGAGAGTTGGGTATAGTTGGGCTGGTGCTATGTTGGTATCTGAGTTTAAAGAATGAAAAAGCTGGAGTGTTTTAGATATGGGATTTTTATGTAAAGCTTTTTTTGGATATTGAGGATTATGACAGAGAGGACATTCATGGATATTTTTTGAGGAAGACCTATTTGCTTACATGTCAAGAAATATTAATTCCTTCCAGTGATTCCCACAGAGGGATGCCTAAAATTTCTGGATTGTTCTTCATTTTGTTATGGATGACAAACACCTCTGGAAAGACAGGGAAAATCACAATAAAAAAATTCACATGAACCTTCTGCCTCAATGGTTCAGAAATCCTCCATGAAAACTGCTCTTAGATAAGCAGCAGCAATTTCCACAGTCCATGCCAGATACATAACTGAGTTTTACTAGAATCTTTTCTGACATAGCATCCCCCATTCTCATTAGTGAAAGACTGTAATTTAGGTTGTTTAAAGTCTGCAATTTCAGCCCTGGCTCTGAACATTGCTCAATGAGCTGAATGAAAGACATGACCAAGTGCTAAAGTATTGAAGATAGCAGGTTGAAACCAGAAGAAAAGAAGCAGAACTGGAAAGTGAGGGTTCACTAGCTTCAAAAATATTTTTACATTGCTTATTTAAGAATTTTACTAGGATATAATAAATATAATTAAACAGAAATTAAATTCTTGGAAGAATACCTAATTACAGACAGCAGATCAGAACAGGATAATGTTCTGGACAGAGTTTGCTCTTTACAGAGAGGATTAGCTGTTCTGAGGATCAAATATAGAACAGAAATTGGATTTGTAAGATGTGTTTTTACCTATCCTGTCTGAAAGCAAAATACAATGTGATTAGTTGCAAACTGGTAGGCTGCAGAGCCTGTGCCCAATGGTCCTTTAGTAAAATCTCCATCACATCTTTATCTGAACTCCTCTCCAAGTGGGAAAGCCGGCCCAGAGCACCTGGGCTCTTAATCCCTGCTCTTCCCAAGAGGGGTTTTTAATCCTTGTCCTAGACAAGAGGTGGATAATGTGGATTAAGAAACAATGGCTCCTCATTTCAGAAGAAAATGGTTAAAAAAAAAAAAAGCAGAACTGTTTCCAGGAAAGAAACCAATCCCACAGAAGTGAGGGCCAGGCCAGGAGCCAGGCATCCCCATGGAACCACACTGTCCTACTTTGCAGTCCCTGCATGCCTCATCAAAACGTTATTTCCACTCCAAAAAGCCTCAGTTATTATTCATTCTGCTTTTCCCCCATTTGCATCTCGTTGCTTTCCAAGGCTGACAGAACATTGCCCATTTAAACTGAATGGCTGCTCCTTGATCTTGATGGAAACTCCTTGACACAAACAAGTTAAACCTTCAGAGAAGGCTGTTTTTCCCGTCCTTTTTTTTCCCTGCACATGGTAGAACCACAGAATTGGGTTGGAAGGGACCCTTAAGGTTCTATTCAACCCCCTGCAATGAGCAGGGACATTTTGGTCAGGTTCTTCAGACACCCATCCAACCTTGAATGTTCCCAAGGGATGGGCCATCCACCATCTCAGAGGTTTTGGTAACAACAGCAAGGACAGAAATATGAAATCATGTTAACTCTCAGGGGAAAAAAAACCTGTTTGCAGACACTGCACGACTTTTCAGGAATACAGCCTTTTCCTCCTGGCACAAATCCAAGGGAAATGCAGTTAACAGGGTTTACATGGGGCTGATTTTCTCCTTGGCAGTTAGTCATCAGTCTGCAAGCTGAAGCTGAGGCCTCTGTTTCCCTTTCCCACGTGGTTTGTCACTGCTGTGACTCTGCTCACACATGATTTGGGCTCTGCCTTTGCTTTCAGAAACTGAGTGTCTTGTGTTGACTGGTCTTGCAGGAGATTTTTGTGCCACCAGGCAACATCAGAGTCCCTCTATCCTCTTCTTCCTCATCCCTGGAGGTTCATCCCTGGGTTTTTTTGGGCTGACTTGCATGACTATGCACGTTTAAAATGTGTGTTATGAGGAAACCTGGAATTTCATTACAGGAAACCCTATAGAAGCTGTGCTCTCCTGACTTTGGCCTCTGTTATGTGTCCTGGTTTGAAGGACAGGTGTCTGCCAATAAAGGCAGAAGCTTTTCTTTGAAATGGAGAATGTAAACCCCCTTCCTCCAAATTATTATTATAATTTTGAAATTAAGGGGCTCTCAGGCAAAGATATGGGAATTAGTAATAACAGTTCTTTACTAGGAAAATTAAAATAGAAATGCAGTATTACACAGAACAATCCCAGCCCTGCCAGAGTCAGAATCCAAGCTGACACCCGTCAGTCAGTCAGGGTGTTGGCACAGTCCCATTCAATGGTGGCTGCATCCTCCTGCAGTGGCAGATGTGGTTCAGCTGGAGCAGTGCTCCTGGAGAAGGTGCAGTTTCCTCTGAAGGTCCAGGGATGATGTGGAAAGGTCTGGTTTTCCTCTGGAATCCAGTGGAAAGAAGGTTCCTTGGTGTCCAAAATCTGAGTTTTTATCTGGGTAGGAAAGGCTTGGCTCCTCCCCTGGCTGGAGCATCTCCCAGTGGGATGATGGAATTTTATCAGTCATGCCCTGGGACTCAATGGCCATTAACAGGAGATATCTCCTGGAGGGAGGATGGGCTGTGGGAAGATAAAGATGATTGCCCCAGCTGGTTTAAAGATGGCCCATGAGCAGATAATATGTGCCAGGAGATCAGGGTCAGTGCTCCACCCAGCTTCAACAGATGGTGACAGAATTCACATTTCTGGCCACATTAACCCAACACATATGCAAGATCTCAATCTTCTCCTAAGCAAGGATATCTTCCAGCACCAGGCCCTAGAGCAGGGAATGAGGTCCTGTGAGAAATCTCAGCAGTGGCTTGTCACCCACAGGGACCTGAGCAAGATGACTGTGGGCCAGAGACAGGTGGGACAGGTCTGAAGGGGAGGAAATTTGTGGATCAGACCCCCCAGAAATGTATGATTATGGGGACTAGACTGAGCAGCAGAGGTTTTGGGACATCTGCACAGGGCTGGGTGAGGGCTGCCTGTCCCCAAAGCTGCAGGTCACAGGAGAACCCACGTGCCCACATCAGCCCAGTGTCCTCACGTTGCCTTCCTGCTGCTGCTGTCCCCCCAGTGATCATGGACTCCAGGCAAATAGGATTCCTATACTGTTCTGGAGCCATCAATAGCCCTCAGTGCTGTCCTCATCCTCTGAAACACGCTCCAGTGGTATTCCATCAGCACAGCTGGCATCGACTTTGCTGGGAACATGAACCTATGGACAATAACAGGAACAGGCTGCTGTGTTTTAGAGCAGAAGGGGGATGCTCAGAAAAGCTCAGCAGGCTGCAAAAGAAGGGAACTTTAATAGCATGTGCTTTTTGATTAACAAAAAAAAAAACAACCAGCTGAGGACAAGCATCCTGAGATGAGTATGAAACTGCAGTGGGTGATTCACAAATCCAGTTTTAGCAAGCCTAAGTAAAAATGCCAAGTATGGAAAACTGAAAAGCATGTATGGAGAGAGCTCATGATCTAGTATCACAGCCTTTGTTTCACTTCCCACTCTTTCACTACTGCATGGAGTAAAAGGAAACATCAAAATTCATCCTCAGTGCATTGAAAGCTCCTACTGCTTTCTATGACTCAGGCCAACTTTCTTACCTTTCATGTTTGCTAATAATTTTTATTTTTTATCTTTTCCTCTCTTGTCTGTTCTGGTCAATAATAATTGATTCCCAGAATAAGAAGCCTCAATACCTGAAATAGCACTCCTGGCACATCACAAGCCTTTGGCCTCTGTTCAGCCACAATTAACATCATCTGCCCAGTTACTGCATGCACCAGTTGTACTGTCCAATATTCTGCCAGTCAATTTTAGCAGCTGTCAGTCTGTCAGGAGGCTGGGCTCTGCTAAGAGCAGGATTTCAGCTCTATCTGAACTCCATTGACTATGTTTTATTGCTTTGATTGCTTTAATAAAGCAAAGATTTAATAACTGGGCAACAGAGACTTTCAGAACACACCCATTTCCCCAGAAGCACTTACTACCTGCCTCAGTAGCCAAGTGAAGATATTGCCTGGAGTAATTTTATTTGGGGCAGAACCCAGGGAAAGTGGGTGTGAGTGTAAGTGTAGGTCATTTCTTGAAGTGACCACCATCATCCTCTCTGCCACAGAGCCCCTGATGCTCTGCTCAGGAGTAACAAGGCTCCTCACCAGCACGGAAAGCTGCAGGCTGGAGCCTTGCAGTGTCCATGCACCAGCAGGACCAGACCCTGCTGTGCTGTCCAGCCTGTCCTGGTGCTCCAGGCTGGCATGCCCTGACCTCTGAGCGAGAGTTACAGCCTTGCACAGCCTGGGATCTGCCATGGGATTCCCCATTTCCAGTGGCACAGGTGTGGTGGCACCTCCAGTGAGGGATTTCCCCTTCAGCCTGTCACACAGTGCTGTGACAGTTCAGCAATTCGAGCACTTGAAAGCCAAGGCTGACAAAGTGAGGCTGCAGGCTTCATTACCTCCTGGCACTTACACCTTTCAGAGGAGTCATTAATTAGATGATGGCTTGTTATTTTTTCCTCACTGAACACACAGGGCAATCTGGGCAGGGAAGACTCAGCCCCCCTTCCTCCTCCCAGCTGCCATCCCAGGTGACACATTCCTTATTTCCTGGGTCACCAGCCTCCAGGCTGATCTGTAGGCATGCACACCCCTCCTGCCTGTGATGGGTGGCAACAGAAAATGTGCCTGAGAATATGGAGTGATTGTGGAGGAAGGAAAATCACATTTCCAACACTCAAGGAGAGGAGAAATTTTACCTTGATGTCCCTGTTCATCTGCAAAATGCAAGTTTCTTGTTCCTCCTGGGTTTTGCCATTAGGTCAATCTCCACCAGTGGCTCTGAGCCCAGAGGCTGTGTGGCTCTTTCCTGGGGGATGCAGGGCTGGGCAGGGAAGCTGCCCCTCTCCACACCACTGCTGCCCACTGCCAGCCCCTGCAGCCACCCCATCAACACCAGCAGCCCCTGGACAAACCATCCCCACTGCTTGTTGCTGTTCCTGGCTTTAGGAAGGAGAGTCTGGCTGCAGCAAAGCACTTCATTTCTGTGGCAGGTTCAAAGCCTCCCCCACAGCCACTCAAAGGAACTCTGAGCTGCTCTGAGAAAAGGGGCACAGCACTGGCAGAAGCATTCAAACCCAGTCCTTTATTCTCATGTCTACACTTTCTTTTCATTCCACCCACACTTTCTTTTTTCACTGGCAGCAGAGATACTTTTCAATGGCTGTTTCCCCCAGTAAGTCCACTAGGAACAAGATTTTGATTTAGAGCACAGCAACATGCACCCAACAGAGGAGATGTGGGTTTGGATTGGAAGCAACCTCGGGGACCTCAGTCACAAGGACAGACATCCTATAAATGCACATTTATTGAAATGGGACACTCCTCAGGCAGAATGCTGCTGTTGAATTCTTGAGTGGTTTTCTTTCAGAGGCAGTGTGCTGCCTCTGAATCCAACAAGACATCAAATTAGGATTCCTGGGTTCCATTTCTGGCCTGCCACTCACCCACGATAAGATACAGGGCAAGTAATTTAACATTAAAATTCTTACAGGGCAAGTAATTTAACATTAAAATTCTTCAGATTACAGAGTTTAAATATTGCACAGGGGCATAGTAAGACTGATGGGAAGTACTATAATGGTATTATTAAAGTGTTTTCTAACTGCAGAAGATGCTGGGAGGGCCATGACCTGCAAGTCCTGATGGACACAGGAGCCTTGGGGAAAGTTGTGGCATGGGATTGTGTCACTGAAGGCAAAGGAAGAGCAGGAATAGAAATATGGGATTCTCTGCACTGGGGCTGCCTGGTGTGTGTGGAAGGGTGGGGGGATGAAGGAGAGATGGGGAGATGGGATGGAAACAGTTGCACATTTTGTAATTCCAGGTCTGGCTTCTGACCTAACAGCAGGAACATCTGACAGTCAGTAGGAATTTTGGCACAAGCTCTGCTCACTTAAACCTAATATAAGCTGGTATAGTCCAAAAAGCAGTGCCCATTTATACCACCCCAGGACCTGCCCAAATCTGGGCAGTGTTCTGCCTAAATCCAGGCTCTTACACTCTTACATTTACAGTTGTTATCATCCTGCAGCAACACTGAATTTTGAGAAACCCCTTGCTCTCAGCTCACACACGTTATGCTCCACTTCTGAACAGCTCTTAGGTCTCCAGAGCTTGCTTGCTTTATCAAAAAAGACCAGGTATTACACAGGAGTAGAGAAATATTCCAGTTCACAAATCAAATCAGATAATTGAAATTACAGACTGTGCCTTAAAATTAGCCCAGTGCATGCCTGAACAGGATTCATATCTCACTGGGAGCTAACCATCCTTTCTCTTTTTTCATTTTTTTCCCCTCTGCTGCTGTTTGCTTTGGAAGGTGATCTTCAGTAAATACTGCAATTCCAAAGATATTATGGACCTTTTCTGCATTGCAACAGGGTTACCAAGGTGGGTCTATCATTTGTGACATTCATTTCCCTTTTGTTTCTTTCTTTGAGAATAATTTAAAGACAGGATCCAAATTATTTATTTAGCTGCTATTCAGGCTTGTTTCTCATTCCAGCCTGCTGGAAGAAGAAACTGGGGCAATCAAGAGCTGGAAAAGTGTGGAGGTGGGGAATTGAGCCACCTCAGTGTTGGCTGCACATGAGGAACAGAGTGGAATAGAGTAGGACAGAGGAGAAATAATCTAAAATAAAAGCAAGTGAAGAAGCCCAGCCCTGAGTACACACAAGTTGGGCACACCTACCACTTATATCTCAGCACTACATTTTTTGAGTGAAATGTTTAGAAACTGTTTTTTTAGGGGAAAAAATGGGGCCAGCAAGAAGTGTTGCTGCCAGGTAATAAGTTTTCTCTTTAGGTGTTTTAGAATCTAATTCCAGGTGTGGGATGGTCAAACACAAAGCACCCCATCTGAATCATTTTATTGAGCTTAAATATCTCCAAATCCATTTCCCTGGCCACATACAGATCATGCATCCATCATCCATCCATCATCCACCCAACATCCATCCATCCATCCATCCATCCATCCATCCATCCATCCATCCAACATCCTTCCATCCATCCATCATCCATCCACCCATCATCCATCCATCCATCATCCATCCATCCATCCATCCATCCATCCAACATCCTTCCATCCATCCATCATCCATCCACCCATCATCCATCCATCCATCCATCCATCCATCCATCCATCCATCATCCATCCATCCACCCATCATCCATCCATCCATCCATCCATCCATCCAACATCCTTCCATCCATCCATCCATCCATCCATCATCCATCCATCATCCATCCATCCATCCATCATCCATCCATCATCCATCCATCCATCCATCCACCCATCATCCATCCATCCATCCATCCATCCATCCATCATCCATCCATCCATCCATCCATCCATCCAACATCCTTCCATCCATCCATCCATCCATCCATCCATCCATCCAACATCCTTCCATCCATCCATCCATCCATCCATCCATCCATCATCCATCCACCCATCCATCATCCATCCATCATCCATCCATCCATCCATCATCCATCCATCCATCCATCCATCCATCCATCATCCATCCATCCATTATCCACCATCCATTCCCTAGAAGAGGGAATCTGCTGTCTGCACAAGGACCTCGAGCAGCACAGGTTGGATCCAACAAGGCAAATTCTTTATCAGCTTTACAATACAGGAAAAGTGCAGGAGAAAAATAATCCAATCTTTTAATCATGGTTTTATTGCATGACTCCAGCTCTGGGGATTGAAAGATAAAATTAATTTGCATAAGTTGCTTGGCAGAATTAATGCCCTTTGTTGTTAGTTCTATTTCCTCCCATTTGACCTTAGAGAGGTTAATAACTCTCATTTTCCTATGATGTCAAATATTTCCACTCCATCACCCAGGAAACTTTGTTCAGCAGTTTTAATCATTCACAATCAGGGTGTTCTCTGCACATTTGGCATTTTATTTTCATCAGAAGATTTTCAAAGGAGAATTGCATTTCAACCAGGATCCTGGAGCCAAAGTAAACCTCCAAGGTTTACATCTGAGCCTATGAGATCACCTTTAACACAGTATTTAAAAAGGAAAATGATCCCATATTCAGCAAGATATTTGTTTTGTTTGTTTTGGTAAATGAGTAACTAAATAATTTCAATACATTCATAGCACCAAAAGTCATTTCTATGGTATGAGTCAATATGTACCTGCTGAGTCAATGTATCACAAAATACAGCTTTTTAACAAAAATTATTATTCAGTGACTCAAGAGAATAAATGAATTAGCAGGGAGCAAGGTCTGCTCTGGGATCAAAAATCACACTTCACATTTTACAGGGGTGAAGCATCAAGCCTACCCTGCCCTGGGCTTTGACTCTTTCTGCTCTGAGGTAACAGAGGCCAGGAGTGAGGAGAAAATATTCATTTGCAGGAGAGAAGGTGGCTCTGCATCACATGCAGCAGCACAGAATTCCAGCCAGCATTTCTGGGTCAAATAATCCTCCTTGGAACTTGCTTTTCAGGAACACGACCATCTCCCTTCTGACAGCAGACAACTGCATGGTGTCCATTGACCCCACGATGCCTGCAAACACAGAGAGGTAAGCCCTGCTCACCTGCTCCTCCAAGGCTGGCTCAGCCCCAGGGCAAGGGGGTTGGCACTGAGAAATGCTGGCCCAGTGCTGGTTTGGAAGATTTTTACCTGTTAAAGCAGGACTAATTGTCTAGGGAAAAAAAAAAAAATACTGCTTTTAGGTGTTTAATGTAGAACATGTGTTCCCATCCCTCCCTGTTTGCTGTCAAAGCTCTGAGCTCTGTTGTTGCCCCACTCCTGATTGCTCTGCTAGGGCACAAGCAGCAGATTACTTGAGAAGCAAACAGCCTGAGATGAGTTTAGGTCTCTTCATTGCTGGCTTTGGCCCATATTTCATTATGATTTATCACTGCCATTGCTGTGATTGATACTGTGTGCTGGAGCCCCAGCAGCTGGGAGGGAGCTCCTGCACAGGACAGGGCACAAACACAGAGCAGAGATTGTGGCTATCCCATCCCTAGAGATGTTAAAGAGCAGGCTGGACAGGGCTCTGAGCAACCTGGGGTGGTGGAAGATGTCCCTGCCCATGGCAGGGAGTTGGAACTGGGTGATTTTAAAAGTCCTTTCCATCCCAAACCATTCTGTGTTCTAGCATTCTGTTTCTAGTAAATCACAGGGTTGTGTGTTCAGAAAAAGTGCCCATTGCTTATTTAAACTCACAGGTTTTAAGAGAGCTTAGAATATATTCAGATATTTTTTCCTGTTTCTCAGGGAGTATGGATGTGAACTGCAAACTGCATTTTGAGTGTTGCTTACATCAACCCTCTGTGACTCTTCCAGGTCTCCATACAAAGTGATACCAGTTGTGACTGAGCAGCCCTCAGGTAAAATGACCCTTTTGAACTGGATCTAATAAAGCTGAGTTAACTAAGCTGGATTTGCAAACATTTGCATGTGGAAATTATGATGCAAAAACCCAAAGACGTCAGTGTTATGGTTGTAACTGCAGCAGAATAAGAAGTGTTTGATCACAGTGTTCTGCAGGAAAACTTTAAAAATGTGCCCAAATTTCAATGAATTTGAGGATCAGGTGAATGGCTGAGTCCAGTGCCTTGCTCTGGTCTGGCCCTGGGGAAAGTCTTGATGGAGCAGTGGGATTTTTCAGACAAGACAAATGGAAGCCTGTCCTGCAGTGTTTTGTTAAACCTGCCCATTCCTCAGCAAAGCCCTGCTGGAAAGCTGAGCACAACATTTGAGCCTCCTGTTTTTTCCAAATGGCTGAGAAGAGAACATAATTTCTGTTGTGTGCATGGTAGCTCTAAGTTTGATAAATATTTAAATTCACCTGACAAGATTAAAGAGGGCCTGGGTGAAAGAACACATCTGGAGCACATTCCCAGCCACGGGCAGGGCTGGAGTGCCACTCCTCCCACTTCTCTTTTCCTGCCAGTATCACCATCAGGCCTGCAGCTCTCAGACACTGCAGCAGAACACTGGCTTGGGGCAATTCCTGAGAGCCTCTCGTGGTTTCTCTCACCCTGGAGCCACAGGGAGAGGCTGGCAGGAGCTGCAGCAGGAGAGGAGATCAGCTGGGGACACTCCTTGGGGCAGCCAAATGGGAAGATAGCAGAGACAAAGGGCAGGAGGGTATGATTGTCCTGGAAACACAGAGTGCAAAGCAGAACAGGGGTGAGACAGCAAGCCTGGGGCTGGACAAAGTGGTGTGCAGGGGTGGGTGTTTGCTGGGGCAGCAGAGGTGATGTTTTGGTGGTCCCACCTCATCTTCTGGCTTAGGGTGCTGAATTATGGATGAAAACAGAGTGTCTGACAGCACTTCTTCTTCTAGAAGGGGAGGCACAGGGAACTGAGCTGTTCTCTGAGACATCTGCATTGGCAGAAAAGGGGATGTGGGGAAAACAGAGAGGCAACAGCAGGGAGATTGTGCATGCAGGGAGCAAAGGTGAAGAGAGGGCAAAGAGAACATGGAGGGTAGGGAGCAGGGAAGAGCCTAGCCACAGTGAGATCTGTAACAAGCCATAAACAGGTTCCATGTCATGATTGCCAGGAGGACAGAGTCACAGCCAAGGGACACGTGACTGCAAAGGGGTAGGAGCTGTCTGCCAAACTATTTCCTTGTTGTGACAAACCCTGCTGCAGCAGCATCCCTCTCCTGCACACTGTTTGCATTATCTCATGAGGAAAGGTGGGGTGTGTCCCAGCTGGTGTGAGTAACCAGTCTGCCAGTGCCCCATGGCAGAGAAATGGGGCCAGCATGGCTCCACCAGGGAATGCCACTGAGTTACACCAGCCTGGAAGCTGATTGAGGGGCTTGCTAGAAAATATTCTCCTTTTTGAATGCAGTTTTTTATTCCCCTAACATGAAGCTAACAGTATATTTTAATAGGACCATGGATGACTTTTCACACTCTCCCCAGGCCCTCATTTTTCATCCCCAGCTGCCAGCACATGGCTCTGCTTTGTGCAGAGCACAGCTCACTGTGTCAGCAAGATCTCTCTTCACTCCCTGCATTTCATAAAACAAGGACTTTCAAAGATCTGAGCTGAAAAGGACAAGAAAAATTCTGGCCATAGATTGTCAAAATATAAGACAGAGTCTTCTATGGAAAGAGGAGGAAAGTTGAGCTGAGTGTGATGGAACTAATGTTCCTTGGTATCTTCTTCTCTTTCATGTGGCTTGTCATTAATCTTAAGCATTCCTGACATTTTGCTGACAGGAAGAATAAACAGAGTGGGAAATTGTTCCTCTTCATTAAAAGAAAAAAAACACAGCTCTGTTCTATTCTTCACTTCTCAGACAAGTCTGCCTGCATGATCCTGCTCCCCAAAGCAACTCATCCAAATATGTGCCAAAAAGGGGGTCACCCCAATTTTCACAGTGGTGGGAGGTAATGCACCTCATTTCAGCAGCCTCCCAAGCAGCTGCAGAAGAATGACACAGGGAACAGAGGCTGTGAAAGGTGGGACTGGGAAATATAATCCTTTGGGAGGAAAAATATGAGCAGTGGCTTCTGTCCAGCAGAGGAGATACCCAGCAGAGGAGATATCCACCAGCATCTAAGCAACAGTTCTTCATTTCCTGGCCACAGTCATGGGAGAGGGTTGGAAATAAAAAAAATATTACTATAGAGAGTGTTGGATGCAGCAGCAATTGATGTGCCAGGCGTTCAGCTGTCTGCAAGTGTTAGGATTAGGGTGGGGGTGAGAATCAGGGTCAGGGTCAGGGTTAGGGGAGGCCTGAGCTGGCTGGCTCTGAGCCTGCTGGATCACACCCTGTCCCTCCTCCTATGGCCCTGGACCACAAGACACATGGCTATCCAAGCAGAGCATCACAGCCCCTGTGGCAAAGCCTTTTCTCTGTGGTATTTAAATTTCCAGTCCCTCTGAGTGGGCATCCTCTCCCTCCCAACAGCAGAAGGGCTCTGGCCCCTGTCCTCCTGTGAAGCTGGCTCAAAACTCACAAATTGATGGCTGTGTTGTTGCTCTAATTAGTAGGCTTCAGGCACTTATGGATTTGATGGAGGTGACAATTAATTGAACAAACCCTATTAGCAGCACCCTCTTGGGGGATCAAATTGAAGTCTGTTGCATTTCTGATAATGCAGAGAAAAGAGTGTTGTGAAGGTCGAGTGAGCCTGACCCAGTGTGGTCCTGAAAGGACAGGAAAACACTCACAGGGACTTTCCTGCTGCTCCAAAGGCAGGGCTGCAAAGCCCAGAGGTGGCTGCACTAGAAATCTGCAGGGATGCTTTTTCCCCCTGGATAATTCAATACTTCAGATCTTGTGCAGTTTGGTATTGCTAAAACGACAGAAGCTTGTCACTGTGTATAAATCTTCTTATTCTGGCATGTCTCTCTTCTCCTTTTGGAGTTTTGTTCATGCCTGCAGCTCAGGCAAGACTGAGGAGGCAGAGACTGGGAGAGAAAAATCCTCCTCCCACGTGCTGCTCTCAGTGCATCCCACGTGGATGCATGCACTGGGATGTGGCCAGCTCGGGATAGCTCACCTGATGGGGAATTTGCATGTGACAGCCCAAATTAACCTGAGCTGTGAATTTCATGAATCTGGGGCTCAATATGACAGATTCATGGACGTGGGCTTGTGCTTGAAATTCACCCCTTCCCAAGGCTTTTGTCCACCTGGCTGCTTGTGGGGTTTTTTTTAATTACTCTGACTGCCCTGATCCAAACAAACCACAGAAATTGAAATGCAGACAGAAGCCTGAGGCAGAAGCATTTGTGAGAAACAGGGCAGGAATTCACCAGCCTGGTGCTGGCAAGGAAAGGGAGATGCCCATGCCCTCCCAGCCTTGCTTGGCCACAGCAGAAGGGACAGGGGGGTGGCTTGGCTGCCACAGAGGCTGGCAGGGTGGCAGAGGGGACACTGGGAGGATGGATGGATGGAGGTGGCTCCCTGGACGTGATCCCAGAGGGTGAGAGGCTGGAGGGAGAGGCAGGGCTGAGCAGGGCAGAGGGTGGGTCATAAACCTGTGCCAGTGCAGGGTCACCTGAGCTGCTCCTGGTGCCAGCCTGGCAGGGGAGGTGTGCTCTCCCTGCCAGCCTCCCACCCCAGCACAGTGGGAAGCACAGGAAAAAGTGCTGCTGCCATGTTCCCCAGCACCTGCTTCCTTCCCAGAACCTGCTGGAGACAGGGCAGAGCTGCTCCTTCCTCCAGGGTGTGCTGGCCAAGCTCCCTGCTGAGCTTGGCAGAGGCCACAGGGCAAAGAGCAGGAGTCCCTGTGCCTGCAGAGCTGGGCAAGGAGCCTGGGGAGCCTGGCTGGCTGTGCCTGCCCAGCATTAACCATTGCACAGCTTCTGCAGGGATGGGCATGGCTCTAAGTGTCATTTGTCAGCTGTAAAACAGCCAGAAGGTTGTGCAAAAACCTGACCTGCTCAACACCTGCGTTTGTGAACGTTGTGCATTCACGGTGCTGGTGGGAGGTGAGGGGGAATAAAGGGGTTTTTTGGGGGTGCTGCAACAGTAAAGTGCCCAGAGCTGCTGCCTGCAGTAGGATTTCCTTTCCAGAGAGGGAATCACAGCAAAACAAATGCAGCAATCCAGGTAAAAGGTGTGTGTGTGTGCACCTGGGGCTTCCTCCCTGCCCAGAGGTTTAAAAAAACAGAAGGCAGAGGGTAATGAAGGGAGCAACAGCACACCTAACCCTCCTGTTCTACAGAGGAGGGGACAAGCAAGGCTAAATAACGTCAGGGCAATGTCTCATTTTCTTCAGAACCAGGGGTTACCAGAGGTCTTCTCCTCAGAAAGGAACAGGGCACAGAAATGGATCTTTGTCTCTTTAAGATGAGGCGAGCTGCCACTCTTAGTCATATATCTTTACTGCACCCTAGGGTTATAAAAACATACATCTTCATTTTGAAAGTCTTTTATTACATCCATAAACATCAGATTGCAGCTGACTGTTCCCTGGATGAGAATTTCCAAGTACTCCAAGTGAGTTTTGACAGGGGGAGGGAGTGAAAGTAAGATTGTTGGGTTGGTTTTTTTTTTTTTTTTTTTTTTTTTTTTTTTTTACTGGAACAGTGTTTATAGGGAACTTGTCAGTCTCTGGCACGCTCCAGCCACTGTCAGAGGGCTGAGCAGCACTGGAGGGAGAGGACACGGGTTTCTCTGCCTTCTCTGATTATTTTCTCTGTCGGATTTGGTGCCATCCCAGGTGCTGCCCTCGGTAAGTTTTCCTCCTTTCTTAAATAGGACGCAGCGTTTGCTTTGTTTCAGCACTTGGGTTTTGTGAGAAAACTGGAAAATGGGTCTCTGTGAGAAGAACCAATCTCTGTTTTCTCTGCTAGCTGCTCTGCTGGGAGCAGGGTGGGGGATAAAAAAAGGAAAAAAAAATTTAAAAAAAAAAAAAAAAGGGAATTAAATCTGGGACTTTCAGAGCACAGAATGGCTCCAGTTTTAAGACACAGGGGTAACAGGCAAATTGTTTTGACCATCGATGTGAATGCTCTTGACAAGTATTGCTGACATCTCTAATTCCCCAGGAATTGCAAATCCTTTCAACAGGTACAAGAGCTATTATTTAGAAATGAATGGTAAATGCTGGGCTGTGTTTCTATCTGATGTGTTTTGCCTGGGTGATTGCACTTGTGAGGTGTTTTTTCCTCGGGGAGGGACAGAAGTATCTGCAGAAATGCCATCAGGGTGTTCCTGTGTGGGTATAAATAGGTGTTCTGTAATCTGCAGTGTGTTCATGAGTGCACTCAGTGTTTCCCTTCTTGAGCACATCCCCAGTGCAGGAATCACTGCAGCACTTTGGGCCAGTTTGCATTAGCTGGTGGGGGAAAGAGAGAACAATCCCCAAACAGCATCTCAGGGCTCAGCAAAGGTGATTTGTGCTTCTCTTTCTGTATGGACACGCTAAAAGATGGGAAAACATTGCTATCATACTTCTTCCTTCCTAAGGTGTGCTGTCCCTTGAAACCTGGTGTCCTTTTTTGAGGGATTGTTTGCTTTTCCCTGTGCTGGTGGTTGCAACCCTGTGATTAAAGAGGTTTCACCAGGCTGACTTTCCTGAGCTGGGGAGCTGCTGCCACAAGGGCTCCCAGAGCTGCAGGAACTCAGGGAACAATGGGACCCTGACAGGAGCCCTGTGGCAGCTCCTTCCAAGCTGTGTTCTCAAGGGAAAGGGGCTGGGAAACTTGTGCCCTGCTGTGTCCATCCCCCAAACCAGGAAGGGCAGCCCTCGTTCTGCAGGGACAGCACTTCATCATCTCATGCTTGCCTGGGCTTTGGGCAAGGCAGCACAGTCCTTTGGCTCTTGCACCAGCAAAGTTGGTCTCCAGGATAAAACTGAAAGGCAGGCTGGGTTTTGTGTGGTGTCCATGAGCTGTGGTGTAGAGACACTGACTGTGAGCAGGAGCTTTCAAAAGCCAGGTGGGGTTCTGGTGTCCCCCCCAGGATCTGTGAAAGGGATTTCCTCTCCAGAAAGTGCTGCTTTAAAACAAGCCACCTCTCAACCTCCCAAAAACAAAACTAATGAGAAGCCCTGACTGTGATCTGCAGGAAGAGGAAGGCAGGTGAGACAAGGAGTCATTCCCAAACCTTGTCACTCTTCAAAGGACCAAAACAATTTTTTGGCCTCACCATCAGAACTGGAATCCTGGGAACACCACTTTAGAGAAGGGTTGAGGGTGTCTTCTTTCCTTTCTATTTTTTCTATCATCTCTCCTTTCTATTTTTTTTCAGAAAAAGAAGAATTGTTCCAGAATTTGTTGGGACAGATTGCCGAGCAGTTCTCGAGGTAAGAAACTGAACATCATTATTAATTTAAAATGTGATTTCTTTTATCAGCCTGAAGTGAAATTTTCACAGGAGGCAGAGGGGCATTTAAGACATCTTTCAAATCCCACTCTGCCTGCCAAATTTAGGTCTGAGACACATTATTTCCTGCTGACAGCAATACAGTAGCTTAAACCAAAAGCAATTTCAGTGATTATCTTAGATCTAAAAAGGAGATCAAGTAGTAAATGCTCCTTCTTTCTTAGGAAGCAGAAAAAATGCTTTTTAGCTGAGCAGTCAAATCATCAGATTTGTTTCATTTTCCCCTTTATCACCCAAAAATGTCTCTCCTTCGAGAGGATTTCTCAACATCTGTGTAGCTGCTTATTTAATCCCAGCTGGTTTCAATAAAACACATCAGTCCCACCACAGCTCAGCAAATCTCCAGCACAACTTGACAGGGGAGGAGGTTTCAGAGTGTGCAGACACCAAGACGCTGCTCTTGGACAATTGTGAATTATCAATTTAACAATTATCAATTTAACTTTGCTTCCCTGGGGTGGGGGGGTACAGTAGCAAGCCACTGCTGAGAGAGGGGGAGATGAAGTGTTGTAGAGCCACAGCACATTCTCAGGGCCATAAAAAGAAAAAAATAATCACTTGTTAATTTTTCTGAAAATCAACCCCGGGTGTATTTTCTGCTCCAGTGTCAGCATTCCATGGAAAATTTGCTTTTCCTTATGACAAACGTGGCTGGGCAGATCACTCATGGAGACACAAATATGGACATTTCTAGAAGTTGTTAGCACCTAGGGTAGGCAGAGCATTAAATGTGTAACATTAATACATGAGGCTTTTCTTTCCAGGGTTTTTAAAATCAACGAGCTAAAAACGGAAGTAGCCAATCACTTGGCAATGCTGGAGAAAAAGGTGGAATGTGAGTGTCCCTTTATTCCTGTCACAGTGGGAACTGGTGCCTTGTTGTGCCCTCTGACCTGTCCTGCTTCCACTTTCTCTAATCCTTTGTACTGTGGGGTTTGAGCCCCAGAGGATGGGGATGGTGGGAGCCTGTGGTGTGGGGCTGCCAGCATCCAGAGCTGCTCCTGTGCTCCCTCCCCCGAGCTCTGGGGACACGTCCTGCTGTCCCCATGCCCCTGTGGCTCTCCCCACCCACCTCTCCATCTCCTCCTCCCTGTGCCCCATGGCCAGGGGTCTCTGCACCCCCATCCCCTGGCACTGGGAACTGACCCCACCTGGAATTCCAGGGGTGACACCCTCCTGCTGCTGCCACTCCAATCCTGGCACCACAAACAACCACAGTGCAACAGCCAAATTAAATTCACCCAGTCAACGAGCAAATTTCAGGTTTTTTGGGTTGCTTTGTTTCCCCTTGTGCAGCTGCTGGGTTGTGTCAGTGCATTGTGCAGAGCACAGGAGGCAGGGAAGGGATGTGAATGAGGTGCTGCCTCCAGCTGAGATTCCAAAAGCCACATCCTTGAGGATGCTCAGCCTTGAAGTCAGGAGCAGGGAGAGCCTTTCCCAGCACTGCAGCTGCAGAAAGAACTTTCCCACTACGGCTGGCTGGGAAAAAAAAAAAAAAAAAAAAAAAAAAAAAAAAAAAGGAGTTTCTGGTTCATGGAAGAAGTTGTTTTCTTTTAACTTCCCCTGACCAGAAGCCACCTTGACCCTGCAGCTGCTTGGGGAGACTGATCCCTTTGTCAGCAGGGAGAGGAAGAAATTTTTGCTCTTATTTGAGGAGCAGCTGCAGGGAAGCCTCTGCCTGTGGCCACCCCAGCCTCAGGCTCCTGGTGCTGAGGGATGTCCATGGAGGGGGCAACCTGCAGCTTGCCTACCCCCAGGAAGGAGCCCAGGTATGAATTCCAACCTGTCTGTTTGGCTGCTGCTTCTCCCAAGGCTCTGCTGGTTTATTCTTTGACCCAAAAAAATAAAGAGAAAAGAAAAATGAGCTCAGTCACTCTGCATTTTCAGTGAAGCTTCTGACCAGCTCCACTCCTCAGGGCTAGATGCCATGGATTAGAGCAAATGAGGTAAGCTGTGGGTCTCTGTGTCCCCTGGGCAGCCCAAGAAGCAGCTATTGCAGCCAGCCAGGGGCTGCTTTTGGCCTCTGGTGCCCCCCTGAGATCCCTGGCACACACTCTGCCTCTCAGCTCACAGCCCAGCAGGGAGATAACCAAGGCATTCATGCCACTCCTGGCAGGAAAAAATTGAGCACCTCCCCAGTTGTAGTAGTTTAGATTTGTTAATTTTAATATACTTTTTTTTTTTTTTTTTCCTGTGAGATAGAATTAGGAGCAAAAGCAAGGCAGGCTTGGAACTTAAAGGGTGTAAAGAAAGACTTTATTAATAACACAAAGAAATAATAAATTCAGAACAAAGCTTTTAGAACACTTCCTCCTCCCCCCTCTCACACTTTCTTTTCTTTTTTAACAACCACGTACAGAAGCAGTTTAGGTAGTTGTTAATTTAAATAATTTTTTTAGTTTACTTTAGGGAGAGGAGGGTTGGGTTTTTTTTGTTGTTGTTTTGTTTTTTTTTGGGGGGGTATTTTTGTTGTTTGTTTGTTTGTTTGCTTGCTTTGGTGGTTTTTTGGGGGGGTTTTGGTTTTTTTTGTTTTTTTTTTTTGTTTTTTTTTTTTTTTTTTTGGGGTTTTTTTTTTTGTTTGTTTTTTGTTTTGTTTTTTGTTTTGTTTTGTTTTTTGGGGTTGTTTTTTTGTTTGTTTGTTTTTTGGGTTTTTTTTTTTTGGCTACCCAATTTTTCAATGCACAACCAGCACACCACCCCAGCACTTTATTGCTGGTTTGGGGAAGGCAGCCTGCCCAGAGCTGCTGTGCCAGGCAGACTGAGTGAGTTCCCTGCTCCCCAAAGGAGGGTTCTGCCCCTGGGTCCCACTGCTGGTGGATCCAGCAGCTGATGGAGCAATCTGTGGGCAGGAGCTGCCTGTCTGCAGTGCCCCATCTGCTCCAAACTGGGCTTGCAGGCTTTGCAGCAGAGCCCAGCCTGCAGCTGGATTATCTGAGATAATTCCCCAGGCTGTCATGTTCAGGAGGCAAAACCGTGGGAGAGAGGGAGTGTCCACCCTCCCTGCTGGAGCTGGGCTCCAGAGGCTGCTCTGAGAGTTTCACTGCTGGATTCAGCCCAGGGACTCCTTTAGACAGCACAGGGTCTTTCCAGAATCTCTGAAAATGTAATGGGCCCTTAATCAGTGCACATGACATGGCCATTCATCATTTGCAAGACAAATGTGGAAAGAATTGTGCTTTTATTTTGCCTTTTCTCCTGCCTCCTTCAGAGATCCTTTTTCCACTTTCACATGTGCTCTCCAGGATCTCTTCCCCAGAGGGGACCCTGTGTGTGGGGATAAGTGCTCATGGCAGCACTGCATCTGCACCTCTCATGAAATGTTCCCAGTCCCTGCTGGAGACCTCACCAGAGATGTGTTTCCAGGGAGCCAAACATTTTACCTGATTTTTAAATCCCAGCTAAAGCTTGTCACTTCCCCTTGGAAAATGAGTCCTTGCTTTCTCCTGTGGCTTGACTGACTCTGCACAGCAGCCCACACAAGAATAAGGAACCTGGCAGAAAAACCCTTTGCAGTTTTTAAGTACTTCACATCTACCTTAAGAAAATGTGTAAATTCTCTGTTCCCTCTGAGAGATTTGGGATGAAAACCAAAGAGATGCAACATGAAAAAATGCTCAGGGCTGCTCAGAACTCCTCCCTGCAGCTGCCTGCCCCACTTCCCTGGCACTCTGATAACTCTGCCTGCTCCAAATAGGCATTGGCCACCAGTTAGACACCTTGGCAAATGGAATTTCTCCCAGGTGAATGCACCAGGGCAGCACAGGGGCAGCTGAGCATCAGCTGCTGAGCAAAGCACCCAGAAAAGTGCAGGCAGGTATCCAGAATGAAGAAATCCAAAAAGCAGGACAGCAGCTTGTCTGCATCACCACACTGTGATCACCCAAAGAAACTGCCTGTAAGAATGACAGGCAAAAAAAATATAAATGCCTAAATGGGATTTTTAAGAGGAGGGCATCCCTGAAAGCAAACATAAACCAACCCTTTCCCTTTCCTCTCCTAATATGTGCCATTCTGGGCTTTGTTCATACACTTTTCTTTCCCTTTTCCCAGTTCCAGCTGCAATCTTTGTTGTTACTCTGAAGAAGGAAAACAAACCTGAGCTCTCTGCTTATCTCCAGAGCTGTGCCCTTCAAGGCAGGGTTTTATCACTTACATGCTGCTCTCCAGATAAGCGTGATCCAGACTGTGATTTTCTGAGAAAGTTGCTGAATACTGATTTTCTGATTGCACTCTCTTGAGTTCCCCAGCCGTGGCTCATCCTTGCAAACACCGAGTTCAGTAAACAAATGAGCTGTGAAATGATTGCATGTGAATGACATGGACGTAATAAATGGTTCTGTGTCCTTGATCACGCTGACAGTTCAGCCAGGGGGAAAGAAAAGGGAGAATTATTCTCACACTCTCACTGCTCTGGGCTCTCTCAGCTTCAGGGGATGAAGTGCCCTGCTGCATAAAAGGCAATCAAACTTTTTGCCTCGTGCCTCTCACAATTACATGCAGAAGGGAAATATAGGATTTTCTGTGCTGCATGTAGAAATAACCTTTGATTACAGAATTGATTGGCAAAAAGAAGTGACAGGATTTCAATAGTTTAAAAAAAAAAAAAAATCTATAATTAGAGCTGAATTTTCAGCATTTTGCTCTCCCTCCTGCATTCTCACTTTGGTTTTTCTGTATCCAGCAATGCCTCTCAGAGCTCCTTAATGCTCTGCATGAACTCCCAAATTAAAACCTTTTATCTTAATGGGAATTCTAATCCTACGTGTTTGCAGAGCCACGCTTATCATCCCATCATGGGAGTGGGGGTGTTTTTTCTGCTCAGGATTTCCTCTGCAGAGAAGTGAAGGCACCAGAGGAGCTGCCTGCTGCTGTGGAAAAGCTGAGATGTTATAGCAGATATATATATATATAAAATATATAATTATAGCATCTATATAATTCAGAGAATCAAAGCGCTGTTACCTGCACTGGCAGCAGAGAATTCCTGTGGGTTCCCGAGGTCTTTGGCAGCACGTGGGAGAGCCTGTGAGAGCTGGGATAACCCCCCTGGCAGAGCTCTCTGGAACTTTGCACCACTGTGGAACGAGTTCCTGCGACTTTCCACCATGGTAACACCCCTGCTGTTCCCCTCTGTTGGCAGTGGAAGGCCTGAAAGTGGTGGAGATTGAGAAATGCAAGCGTGACATTAAAAAGATGAGGGAGGAAATGGCAGCAAGGAACAGCAGGTAAGTTCTGCCTGGGACCCAACCACAGCAGTAAGTGTCTGGTTTCAAACCCTAATGCAACATTTCCACAGAATTATCTCCTGGGCTTAGAAGTAAAAGAGTGAGGAAACCAATAACCATCGAGGACAGTGGCTTTAATTTACCATTTGAAGATTTATAGCCATTCACCAGTTAAATTAGTTTGGGCCATGGGAATAGAGAAAAAGGTCTTGGGAGTTATTTGTCACCATACAGAATTAGAATTCTTCATCCAGATTTACTGAGAGAGAGAATGGGAAAAGAACTGCACAGAGCAGCCTTTGGTTGGGAACTCGAGTCAGCTCCAACACATTCTGGGAAATTACCAAATAAATGTGCAGCAGCTCCTCTAATTATGATCTCATGCTATTATAAATCATCCGTTTCAAATTCAACGAGAAATTGGGAATTTACTTTCTGATGCAAGGGCTCATTGTGATGTTGAAGCTCAGTTTTGCTGTAATTAAAACAGCAGGAGAAAAAATTGCATTGGGTACGGTGTGTGGTCTCAGCTGGAAAATGCCCCCTGTGCCACTGAAGTGCCCCACTAGGACAAACAAATCATCACTGTGAGGCTGGGAATTCTTCTGGGAAGGTTGCTGGAGAGGAATAGAGCATGCTGCTCAAAATGTGAAGGGGATTTTTCTCAGCTAATGTTGTCTTGACAGTCTCAGGGTCAAATTGTCTGACCTTTAATCAAAACTGTTTCCTACTGGGGGCAATGGGAGATGTGCTAAAAGGTTCAGGTTTATAATCACTCGATTTTATAAATGTTGCCATGTCAGGAGGCACAATGACAATTCATTCCCATGAAGTCCAAGGCCAAATTCAGCTGTCATATTAGCATAAATGCAGAGTAACATTATTAACCTCATGTGTGCCTCAGATTTATCCCAGCAGGGTGGAATGCACTTTGCCCTGTGACTTGCATCATTTCTTTTTGGGGTGTGTGGAGAAATCTCATTAGAAAAATCCAAGCCCAGGCTGGCAGCAAAAGCAAGAGCATGTGTGCTGATTTGTGACGTGAGAAACGTGTATGCCCATGTGTCTTTCCTTCAGCTGTGGCAGGGAGCTGGCAGAGCTGAGCACTCATGCACAGGTGGACAAGGAATTAGGTCCAAAAAAAGAAATTATGGCAAGTTTGTGTTTGCCCAGTTGTACCACATCAGGAAGTACAAGACTGTCCCAGCAACCATGACTAATTCCCATCCCAGATCCTGTCACCTTCCAATCTATATTTTGTGCTCCAAACAACAACCTGTTCACAAGAAAAGCCGGGGTGGGGGGTGTTCCATCTGCTCAGTGCATCCAGCTCCAGCTGGGGTGTCACCTTCACTGAGTGGTGAGATGTGACAGGCTCCAGAAGCCACAGACCAGCAAGGGAGGGTGGAAAGCTGTGGTGAGGATGGGTGTGGGCTCAGCTGGGCTCTGACACCCACCCTGGCTCGCTCTGAGCTCACACTCACAGCTGCTCTCTGGAGCAGGACTCAGCATCCCCGTGCTGCTGTGTCCATATGGCTCTGTCACAGCTCCTCTTGGCTACCTTGAGCTGCATTTCCCTCCTCCCAGCTGCTCAAAAGCTCCTCCTGCTTGCCCAGAATTCTGCCCATGATTATCTGCACTCTTGGGTTTGGGACCCCAAGCAGCAGCTGATGTGGGTACAAGAGGAGAGGATGCTCCTGGGTGGCTCCCAGCAGCAGCTGCTGAGGAGTGAGCTGTGGTTCTTTATTCCCAAGCCATCACAGCAGCCAGGTCACCTGCAGTGACCCCAGCCTTGGGATGCTTCACCCCAGGGTGGCTGAGCAAAGCCTCTCCCCGTGGCATGAGATGTGTGCTGGAACAGAGGCATCCTAGGGAAGTGGAAATGTATTTGCTCTCATTTAGACCTGTCATCCCTTGTGCAGTGTCATGTGCTAGATAATGCATTGTGGTTGCAATTAGGGATCCCATCTAAATTTAATTAATGTACATAAAGAGGTGAGTGCCTGTGTTCCTTCAATAAGATCACAGTGTACACAGCTGTATGGATGTTTGCCTATTCTTATATTTGCTGTTGCATTATCAAATGAGAGAGTGAGGCTGGGCAGCCAGGTTATAAAAGCACAGTGAACTGTGCATCTCTCTGTTCAGAAGAGCAAGCAGCTCCATTTGCATCCTCCTCAAATTGCTTTTTTTTTGCTTAACTGCTTTTTGCACTCACCACTGGCAGATGCTAATAGCATTATGGTGTCATTTAAAATCATGATCATTTGCAGATACAGTTTTACATTTGTGAAGGTCTGATGCATCCTGGCTCTGGTGTGTTCCTCAGTGTGCTGGGATGAAGGCTTCAATATCCTGCTACAGCTGGGAATTAGAGATAGCTGGCTGACCCTCAGCTAACCCTGGCAGTCAGCTCCAATTAGGGCAAGGAATGCCCCAATCTCACTATTTTTATCCTACTAATACCCCACACAGTGGAGTTCTGAGGAAACAGCTTTAGAGACGATTAAGACAGCTTTCCATCAACTGAGAATCTTCTTAAACAGGGAAGGAAAGGGCAGCTGGTTGAAGTCAGCTGACCACCATGAGCTGTAAAATGACATAACTTTCACAGGATTCAGACACTGCCACCAGAAATGACAGCAGACATCAATGTTGAGAGGAGAAAAGAGATCTGGATTAATTCTCAACAGAGAAGAGAATCACTCAAAAGAGATACAATAATCAAAAATGCACAAACCGAGTTAATGGAATGCTTTGCTTGGCTTCTTCTGGGAGGTTTCTTTTTGGTTCCTTTGGCAGGGGGCTTGAAAACTGAGAGAGAGTAATCCAAATGTTAGGACTCCAGGGATAAATCCCTGGAAGTGCTCAAGGCCAGATGGGATGGGGCCCTGAGCAACCTGACCCAGTGAGCAGCATCCCTGCCCATGGCAGGCTGGGTGGGGCTGGATGGTTTTTAGGGTCCCTTCCAACCCAAACCATTCCATGCCTCTAAAAATGCAGAATGCAAGAAGATCAGCCTCACATGAGAGTTAATAAAGCCCATGTGGAACTACCTGGGAAAAGCCCTGCAAGGCCATCAAATCCAACCTGTGACTGATCCCCACCTTGTCACCAGCCCAAGGACCCAGAGTGCCACATCCAGACCTTCCTTGGACACCTCCAGGGATGGGCACTCCAAACCTCCCTGAGCAGCCCCATCCAATGCTTGGCCACCCTCTCAGTGAAGGAATTCTGTCTGAAATCCAACCTGTCCCTACTCTAGCACAGTTTGAGGTGATTTGGGAGAACCTGACCATCACCTGGCTGCACCCTCATCAGGGAATTGCAGAGAGTGATAAGGTTCCCTTTTGGGCCTCTGCTCAGATGGAAAAGCATCAGCTTGGCTTTTCCATCTGCAGGGGAAAGAAGATAACTGGCAGTGTTAATAACCAGGCAAGTGTTAATTACCTGTAATTGCTGGCAGTGGCTCCCTCTCTCCAGGATCAGGGAGCCAGGCAGAGCTGTTTGCCAAGTCTGTGCCTCTCTGCTGCAGTCCCATGTGAAAGGCAGCTGGCAAAGAGCTCTCACCATCACAGTGGAAGCTCTTATGGGCTGCAGCAGGGCTCAGTGGGTGCCTCCAGCAGGAAATCAGCCCGCAGCCAGGGTGGTTCCTGGTGGCCCTGGAGAAGGATGCCAAGGACAGCCAGCTGCTCACTTGGTGACTTGGTTTAAGAAGTGGTTGGGTATCCATGGATACATGCCTGGACTCAGATGCTTCTCTCCTGGATGCAAATAGACCCAGAAAAGGCAACACAGGTGTTGCACAAAGGGAGAAAATCCTAAGGATGATCACACTTTCAAAGCATTTGAACAGCACTGCATTAAAAAGGGAGAGGTTGTGGGGTGGGGTTGCTCTTTGAGGGGTGGCTACTGGGAGCCCAGAGCACTTCTGGCACTTTATTTGAGGCACTGTGCTTCTGTTCCCTCAATGTTAAGAGATGAATATTTCATTTCAGGACTAACTGTCCCTGCAAGTACAGCTTCTTGGAAGAAAGCAAGAGGCCAGCTCCCCGGCGGGATGTGCCCTCCTACCCAAAGGTACCACACAATCCCTGCCCCTCCCACGTCCCTCCTGCACAGCTGCCATCCTGGCAAGTGCTGCTTTACAATGCCTGACTCCTCAGCCATTCATTCCTGGTCATTCTAAATCCAAGGTCTGATCCAAAACTCCTGTGAGCCAATGGAAAAAGCTGTCAGTTGCCCACAGTGACTTAAAGTTTAATTATCAGTAATCTTTAATACTTGAAAGCTCATTAGTGTTTGAAATGTTAATGAACATTGTGCATTCATCAACATTTAACACTCTTTTGTCTGGTTATATTTGTTTATTCTCCATGCTCATAGCAACAATCAAAAACACCCTGTAATGCTGTGTTCTGATTGAAAGTAGTGCTGCTGCCTGTTTTCTCCTAATAGATTATTTTTTAATTTAAAATGTAATTTATGGGCATGCTTCACCTAGGGAAACAAAGAGAAAATGCGACATTGGATTCTCTCCAACATGATTCATTGTCCCTGTGAAAATGAGTTAGTGTATTTGCTAGAGAAAACAGTAATGCTGGAAGAAAAAAGTCTCCTGGGCAAACACAAGTACAAATACACAGTGATGAATGAGGCTGAAACCATGAAGGATCTTTGGTCCCAGAGCCAGCAGTCTTTGTCCACAAGAATTATTAAGAGCTGCCAGGTTGTGCCTGCCCAGTGCTCAGCTCAGGCCTTGACAAAACTCCAGCTCACACATTTGTAAATTATGGTTTAACCATGGGCATCTCCTTGAACTGAGCTGAGCATCTCCTGAGCACCAAAGCTGGCTCAGCCACCCCAAATCCTCACACTCCTGTGTGATGCAGGTCCATGACAGGGACGTGGCTCTGTGCACATTTGTCTCCAGAGCCCAGCAGAGCAGTAAATTCTGCTTTTTGTTCTGCTCTGCCTCACAAAAGCAACCTCCACTGAAGCAGGGACTGTGGGACTTCTTCTAATTAACTGCTGCCCAGGAGGCTTGTGCTCCTGACACTAACACAGGATTTTACAGAACAGTTCTAAGCCAGTTTTTTTTCCCTTGATAAGTACACATGTCAGATTAAACTTTGATAGACTGCTGCATTAGTATCTTTTATTAAGAATAAAGGCTATGAATAGTTGCACTGACCAACTGCAGAGTAAAGTGGTAGTTTGTATTTCTGCATTATTCCTAGACCAAAACTCATGGGATTATTGGGTTTTGGAGAATTGCAAAATTTGTTATCAGTTGGATTTGCCCAGTATCAGTTAGGCTGAAGGAAGATGTCAGTGCAACACCAAATCTGTGCTGCTAATTTGCAGTTTGTGCAGAAAGTTACACCAAATGTGCATTGTGTATGAAATGCAAAACTCCTTGCCTTCTGAAGAGGAAAAATTAATCTTCTCTGTTGTTCCTCCTTGGATTAAGTATCAAACAATTTGATGGCTCAGAAATTGTCATTCACCTTCTCAGGAGAGTAAACCCAAACTAGAGACAGCCATGGTAAATGGGCCAACTGGAGCCACAAGGTTTTTGACTCCCAAAACCACTGATCAGTAGGATCCTGAAAAGATGAATCTGTGCAGTCCTGATACCCCCATGTCTTTCAACCCTGCACATCCCTTTTCATTTTGTATACAACCATAACTGGTGAACGAGCTTGATTTTGTTTTAGGCTTCTGAGTGCAATGATCAAAAATCACTTGAATCTTGCAGGCTGACAACCAATTCGAAACTGTGGGCACTCTTGAAAAAACACTAGAAATGAGAGCATAAGTCATCTGAAAATAAACATATCATCCCCAGCAGCTAATTTAGCACTGTAAGCAGAGGCACTTCACACCAGCCCTCCCCAACTGGCAGCTTTGATGCTCTGCAGCCAGGGATGGGTCTGTGCCCTGTGCCTTTGATTCCCTGTGCTGGGTTTAGCCATGACCCTCTCCCTAACACCTTCACCCTCCCTTTTCTCCCAAGTTCTGCCCCACAAGGATCTGCCCCAGTGAGCAGCTCCAGCTGGAGGGAAGGGTGAGGTGGGTTGGGTGGACAGAGGGAAAGATCATCTGCTCTCTCCTTGGGAAGTGTGGCTAAACCCCTCATGAATGGAAGCCTGGGAGCCCCAAGGACATGGCAGTAGCATTCCCAAGGCAGGGACACCCTTGCTGACAGCTCCTGCCTCTCTGTCTGCAGTACATGCTGTCCCAGGAGACCATCGAGGCTCTGCGGAAACCGACCTTTGACGTCTGGCTGTGGGAGCCCAACGAGGTGAGGATGCCACATTAGCTGGGCTGGCACTTTCTGAGAGCCAGAAGAGCCCTCTGAGACAGTCTGCCTCCTTTTCTGCCCTTCCTCTCTCTATTTTTTGATGCCCATACCACACCAGAGATGCAGTGCTCCTTCCCAGCAGATGCCAGGTAGATTATGCTGCTTGTCACACCCTGGCTCCTCTTTATTTGCTCTTTAATCTCTTCCTAGTAAAGTCCCTCAGCTGGTGCACTGTCATTACTGCCACATGAATTCTCTCTTACCACTTTATCTGAACAAATCAATCCCCAGTGAAGTGTGTGCTTAAGCACATCATCCATAACTCCACTCAAATCAATAAAGCAGCAGGCAGGAGTGCAGGCATTGATTCACACCCCTTCAGCTGAGGGGGTTTTCTGCAGTTTGTTCTGAAGGGGATGCAAGGCTGCATTCACAGCCAATTAGTATCTCCTTATTGCTTCATTTTCTTCCTTTCCTTACTGCTATTAGTGTTATCCATGGTTCATCACTTGTACATTGCAGAAGGTTCTGGAAGGTCTGTGTATAAACCTGTAGGAGTGTGAAGGAGAAGGATGTTAAGAGTGGACAGTTCATAATATAATGTAAAACCAGATTTAGCAGATACTAACACATCTCACTCAAGAAAAACATAATGGAGGACAGGACTGGCTTTTCCTCAGGGGAAGGCTTGGGTGGTTCTGGCAGCATCCCCAGGAGGAATTGCCCTAATTGCCTTCTCAGAGGTTGTGCAGGCAGAGTAATTCTGGAAAAGACAGCCCATACCACATCCACAGGAACAGCACATTCCCCTCAGGGTATTTCCTGTGCCTGGAAGAACAGCAGAAGGTCTCTGGTGGCTTTAGGTCCATCCCTCACTCACTGAGGCTGGCACAGCTCCCCTTGTGTGGTCAGAGCTGCTCTGCAGCCACTGCTCCCTCTCCAGCCCCTCTCCAGCTCTGCACCATGGCCATAAATGCCTGCCAGGTCTTTGCAGCAAGAGGGAATTACAGTCTGACAGGTGCACATAACACTGCTGGATTATTGCTGTTCTGACTATTAACAAAGAATGAGGAGACACCAAATCCATTATCCATGGTTTCCTTGGACTGGGGGACAGCACTTCAGCACAGTAACTCATTCAGAGGGCCAGGAAACATTCTGTGGTGGCATGGACAAGGCAAACAGGAGGGTTGGAGATTAAACTTGCCCTGCAAGGAGGAGCCTGCTCAGAAATGAGATTCCACATAAGCTGTGGTGAGCCAAGCACCATATGGGTTTATCTCACCCTCTTAGCTCTGCTTTATGTTTACAGAGAATATTTCAGTTCTGTCAGTGCTTGTTTAGCACTGAGTGTTTGCCCACGTGCTCCGTGTGGGACAGGCAGGTCATAAACCTTGGTCATCATGAGCAGATGAATAATGTGCTCTGCTGCATCTCAGTAAACACAGCTCTGCAGCCAGCCTGGCTCCCCCTCCTCAAGTGCCCTCTCACTTCTCAAGCCTCAAAAGAGTCCCATATTCAAGCTATTGCTGCTGACCAAGAAAGCTAAACATGGAGACTGAGATTCTCCTGTGTTCAGGGCAGATTTGGGACTGAGAGTCACCTCATCACTCACCCAAAGCTCTCTTGGCAACAGCTGCATTTCAAAGGGTAATTCAGCACTTCTGGATAAAGTTCATTGCCTTGGAAAGTCTTTTATGGAACTATTAGGAAGAAGTTTTTCATTAAAAGAATAATAAAGTATTGGAATGCTTTGCCCAGGGAGGTGGTGGAGTCACCATCCCTGGATGTGTTTACAAAAAGACTGGATGTGGCACTGGGTGCCATGGTCTGGCTGAGGTGTTAGGGGAGGGTTGGACTTGATATCTTGGAGGTCTCTTCCAACCTAGTCATTCTGTGTGATTCTTGTGTGATTTCAAAACATATATTCTACCAGGACAAGGGGATTTTCAGCAAAATGCTGTCTGTGTGCTCTGAGCAGAATTCAGCTCATGGCTTTGTCCCTCAGGTCTTGCAGGAAAGTCTCTTCCTGTTTGGATTACTCAAAATCAGCCCTGTTGTTACTCCATGACTTAGATTTATTCCCTGGATAAGGTTTCATTGATTAAATAATTTTTACTGGTGACTTTCTAAGAGCCTAAATAACAGAGAACTAACTAGAAATGCCTCCAGGGCTGTATTTGTGACATTACACTCATCATGCTAAAACCCCTGGATCACTTTACAGTCTAAGAACTGCATTTTCTATCAATGGCCACATTCCATCCCCTGCAGATTTGCCCTTCAGAAATGGGAATGCATATACAGATAAACTCCTGAACTCCAGGAAACCTGTTCATTTCTGACTGGTGGAAGCACCCAAACACTTGAGGTTGTCAATATCTTTTGTTCTCAATTCTTTCAAGCCCAGATGATCAAATGATGCAGGTAAATTACCTGCATCCCCCTTGCTACTGCAGAGCAGGTGTTGTCTCAAAAGAGCTGCCTGTCCTTGCATCTCAGCTATTGGGATCCATAGTTACAGTCTCCATGAGGGGATAATCACAAAACTGCTGCAGTTTTGTAGGGTTATAATGGGAAATCTTTTAAACAAGAAATATGAGCTAAGGTAGCAGAGTTAGGAGCTCACAAAAAGTCATAAAGAAAGAAGGTATTGACAAATGCCTGAAATAAATGTTTCTTTAGGGGATCTCTTATTTTCTGCTGTCATTTTCTATTCAGCTAGAGCCTGATCCATTCCTGTACAGCCAGGGAAAAGCTCCCACTGGTTTCACTGAGTGATAAGACACATCCCAGCTGAACTGGAAAAATGGCAATACTTTTTTTTATGAGCAGGAAATGCTGTGATACACATAAATCACAATTACTGAAGAGTGCTGGTGATATTCAAAGCCCTGCACAAAAACCTTCAGATTTCCTTGCACTGCCTTTAATCATGCAATCTTTGAACACCTTTCTTTCATCTATAGAGGGCTTTGCAATTATTTGGTGCTTGCAGGGGGGAAATTCACTTCACAGGGTGTCCTCAAGGGATGTTCACAGAGCCAACAATAACCTGCCTGCTCCTGGCTGCAGATGCTGAGCTGTTTGGAGCACATGTACCACGACCTTGGGCTGGTGAAAGACTTCAACATCAATCCCATCACCCTGAAGAGGTGGCTGGTGAGTATTTCAAGTTACTGGTGTTTGCCATTTTTCACATTCAAGCATCAATTAATTAGGCATTTAGTCATGGAATTAACATGACTCTCATGAGTAATCCCAATGAGAGCAGTCAGTCCATACACATCCTTAAAATCTGAGTGCTTCAGAAAATGTTTGCATTTTTGTGGTCACAAATTACTCTTTTTTAACTGTTTTGTATTCATTTGCTGAGGTTTCTATTACTGAAAGCAGTTCATTTCTGCTGACTGCTCTTGATACCTACTGCAAATGGAGGCAAGACAAGTGCCTGCAGATATAGCTAAAAAGTGCCAATATGTGCAATAATCATTCAATGTACTAAATCACAGGAGCAGAGAAAAGAGCAAGTCAGGAAGGAAAAGGAATTGCTGAGAAGGTAATTTTCTTTGCTTCAGTCTTTGATGTGAGAATGTTGCAGAGATGCAAAATGTGAGAAAGATGAGATCATACCAAAAGTGAGATGTCTAAGGAAGAAACACTGGAATATTTGAAAAGCAATGAGTTTTCAGGTCCAAGGGAGAGCATAAGAAAGTGTTTGCTAAAAAGCTGAAGAATATATTGGCTTTCTTAGAAAAAAAAAAAAGTAATGTTCCTAGAGAACAGTAGATATTGTAGAACAGTAAATATTTTAACTGTTGTTTAAAAGGCATCCATGGATAGCCTGAGGAATTTTAACTGGTATAAACTTACCTCTGTGTCTCACAAATTGGTTGAGACAATAATTCAAAATGTCATGGTGTGAATTCATCACACAGATATTTCACAGGATTCCTGTACTAAAGACTTACATCTCACAAATCTCTTCTAATTCCCTGAGGAGCTTGCAGAGAGTAGAGGGCACTGGTTGAGATGGATGTAGACTCCTAAAAATCTCACAAAATCAGGTGTAGCTGGAAAAGACAAAGAATAGACTGGGTCCATCACATATTACAGCAATTGCAGGAGGCACAAGGGGCTGTCACTGCTTGGTGACAACAAGGCACAGGGCTGGGCAGAGCCTGGAATAAGGGATAAAATGTCACCACAGGAGGCAGGAGGCTCACCTGAAATTTATTCCCAGTGCTGGTGAAGCATTTCTGGGAAAAAACCAATTTGACTGCATCAAAGGAGACACCAAAAATGATCAAAAGCTGGTAAATCTCTCTCTCCCAAGAAGGCAAATGAAAAGCTGGGTGTTGAGCTTGGACAAGGGGTGGGATGAAACCCAACACAAACAAGGGTAACACAGAGCAGATAAAGCAGAAGATCTCCCCCTCCTGTTTCACAGCCCCAAAACATGGCAAGTGAGGTGATATGTCAACACACACCAGCAGCCCACCCACACAGGCTGCTGCAGGCAGCTCCCCTGGCTCCTTCTCCAGGCAATTTGTCACCACTTACATTTAAGACAGCCTTACTCTGGGCAACAAAAGGGGAGTTTGTTGTGTATTTTCTACAAAGGTAAGACAGGGTGAGGTTTCCTATCTTCTTGCAGAAAGAAATATGGTTTTTAAAAGCCTCAAGGGCTCTGCTCCAAAGGGGGATACTTCCCCAGGCATCACTTGAACTCAAGTGGGAGAGAAAAACCACCTTGTGCTTATCCTGGCTTTCTTGCTCCCACATCCACTGGCTGCAGAAGTCTTCCAGAAAGAGGAGGAGAGAGTGATTAATGCAGCCCAGTGACTGCATCCCTTCAGTGCTGTGAGTCAGGAGTCCCTGGGATGCTCTGGGCTCCAGTGCTGGTGTGTACATTACATCCATGCACTTTTGTGCAGTGCCACAGGTGTCCATGTGTAGGCTGTGAGATTCTCACCACCTGTAAGCCTGGCTGACAACCATATCATGCCATTCCTAAGTCGTTTTGTAATAATGAAATGTGTTTCTGAAATCCTTGCTAAATCTGTGCAGCTTTTGCAATGAAACCCTCAAGTATTGAATAATCATTGAAATACCACACTTCTCTCAACCTCATCCAGAGCTTTGAGGTTTCTCAGAGGTTAGATGATGGGTTAAAGTGTTTGATCCTGATGGGGTGTGAGGACTCCTGAAGTAAATTTCTGATTTAGCTGGGGAAGTGGACAGGAATTCTGTCCCTGTCATTAATTCAGGCTCAGGAATTGAAGGATGTGCATGAGGGCTCTCTGGGGTCCAGGCTCTGCAGGAGGATTCAGCAGAGGGGTCCAGCAGTGCTGCTGACTCTTGGCTGCTTTGTGAGGGACAGGAAAGCAGAGGAGCATTGGAATAATGACCTTGGCATGTGCCAGCCCAGCTGTGCCAGCCCCCCACAGACAGGCTTTATCCTGCCTGTGGAATGAGGGTAACCAGGGTCTGTAGAAAGTTAAACCACACCACAGTGGCTCCTGTGAGCCCATAACAGCTCCACCTCCCCCAGGCTGACTGGTGTAGAAAACCCACCCAGCTGTGCATTCACATCTTCCCTTTGCCAAGCAACACGTCCCAAAATGCCACCTCTGAGCACTGGCAGATGAAATGACAGCCACATTTCAGCCCTCAAGGTATCAGAGCTGCAGTTTGCATTCAGCAGGAGAGGGGAGCAGGGGGGGGCTCTGAGCCCTTTAGAGTCATTTAGCCACATTTAGCCACTGCAAGGCTTGAAATAGAAATTTAGCATGAGAGAAGAGAGTTGTCTCTCAAGGACTGAGATGCAGCTGTGCTGGGATGTTTGCCCATTTCTAGCTGGTATCAGAGGGGATTTTCTGTGAGCTTTACCTGCTGGTGAATTCTTGGAACACACAAATCTCACCCAGGAAGGCAGAAAGTGTCAGAGGCCCTGTGCTGTCACTCTGTCCTAGCAGAGAATAATCCTTGGCCACATAGGGCTCCTTTAAGGATACACAGTGCTTGGCAAAGAGCTCTGCCAGCTCTGACAGCTCCATTCCCTCTCTCTGCAGCTGTGCATTCACGACAATTACAGAAACAACCCCTTCCACAATTTCCGGCACTGCTTCTGCGTGACCCAGATGATGTACAGCATGATCTCCCTCTGCAGCCTCCAGGTACCTCCCTGCATGGCACCACTCCACCCCCAGCCTCACACCTCTCACCACGGGCCACCAGCCAGCTGGCAAGTGGTGGCCTTTGGGGAGGCTCAGCCCCTGGGCACACACACGAGGAGAGGAGTTGTGTTTCCACCTCTCAGCCATCCCATTCCTGACCCCAAACTCCTGCACAGCCCTCTGAGGCTGCTGGGAAGTAACTGCACCTCCTGGATGTCCACAGTTCATATTCTGATGGAGTGAAGCATTTAGGAATGTCAGCCTAACCCCTGCTGAATTATGGTCTGTGGGTATGTTCTTTGTTTGGGACACAAAATGCTCCCACAAGAGGTTTTCTCCAAATGTGTGCTTTTACCTGTGCTTGTCCTGTAGCCTGGAATGTAGTGTATGGAGGACACACATTAGACCTTTATTTTGTCCAAAACTATAGGCATCAATTAATTTCACTGTCTGGATAACCAGCACTCATATATTTATTTCATTTCTTTACCAAACTGTTTTTTCCACTTTAAAAACCCATTTTTTTCCTTCATATTTACACATACCAGTTACTGGCCTAAATCTGTTTTCCTGCCAGTAGCAGTATGAGGAAACATTTGCTTTAATATAAGTCCATGCTATTCAAAAGCTGTGGGAACACAAAATTTAATTTTTCTTGCTCTTTTCCTAACTTTAGTTAATGCAGAATGCAGTGGGAACAGAGCCATCTTCCAGCCCTCCCTTTAACTAATCAGGGTACTCAAATGACTTGTAGGAGACTGTACTAATGTCTCAGTGCTTTTATATGATCTCTGCAGTAATAGCAAGTTTCAAGGAAATTGCCTCCTCTGAGCTGCTGTTATTTAATGCAACAAAGACAAATCGGAGTCATTTTTACTGGAAGGGAAGGCAGATTTCTCTTTCTTGACTGAAGTAAATTCATCTAAGGAAAATTGCTTCATTTTGCTCAGATTTGCATTTCTCTAAAAAGTAAATTGGTCTGGTTTCTTAATTTCTTTGGATAGGGGAAGTAGAAATCATAATAGTATGTTCATGTCTTGTATTTTGCAGGAGAAATTTTCCCAAATTGACATTTTGATTCTCATGACGGCAGCAGTGTGCCATGACTTGGACCATCCAGGCTATAACAATACGTGAGTCAGTTCTCTTGCTTTCTCTCAAAAATGTATTGGGGAGGTAACACTTGTTGGCATTTTTTGGTAGATCAGGTTTTCTTTCTCACATCCAGACCTTTCCCCAAGGCCACACTCACCTGTGGGACAAAGCAGAGCTCAGGTCTGGGTTGGGGTTTGCCAGCTGTCCTTGGTTCTGTAAGGGAAATGGTTTTTTTCAGATTTCTATTCAAACACTTTTCCCCCCCCCAACTCCTGAGAAAACAAGGTGAAATACTTTACAGCTGGTAACAGAGCCATAAATTATTATAATGGAATAATTACACTAAAATGAAAAGGGGGATTTAGCTTACACTTTATTTCATAACTATAAATAATGAAGAGTACTTTACTCTGTTAATTTGATGTGAGGAAATTATTGCTGTTGACCCACAGATACTTTTTGTGTGAAAGAGAGAGTATCTGATTTATTTGTAACCATTCATTAAATAAGGCAGTTCTGACTGGGATCAGTGAGAATCCCTGCATTTGCCATTAGTGGGGGTTGAATTAAACCCAAACATTTCCTTCTGGTTTTGCTCTACGCCGTCTTAAACTAGAGATGTGGTAAAATTTAAAGAAGGCAAAAAAACCTTTTGGTTTTTCTTGAAAAAAAAAAACCTTTTTGAACATCCATCCACTGAGGGGAATTAGAAATGAGATGATATTAAAATAATATCTGTAGTAATATTGAACAAGTTTAAGCCACAGTGACATGTCTGAACAAGTCCAAGCCGTGCTCTGTATCATATGCACCAGCCAAACTATATTTATCTCTTTTTCTCCATATTTTACTGCCTAGCTGTTTTTCTGCATATTTTGCTGTTTCTTCACACTCTTAGCTGTTTTTCTGTATATTTCTTAGTTTAAACAAATATTTATAACAAGTGCACAAAATAAGCCATTTTTAAGTGTTTTTCTACAACTTTTTAAAACCCTTCAAAGCCACTAAAACAAATGGTACTAAATTTAAAAAAAAAACTAAAAAACAAAATACCAAAATTAAAAAACCCAAAATAAAAGCGGGCAGTGAAGTTCTAAACAACCACCAATTATTGTACCTAAAAAATTCGTACAAAGCGTGTCAAAGCATAAAAGCACCACTCAAAAAATGTGTTATCGTGTGAAAAATAACCTTAAAATATATAAATAAAACTAAAAAGTAAACAATAAATCAACTTCTACATAATCATATTAATTTACTGTCCAAAAGTCCCGTTTCTCCCACAAATATCTATTTTCTTTGAAAATGTGATTTAATACCAACTACCAAAAAAAAAACCAAAGCTGCAGTTGATTGAGGAAAGCATAAGCAAGGGGAAGCAGCTTTTGGAGCAGCTGGAGGTGCCTGCAGCTGTTTTTAGTCACGGCTTTCCCTGCCCTCAGCTACCAGATCAACGCGCGGACGGAGCTGGCCGTGCGCTACAACGACATCTCCCCGCTGGAGAACCACCACTGCGCCGTGGCCTTCCAGATCTTCTCCCAGCCAGAGTTCAACATCTTCTCCAACGTGGACCAGGAGCAGTTCAAGCAGATCAGACAGGTAGGGACTGTGCCCCTGCTCACGCCCCTCCTGGGGTTAGAAACCCGCGCGGGTTTCACTGCGCCGCGGAAAGAGCGGCTTGTTCTCCCTGGAGGTGGAAAAACCCCTCAATGGATGGATCCAAGAGGGATTCTTGGAAAGTTTCCACAGCAGCACTCTCTGGAATGTGCTGCTGAGGAATAACGAGTGCATCCTGACTATTAAAGCCTATGACAATTTTGGGGTAGATATTTGTATTGCTGGAGGAGACAATTAGCTCTGACTGGGGAAGGATGAAGCTCTCATGGCAGAAGTTTATGCTTTAAGGAAACACTGTATTAATTTTAAGAGGGGCTTCAAAAGGGGAAAAGATTTGCAACAGCAGAGCACTTGTACTGTTGGAAGAGGCCCTGGTGCACTGGGAGTCATCACAGAAATCTCTGAGGCACTCAACAATGTTACAATACCCATTAGGGCTCTAAGGGCCAAAATTCAGTTTTAATTTCCCCATTATACCTTCCTTATACTGAGTGAAGAGGCAGTATAAGGGCTGGTTGGAGTTCCTGATTCTGCCAATATGTGGGAAACTGGCACAGGCCCAGAATGGACTGTTCTGTATGAAAACCCACAATTTTAAATTAACCATGTGTTTTCCCTTCATAGACCCTGTACAGAAGGAGGACACAGAGCTCCTTGTTCATGTCTGAGAGTTTCAAAGCCCATAATCCAAAGAGGATGGGCACAGCTGGCACCCACATCATGGTTTTTGTCTCAGGGCCACTAAGAGTCAGCAGCAAAACCCACAGTGCCTTCCAAGGAGATGAAAGTGGATCTTGGCAGCCAGAGTGTGGCTTTTAACATCCTCTTGTACAGTTTGCTTTTCTACAATTAGTCAATCAGAAAGGAAAAACCTCAGTGTCTCTGGAATATCACATAAAAACATGATCCTCATGTACCACAAACTCGTTATAACCTTATTCCAGTTTCCTTGGCAGTTCCAAGTCAGAAACTTCTCCTTCCAGCATGAGCAATTCAGTGCATCTCAGGCATTTTGTGTGCAAGACAGACCCTGCTTGGCTCTGCAATAGCAGACTTTGTGAGGAATGTCAAGTTAATATGTGAACATGTTTTCTTTGCTAGGGGATAATTACGTTAATCCTGGCTACAGACATGGCGAGACATGCAGAAATACTGGACTCTTTCAAGGAAAAAATGGAAAACTTTGATTACACTAATGAAGAACACATGACCTGTGTAAGGAGGTTTTGTGGATTGTTATTTTTCTGTGCAAAGCTTGTAGATTAACATTTTTTTGTTTAGAAAGCAAGATTCAATATATATTATCAAAAAAGAATCCTTCCTATATTCTCTGCCCCACCAAAAATCAATTAGAATTTGGAAGTGCTCTATTTAAAATAGATTATTCCAGCTTTAGAAATCCTGAAAAATAAATAATAAAAAATAAAATGAAAGGAAAATTAAAAAATGTACTTTGTTAGGCCTATTCTTATCATCCTTTATTGTGGGGCAAAAAAAAAAAAAAAAAAAAAAAAAAAAAAAAAAAATCCATAAGAGTAAAACCTCTAGTCTCCTTTATTTCCCAAAGCAGTTGTCTTTGATTTCCAGGGAAAAATTTCACTGCCTCTGAGTGCTCCACAAAAATCTCAATGGTCTCTTGTGAGTGAATCTCTTCATGCAGCAGAGAAGTGCACATCCCACTGTGACACATCCCAGTGCTGCAGAGGGGGAAACCAGGGCAGGGAGGGGATAAATGATTTACACAGAGCAGCTGAGAGAGGGGGAAAAAGGATCCAGATCATTTAAGACCTCTGGTTTAATCCTGAAATTGTCCTTTCTGGTTGAACACTGCACTTTAAGGCTGTGGATGGGGGGAAAGGGCTGGCTTTGGGGCTGCAGCAGTGAAGTGTTATCCTCTTCCAGCTGAAGATGGTGCTGATCAAGTGCTGTGACATCTCCAACGAAGTCCGCCCGATGGAAGTGGCAGAGCCCTGGGTAGATTGCTTACTGGAGGAGTATTTTATGCAGGTAAGAGTGAGGGAGACATGCAATTGCACAATTTCACAATTTTCTGCTATTTCCAAGTCTCTCATGTGCTTCAGCCCAGACAGGTTCTAGCTCTGAGCTACCTGGTTTAGTGGAAGTTTCCCTGCCCATGGCAGGGGTTGGAACTGGGTGATCTTTAAAGCCCTTTCCAACCCAAACCATTCTGTGATTCCGTGGAAAGCTTCTATTACAGAAAGTCAGAGAAGGATGCCAGCAAAAGAACCTGCTCAGTAAGCAAGTGGATGCAACTGATTTTTTCTTTTAATCATTAGTAAAGAAGGAGATGTAATTTCTGGTTGAATACCTGAGAAAAATCACTCTCTGGAGAACAATGAAGAAATCACAGAACTATTCATTCTCTTTGAGAGCAGCAAGAGTCATCACCAACTTTCTGAATGCTCTGAAATATTTGACCTCACAAGTCCAGGGGGTTTGCAAAGGGAGTCAGCCACCCTGTAAGCCTGGAGGTGAACACTTTGATGCTGCTGCTGAGCAGGAATAACTGAACATAATTCTCTTTATTCAGATGCTGCTCTGCACAAAGCAAACTGAGGGAAGAACATCACTGTTCTGTGCTATCTTCAGACACCTCTGTGATCTGTATCTCAGGGCTACTGATCTGCTGGGTGCATGGCTCTCCTGGCAGCCTCCTAGGCAGGATTTGTAGGAGCTGAGGGTGGACGGTGGTCAGGACAAACTCAGGTGCTCTCTGTATTCTGAAATTGAAGTCTGAAGTTTATTACATCGGGTGTGGGTGAAAGGGCTCAGCTGGGAGCTGCCAGATGCTGCTCAAAGCAGGCCCAGAGGAGTGAGATAACAAAAGGTGTAAAACAAGGGTGAGGGGTGCAGGGACAAGAGCAAGGGAGTGAGAGGGTGTCCGAGGGTGTAAGAGCAAGAGAGACTGTGGTCTCCTTTTACAAAGTCTTAAATCTCCTTCTCTGTTGAATATTCTACTCTTTCACTAACCAATCTAGCACAAGATACAAATTCTTTAACGTTTATGTACAACCTATAGGAATTGCTACATTACCATGTTTTATTACATTTTTGTCTCTAAACCTTATCTTGGACCCTTCCTGTCATGCCAGGAGAGGGTCTCTGCTGGCTCTTTGGTATGTTTGCAGCAACTGGCATCACCTTAACAAAGGGAGAAGCCCTTCAGGCATCCACATTGCTGTTCTCCAGCCGCTCAGTGGAACGCTGCTTTCAGTTCAGTCTCACCTACACTTTCTATATTCTTAGCATCTTTTGCTAGGCAATCATATCCATAGGGCATCCCTATTTCTCCCTCCCCTGCAAGGATTAATATTTTCCCCTGTGTCTGTTCCAGAGTGACAGGGAGAAGTCGGAGGGGCTGCCGGTGGCGCCGTTCATGGACCGCGACAAAGTCACCAAGCCCACGGCGCAGATCGGCTTCCTCAAGTTCGTCCTCATCCCCATGTTCGAGACAGTGACCAAGGTAGGGTCACCCAGGGCCTGGCACCAAAGAGGGGCAGAGCAGAGCTGCAGGGCTGAACCCCCAGCAGGTGCTCAGCTACCCTGGGAGATGGGGTTGTCAGCATGTGCAGTGAAATAATGCAGCAAGGGCAGGAATGCAAAGGGAAATGCTGATATGCAAAGGGAAATGCTGATATCCTTTCTCTTGCTCCCACCCAGCTGTTCCCAGAAGTGGAGGAGGTGATGCTCCAGCCTCTGTGGGAATCCAGGGACCACTACGAGGGGTTAAAGCAGATAGATGATGCTATGAAAGAGGTAAACTCCAATTATCTCCTTGATACAGTGAGCATTATAATTGAATGAGCCCAACATTATAATTAAACAGCAGCTCAATTCTGAAACAGTGGGAATGCTTGTGGCATTATCCTTATCCTGAGAAACACATTTATTACACCTGGCTGGAGAGAGGTGTGTGCCACAAGCAGTAAAAACCTGTCCTTGCAGAGTGCACACATGGACATGGGGAAGGAGCTGCTTGCAAGGCACAGAACCCAGGGATAACCCCCTGAAAGCACAGTGGCAAACACCTCTGTCTGGAGGGATCCCTTGGGAAGGAATTTGCCTGGGTTACACTGCAGCAGAATGTTCTGGGGTTGGTTGGGCAGTTCAAGGCTCTGCAGCACCAGTGCATGAGTTTATTTTCTGGGAAGGAACTTCCAGCCACGAGTGTGTCATCAAGGATGTGCTTGGCATTTTATGAGGAATCACTCTGCCATGCAAAGCACCCAGGAGGATTAAACACACAACCAGTGAGGCCCTTTTATTGCCCATTGGGGACTTTATGTGCAGAGCATCTCTGGTTCTGTGAGAGGAGGTGGGAATTCCAGGTCAGTGCATTTGCTGTCTCAGCATGTCTGCAGTGCCTCGGGAGCCTGGCAGGGCAGAGAGCAGTGCCAGGGCAGCACTCAGAGTGCTGGTCCAGCTCCCTGCAGCTGGGACAATGGCCCTGCACTCCTTCCTTGCACACCTCTTCCAGTGCCTCCTTTCCCTGCCAAGATCCTCAACAAAACCTGCCCAGACAGCATCACAGAGTAGGGAGTTTTCTGACATGAAAAAAAATCATCATGTAGGCAGAGTACTCCATGATCAGCCACTCCATCATTAAAATAAGTTGGGAAGTGCCCTGGAGCACCAGTGCTGATATTGTTTGATGAGTGGGTAATGAAGGCTCCTTCACTTGATCATCCATGAGTGGAACAGGAGCTTTGCTGTAGCTCCATCTCCTCCCAAGTGCTTTGGAGGAACAGCCCCTCAGCAGCTCAAGTACAGAGGCTAGTTGATCAAAGAGCACTAAATTTTAAAGGAGAACAAAGTCTTTTAGGCATTTTTCCATTTAGACAGGAGCATTTCTCAAACAAGGGCAAAAGAGCTCAAATACAACTGCCAGACTTTCTGAGTCTTATTCATCTTCAAAGTTGAGCTGAGATTTTACTTCTGCTTTACAAAAGCTGTCAAAATAGCATTTTTATACAAACTGATGGAGCTTTAATTACAGTGCATTGGCACAAGAGGTCTTAAAAATAGGAGCTGCTTGAATTCAGAAATATCCTGAAACAAGAGGACTTAATTAATAATTTGAGAGCCTAGTACAATAGCTGATGAGAAAGACTGAGCTGTGTTTGCCCAGGACATTCATCCAGAGCTGTTTGGATGAAACAATGCCTGTGATATTCCAAGCTGCTGCCTATTATTTCCCAGGAAATGTTGCACATGCCTTGTGGGGAGCTGAGCATGGGACTCTCAGCAGCACTGCAAAGCAGCACTGTGAGTGTGAGTCAGGGGGGATTAATCCTGATTTTCTCTTCACTCCAGCTGCAGAAACAGAAAAGTGAAGGTCTGACGTCCAGCAGTACTGAAAAGTGAGATGAAACAGCCTTTGAACAAAAAAACCACGAGCCCTGAGGCTGCTCTGGTTTGAGAAATGCTGTATTTGCCAAGCAGAGGCAAAATCCAAGTGGGACCATACAGGGAGAGGTGGCAGGGATGGATCCACAGCCTGAGCCAACTCACAGAGGAGCTGTGACACCACGGGCTCCCCAGACTCTGGCATCCCCTCCACAGCCTCCTGCAGGACTCTCCAGGGTCCAAAATTCTCACCACAGCCTCCTGGCAGGATCCTCAGGCTCCAGAATTTCCACCACAGCCTCCAGAATTCTCACCACAACCTCCTGGCAGGATCCTCAGACTCCAAAATTCTCACCACAACCTCCTGGCAGGACTCTCCAGGCTCCAGAATTCTCACCACAGCTCCTGGCAGGACTCTCCAGGCTCCAGAATTCTCACCACAGCTCCTGGCAGGACTCGCCAGGCTCCAGCATTCCCACAAGAGCCTCCCAGCAGGATTCTCCCTGTGGACACTGCACAGGCTGCAGCAGATCTGCCTTTTTGGTGACCACAGTCTGCAGAGACAAATCAGAGTTTAGCCAAGGAGCCTTTTCTGGGAAATGATCCACTGGCAGCAGGAGTTGTTTTAGTCAAGATACTCCCCACATGTGTACAGCAGAGTGCTAATTACAGCATAGCTCACCAGATGCTCATGCACTGAAAAGGGGCCTGGCATACATTTTTGTTTGCCTGGTAGGCCCTAATGACACATTTCTCCTCATTATTCTCTGAATTTTATAGTGTTCACAGTACATTCAGAAGTCCAACATAGTGGATGCAATTTTCCTTTTTTTTTTTTTTTTTTTCTTTTTTTTTACACTAGAAGAAATCAGAAGAAACATTAGTGAGTTTGCCAGGGTTGCTTTGTGGCCTGGTGCAGCTGGACACCATGAGATCCTTCAGCACAAGCAAAGAAGGGAGCACAAAGCTGAAAAAACACATTTTTATCCTTGTTGATGCAAAAAAAAAAAAAAAAAAAAACAAAAACAAGAGACAACTTCAAAGATGTACAGATTTTTTTTTCTTTTTTTTTTTTTTACTTTTAAACCGATCAGCTAAATAATATATTCTTCTACAGAAATGGGTGGTACTGTTTCATTTTGTGTATGTGCTCACATGAGAACTGTGGTTTTGCTTGGAGGAGAAGCCTTAGAATTATTCCTGTGATACATCATGAGGAGTTCAATTCCATTGATGGTTTTGTGATGGTTGGGAGCCAAGCTGTGCCTGGGTGTTGCAGCTGTGTGAACAGCTGGATTGGTTCCTGTGCCCACCTGGAATAAATCCCCAGCAGGAACCAGCCACAGCCAAGCTGCTCACCTGGCTCTCCCAGCTGGGACAGCCTGTCCTCCCTGTCATGTGTGGCTGCTGGGAGCAGCTCCAGGCATGGACATTGCTCAGGGTCCCCTTGGCTCCCCAGCTCTGCAAACCCAGAGCTGCTTTGTGGACCAACCTTTCCCCCACAGCCCAAAAACACTTCAGGCAGCTCAGCCTCTCTGGCTTCTCTAGGACCAACCCTAACAGCAAATCCTGCTTCCTCTCTGGAAATTCAGGTTCATTCTCCTGTTTTTCTGCACATTAATCCTGAGTTTAACTCTTGTTTCTTCCCCAGTGCCATTTCTTGTGTTTGGTCTCTTTCATTAGAACACAAATTGTGTTATTTCAGTTATTCTCCAATCTCTCAGGGAAATCCAAATCACCTCAAAACTTCCATCCCTCTATTCTGTTCCTACCTGGAAGTTTCTAGAGAGCCAGGACAGACTCTCAGCTAGTTCTGTCTGCTGGTGCCTCCTCCTTTAAACAGCTTTTTGTGTGTGGTTTTGGGCTCTGATCCCTGGATCTGCACAGATCCCAGGGAAAAGAAAAGATCCAAGCACAGGGTCAGCTCCAACTCACACAGACATCTTCATGAATGGATGAACTACACCCTAGTTTTGATTAACCTCCAACTTCTGATGCTTGAAGGTTGAAACTGAATTACATGGTTTGTGCCCTTTTTCTTGACTAAATGTTATAACCCAAAGTATGTTGGATTGTTGGAGCTGGGCTGTTCTTCTGTGGAATTCTCACTACTTTTGCAGAAGTAAATTGAATTTACTGTCTCCATTCAAGCAGATTTCCATCACAAATCAGCTCCCAGGGCAGATGAGCTGTGCAGGAGCCATGAACAATGGTTTAGGCTTTGCCAGCTCCTGCACTGTGCTGCTCACATTAGATGACAAAACCTGCTGTTCAAATCTGACTGCACCCTCCTCCCACTAAAACTTCTCAGGAGTTAGATCCTTATAGGAAGTTTTGTTTCAGCTGGAAGGATTTTCTCTAACCACAAACCCTAATCCAGCAAGTATTTATCCATGTGCTCAATTCCCACCAGCCTACCATGGGCCTGGCACAAAGGAGCTTCTTGCACAGTGCAGGCTCCTTGGCTTTCTCTAACTGAAGGATTTTTGGGAGCTGAAGGTTTGTTTTGGCCTCCACCATTTTTAGGATCAACCAAAAAACTGTTTACTGGAGAGAGATGGACAAAAGGCATTGATGAAATCCTGCTGAATTGTTTTGGAGCTGCATCAGAAACGTGGGAAAAGGGAATGGAAAAAGGAAACTCATCCTCAGGGCTGCAGTAGTAGTGACTGGGGTGATGCTGTAAAGTTCTGGGAGGGTTATTGAAAGAACAGGCAACACCCAGGCTGCTTTCACAGGCAGCTGTAAAATAAATTTTAAAAAAACCCCATGCAATCACAACCAGCTGATGGTATAAATGGGAATACCACAGTATTTTTTTTAATCTCATTTGTCTTTGTAATATTAGATTTTTATGAGACAGTCCTCCCAAGATATGTTTAACCAAGGGAAACGCAAGGCATTCTCTCATAATTCTAGTTTCTTATGCTTTTCCCACAATATTTAGCATTGTGATTCATATGCTAATTAAAGGATTTGAGAATCTTGGCAATCAGCCCATTAAAATGTCACAGATTTTCAAGGTGACATTTTAAAACCAGACTTAGCATGACAATGAAGTTTTTTGAGGCAGGGAGACAGATGTCTCCCACAGAGTGTGATTTAATCTTTTCTCCCCCTATCCCAGTGAGTAAGTGTTGTGTCTCAGCTTGTTTCAGTTTACAGGAGGTGTCTTACACAGAACTTTCCATCACCTGTGGCAGGGCCAGGTGCACCCCAGCCTTGCATTGCTGTCCTGGACTTGTGATCAAAGAAGCTGAACATGAAATTAGTTATAACAATTCCACACCATTTAGATTTAGCTTGGGAAATTAATGAGGAGCTCTGAGATTTTACTTCCTTTTTTTTTTTTTTTTTTTTTTCTTTTTTTTTTTTTTTTTTTTTTTCTTTTTTTTTTTTCCCAAAGCTGTGAGATCCCACAGCCCATTACTCTGTTTTTAGTATGGTTTGCTAATCAGATCAAACTGGGTCTTGGGATTGAAACAGCTTTTTAAAAATGTGAGTCCCCCCACAGCAGCCAATTTACAAGGGAAGTTTCGTGTCTGTTAATGCAGGAGTCATGTAATGCCACAGGAGGATCTGTGCATGGAAATTGTTCATCTCTGAGCAGCAACAACAGCAGCATCTGCTCTGTGTGGGGGTTTGAGCCTGTCAGGAGAAGCTCTGTCATGGACTGTTCAATTTTCCCACTTTAAACAGCAGGTTTCTGCTGCAAACTCCTCTCTAAAAACACCTGAAAAACAAGTCTCACTCGTGCCTGGTCTGTAGAATGAACAGCACATTAATTGCATTTTTTCTCCTGTCATACTGTGAGAGAGAAACAGAGTGGGCAAATCATCTACCCCACTAATGCAAAATCCCCTGTATTTGCCTATTTCCCATCTCCTTGACTTCCCTGTGGCTATAAAACAAATTAACACACCTGTCAGGGATGAGGAGCACTCAACCCCAGCCCACAGGAAGAGTTTATATGAAAGGAGCCTCATGGGGGCCACCCAGCTGCTGCTCTGACTCCCAACTCAAAAATAAAATTACTGTCCCAGAGGTTGTTCTGGAGCCACCCCTCTGTATGCACCACCCTCTTCCTCACAGCACCCTTGCCAATAGAATTGTTCAGTACCAGAAAAACACAGCAAGAACTTTCTGAAGTGTGTTAAAAATTAAAGAGCTTGGATGCTCCTTCTCTAGGCAGGGTGGCAGAGCAGCAGGTGATCTCTCCTTTCTCTCAGCTCTCCAGGGCAGTGCCTGGGCAGAGATGTTGAAAAAAATGAGATATTGGAGGTCTGTGTGTGAATGCTGTGATAGCACAAAAAATCAGTAATTTATAATAATAAACTTAGTAATCTGCCACTGGCTTCAAATCCCTTCTAGAGCAGGTCAGGGAGACCCACACTTGTAAAGCACCTTGTGTTTTTTCTGCATGCAAAAAAACCAACAGCTCCCATTATCAGAAAATAAAAACTTCTGGCCAAACCCTCTTTTTAGATGTCCTCATAAATGAAGGAGCTGTAACCAACAGGTCAGACATTTCTGGCTCTTGGTTAGTGAGGAGTCAAGCTCACACAGACCAAAGAAGCTTTCTGGCTATTTTGGCACACAATCAGGAATCACAGGTGTGCTCAGGCACCAGCACACATAAAGCAGCTATCTGTAGACATTTTTGAAACACCACTCTTGGCTCTGTTGCAAGACAAACTTAGAACCAGGAGGGTTTGGAAAGTGCAAACCGGTGTTGTCACAGCCAAGGTTTGCTCTAAAGCCTCTGAGGAAAAATCTCTGTTTTCCAAACTGTGTGGAGGCAGTTACAGCCTGGCTGGCAGACCAGCAAATCCTCTGCCCTAAAGCTCCAAACTGACAGGGACTTGGACAGCTCTGTCATTTTATACAAAAGAAAACAAAAAAAAAAAAAAATAGAAGCTTGTTCTCAGCCCACTGATGGTGTTCTGGGCTCAGGACAGCTGGGACACAGTCCAGGCTGGAAAATGGCATGAGAAAATCAACACAAACACATATAAATCCTCCTCAAATTTGTGTGCCCCAGCCATGACTGGAATGCCCAGTCAGCAGCTGCCCTGGGTAAGCCTTGGAAGCCAATTTGTCCCTCAGTGATCACACTACCACTTCAGGGCTGGCCAAAATGACAGCTTGTTATCAGAGGAGTGACAAAACACATGTTAAGCACCAAGGTTTGGGGCAATAACCACCTCTCTAGGAAGGTGGAAAGATTTCCTTTCTGATGAGGAAATTCCCCTCCAAAAAAACCCCCAAAAGCCAGCACAAACTTGAAAGCTCAAAATCTCATTTTTTTTACTGAGCAAGCCTCAGCTAAATGAAATGAGCATTCAGAGCAGTGCTTATGTGTTTGAGCTATTATTTCCCTTCCAAAAAAAAAAAAAAAAAAAGAAAATTCAAGCAGAGTTATATTAAAAACCAACCCTTAACATGCCTGTTAGAAGTTTTTCCACCACTTTTCCTTGCCAGGCTTTGAAGCAGCCACGGACACTCGTGGTTGTGGCTGGGATCCTTGCTGCCCTGTGGAGTGTGGTGGGCAGCAAGGATGTGGAAAAGGCACAGGGAATGTGCAGGCAGGTTCAACACCCACCAAGCCATGCTCACACTGGGAATTTGGTGCTTCCCCAGTGGCAGCTGCCCTCCCAGTGCTGCCCAGGACTCACTGGTGCCTGCAGGGAGGTGATTCCTTATGGTGGGGAAGAGCTGAAGAAATATTTTCCTGAAGGTTATTGTGTCACAGGTCTAGAGCACCATGTACTCCTGGAAGTTCACTGAGGCAAGGTGTGTGTCATAAAGGATGATTTCATTTCTTCCAGGCTGTAGTTTTGTTTCTTCCCCTCACTCAAGACTTTGATCCTCCTCCTCCTCCTCTGCTGTGTGTGCTGCCAAGGGCAGATCTCCAGGGGCAGGGGAGATCTCTTCTCTTGCAGAGGACACATCACCCATTTTAGGGCTGTTGAGCCTTATACAGAGTCAGGGAGATCCTGGCAAAAACTGCAGGAATCTCCCCTTTATTTACAGTCTTTCATTTTATCCAACCAGCTGTGCCTTTTCTCCACCCTGCAGGATTTACTCCTTGACCTTCAGGCTGCCTTTCCACCCATGCAGGAGGCATCAGGGGCTGCCTGATACCTTCACAAAACACTGAGCTGGGACAGGTCATCCAGCTTCATCCACTGGCAACTGCATGCAAAAGGCAGGGGGAAAAAAGTGCATTTCTAAGCCTACATTTTTATTTATGTATTTATCTGACTGTTTCTTCTGAGGAGAAAATTGTGAGCACTCAGCAGCTCCCACAGCTTTGAGCTGCAGTGAATTACAGACATTCACATGGCTTCACGTGGGTGTTCTACAGATCCAGGCATGAAAACACCTAAAATTAAATCCAAAAGGTTACAAGCTGATCAGTATTAAAAGCTTGTACCAATTAGTATGGTACAACTCTTTCTTTCAAACATGAGCTGTGCAGGCTAACTCAGACTGTTTACTACTTTCAATGCTGAGATGAAGTCCATTATTTCCAGTGCAACAGCCTTGTAACACCTCTGAATTTATCTCTAGGACAAAGGTCTTTTCTCATCCCAGCTGTTAAGATTTAACCAGGGAGACACATTGTGCATGGAGAGGGGTTCCATGGCGTGACTTGCAGGAGGAACTCAGAGTTTGCAGAGTAAGAATGGTGTTTGCAGACTGTAAAAGTGAATAACAGCTCCTGGGACATCCTTTCCCAAAAGAACAGAGTCCTGTGCTGTGCTTCATGGATGGATTTATTACTCCGTGCAACGGGGTCAAAATCAAAGCCTGTTTGCCAGATGGGGGTTGCCTGAGGTTTAAATATAAAAAAAATTTAAAAAAAAAATTAAATAATTTATTTAATAAATGTTAAAATATTTGAATTATTCAATTAATTAAATTATTAAATTAAATTTAATAAATACTTTTAAATAAATTTTATTTATTTATTTAATAAATATTTTAAAATAAAGAAATTTAATTTTTAGCTTAGTGACTTCAAACTAGAAGAGAGTAGGCTTAGATGAGATATTAGGAGGAAATTCCTTATGTGAGAGTGAAGAACCAGGTGCCCAGAGAAGCTGTGGCTGACCCAGCCCTGGAAGTGTCCAAGCCAGGATGGACAGGGCTGGTCTAGGAAGGTGTCTGTGATAATTGAGAAAAGATTTGTGTTAATCATAAAAGTACTGGGGTTTGTATAAACGAGAATACTAAGGTCTGTAGTGAAGCAAGAACACTAGATAGAGGAAAATACATGATTAAATAATTCTGTTTTAAAATCCCCCTGTTACAAATATTACCTGGACCTGGGTGTGAAGAATAAAGCTGAGGGCTGGGCTGGCTTTAGCTAGGAGCAAAGTGCTGCTGAACAAGGTCACCTGGACACCAGGTAAATGTCTCCATGCTGCTGGTGTGTCTCTCACATTGCAATACAACACAAATTTGCAGACCAGGCTCATTAGACAAAATTCCAGCTGGAGATTCATGGATGTAAGGGGCTAACAGGTGTATTCCTGCCAGTGATGGCTGCAGGGTTCCCATCAGGCATGATTACACCTCCTCCTGCCCAAATACAGGTTCACCAGCTGGCAGCAGCTCCAGCCATGTCCCACACTGCCCAAAGGTGAAACCTTTTATCTCTCCTCTATCTCATTTTTTCAGCATTATAGTATTAGCTACTCCAGTCCATTAAGAGCCTCTTTTTAGCCCATCTAAATGTAAAGCAGCACAATAACAAGGACATGTAAAAGAGCCTGGTATTTCTTTTCATGCTGGTACATACTGTTCACAAAGTCCCAGAAGAATATTAATGATGTCTGTCTTTACACAGGTGAAGGGAACTAATCATTTGAAAGGACTCCCCATCTTTGAGGGTTGTTTCATTATCCCTTCACAAAACACATTGAAATCCTTCACACGACACCCACATCAGTCTCCCCACTCCCAGCTGCACAACCACTGTTCTAAAGAATTGCCAAGGGAGGATCAAAGAAGAAAATTACACAAAATTTTTAGATTATTTTTTTGTCCTCAAGGAGTTAGCGGGGTGAAGAAGATAATAGCCACTTTTCTCAGTGATTGCATGGTGCTGGCAGTAAATTTTGCAACTACCAAAAGCTGCTGATCACTTCAAACACCTCTGCCAGGAATATGAATCCATAAGAAATGTACATCAGCCATCCAGCCCTGAGTGGTCCCACAGGCACAGCCACCAGAAAGACAAGCAAGCCCCTAAAACCACAATAGCTGAAATGGAGCCAGAGCTCACCTTCTCAACACTGAGTTTACCAGGAAATTTTTCCAGTATTTTCTTCCTCCACATCAAGCTGAGATTTACCAGCTGGCAATTTTACAATAGTCACAGATCCTAGTGAGGGTCTCTGATGTGAAATGGGTTTGGCTCAAGTTGCAACTTTGACCTCAAATCTTAGACTAAATCTCAAATCTAAACTCTGCTTCTCCAGTCTAGCTCTAATAACACTTCCACAGTGCTTACCCACATGGAGAGCTGTCAGATTGCTCTCAGAGCTCCTCAGTTTAAAATTCATCCATCTTTCTCCAGGGACAGCCACCTTCCACCAGGAGACAGATACCTGTCAGGATAAGATGGGAATGGGGGTCTCCTTTTCCTAGGAGAAGTTAGAGCACATGCCATTAATTTTCTTTCCACTTCTAATCCTGTATGTTCCTTTCTCTGGAAGAAGGCTTCATGCCATGGCAGCCCCAAACTCCTGGGCAGTCTGCAAGTGTTAAATGAAGTTTCTGCCTCAAGGAGCTGACCACATAATGGGACATGAATGAATTCCAGTGATGCACTGCATGCCCTGAGATAAGTCAGCAGATGATGGCAGTGCTGGTGCTGAATGTTCTGCAGGGACAGCCAACTCCTCCTGCCACCTCATCCCCCATGCAGGTCCTGCTGTGATCCTCTGTGTGAGCACAGTGCTGGTCACCAAGAGAGGCACACCTCTGGTCACCAAGATAATCTGAGAGACAAGTCAGGAAAGTCACTGCCATGCAGATCAGTAAAATACTAACTACATCATTCCAGGAAAAAAAAAAAAAAAAAAAAGTTGCCAGTGCAGAGCCAATTGCACTTTTTTTTCTTTTTTTTTTTTTTCCTGAAGTTTCTTGCTTGGCTTGTGGCAGGGGCAATGATGGCCACAGTTTGTTTCTCCTGTTGTAGCCCAGGAATGATTTGCTGATTGCACAGTTCCTACCCATGGAAGGGTGTGCAGGGACTGGTGCAGCTCCTCCACAGACAGACAGGATCCTGCTTGGAAATCCTACAGAAGGAATCTGCTCACTTCCTCAGCTCCAGGAAGACTTTCCCTTCCTGCCCTAGATCTCTGTGTTCCCTTGCATGTCCAGCTCCTCTGATGAGTTTAAACCAGGATAATTCAGACATGATTTCCTCATGAATTAGTCATTTTATTGTAAGTGGATGAGCTGAGCTGGGAACATTGTGCTCAGCCCAGCTGAGTGCAGAGAGCCCATTGAACTCATGGGCACAAAGCAAAGAGCACTGGGGCAAAACCAGGCAGCCTCTGCCCTCCCAGGAAAGGCTTTTCCTTTACTTGGGGGTGTACCTGACTCACCACATGTGAATCCTCTGGATTCAGTGCCCATGCTGCCTGGGGAGCAGGGCAGAATTCCATCACTCTCTCCACCCCCTCCAGGTGAGTAAGGGCTGGGGAAGCAGTGCCCACTTCAGGGGTGGGGCAGCTTCTTCTGCAAGAGGAGCTGCCTTTCCTCCTGTCAAGATAAAAATGAGCAGCTGTGCTCACTAGGGCTACATTCCCTTTGTTTGGCTGTGTGTGTGATGTGTGCAGTGGACAGGAGCTTTCTCTGCCCAAAGTGAGGTGGGTGTGGCTGTTGGAACCCTGGTCACTGAGAATTTCAGACTTTCTGTGCTGGCAGGCACTGACCCCCAGGAGAACACTGCATTTGACCTGAGGCTGTGGAGAAGGCTTCCAAAATTGAATGATTGAACTGGGATCATGGGTGTGCAGTTTGAATAGAAGTGTGTAATATCACATGGTAGAACATTTAGAATTTGGGGTTTTAGAATACAGTAATATATATAAAGCAAGATGGAGGTTTTAGGGCAGAGGTTTCTTTCTTCTTCATGGTCTAGGTGGTACTTTTGTAATTGGATAGGAAATTCCTCATTGCAGGTCATGGGTGTTTGGTTATTGGGTCAAAAGTAAAAATAATTTAGGTGTCTGCTCTTAAGCCCTGTCCAGCCTGGCCTTGGACAATTCCAGGGCTTATCTGGGCAACCTGTTCCAGAGCCTCAGCACCCTCTCAGGGAGGAATTCCCTCCCTCTATCTCCCCATGCACACAGGGCACATGGACCTGCCTGTGGCTGCAGAAAAAAGAGGTGGCATCTCTCAGGAGTGATGAAGGATGTGTGGGAAAGAGGAGGCAGCTGTAGCTCCTGAGAGCCCTGTCAGAAGAGCAGCTGCTCTGTTTCTCACCGCTGAAGCATTTGGTGCAGTCATGGCAGTGACACCTGCAGGGAGAGCCTGGCACTTGTCACTCTGTCACTGTGACACACACAGGGTGTCAGAAGCCAGGAGCACCAGGGGTGTCAGAGCACAGGTGGGGTGATGCAGGGAGGGGAACTGGGCAGAGAAGACACATCAAACCAGAGGGGAGAGCTGCTGTAGGGTTCTGATGGCTCACACATCCTCAGCGGGCACTGGAGCCTCCTTCCCTCACCCAGCCAGTGAAGAGAGCAGCTGGTGCTGTGCCTTGTCTCTCCAAAAAGGGGTGCAGCACAAACAGAGGCACAGACAGCATCCCTCAACCTCTGTGGGACAATCCAGGTGCCAGGGCAGGCAAGGAGTGAGACAGGGCATTGCCTCTGTGGTGCCAGAAAAGCCACATGTGAGGCCACAGGGCAGGAAATGTCCTGGGAAGCTCCTCAGAACCACAGCAGCTGTGATTAACTCATGTTGGATCCCAGAAACCTGGGAATTCTGAGCTTTCTGTGCTTTCTGGCACTGACCCCCTGGAGAACACTGCTTGTGACCTGAGGCCTTGGAGAAGCTTCCAAATTTGAGTGATGGAGTTAAAATCACAGGTGTGTAGTTGAATAGAAGTTTGTGATTTCACATGGTGAAGGGTTTTAAATTTGAGGTTTTTAGAATATAGTAATAGGTATGGGACAAGGTGGAGGATTTGTGGTGTTGTCTCTGTCTTCTTCTTCCTTCTTCTTCATGATTTCAGGTAGTTTTTGGCTGTGGTTAATGCTGCACTGAGGATCACAGGTGTTTGGTTATTGGGTCAAAAGTATAAATAATATAGGTGTTAATTCTCTATTGGACTGTTTAGCTTTAAAAGACCTTGTAACTAGCTAGGTTCATCTCCATTTTGCTCACTTCCAGCTGGTGGCTACAAGTGTTGCAGAGCTCTGTACTTTAGATAAGATTTAATAAACAGCCAAGTCTGAACATGAGGAAATTAATCTCCTGACTCCTGACTCTGAGTGAAGGCAGAAGAAAAAGAAGGCAGGCCACCACTAATTAAGTGGTGCAGTTACCACGTTTACAAATTCATACGTGGATTTCCCTTTTGCTACCTCAACAGCACTGCTGGGTTTCGCAATAAGCACAACAAAAAGCTGACAGGGTGAAAAGAACCTCCTGCTTTTCCAGTGCTCTCCTGAATATACCCACTGCTTCTTCACAGGAAATGAAAAATTAAAAATTAAAAATGAAAAGCAGCAGCTTTTCCCTGCTGGTGCCTGACACATCCAGAGCTGCTACACCTGAGTGCTGTGAGTGTTTGGGGTCTCTGCAGCTGCAAAGGTGAAACAGGAGGATTTTCCTGTTTGTTCTTTCTGTTGTAGATTGTACCTGTGCTGAAACAAAACAAGGAGTGGCTGAAACTTCCTCCTAGCTGCACCATGGAGAGGACAGAAGGAACAGAGCTGGATTGGATATGACTACTTTTGACCAAAAAATGGAAATCTTACTGAAGTGGCTTTACAGTGAGCAGAGGGATCATTGGACTCTTTTGTTCTAATTTGCCATGGGGGTTTTGTTTGGCCACTTTGGGGTTTTGGACAGCTTTTTTGGCTTGTAATGAAAGTAGTGACAAGAGATCGAAAAGGCTTAAAATTTAATTTTATGATGTAATTGCCAAAGTCCCTGTGCCTCTGTATTTAAACAAGCAGGTAAAAGCTGCTCTTTTCCCTACAGAAACTCTCACTGATTTCAGGGAAGCTGAGAAGTACCAGCTGATTTATATTGCTCTCACTAGAAGTTGCCTGACACAGAACAGTTCTGCCTTGTTTACCAAACAGAATTTCCCAGTCAAGTATTCCAGAAAAGCAGTACATGCAAATCTTAGAGACAGTGACTAATTACTACTATCATTATTTCCTTGAAGATAAGAAGCTTTCACTTTCAAATTGCTGGTTTATTTGCTGAATACTGTTGGCTTTAGAGGCAGTTATGATGAGTTATTACTTCAGGTAAAGCTAAATATAGTAGTAGATATTAGTATAGCTCAGAGTAGATATAGTATATAGCACATAGATAATAACAGGAATTCTTCCAAGGGCCAGGAAACAGGAGAAAAAAAATCAGAGTAATATTGCTTTTAATTTGATATAGCTGAAGTGTCACATTCTGTCTTTCATGAGCTTTGAAATATTAGAAAGCAAAGGAAGCACAGCTATGTGAAATACTGCAGTGATGAAGGGGAAATGTTAATGGAGACATCCAAGACATCCAGCACTGCACAAAAACTAACCAGAATTTATATGGGATGCTGCCATCTTGACAACATGCTGATGAGAAAACACAGTACCACAGCTCTTATTTAAAAGCACAAAGAGCTGGTGGGTTGCAGCACAGCTGTAAAGGCAGTGAATCAAGCTGCAAGCCTGAAAACCTGCACAGATGGAATGCCAGAAATGGATGCTTTAATTGTGTTTTCATGTTGAATATTGTGTTTTATAACTGCCTCCCTCCAGCAGTCACTTCAGAAAGGATTAACACCACAGCTACTTGTTTATACTGTGTTTTCTTTAACACCAGGCATGGAAAACTCCAAAGTGCCAACCTGTGCTGCTCCCTGGACATTTCACAGGATTGAAGGTGTCTCTCTTTCTCCTGTGGAAGCTGAGGAAGTGAGGGCCACATGCAGTGTGCAGTATAATTCCTCTCCCATGTACAAATGAAGCTTAAGCCAAAGGGTGATATAATAGCAAGATACAACACATGGTGAGGATCTCCTTATTTTGTGTTACGAAGAAGTTTGGGTCCATGAATAATTGGGGATTATTTTGTTTGGTGGGAGATTTCTTACATATATAAATTTTTATACATATATCCGTATGTATCCATATCTTTTTATATATATCCATATATATTTTATACATATTTATATATATGTGTGTATATGTATATATTTCTATCTGTAGATATATATATATGTGTATATATGACTAGGTCTGACAGTACAAAATTAGAATTTCCATGCCAGATAAGACTAATAAATTATTATCCCTATGAGCAACATACAGAAATACACCTGCCTGCAGGTGTAAATCTGATCAATCTCTGACAGGTGAGTAACTGCACAAAGCTTTTCCATGGAGAGCTGGAGCCCTGCTGTTGACAGAAGCAGGGGAGGCTCCATGGCTGAGTTCCATTTGTTTCTACCTGTATTTGCTTCATGCTGATTCCCTGGATTTAATATCTCCACCCAGCTATAAAGAGCTGTTTGAGTTCAATGTTGAATTAAGCAACCAACAGCATCAACTCCTATTTCCAATGGGCAATGACTAATAAGTTTTCCAAAAGCTGTTCAAAGGCAAGGCTGTAAGTGCTGGTTAGGAAATGAGGGGCAGCCACTCCTCTGGATGTTCAGGTCATGCCCATGGGCACATCCATTACTAGAAATTAATCTATTAATAGAAAAGGAGAGGGAAAATAGAATATTGAAAGAAGTATTTGTGTGCAGTAGTGGGAGATAACCTGGACAAATACATTTAAAATCAACGTTTAATTCTCTTTCCAGCCTCAGCATCCACAACTAATGACAGATCACATTGTGCTTTCCCTCACCACGCTCCCTGTTCTGCTTTCACACCAGGTCACCAGGACTGATGGCAGCAGGGACAACCAGTAAGAGTTAAACCCACAGGGTGTGTTCTCCTCAGATCAAAGCACTCCACACAAAATAGTTCAGCAAAGAAAGCTGAAGCAGATTTGGGAGTGCACTTAATTTGGCAGCAACTTTTTATTAGCCTGGAGATAAAGCAACTACATTGTATTGGAGTTTCTCTTTTTAAAGAAAGGAACATCTTTGTTTACAGGCATTTTTTGTTTATAGAAAAGCTTGTTTTCAAAGTTTTCTTAAAAATGTAAGGACTGTTCCAAAGCATAGTTCTGCATTTGATTAGGGTTCCTTCCTGCTGTGACAGATAAGGTCACTCTGTTCAACTGTGTGCTGCTGAAGGGGGTTTTGGTGAAATCCCAGCAATGAGAGTAGGAAGGATGTTTTGGTTTGAAATACTGAGGAAAAAAATTAGCTTTTCCCCTACCTGCATTTTTAAAAGCTCTTTGGATTGTCAGTGCTCTGGAGAGAAGCAGGGGAGTGGCACAATCACTACAAAAAGCTCCAGTGCAGCGTGGGGTGAACTTATGTGGCCTACAAATATTCTTGGAATGGTTTGAGGGTTTCCAGTCCTGCTGTAAAACTACACCCTCACTGACCCACCCCCTTCTGCCAGGCACACAGACAGCCCTTGGTTCAAGTTCAGAAAATAAACACAAGCAAGTGACATCAGATTTAACCACTAGAAATAAATAGTTCAAATACCAGGGAGAGGAGTGTTGTCTCCCTCTCTGCAGCAGTGGTATCCACTCCCTTTTCATGATTTCTGTGTGTTTTGCAGTTAGACAAGGCAGATTGGAAAACCTCTAAAGGAAGGATTTAGACCTTCCAGCACAGCTTCCTTTCTCTGATCACTTTGCACAGAGTCCTTCAAAGCAATGCACAGGCACACGAGGTCTCAGCTGAAGCTCAGGAGCTGCTGTGTGCAGAAAAGGGAACATGAAATGGAATAGGAAAGGAGAACTTGCAGGAAGAAGAACAAAAAGGCCTGAGCCATCTGCCAGATATCACATCTCATGTCACTCCCACACACTGCAATCTGTCATGAGTTCAAGTGTTGGAAGAAAATTTGGGTTTCTTCCAGGAGAGCAGCAGGGTGAGGATCACAGGAGTGCCTGCAGCCAGTGGAGATCACTGTCAAGGTCTATCCTGTGCTGAGGAAAAATATCCCCGAGGAACAGCAATTGCTATGGCAGTCTCTGATCCTTTAGAATTCTAACAATATTGACATACAGGATCTGCAACAATCACTGAAGGCATTTACCTGTGTCCTCCTCTGATTTTCCTCAAGTGTGAAAATGGATTGGAAGTGACCCAATACAGGCTCTGGCTACAGATTCAAATTTGTTCAAAAATCTTGGAGTTTGCACGGTGTCTGCAAGCTTCTTCATGGGATCATCTTTTTCATAGCAAGCAAAAGATCCAGTCACCACCTTTTCCTCCTGTCCTGTCTGGCTCAGTGTGAACACAAGCTTGTTTCTGGTGGTATTTTACAGCACCTGCACACCAACAAATTCTATTCCTAAATAAAAGCTACACTCTGAGGCTGAGCTTCTTTAAGTGCTTCCCCAACTGCTTTCCTTAGAGCCTCTCTTCAATTAAATGAACACAAGAACTATAAAGTTTTAAAAGCCACCATCGCACCACAGGTGTCTCAGTGTTCAAACCATCACTCCTAGCCAATATCAAAGCACTTCAAATGGCAGCTTCTCACCTTTTCCTGAGGACCAAGAAAAATACTCATCACCAGGTCTGTACCACTGTACTGGCTGTTCCAGGTGCAGTCCAGAAGGTTTTCAGCCCACACCTCCCTTCAGAAGACTGAAATTACAGAGTTTTTTTATCCCAGCTTCCCATCAGCATGGGATCTAGGTGAACTACCAAGAAATTTGTCTACCTGTTGCTGAGCTCTATTATTGAGATTCAGCATCATCCTTGGGAGAAAGAGAGAGGCTACCAGCAAACCAAGCAGCTGGGCCACACATCTGCATTTGAATGCAAAAATTCTATGTGTCCAGACACTCCAGAGAGAAGCACTCACAGTGCACAGGTTAATTCTGAGTACTTTTAATGGACTGTACAGATTTCCACACCTGGTTTTGTGAAGGACATTATATTGAACATGAACATGATACCATCTGGCAGATGAACACACCTTCTGCCCCTTGATGAAGCAAGAAGTGGCTCCCCAAGGATCTTAGTGATAATTTCTCAAGAAGATGTATCTCTTGGATAATTAAAGCATGGAAAAGTTCTTGATGAAAAAAGCAGGATGAACTCCAAATTTTGTTCCCAGGCCTCTGGAATGATTTTCACAGACACCAGTAGGATCATATTGCAATGGAAGGAGCTTCCAATAACACAACGTTGACTGACACATTTTACTTTTACTTTGCAGCATACAAAATTAACTTTTGCACTTCTTCCTGTAGAGATGTTCCACAAGTAAGAAGTAATAGATTAGAAGCTAGGCAAAATCCCAACCATATGAACCCAAGTTTAAGGATAAAAAACAGAGAAGGCAAAGTCTCAGCTAAAACCTCTCATCCCCAGCAAGGATTTTTTCTACACTTCCTTTCCCATACCCAAGTACACTGTTAGTTACATTAACCAAGAGATTTTTTAAAAAAGTTTTTTTAAAAAACCCAAAACAACCCAAACCAAAAGTAATAAAAACAAAGTTGCATCCACTTTAATCAGCATGTTTCCACCTAAAAAAGCCTGAACACAGTAGGCAAAAAGAAAATCCTGTTCCAAGGAAAATGTCATCTCCAATATTCATATAACATGCATCAGAGATTCCCAGGACTGAGCCACTAACATTGTATTCTGCTAGAAAGTTTAGGTATGTTGTAAATGTATTATTTGGTGCAAACAGGATATTGTCAGATCAGCCTGCCTTAAAACCTGAATAAAACTTTAAACCAGTCCTTTTGCATAATTCACTTTTTATGTAAAAACAGTCCCCAGTTGGATCTCTTCCCTTCCTCAAGGCAAAGGTCACAAGCTCATAGCAGTCATAGGGTTGGCTCTTCAGTCTTCACCTTTTTTTTTGCCTGCCCACTGGAACCATGTTGCAGATCCTGCCTTTTCTTCTTCTGCTGCTGCAGCCTCTCCTCCTTCCTCTGCAGGTACTCGTCCATGTTATCAAAGGAGGCCTTGTAGAGGTGGCTGTAGTAGCTCTCTGCACCAACAAAACCTGTAGTTGGGCAAAGCAAGAACACAGGTGTTCATTCCCCCAGTGGTCTCATTGATTACTTCCTGGACTGTAATTTTAGATGGTGGCATTCCAGTCCATTTACTGTGCTGTTGTCCACTGTATCAGCCTTCCAATACCTCAAGGGGATTCAGGAGAGCTGGAGAAGGATTTTCACAAAGGCATGTAGTGACAGGACAAGGGGGCATGGCCTTAAGCTGAAGGTGGGCAGATTTAGACTAAATATTGGGAAGAAATTCTTGACTGTGAGGGTGGGGAGGCCCTGGCACAGGGTGCCCAGAGAAGCTGTGACTGTCCCTGGATCCCTGGAATGTCCAAAGCCAGGCTGAATAGGGCTTGGAGCAGCCTGGGATAGTGGAAGGTGTCCCTGCCCATGGCAGGGGGATGGAATGAGATCATCTCTAATGTCCCTTCCAACCCAAACCACTCTGTGATTAAATATCAACATTTACACTGTGTAAGCCTGATTTGTGTTGGCAAGCACCTGCTCAGTACTCACCAGCCAGGCAGAGCCTCCATTTTTAGGCTAAAAAATTCATGCAGATTCAAGCACCTCACAGTGAAACAAAGAGAAGACACAGCTCTCCTCACACACTGCACACTTGCAAACTTTAGGGTTTCTGTTTCTGAACTCTGAAGTTGCTCCCTGAGACCCAAGCACTACAAAGGGAGTTGACACCTAACTGTGCTTAGCTGGCTTTTCTCCTAGAGTATTAGGAAAAGAAAGACAAAGGAATAGACTTCAAATAGTCGTGTTCTATAGCACATTGATTCCTAAGCCTTTGTTCCAATGGCTTTGTTACACCTGTGAATTCAGGGTAATATTCCTCACAGCGTCCCCAAGACTCTAGGTTTAGGTGAGTTTAGCAGGGAACTAACTGCTACCCAAAAATCCCTAATCAGATTGTTTCTACAGAGAACACAGAATGAGACCAGCTGGCTTGGTCCAGATTTCTAAAAAAATGCTGGAATAGCACTTGACAAAGCCAGCTATCTCCAGTTCCCACTTTTTCCCACTTAGCAAAATTCACAATCTTTAAAGGACAAATGAAGAGAAATCCAGTACCTGCTAAGGTTAGGTCCTGAAGTTAAGTGTGCTACTCCACAGAAACCCACATACAGCATCCCCCTGTTTCGTGGTAGATAAACAAAGCAAGTTTCCCTTTGTGGTACTCAGGAAAGCACAGGCTTTCACTTTCAGGGGTGTTGCATTCAAACAGGCTTTACTGGCCTTTGGCCCTGGGAGAAATTGCATGCTGCCAGTTTGAATAGCCATGCTGCTCTCCACCTGACCAGCACTAAATCCTTTTCTGGGATGAGTTATAGCACAGTGTCAAACTGTTTTATGTGCACAAGGGGGAATGGCTTCAAACTGAGAGTGGGTATACAATATTAGGAAGAAATTCTCCCCTGTGAGGATAGTGAGGCACTTTGAACAGGCTGCCCAGAGAAGCTGTGGATGCTCCAATCCTGGAAGTGTTCCAGGTCAGGCTGGATGAGGCTCTGACCAACTTGGACTAGTGGAAGGTGTCCCTGCTCACAGCAGAGAGTTGGAATTGTCTTGTATTTAATTTCAACCCAAACCATCCCAGGATTCTGTGATACTTCCAGATCCACCATGCATCTTAAATCCTACACAAACCTGACAGGTAAGACAAGTTCATAAAAGGACAATATGCAGGGATTAGGACTGGATTCAAACAATGTAACAACAGAAGATGTAACTACCTTTGAAGCACTAATTATGCACTGGAATAATAGCTCATCAAGTGAGCCGCCCCTACTAATCAGCAACAATGAACCGTGTGGTGTGAGCCCTGCTCCTCTCCCAGCTGCAGATGAGCTGGTGACTGCATTTCACACTTGTTTGTTCCACGGGCAAATTACACCCAGAACCTCTCCCCCTGCTGGCTCTTTAACTCCTCTCTGCTCATTTTCACTCAGACCTCATCCTCCTAATTACCTGCCTGGCTGTAACTATCAACTCTGCAACATCTCCATGAAAACATCTCCCTTCCAAAGGAGCACCTGACTTGCAAAGACTGCACTAGCTTAATTACAATTTAATGACAAACTTAATGGCAGTACATGCTAAACCATCCAGGGCCAGGTATTAAGGAGCCTTTATACCAGACTGAGCATTTCTGCAGCTCTTCCATCTTTACATACCATGAACAGACCATAAGACTGGTGAGAACTGTAACATGTTTTTAAAGGAAGATTTCAGTCTCCCAGCAAGGTACAGGACAGAAATTTCTATGAATGAAGTTTCAATACATACTTGAGACCTTAGCCCATGTCACAGCCTTTCTCTATTCTGCAGCCATAACCACTGCTATAATTTCAGCTGTGTGTTTTTTTTTATAATACAAAAAATCCTGGAAACATAGGGTGCATCTGAATAAGGAAACTAGGCATTATTTTTCTGACAGAGACTGAGAGTGGGGCAGGAAGCAAAAACAAAATGAGCCAGCCCTGACACTAAGCAATGTTATCTGCTGTCCCATCCAGGGTCACACCTTCTAGTCACAGCAGGCTCCACATCATCTGCCCTGCCAAGGTGGACCCAACAGCCCATCTTTACAGCAGAGCTGCTCCTCCCACAGCTGTTCCATCCTGACTATCTCCACTGTACTGGTCATAAAGTCTCACACCCAGGCAGGAGACAAGACAACAAACACCAGTATTTGATACCACAGCAGTAAGACAGACTCCAGCAGCTCTGCCAGAGGCTGTCTGGATGCATCTCTCTGATAAGGTGTCTGGAAAAGTTACAGGGCTGCAATTCAGCTCTAAATACCTACATGGTTCTGTGATAACAGAGCCCTGAACACACTTCATTATCTGCACTGCCTTCCACACCAGACAGTGATGACACTGAGAGAAGAGTGAGTGACTTCAACATCCAGTTGAACTCACCTGAACTCCAATGTTGTTCTACATCTTATGTTTCAGCTGTAAAAACTGCATTCCCTAAACCTTTAGGCCAAATTTCTCACCTTCAAACACTGTCCAGTTGTCTTGAATGTATTTTGACATCTTCTCTAATCCTTTGTCATCATTTACAGCCTAGGAAAAGAAGGAAGGCTGCATGTTATTTTGGGATTAATAGGTAATTTCATATTTCACAGCAATGCTGAAAAATGAAACAGCTCTCAGAAGAGTGCAGTAAAACAAAGCAAGTGTAAAACCTCCATGATCTCTTCCAGGCTCCTCTTTTCTAGGACTGTTATTGAAACCTGGTCTGAGATCTCAAGTTCTGCTAGGAAAGCTTTGTCATTTGAACAGAGATTGATTCCCACTTATTAATCTGTAAGAAGAAATATCCCAAGAAACACACTCAGAAGTTTCATTTAAAATCACTTCACAACCAGACCATAATTAGCTGGGGACTTACAAGGATAACAAATGAATTTCCAGTTGTTTAAAAGGCAATAAAAGAGAACTTGATAATACATACCCCAAATCTGATTCCCTGTTCTCACTGAAAAGCAAGTAATTCCCTTTACTGCTCTCAGAATGCCTTGTCCTACAAAGGATGCCTTAGAGGCAGGCACAAGGAAAGCTGTGTGGAAAGCATTCCTGAGCAAAACCTAGAGGGATTTTGTTGGTTTGTGGTTTTTTGTTGTTTGTTTTTTGGTTTTTTTTTAAACGTCAAGTATAGCCCAAAGAAAGCTCAGGCAATGTTTTAAAGTACTGAGTACTGACAAACACTGATCCTGCTGTGCCAGATGGCAGCTTTAGCTGAGAACAGACACACTGGTGCTCAACAAGCTCTTGACATCTTAGCATCATACACAGGTGAGAAGAAGAGATTTGTATCTAAGGCTTTTACTCCATCTCAAGACAGAGAGAAAGGTGCCTTTTTAGCTTTCATGGAACAGCAAACTCCACTTCTGTAGTGGCCTCAAGACATCACCAAACAATCAGGATTTTCAGCATTAAAAAAGTACCTTCCACTGTCCATCATATGCTCTGTACAAAAGAAGAGGAGCTTCCTTGTCTTCCTGCAAAATCCACAGGTCTCCTGTTTCCTCAAATGCAATGTCCCAGCCTTTGTGTTTCAGAGGGATCTGCTGTTTGTAAACCAGCTGCTGGGCAGTGGTATCAAGATGAAAGATGTAGACTGTGGGAATACTTTTCAGAGGAAAAACTTAATTACCATTATAACCAAATCCACCTACAGCCATCACTTGTACAGCAAACTACAGACACCCACTCTAATTCCAAACAGAGCCAAAGCCAAGTGGTTAGAATGAACACTTCAAATGCTGTTTGCTTACATGATCTGAGTCAGAAGCTGTAAATACCCAAAGTGTCAAACAGCTTTCCAAGTTTATGTGAAAGAAAAAGCAGTCAATGCTGTCTCCTCCTTAGAAGAAAGGGTATTAAAGGGAATTTCATAAGGATTGCTAAGGACTTTTATGAGGAGTGTTGCATTGTGACACACTGGCCTACAGGGCTGCACTTGAAGGAATACACAGCTGAGCACCAGGCAAAACAAAACATCCCCCAGCTCTTGTACATCCCAGCCTCGTGTTTCCTCCACTGAGGGAAAGGCAGCACAAACTCTACAAAAATTAACTAAGCCAGGTAACCCTTGCACTCCCCTCTGCACTCAGAGGCTCCCTGGGAGGCCACAGCCATTCCTGGACATCTGGAGATCCACAGTACCAAGAACTCCAGGCTCAGGGAAAGCCAGGACACCCAGCAGGGAAAGCTGCTCAAGCCTTTGCAGCAGCTGTGAGGATTTTAAGCATTATTCCATCTATTCTTACCTGTCACACAGAATGGCAACATAACCACCTTGACAGCAGTAGGTTATTCTTGACACAGTGTATTTCTATTAAGAATAGAAAAAAAATAAATCCTTGTAATTTCAGACCATTTATGAGCAGAAAATTTACATTCCATTTCACTATGAGCCCTTAAAATTTAGCAGATTTCTTAATTTACAGCATTTTAAGCAACTTAATTATCTTATAACTGCAAAGATACTTTTGTACCAGTGCTTGCTGTCCATACTTCTCCCTTCCACACTGTCCAGAGATCAAATGTAAAGGCTTGAGTGAACTACTCTTAGCAGACAAACCAACACATGAAGGAAAACACACTGCCTTCAAACATTCTCTCCTGCAATGCTAGTGGCAAAAACATTGACATTAAGCCTGCTCAGACAGAATAGCACTCCAGCAGCTCAGATATTACAAACACAAGCTATTAGCTGCTGTTCTGTTTGTTAAAAAACAAAGATAGTGATGCATAGCTAATGTCCCTCATATCCCTGCTGTGCTGCCTCTGTTTCAACATGAGTCTGGGTGAAGCCATCCTGCTCCACAGCAAATGTATTCTGAACAACAAGGAAAGACTGCCTGAGGGCATTTTCCTCATTAAAAAACCCAACAAAACCAACACAACAACAAAAAAACCCACATCACACTCCTGATTTAGAAGTTACACAGTTTTATCTGGGAGAGAAGCAGCACCTCTGCAGCACAAACCATTCTGCTTGAAATATAAAACAACTGATTTGAGGCTCCAGGAGTGGGAAGAACTTGGGAGGAGAAAAGAAACTGCAAAATGATGTCCTGGGGTGGTTTTTCAAAAGTATCTATTATATAATGTGAACAGCAAAACTGCAACAGCAAAAGGCTGGTTCTCAAGTGTGTTTTATAAGCAGTGACAACACCAACACTGCTGATGACTAAAATCTTCCAAGTAGAGAAGCAGAGAGTAATTTCCTTCAGGGCAGGGAAAATACATCTTTTTGACACTCTGCTGGCAGAATTCTGATGCATCCTCAAGTCTTTTTTTTAACCTCCACCTTCTTCCCTAACACGACATTGGTGACTAGACAACACCTCTGGTTCACTAAGTTAGGGTAAATTTGGGAGTTACCACAGGATTTTACCCTGGCAGCTACCAGCTGATGTATAGGCATTGTCAGGGTGCTTCTTTCACAGTTTTGCAACCCATGCAGGAAAGCAAAACAAGCTGTACAGCTTCCAAAAATTCAAGTCAGCAAGTTTAACACCAGAAGCTAACTATTTTGTCAACAGCACATGATGCAACCACTAAGAGATAAACCAACTGTGGGAAAGAAAATTAATTCATGGTGTAACAGAGCTGAAATCATTTTTTTTTTCTCCAGCATATGAGAAAAATTGTATGATACAATTTCATAGGGAGGAGGAAGAACAGCATGCACACACTTTTCACTCGTTTCAACCACCTGTTTGGACAGAAGAGGAGCACTAAAAAAAAAAAAAAATTTATCAAAAGGACTGATATGGTTCAGAGCTCCTGGGTACAGATGGGATTGAACTCCTGCTACTCTGCAGAAAAGTGAAGTTATTAGTCCATATTTAGCACTGGGACCCAGGATGCCCATTTCACACAGATATAAAAGATGGTTCCAAGCACCAGGTAGGATGAGTGGGATGGAGCAGAAAGGTTCTTTGTAGCTAATATGACTAAATCCTGTTTCTGCAGGATGGAGCCACTTACACCACAGCTTTGGAGTAGAACTGACAGCTCCTATTTACTGTAAGCCATGAGTGGGTACTTCAGACACTTAAAGGAACACACTAAGATATATACATATGTATATATATATATATATATATATATATATATATATATATCTAAAAGCTGAAACCTGAGCTATTTATTTCTACCTAATAACAAAGCTCAGCCTCTCTGCCTGTTGCCTGACAAACATGCAGGGAAGTGCCCACCTACACAGGCAAGTGCTTTGTTAGAGAGACAAAGGGTTGTGTGAACTTGAATTAGGCAGCAGTTCTCTCCCAACTCCACTGGAGGAGGGAGGAGGAGGCTGTTTTGATTTAAACCAACTTTTATTCACAGCTGGAAAGAGACAAGAAAATGCATCTTCTTTCCAAGTTCTTTCCATGTGTGGGTAAGTTAAAAAAATCAGCAAAACAAATGCAAGACCCACAACAGTATTGTGGTCAAGGACAAGGCTATGGAATCAGTTAAGGAAGGGCTACAAGAACATTCTGTGATAAACAGATGTTCACTTGATACTCTCTGAACTCAAATCAGTGTTTATATGACACTGTTATCAGCCTGCCAACACTTTAAAATTAACTTTTGATGTCATCTGTGAGAAGAAGTGACCCTATAAAAAATTGATGTACTGGTGCATTGGGGTAGAGTTGTGCAATTCATGTTCTGGACTTTAAACAAGCTTCTGCTGTCAAGAGGATCAGATGAGGTGAAAGCTCTGAAGCAGGAAAATATTTATACAGCACTATGGAATTAAGAAAATTACTCCCATTCTAGTGGGAAAAATGAACTGAGGATCTGTAAACCATCAGCTGAAACCAATGCTACACTGCTCAAAACACTCCTACATTCCCCAAACAGATACATATTCATCATCTGCCAAGCAAAACAAGCCCACATTTTTGTGCTCACATGGCCCACCATTACCAATGATTCCATCCTCATTGAGCTTCAAGCTGTGTTTAAAGCTCCAGTGCATTCACACTGGCTGCCAATGGTAAAAATGAAATGTAACAATACAAAAAAAAAAAAACAAAAAAACAAAAAAACAAAAAAAACCAAAAAAAAAACCAAAAACAAACCAACAAAAAAACAAACCCACTTCTATCCCCATCTGATCCCAGGCTGCAGAGTCCTTTGCACTGTGCTTGTCACAGGCTGTAAAGTGCTGATTCAAGAGATTGTGTCCTTAATTCAGACCACAAATGTCACTCTAGGTTGTGGAAATGATCTGTGCCATACCTGGATGCACAGCACGACTAAACACTGTCACCAGATGTCACCTCTGGCATTTCTAGCACTATGATGGCAGCAGAACACAAATCTCCTTTTCCCTGCAGAACACCTGTGAGAATGAGCAGTTTCCAGGATTTCACAGATTCAAGTCAAAGCCACCATGGGGCTTCCAACACCACCACATGTGGCAGTGGATGGAAAAACTGCAAAGCACTGCAGGAATAAGCTTTATTACTTAATTGCTGTGTTCTATTTATTAACCCATAGTTTGTGGGCTTTCCTTTTCTGGCTTTGCTTACTCACAAAAGTAAATAAGCTAAATGGAGACCCCCTCAAGCAAAGGGCACCTCCAATTTCTCCTGAGTCTACATCAGCATGAAGAATATCTCATGGAAGGGATTTTATTAGGAGACAAGGCAAGTACTGCTAAACTACATTTAAAAACATTCCAAGAGAGTTGGAGATGTTTTCTTAAATCAGTCCTACCTGCAGCAACAAATTTTTGGAGATTTTTTAGTTTATCCAATCTTACAAAGTTTATTATACAGTTTAATATTATTTTTTATTAACTTGTTTGTAATCAGTGAATTAGGGTTCAGTGTAAGATCAAGCACTGCTAATTTACACACAAGCCATCTTAATAATGCTAAGCCAGTCTAAGCAACAAATAATTTTTAATATTAATCACAGAATTCCCCACTTCAGTTAGTTACTTGTTCTCAGTGATCCTGTACATCTAGAAGGCAAGGTTTTAAAATAAACCCATTACTCCCTCTCAAAGAAATGCTCAAAGCCAGCTCCACCCGGAGTATCAGTGGATACTAGTTAGATGGGCTTGTCACCCAACCCTGGACCTTTTTGACTTGTCAAAAAGCCCAATAACAGCTTTTTCAAAGATATCAAGGACTGGCATCAAGCTGAAATGAGGCAGAGACCTTGTGAATGTGTGAGGTGTTTTCTCAAGAAGACTTTCAAGTCCAAGGAGCAGGTTCAACTGTCCACATGGATATCACCCTGAATTCCTGCTAGCAGGAACCCTAGACCAAACCCAAGATATCCAGTGTCTAAATGGAAAAGCTGTGATGAAAGTGGTTCCTCAGCTGTGGGGAGGTGAAACAACACAAAGGACTGTTTGGCAGAAGTTTTCAAATCAATTTCTGCCTGGATATGGATTCCACAGTGGATTTTCCTCAAGAGCCATGCATGGCTTCCCAGTCACCTGACAACTGGGAGGCAGCTGTGGTCTGCAGGGAAAGAAGTGTTTTTAGAGACTGAAATGAAAAATCACACACAGCAGGATGGTGGTGAGGTGAACTCAAACAACCCAGCAGGTGAGTAGGTGGTTTAATCCCATGCATGCAGCAGGGACAAGGACAGTGCTATTTCACTGCTAATTGGTCTTATGCCACATTAAATGACAAGAAAAAAAACAAAACTAGATTTCAAGCACTACCAGAACAACTGCTCTCATCAGGTGAGCATCTCAAATCACAGCAGCACCTCAAACTTGTGTGTGTGAGACTGCTGATGTACAAGCTGGAAGCTCAGGAGAGCTCCTGGAGTGTTCAGTTTTCATGTAGGACTCACACATTTAAATTCTGGAACTGTCCAGCTGCAAAAGAAACTAAAATAACAAGCCCAACATTTTGACTCCACAAGGCACTACTGCAGGGCACTGGTTAAAAACATTACAAAGCTTCTTTTTGCTCAGGAAAATTGCAACTTTAACAGTTGAAATTCTATGCATTTTTTAAAAATGGGTGAATGTTTAGATCTTTCCAGTGTCACAGCATGTTTTCTACCTAGGAAACTACAACACCTGTGGTTTTGGAAAAAAAATTTCAAGTGAAGGCCTTGTCCACTGTGAAAATCTTAAATTTGGGAAGAATTAGAAGCAGTTTCTCTTGGTCACTTCTGGCACGTTTTAGAAATTCACACAAAGCACAGGAATGGATTTCAGGGACTATCTTCCCAAAACCCCAGACTATTGGAACAGTTTTTTTAAGTTCTAAACCCAATGACAGAAAGGAAGCACTTCTAACAAAATGCAACCAAGGATCAGGAGCACAGCAAAAGCAAAGGCACATGTGGACATACCTGGTCTGGTTTGGTTGCCTGAGACCCACAGATGGTACTCAGCTGACAGCAGTGGACTTCTTCTCCACTTTTATACTCCCAGAGTCTCAGAGTGGAGTCCTGGACAGATGGAAGTGGACACAAGTCTATTACTACCAGCACTCAGGCAAAGAGAGGGCACTCCAGGCCTTCAGCTAAACCCTGTTTCCCTGAAGAGCTCCCCACAGAAGCTGCTAAATAGTCACTTAGTTAAGACCTCAAATTGCAGATAAAGCATTTTAATTAACATAATTTCCCCCTGCATTCTAAATTATTCAATCATGCTAATTTTAATTCTCCCTTTGAAGTGGAAATTGGGTAGCTGGAGGAGGGCATTTCAAGCCTGTCTCCAATAGCACAGTAATATATGTGCTCAGCATTTTAATGGTAATTCTTTCAGGCTGCCCTTCTCTGCCCCATGCTCTTGTTATCAACCAAATTCTCATTTGATTTAGCAACCTCCTGAAGAGAGACTAAACACCTCTCTGGAAAAACAAAGCCAAGAGCATTTGCTAAGATGAAACAGCCATGTGCAGCACTAGCACTAGAGCTGTTTCAATAATTAGAGGGACAAAAGCCTTAGGGAGGCAAGAACAGCAGCTGAAACCAAATGCCAGGAGTTACTGTGATCTTCACATCTTCACAGGAAACATTATTTGTTTCCTGTGCAGTTTTGGAAGTCTGGGGAACAAAGAATATTGTTTCCCTTCTTTTAGGCCAACTCCATCTCTGTATAGGTGTGGTATGGCAGCAGCATGCCAGCAGCTCAGGAAAAGGGCTGGGGAGGGAAGGGAGGGAACATTCATTTCTACAGTTCTCCTCCAAGCAGACAATGTCTGTCAGAGCAAGAGTTAAGGGTAATTTCACCATCCCAAAGATGCCTTTTACTATAAGCACAGGAAAAGGTTCTGATGTGATCCAGAAACAGAATGGCTGAACACTGAACAGAACCAAGAAAAAGGGGGCAGGAGGAGGAGGGAGGCCATGCTGTAAACCATGAGAGATTATTCTAAGTATCCCAAGGAATCTGGCCAAAACACAAGTATAAATAATAAAAATAAAACCCAAACATACAAAAAACAACACTTTTGGGAAGAAATTGCAATACATACCCCAGAAGCTGACAACAGCAGGTCAGGACAGTTGGGTACTATGAGTATTTTGCTTACAAACCTAAAAGAAAAGCAGTCAAAAATTGAATTCTCTTGCTTGACACCCTGATCTTTAAACACAGACAGTAAGAGAAAACAGAAGTTTTGAAGAGAACCTTACAATAAACAAACAGATTTTCCACACCAAGATAATTAGGAGGAAGAAGAAAATGTCACCAGTACTTATAAATATGCACTACACAAACTACTGACTTTCTACTTAATAAAGAACTACATTTCCCCATTTGCACTCAGGGAATTCTGATGACTTCCTCCCAGCTGAGAACATTGTTGTTTAGATCAAAAAATGCCAATGGAGACAGATTTACTCAGGTAGCAACATTCCCCTTCCTCAGTTCATGATGCACATTAAAAACATGAATCACCAGATCCTTTAAAACACAACAGTGACACTCAGCCTCCAGAGTACCACATCTTTGCAGCCACAGTTGGGAGATAATTTAAAAGCAATCTTTACAGAATTTTAATGTGGCAATTTTCCAGTGCCTGCATTCAGCCAGAAGATCTGTTCTTCTGAAGTTGGTGATCCTGCTATGACTTTGGTGAGCAATGAGGACCTCAACTTCTGGGGATCATTATAATCTCAGAGCTCACCAAACTCAAATACAGTCACCTGAGCAGAACAGGACCTGAATGGGACAGTCTTGCCTTGGAAAACAGGCATGGCTTTAAAGCCACAGAGTAATAAAATAAAAGGAAGCAATTTGGTCACTGTAAAACAAACTTCTAGGACAAAACAGGCACAACAGATGCAGCAAGAATCACCATAAGTCCCACTGTGAGAAGAAAATCCAGTACTGTGAAATGAGACAATTTTTGCTTTACGCAAACCTTTTTTATTAAATTATAATTTAAATATTGAATATATTTCAATTAATTTGCACTGCTTTTCACTCTGCAACCACTAATGAACACCTTGGACACTTCCAGGGATGGGGCATCCACAACTTCCCTGGGCAACCTGTGCCAGTGCCTCACCACCCTTACAGTAAAGAAGTTTTTCTGAATATCTAATCTAAACCTACTCTCTGTCAGTTCAAAGCCATTCCCCCTTGTCCTGTCACTCCAAACTCTTACAGACTCTCTCCATATTCCTTGCAGGGTCCCTTCCTTAAATGTATTTTGTAGTGCAGTCTCCATGCTCTATCCATCCTGGTGACACAGTCAGGTTTTTCTGTATTACCACAAAACCTACAAGTCTGAGTTCTGCATTGAGAGACATTAATTTAATTAACATATGTTCTAACCTCAAAAGACAGTTCCTAAGAGTTCCCTTCCTAAGATTTAAGATAGGCTCCATCCTGAGCTAACAATTCCTGGAGTCTCTTATAACCAGCATGTGGAGGGAGATGATTCTGTTCCTCTACTCTGCTCTGGGGGAAGAGGTTGTGTCCAGCTCTGGAGTCCTGGGGACAAGAAGGACCTGGACCTGTTGGTGCAGGTCCAGAGGAGGCCACAAAAACAAGTGGGGGCAGGAGCACCTCAGCCGTGAGGAAAGACTGAGAGAATTGGGGGTTGCTCAGCCTGGAGAAGAGAAGGCTCTGGGCAGACCTTACTGCAGCCTTCCAGTTCCTACAGGGGTCTTATAAAAGAGATGGGGACAGACTTTTTTAGAAGGGCCTCTTGCAATAGGAGGAGGGATAATGGTTTTAAACTCCCTGTAGAACCAGAGTAGAAATAAGGAAGAAATTTTTTTATGAGGAGGTTGGTGAAATACAGGTTGTGTAGAGAGGTGATAGAGCCCAATCCCTGGAAATATCCAAGGCCAGCTTGGACAAGGCTCTGAGCAACCTGATCTTGTTGAAGATGTCCCTGCTCATGGCAGAGGAGTTGGACTGGATGACTTCTAAAGGTCTCTTTTCATCCAGGCCATTCCATGATTTTATCACAGACCAAGCTGCTATTTAATGTGATTTGAGAAGATTTCACCCACTGAGAGCGGATGAAGGTGGCTGTGCAGGGAATGCTCTGGCACACAAGGCACTCACTCTCTGTGTCCCATGCAGTAGGATACAATACTGTAGGGAGCCTTTGTCAAGCTGACTCTGATCTTCTCATCTCTGTCTGCAGTTAGGATATACCGGTCATCAGGACTCAGGGCCTGTTGGGAAAGGGAGAGCTTTAGTGCCCAGCAGCTCAAGGCTTGAAATTCTTCTTAACTAAGGAAAAAAAAAATCTCCTCACCCCAAAAGGCAGGTACAAACACTAAGCCACTCTTTTCCACCAACAATGGAAGCATACATCTTTGTGACAGTAACTTTCTCACTCACTAAGACAAGCAACACTGACTTCCAGGTCCAGTGAAAGCCACTGAGCCCCAACAGTACAGCTGGAAGACCCTTGCATCTTAAAAAGAAACTTACTACATTGAAGACCTCAGCTGACATGGCAGAGTGGATGAATTCACATCACACTCTGTCATCAAGACTTCTATGACTTAACATAAAGACTTTTTCAACACTTATAAGCTTATTTCCTTACCAAACTCAGTAGGAAGAAATCTGGACCACATTTCATTTGTATAATTTTTTTAAAAAAGCAAACCACAAATCTGAGACAAGAGCAACAATGAGAGACCCAAGCACGAGCAGGAATGCAGGTTTGTAAATATACAGAGGTACTTACCACATCCAATAGCAGAGAGACATGACCCAGCTCAAGTTTTCCATCTGCTTGAGGTTCTGTTATTGAGTAAGAATAGACATCACCAGACTTATCTGCAACAAAAATCTTATCCTCTGCAGCTGTGATAACCATGGATGTGCATCTCCTGTTCACAAACCTGAAAGACAAATGGCACAGCTTGAACAGCTCTGGATGGCAGCTTCAGCAAGACTGGAAGTTAAACAGACCAAGAAGCTGGCAAAAAGTTCTCAGATGCAACATTACTGAAATGGCAGTGATTAGAGTAACATTATGAGGATGAAATAGCACTTTTGAGTCTAGTAAATGAGTGAATTATGTAACAGCAAACACCTGGGGTGGAGAGAGGACCAGGAGACCATTAAAAGCTGCATGACTGCATTTTGCTTTGGTATTTTCTCAACTGAGCACCTCACCCAGGCAGCATGCCAGGACTCTAATGAAGGCTGGTAGACTTCCTTGCATTCTACCTCATAAAAACAGGAGTTAAATATATAGAAAAGACAAGGTAGGATTTGTGCTATTAGGAGTCCTTTGCAGCAACACTTTTAAAGACTGTGTAGGAATTACTCCTCCAGTTGCCACTCTGTACTGTAAAGGGAAGCCCTTCATGGAGAGCCTTGGAACTCTTCTCCTCATATCCCAAGTCACAGAGCCACAGGCTCTGTGTTCCTTGTCCAGACAAAGCTCTGAACTTGAACTCGGAGTTTACAGTTCCAGTTGCCAGTGCAGCAGTTTTTTTACAACTAGTCAGATACACATAAGGCCCACAGATGACAAAAAACACATTCTGTGTGTTAGCACAGGATTGTGGGCACCAATGATCATATGAAATGAATATTTATGTTCACCTACTCTGAAATTCAGTGGTCATGTGGAGGCAAGAGGACAATACATCATGCTTAAGGTGGGAACAGAGAAATTCCCAGACTTTTTAGTGGCTGTTTAAAGGAACACCACAACAACAGAACAGGCAACACAGTTCCAGAAAAGGTTACTTTGCCAACCAGAAAGTCTTGCTCCAAGTTCATTGTATCACCTGTGATCTTGAGCACAAAGCTTCAAAAGCTCCCCTTTGTCTGACACAAGCTGACTACTAAGGCCAGCACTGTGTGAAACCTTTATACAGCTTGCCACAAAACCCCAACACAAGTCAGACAGCTCAAACTTTGGCATTGTTATCCATGCAGAAAGCCTTTTGCCTGTATTCCCAGTTTCCCAATATGAGGTAATGACATTCCCAAAAAATCCAACCTACTTAAACTTTCAGCAGAAACTAGAACACCTAACAATTATCCAGTGGCATGTTACAGGCAAGACACACAAGGCAGGGCAGCAGGGAAAGCAGGACACAGAATGAACAGAATTGGGCACTACTGGTCTTGTCATAGAACATCCTGAGCTGGAAGGGACCCACAAGGATCACTGAGTCCAACTCCTGGCCCTGCAAAGGACACCCCAACAATCCCACCCTGTTCCTGAGAGCATTGTCCAAACCCTTGGTGCTGTGACCACTTCCCTGGGAGCTGTTCCAGTGCTTGACCACTCTGGGTAAAAAACCTTTTCCTAAATGTCCCCTGACACAGCTTCATGCCATGATCACTTCCTCACTACAACACTGTTTAACCCCAAGGGTTCATCCTGTATCCTATACACAGTGCCAAGCTACAGAGACTTGATTTTTTTTTTGCAACCAGGGTCTCACAATTGTCAGAGACCAACAGAAGCAGAGATGTCACATGCTCAGGTACTTTCTCAGGAAGCCCTTCACAGTGCAGGCTTTTCTACAGAGAATTGTCACAAGCAGCAGCAGAAAACCTGGAACTGGAGGACCTCTGGTGGACAGCTACAGGCTGTTTCCTCAAGAGGAATGTACTGAAGAAAGTCAGCTGCAGCATCTCTAAAGATATGCCTTTTGAAAAGATCAAAACTCATCAGAAAGTTCACAAACCCCCAAAACTCCTCAAAATCAGAAAGAACAGAAAATGCACTCACTGAAGTGCTTGGATTCACTCTTATAGGCCCAACCCCACTGTACCAAGAGTGGGTAAAGTTTTAGTTCTTAAGGATAGAAAACATTGGGTTTGGAATAAGGAAAGAGATTATCCTTCCTTGGACAGTGATATTAAACATCAGCACTGCCATTCTTGGTGAGGGGAAGACCACACATCAACTCTTGACAAATATTCTGAATTCCCAAAAACATTAAATTTGTTTGAGCGAGGGAATTAAAAAAATAAAAATAAAAAAGGAAGCCACATAATAACAAATCCCAAATACTCCCATTTTAGAGCTGTAAATCCATCAGCCATAACTCCATAAGAGCATGCACATTCCTGCTTCCTTACCTGACACTAACACATTCCCAGGAAGGCTTGGTACGGAACAGAATCAGGCGTTTGTTGTCGTCTGTCAGGGCAAAATAATCTCCTGATGGGGAGAAGGCAAAAGCCAGGATGTCATCACTTCCTTTATCTGTCCCTTTTCCATCCTGCCTAATAGAGAGAAGGGGACCAACAGTTCAAAACCTGATAGCTACTGAATTCCCTGAGGAGGTTGTTCCCAAACCACCAGGAGTGTGAAGAATAAAGTAAAACTTTAAATGCTTTTATTTCTGCTTTAAATGTTGAGCAAACATGGACACTAGTGCAAAGAAATAAGCCAAAACAAAACAAAAAAAAACTGATAGAAGGTCTAAGCCTGTATCAAAACCTGTTCAGAAAACAAAAGTTTGTGCTGGCACATCTTGATATAAATTATGAGGAAAACAGTAGAATATTTTCTGTTTGGCTACAAGTAAAACAAAGTCCAGTGGTTAAATCTAAGCTAAGAAAAATACTTGTGTGTGTGTGTTTTGAACTCTCATGACTTATGAGAACAGATTTGGAACAGAACTTATATGCTTTGTGGGTTTTTTGGTCTTAGACATCTAACAAAAAATGCAGGATTTTTCCTCTTGTCATGACTGACAAGAGAGAGAATTACTGGTTTTGACTTTGCCACTTTGCTGCTTCTCTAAAAAAATACAAGAGAAAAAGGTGCACAGTGGAATGAAACTCTAGATGAAACAGAAACAAAAAACAGATCCACATATATCCATTTGGGTTAGCAAACCCAACCCATCACCTGCTTAAAGAGTAATCCTATGGCTTTCTTTTACTGCCTTCACTGCCACACAAGGTCAGGATCTTGAGCCCTCCAGGAAAAGAACAGGTTTTCTCACCCCTTCTCTCCTAAGGGCTGTTTCTCTGCACTGCTGCAATCGTACACGAAGAGATTCTCATCACTGCAAGAGAAAAACAAATCTAAAATTACTGGCACTTGAACAACCAGGAGCTTAACTATGGAGAGTGGCAATAAGATTCTCTTATTTTAGTTACTGGGCACAACTGTCCCTCATCTTGAGATGCTCCTCCACCCAAGAAGGCTCCCAGAGTGCTACAGATGTGGCAGAAGCTTAAAATGTTGGTCTGTGTGCACTTGTCAGAAAGGAAATCCTCCTTTGCTAGTGAAGTAATGCTGTATTCTGCATATACTTTACTTCTGTCATTCTCAGCACATCTGTCAGTAGCATTTACCCAGTCACAGAATCACAGGATGTGTCAGGTTGAACACGACCCTTATGGTCCAACCCCCCTGCTCAAGCAGGGCTATTCCAGAGCACACAGCACAGGATTGTGTCCAGATGGTTCTGGAGTATCTCCAGTGAGGGAGACTCCACAGCCTCTGTGGATAATCTGATCCAGTGCTCAGTCACAGCACAATAAAAAAGTTCTTCCTCATGCTCAGGTGGAACTTCCTGGGCATCATTTCTGCCCATCACCTCTTGTCCCATTGCTGGGCACCACAGAGCAGAGCCTGGCCCATCCCCTGACACCTCCCTTCAGATATCACACAGAATCTCAGAATCATTCAGGCTGGAAATTAAATCACCCAGGCAGGGTCACCCAGAGCAGTGACACAGAACACATCCAGGTGGGTCTGGAATGTCTCCAGAGAGGGAGACTCCACACCCTCCCTGGGCAGCTGTTCCAGAGCTCTGCCACCCTCAATGGGAAGGAATTCTTGCCCATGTTGAGGTGGAACATCTTGTGTTCTATGTTATAGCCACTGCTCCTCATCCTGTCACTGGGCAACAGGAGCTGAAAAGAGTCTGGCACCATCCTCTTGCCACCCACCTTGGAGCTCTTTATATGCACCTTCCTTATACACAGAAAATAGATTATTACGTATATATATGAAAAGTAATATTGTATACGTTCTATGTAATTATAGTTGTACATATAATGTTATACATATCCATGTAATACATGTGCTATATAAATGTTACATATATAGCATATATTATATATATAACATATATGCTACATATACACGTTTTCTATGAATTATGTACACGTATACACGTATATTATCTACATACATAATATGTATGTATATATAGATATAGATATTCTTTATACTATATTATAGGCCAACTGGGGGAGCACAACCGTGACAGAAAAACCGCCAAGGCTCCAAAGTTTAAAGGTGATGTTTCTGTAAGAGAAAACGCTGGCGAGAAGCCCGGAAAAGCACGAAAGCGGCTCCAGCACTGCCCCAGCAGCGCCCCGAACCACCTCCCCTCACCACGCACGGGCCCCTGCGAGCCCCCTCAGGGGTCACCGGGCGGCCTGGGCCCCCCGCGCCCCGCAGCGCCCGGCCCCGCAGCCCCGCACTGACCCGCTGCGGCCGGGCCGCGCCGCCAGCAGCCGCCCGCCGCCGCTCGCCGCCGCCATGGCCCCGCGCAGCGCCAGCGCGGGCCGCGCCGCAGGGCTGCGCCCGCCGCCATCGCCGCCATCGCCGCCCGCCATGCGCCATGCGCCCGCGCCGCCACGTGCGCCGCGGCGTCACCGCGCCCCGCCTGACGTCACCCCGCGCCGGCCCCGCCCACCGGGAGGCCGCCGTGAGGGCTCCGGGCAAGATGGCGGCGGCCGCGGCGCTGAGGGGCGGCGGGCGGGCGGTGACCCGCGAGGTAAAGGGCGATATCCTGCCTCCGCACCCCCCCGGCTGTCGGGATTTCCTCCCGCTCTGTTAACTCGCGTTGTGTTGTGCCGTGCAGGTGTTGCAGCTGGAGGCCCGGGGGCTCTGCACGAAGCCGGTGGGCACCGGGAAGGCGCCGCCAAAGAGTAAGAGGGTGGTTTGGTTGTGAGGGTATCGGGGTGTCAATAAACGGAATGGGTGAGGAGAATGGGGAAGGGAAGAGGCGCTGCGTAAGCTGGGAAAAACAAGGACTTGAAAGGTCACCGCCATGTAAACGAGCGTTTCTGATAAAATGTACCGTGTAGTAATAAAAGTAAAAGTAAAGGTCTGGCTTTGTGGAATATATTTATAGGCCATACACACATACGTATATTATTTAATATTTATGAGCTTGTCACTTCTTTCCTGTTTACCTATACATATATGCATACATATATAGTTTTATATTTATGAGCTTGTCACTTCTTTCCTGCTCACCTTCACCTTAATATTCAAGGCCAGGATGGGGCAGTGTCAGATTCTTCAGTGGGTACAAGGGCAAGTGGCTTCAAACTAAAAGAAAGTAGGGTTAGATGAGATATCTGGGAAAAATTCTTTACTGTGAGGATGGTGAGGCCCTGGCACAGGGCACAGAGAAACTATGGTTGCCCCATCCCTGGAAATGTCTTTAATGAGGTGCAAAATCTAATTTTGAACTTTAGATGTTTGCCCTTGTGCTTTAAAATGTTTATGTTATCAGGGTTAAAAAACAGAAGGATTTAGAGAAGGACATCCAAGATGTAAATATCCCAAATAGCAGCTCCAGGCAGTGTGTAAGAAGCTGCCATGGCCCTGCTGTGTTAAATTTGATTATAATGCTTCTTGCACTGTAGATTTGCAAGCCCAAACTTTGGTTTGGATGCTGCCCTGCATCCTGCGTTGAGGAGTACTTGAACCTCATTTATCCCTGACCAAAGTCAAAACAGGAATACAGATTTCAAGGACTGATGCCTTGTTTGTATGAATGGAGGCTCAGTGGTTCAGTGAGGTTTCCTGTCCCAAATTAGAGATCCAGGTGCTGAAACAGGAAAGCTCCACGGAACCATATGTAGGAGTGATCAGACTTGTTGACTGCTGTTGAAAAGATCACTGAAGGAGTACTTGAAGGCAGACTTCTGCCACCTTCTTAAATGCCAAAGCAAATAAAAGCCTGGCTGTTCCATTAAGAAAGCATAGATTGTTTGAACAGCAAATTGTTTTTTATTATGATTTACTTTTTTGCATTAGGTGTATTTGAGATGCACTTTAGTTTCTGGATCCACTGTCCTGCAGCTGTGATCTGTGTCAGGAGCCCTCTCAGGCCAGCTCTCCCAGCCAGCTGCTTCCCCTGCAAACACTCCAGGTTAATTGAGATGTATAGGATGCAGCTGCCTTTGCCAGATTCTGGATGGAACAGGATGTGCAAATTTTCCTTTCTTTGACAAAATGGTCGTGTTTACATACAGAGTCAGTGATGGGAAATAGACCTGTAATTTCTGCCTGTCACCTCTCTGAGTGTGAACAGGCTTTAAATACATGCTGGGAATGATGCTCATGTTCCAAGCATCAGGAAGAACACATCTGGGAATGAGATTTCTGTGACTGATTTGGATGTGTTGTTCTTTTGGCAAAGTGATGCAGGTACAGATTAGCTGGTGCAAAATTTGAAATACCCTAATTAAAGTTCATCAGTTGTGTTGGATATTTCAGCTTTTAATCATAAAGTCTGTCTTTTTCACTTGTCCAAACTTAACTGCTTAAAGTATTATTCCAGTAACAAATGCTCAAGTTGAATTTTTCCTTGCCTTCTTGGTTTCTTAGGATGTTTTAACATTAATACTTCTTCAGGTTTTGCTCAGCTTTCCCTTGTCTGTCCTCCCTTTGACCATTCTTCTATTAGTTTAACCTCTTTATGTCTCTCTGAAGAACTTTTCCATCCTGAGTGATGCTTCCTCACGTGTTAGTTTCTCCAGGCTGCTGTTTGGCTGGGTCAGTCTGTGCAGGGAATCAGACTTCTTCCAAAGGTGGCTGCCCATCCTTCTGCCTCCCCCTGCCCTTCCTTCCCATCCTGCACCTTCCATCTGGCAGAGAAAAGTATGTGCTTGAAATTATTCAAAATATTACCTGTAAACATGATACCTTTTTTAAATTGTGGTTTGTTATGATAAAAGCTCTGTGTTTCTTTCTTAAATACTTTGCTTTTATTTTCATGTGCTTGTCTCTTCTGTGATGTTTTCATTTAGACACTGCTAAAAACTTGCTTCTGTTCAGAACTAATGGTAATAACTCCTTGAATCATACAAGGTATTACCATAAAATACCAGTGAGGGGAAAACTGTATCTAGTTTATGGGCATGTAAAGTAGATCAGTATTTCCAAACTCTGCAGAAAAATCTGCATAATGAGCTGGAAATCTGTTGATTTTTGCTGCTAGTTAGAAGTGGTGCAACTTCTAATGAAGTTGGCTTTGTTATAGCAAATTTCAGCCAAGGTCAATCTTCTTAATGTGCTCCCAGTCCTCCTTGTCCTCCTGTTTTCTGTGACCACAACAGTGTTTGCTGTTGCTCAGCCTCTTGAGGATGACAATAAGCATCCGAGGGGAATTACATATTTCCTGAAGGGACCTGAAAATTGCTGCCTTCTTCAATTGTTGGTTCCTTGTCTAGAGAGCTTAGCTTAGTGTAGGTATCCACAAGGGAGAACAAACATAGAAACATGAAGCATCAGGAGATCTTCTTAGACTTCTTTAACAAAGAGGTCTCAAACCAGAAATAGGAAGTGAAGACTGGAGGATATGAGGTCTTGGAGAAATAGTGTTGAACTGTGGGGGCATATCTCAGCTGGCAGCTCAGGTGGCAATGAACAAGTAATACTTTCATGGATGGCCTCAGGTGTCTCTTACTCTGCTGCTTTGCCCTTTGGGAGTCATCCCTCCCTCCTACTACCCAGAAAACTCTTGCAAGCAGCTGTGGCTGTATCTCTTTACTGTGTCTCTGCTTCGCTGGCTTGTTCACAGACAAGTGTTGTCTCTGCAGCAGCGTTTGAAGAGCTTGGCTTACAAGCCATCCTAGTGCTCACCTGAGATAGGGAAGGGTCTGCAAACCTCCAGTGATGCAGAGTTGAAGCACAGGGAAAACCAGCTCTGGAGGAGTCTGGCAAAGCAAGGAACATAAAGGTTTATCTCTTGAATTTTGGCATCGCAGCAGCAAAAACTGTGTCATGCTACTAGAACTCCAGTTTCTTCGTCTAAAGCTAAAAGTCTAAAAGCTTTCTGCTTTGCAATGCCTGTATTTAGCATTATAATTACTTTCAGTTTATTTTTGTACCAGATTATCTCTGAAAGTTAAAACTGTGTGACTAAGGTCAGTAACAGCCATATGAGATACAATGATGATAATCCTCTTTATGCCGTTTCCTAGATGTAGTGGCACGACAGGGAAGCACCAAGCTGCTTGCCATGAAGGCACCAGTTGAATTTCGTAAAACGTTGTCTTCTAGCTCTCTCCTGCTGTCTGCAGACAAAGATGAGAGCATATCTAGTACCAACCTCAAGGAAGCTGCAAAACCTGCTGAAGACACGAGGTCAAGAAAAACTAAGGTTGCATTTCCTCAGCGAGGAGTTGTTTCCTCCCGTGAGGAGGAAAACCTCACCACAGCTGCAACAGGAGGAGGCCTGAGGAAAGAGTTAGCTGAGGAGCAGACTTCATCCAGCTCAGAGTCAGATTCTAGCTCAGATTCTGAGGATGAAAATGTTTATGATTCAAAAGTTGCCCCTAAAACTAAAGTTGAGTTTCCCAGACGATATCCCATGTTTTCTGAGAATGTAGCAATACAGGCATCGAGGGTGGCAAAAGAGAAATTGTCCCAGAAATCCCTCAAAGAATATGGAATTAAGAAGCTGCCACGCAAACCAGAAATCAACGTGGCTTCTGTAAAGCAGATCAAATTTTCTAAAACATCAGTCAGCCAGGAGACATCAAAATCCAAAGCAAGAGACCCCAAAGTAAAATCCACTCCAAAAGAGCAGAAGTTGGTCGTAGAACCACATGTGGTGAAAAGTCTGGACCTGACCGATGCTGATCATAAGTTTGATCCTGTGGAGAAGTCCATTGGAACCCAGGTAGCAGCTATTCAGCTGAAAGCCTCAGCAGCAACTCAGGAAGACAAAAAGCAAAATCTGATATCCAGAGAAGAGAAGAAAAAGGTGAAGGAGTTGGAAGCAAAAGGAGTAACTGCTCCTGAAGTGGGAGAGACTTCTGGAGGCACAACGTTGGTGATGGGCACCACAGCAGAGCAGGAGACCACACAGGAAGCAGGAGCCCAGGCTGGAGAAAGCAGCACAGTAGAGGGTACAGCTTTAAATTGTTTGAACTGTATATTGATTCATCTGGGCTAGGGTTGGACTTTTTTAAAGGGTTTCTACATCATCTCTGATCTTTGTACTGAAGCTGGCAGAGTGGCAGTGACTTTCTGGAAGATAAATTGTTCATTGCTAATTGTTATAAGCTATCAGTAATACTCAGTCTCCAGCTATGCTGTGAAAGGAAATGGTTTCATTTCTCTGTATTTATAATTTCATAAAACAGTTACTTATAAAATGGAAACAAGATTGTTTCCACTGTGAGCAAGATCATGGGTTTTATATGACAACACTTGTTTTCATTCTTCTCTTTTCTTGGAAGGATTTGGTAGCTGCCATTCTCATGAGTCAAACTTGATGCCATCTCGTTGCTTAAATCCTGCCATCTTTCCAGTTTTATTTTGGAGTTTTTTTGGGTTTTCTTTTGATGGGTGTTTTTTTCAATCTGTCAGTGTTTCAGATTTCAGAAGACTTTGAGAAATCATAGTGTAATGCAAGAAATGAGCGTTGTTGATTCTGAGACTGGAAGGTTGCAAGCAACTCGTGTGGAAGTAGTGAGTCAGTTTTGTCAGAGCTGGGGAGGAGACAGTGGTGTGTTTTCAGGAAAGACCATTGTGCATCATGTAATCATCTCCTAGCTGACCTACCCTTCTTAGTTACTGCCATCCTGTTAATTGAGGGTCCTGCTGATCTCATTTTGTGTATCTCAGTAGCAGATGTCTCTCTGTCCTGATCTGTTGAGATTCTGCCTTTCACCTTAGGCAGTATGAATCTGCCATTCTTGAGACCTCTCTTCTCGTTGCTACTTTGAATTAAGGAATTTGCCTGCTTGGAAGTAAAAGCAGCATTAATTGTAAGGTTGCTTGATTGTCATCCTTCAGGAAAGGCCCTGGGAGCCAAGGGAACAGCAAATTGAGGGTGAGCCAGCAATGTGCCCTTGCAGCAAAGGCCACCAAAGGTAACCTGGGAGGAGCAGGCTGAGGGAGCTGCAGCTCCTTCCCTGGTGAGGTGCATCTGGGGTGCAGTGTTCAGTTTGGGGCTCCCCAGTGCAAGGGAGATGTGGGGCTGCTGGACAGAGACCAGCAAAGTGCCAGGGAAATGATGGAGAGACTGGAGTATCTTTCCTGTGAAGAAAAGCTGAGAGAGCTGGGACTGTCCAGCCCAGAAAAGAGAGGGTTCAAACAGAACATCATCAATGTCTGGAAATAACAGAAGGAGAGTGCAAAGAATACAGAGGTAAGGCTTTTCAGTGGTACACAGGGATGGGACAAGAAGGAGTGGTACAAACTGAAACACAGGGTTTTGCCTGAACATCAGTAAACACTTCTTTTGCTGTGAGTGATGGAGCACTGCACAGGTGGGGTCTCCATCCTTGCAGACACTCAAAAGCTGTCTGGGCAGGGCCCTGAGCCTCCAGCTGCAGCTGACCCTGCCTGAGCATTTGGGGTTGGACCAGCTGACCTACAGAGGTGTCTTCCAACCTCAGCCATTCTGTGACTCTGAAGTGCCTGCCCAGTGCTGAGTAAAAGGTCTGCCTTCTGTTTGAGGGGTCAGTTGGCTCATTTTATCTGTTTCCTTATCTTCTTCCTTGATGGCAACTCAAATGACTGGAATTGGCACTGTGCTGAGGTTCAGCTGACAGGGTGGTGATCAGCCAAAGGTTGGACTTGATCTTTGAGGTCTTTTCCAACCTAAATAATTCTGCAGTTTAAAAACCAAAATGAAGCACTGTTCACAACTGATATTTTGATTTACTTGTTCCTTCTTGCAGTCAACAGCATAAGCTTTCTTTTAAAAATTACAGAATTTGGGAAGGGCTCTTTGTTTTTATCTACAGATTATTCTTTTCTCACCATTCATCCACAGTAGAGTTCTAGATGCTCAAACCTAATTTCTTTCTGGTGTCTCCATATGTGTCTTGTTCTCTTCCTTCTTTGAGAATAGCCACTGCTTTTCCTTGTTTAACATTCACAGCCAACTGTACCACCTGTAATTCCTACTTCTGCCCTTGTGCCCTTTGGTCTCTGCAGCAGTCACACAAAAGATGTAAAAAGAATTTTTCTCAATGCAGACCTGGATGGTTTCAGGTGATGTCATCCCTTTGCAGAGCAGTCAGCAAAACCTGCAAACTTGAACTGCTGAGGAGCAAAGTTGTAGCTGGTAACTCAGAAATGAGCCTGTGATTCATTTCAGAAGAACATCCCTGAAGTGCTTGCTCTGTAAAAGACAAAGCAGAGATGAAGGATGAAGGGTGGGGAGGATGAACTCAGGAATAAATTTTTCCTTCAAGAAGCCAAGAGCTGTGTATTTGGGCAGGAAGAATGAGGCTCCATCTGCTTTCCTTCCTGCACATCTGTCTCCAAATGTGGAACAACTGGCTCTTGCAGGTTGAGTATACTCTTGCCTGCCCTTGCCTGTTCTTGGGGCTCTTTGCAGCAGAGAGCATCATCTGGGTTTTCTCTCTGGAGTGTCATCTCCTATGTGCTGTGTCAGGAGGAACTGAGCAGTAGGCACAGGGATATTTCCTGCCATGTTTTGCTGAAACCATGACTTATTACCTTCAGTTTTATAAGCAAGCCTTGCTAAATGCTGTGGATATTTATCTTGATCTGATAGCTTCACACTGCAGTAATTGTGTCATAAGTAAAGGGAAATCCTGGTGTTCAAGTTCTTGTGTTTTTATTGTGGATGGACCCGTTAAGATAAGGGTTTAATACAATCTAACCTGAACCAGAACATACAAATTTATACAACAAAGGTTTTCACTACACTGTGTGTCTTCTTCTATTGTTAAAACTCTGGGTATACAAAAAAAATTAATACTGGGAGTAAAGTTTTATTTCTTGCAATTTGCTTGGTTGTAGCCAGTAGCAGGAACCTTTTATGTAAATGATACTGCCTAGATTTGCATAATAGTCTAAAAGCATAAGAATTAATGTTGGCTTTAACAGGAAGTAGGGAGTTCTAAATAACTTTATTGGGTTATTCTTTTTTGAGGGAGAGTTAATACAAAGGTTAGAAGATTATATTTACAAGAAAATAAATTAACATCAAAGGCTTTGATAGATTACTGTTTGGTATAACCACATTTGAAATTAAATGGTGGAGCTCTTGCTAATTCCATGGTTTCTCCCCATGGCAAAAATTCAATCTGTAAAGTATCTCTATGAGCTGTGTCTTGTGGTCTGACAGGATGATGCATGATTTGTACTGCTCCTTTGCCCCTCCTGGTTTGCTAAGAATGTCACCTACTGTTCTGGCTGGAATAAAAACCAAGGCAACTATGAGAAAGCCAGGAAATGCAGACATATGTCTTCCAGAGATAAATGGAATGTTCTGCCCTGTCCACCCCCACCATTAGGTGGTGATTTGGGTTTAAAACCTGTGCTGAGCCCTGTTCCCCACTGCACAGTAATGTGCTGCTTTAGGGCCAGACAAGGTACCAGCTGCACTTAGTGAATTTCTCCTTTTGTTAAAGTTGATGATTTTTTTACTTTCAAATATTGACTGGATGAGGGATCTGACAGTTTATGAAAGCTGACTCAGTGCTTGAAAACATTGTCCTCTGCCGTGGCATCCTCATAGTCACCAGTTCCTGTTTGTTTTCACAGAGAAAACACCTGCTCCAGAGGAGTTTGATAATTCCACCTACAAGAACCTGCAGCACCACGACTATCACACTTTCACCTTCCATGATTATGTTGCTGTCCTTGCAAAGTACAGGCAGCCTCAGCCATCCTCTGGAAGACCATCACCAAGGCACTGAAAAACCACACTAACAACAAACACCCAGGCAGGATGATGAATTGTTCTGTTTAGCACTGTTGCTCTATCTGTATAATTGAAATCAGATAATAAATAATAAAGGCATAATAACTTGGGCTTTCAGCAGTTCTTCCTGGCTCTTGGAGTCCCTCACTTCTTGACTTTTATGAGTGAACTGCAAATGAATCATCACTGAATAAAAATATCTTTTCTACCTCTCCATTACTTGGTCATAGTGTAAAAAAGTCCTGACTTTTCAGTGTCTCCAAACTTTGGATACTGACCATTCTTACAGGACCATGTCAAAGAATCCTGTGGGATTCAGCTGCCTGTGGAGTATGTGCCACATTTAATTTGGTGGTGTTGTCACTGCACTGCAGTGGGCTGTGCTCCTTGCACACAATCATGTTCCCAGCTCTGAAGAGGTCATGTTTACTCTGGATTTGGGAGTTAAAATCATTGGCTGGGAGCAGCACAAGGAGTATTTGTCTCTTGTGGCAAGAGTGAATGTTTTGTGTTAGTGGAGGAATGCAAGTTTTTGTAATGTGATTGAAACATCTCGAAACCTCTGCTCTTGTAAAGGGAGAACAGAACATACAACTTTATTTAATCATCTGTTGGGGGCTCCAGCATTCAGGCTCTGCAGTAATTGAAATAATTTAAAATGTAAGAGAATCTCAGTGGGCAGTTCCTAATAGACTTTTACTGTGTTGATTAAACTTTGAGGAAAAAACAAATTTTTATGGATAGAAACACTTGAATGAATATTTTTAAATGTGATGAAAATACCATAAGTGTAAAAACAGCTCCCAGTACTAATTGTTGGGAATATGTTTAATTTCCCACTTTTTTTTTTTTTTTCCCTACACTAAAACTTAAAATTGCTGTCCAACCTCAGCCTTGCTCTGCAGAAAATGTGAGCCATGAGGCACTTCTCAGTGCATGTTATCAGCAGTTACAGTTGGTCTCAGTAAATTTTGTATTTCCATCCTATTAGTAACAGTCTTCTGCCTTCTGGGAAAATGCCTTGATGGCCGCCAGCTGTTGTGGGTTTAGTTCCATTTTGGCTTCTTGTTCATTTTGGACTTTTTTGGAGTTAATTGGCCTTTAAGCAGTTCTTGCAATAACTCCAGCATTTTCCATCACCTGTCTGTATTCTTTCAAGCGACAGACTAGGCAAGATCAAAGGAAAACCAGAGTCAGCTTTAGGAGTCTATCTGGATATTGGATGTGAATCCTTGGGTGCAATTAGTAGAGCAGATATTTTATACTGCAACTTGGCAAAAATGTGGTAAGAAGGATCAAGAGGCCTACATCAATTTGCTGTGTAGAATTTTAAGTCAGAAACCCCTGGCAAGCAATTTTATTGTCCTGTAAAAAAATAAAAGAGCATGTTTGTGACTCCAACTGAAATTTAGAAATCTGTTAATGTATAAATCCATGTGCTGAGGAATAAAGAGCAGAAAGTCACCTGGAGATACCAATGGTCCCATGTACTCTGTTCTTGTAAAAGGGAGAAAATTTGCTGCTAAATTAAAAACTTGAAAGAATCGGGGTCTTCCTTTGTGAAGGGCCCACGGGAGGGCCCCAGCAATGCTGCTGTGATTTGTTATTACCTGAGACTCCACAGAGAAACCTGAGCCCCAGAGCTGCACTGGTGCTGAGCTGTGCTCTGAGCTGCTCTGAGACTGCAGGAGGAGGCTGCAAATTGTGACTCTGCAGTAAAAGTGAATGTGTGTTTACTCAGCCTGCCCACAGTAGCTGTCACTGTTGGCTGTTGGGAGTCAGACTTGCTCACCTCGTGCCCTTTCTGTTTCTCAGGAGGGTTGGTGTTCTAAGCAGGGACTGAATCAGCCCGGAGGAGTGGGTTGAGGTAGAAATGTATCTTGCTTTCAGTCAGCTCCCACCCTCTGCTCAGCTACATGTCTAACTAAGGCAATTCTGATCTGGTTCTGGAATGGGCATATTGCTACCTTTGTTTCATGATCAGAACAAAGTTTAATGGTCAATGCCCTTTCTCTCCATGTAACCCTGCCTTAGTGTCCTCTGGTGATCTTTCTGCACCTCTAAAATGAAACTGAAGTCAAATAACCCCCTAACTCTTGTGGTGCATGTCTAAGGTTTGCCCTGCTCACTGAATCAGTCTGCTCTGGGAAGGGCAGATAATGCAGGGAAGGCACCAAGACTTTTTCCCCACTGTTGTTTTCCTTTCAATGAAAAAGGTTTCATGTTTTTGTCCTTGGCTATTATCAGATGTCACTGTGCTGGAGTCATATGTTAACATTTAAATTTCAAGCAGGATATGGCCCAATATGCTCAAATTCTCTAATACTGGTAAATTTGTCTTGCTGTGCTAGGCATTTGTCAGATAAATCAGAATCTTGTTTAGAAGAATGTGTAATCCAGGATACTAACATAATTCCTGGAAAAGCTCAAATGTGAAAGAAATTAAGTCTCAGCTTAGTTACTGTGAAAGCCAGCTGTCAGGCCCAGTACAAGCTTCAGAAGTGGGGTTTTCAATATAAATTGAATTACTGGGGGAGTACAAGAAGATCTGGAAAGTGGAATTCACTTTCCTCTCATTGAAAAGATGAAGCAACAACTTTCCTTGTCAAAGGGAATGGTTTTTAAACTTTATGTCTTTTTTTTTTTTTTTCTTTTTTCTTTTTTTTTTTTTTTTTTTTTTTTGTAAGTACAGCAAACTGCTAACAAAATTGCTTTTCATAGTTTTCTCACACTTAGATCTTTCAAAGTAACTTGGAACCCAGAAGGTTCTGGACAGCCATTGGAAACCCACTAATCCCAGGTCCAGAAGTGGTACTGCAAACACAGCCTGTGGTATTACAGCTTTAGGTCTTACACGTTCAGGACTTTCTTGGTCATTTTGGGGCTTCCCGTGGCCTCCAGTCACAATGAGAATTGAAATCTATAAGGATCTCTTCAAGTTCTCTTTCAAATTGGTAAGTGAGACTTTTCACTGAGTGCACTGACAGATCTTCCACAGTCCACCCCAGTGTTCAGCAATCAGAACACATCCACCAAGCCCTAAAAACCTGCCCCAGGTCTTTTCTGTCACCACAAGAGATGCCATTGCTTGTCTGTTCCAAACAGTTTGAATTCCTGGTGAAATTCAAGTCAGTGGCTGAGTGAGCAGAACACACACTCCCAGTATCCTGTGCAACATCATAACATCAGAATTGTGCAAACTGAGGTTGGCAGTCCTGAGATGATCAGTCCTCTGCTCTGCAGCAGCTGCAATGAGATCAGGTTGTCTTGGGCCTTGTGCAGTTGAGTTCTGAATATACTCAAGGATGGAGATCCTATAGGCTCTCTGGTCACCTTCTCCAGCACTTGGACACCCTTGTGATTTAAAAGACAAACAAAAAACCTTTACCTGTTGTCCAATTGGAATTTTTTGTTTCCTGATGCTGATCCTTACTCCACATTTCTGACCAGCCTGGCTTTGTCCTTTCTGCACCCTCCAAGGAGGTGATTAAAGGAAGGAATCCCCCTTATTGTCCCCTTCAGACCATTTCACTTCTCTAACACCCCAGTGACTGACCCCATAACCAGACATCCTCTCAACTCTGAGTAGCATTAATTAAACTCTTAGGATTGTAAAGAAAATACCCCACCAAGTTTTCAGATCATCCTTTTCCTCTTGTGTGGCTCTTTTTAATGGAATTGTAATATTTTTTCTATGATTCTGTGTTTCAGTGCTTAGATATTATCCTCAGTGTGCAGTTCAGGATCACACCTAATACAATATGCAAATATTTTTGAGCTCCCCTTTTTTTATTTTTGCCTACACACATTCAATTACACTTGGAATTCATACCCACTTCTGGAAGTCTTGGATATGTGGCAGTTTTGGGGTAGAATGTATTGATGCATAGTTAGAGACATAAGTTTAAGTACATGCATTTATAATGAAATATCCCAAAAACTTGGCTCAGTGTATGGAGTCAGTGGGTCAACTCTCAAAATTTGTTTTGGTCTCTCCTGCCCTCTTTGCAAACTTTTAACTGAAAAACAGATTGACAGGAACATGTTACTGTAAATCTGTAGCATCACAGAATACAGCCTATATGCATTTTAACTTTTAACACTCACAGAGCCTATGCCACATGTCTTTATTAAAACCAACACCTTAGTGGGGTTGTTTTTGTTACTCCAGTCTGAAATGTGGTTCAAATGTCATTCAAATGGCAGTGCCCTTTCCCAAACAGACACTTCCTAAAGCAGTAATGTAAAAAATGAGCTAATGTAGATTATTTATGCTTGCTTTTTTTCTTTTGTTGGTTGAGATTTTGCTTTGTTTTCTGTTTCTCTCTCACGTTTGTCCATGGTAGTGAAGTGCTCTCGCTATTCCATTTGGCCATGGGGATGCACTTGGTTTCTAAAATGTGTGACAGCATCTCTCTGGCAGGGGAGAAGGAAGGTGCAAGCCATGACACAGCTTGTGCTACACAAATGCTCATGTTGTGCCTCAAAGAAGGGAGCAAGAGTTACTCTTCCCTGGAGGTTTGGAGAGGGACTTGAGAGCACCACCCCTCCATGCTTCCATTGCTCATTTCCAGGTGCTCCTTTTCCAAAAGGCATCATCCATGCTTTTTTATTTAGCTTAGAATCATGCCAGACAAGGCTATTCTGATGTTTCCCAAACTCTCCTGGGGTATTCCTAAAAGTGAGCTGTATCCTGTAGTTTGAGGACTGGGAGAAATGTGAGGGGAGCTGGAAAGAAACTCAGAATACAGAAGGAAAATGCAGGAACTGAGAGCAAGGATGATCCTTATGAGTCAGGTGTTGGACTGGATCATTTGTGAGACCTCTGGCTGCCTGGCAAGCTGCACAATTCCTCAGGTTCTCATCCATACTTTATAGATGAGTAGTTAGTGGTCCCAGCTTTCTCTTTGTACATCACATCTATTTAGCGAGTAACTCAGAATAAAAACGAGTAAAAAATTGGAAAGATTTTTTCCTTACAACTTCTGTCTTGGGGCACACATACTTTAAGAGGTCTGAGCTAGCTGAAGTTATCCCAGGAGATGCAGTGCTTATTAACAGTGTGACAAAAATACACTTCAGATAGGCCAGGCAGAAAATGCCAGAGATTTTGAAACTGCATTCAGGCAATGGCAAGGCCGTTGAGATACAAAAAAAGCTGTACAACTGTTCCAAATACTTACTAGTGGAAGACTGTTAACAGACAGGAAAAAATGGGGAGGTGTCCAAAACCAGCAATCCACCCTGGTGAGAAATCCAGCTGCTGGGAAGTGGAATGGTGCTGGAATTCATACCAGGTTGTTGTCTCTGGACACCAGTCAATGGACTCCATCTTTTATATCACCCTCCCGTTAGCCATAAGAAATCGGTGTTTTTCAACTCCTTTTCTCTTGGCAGCTGGATGTCGAGAAGGAGCTTTTTCTCTCAAGTCCTTGCTGAAGAACCATTTCAAAGCCATTGAGTTTTGGAGTTGAGGAAAGGAACTTCACTACTCTGCCCCACTCCTGCCTCTTGAAGGTCACCACTGGACTAAGAAAAATCGACCAGTCTACCCTTCCTGCAGCTGCTCAGCTCCTGCTGGGCCCAGAGCTGCTTATCTTCATATCTCCCCTCTGAATTACTTCAGTATTTATCTCTAGAATCAATGGCTGCTTTCTTCTGCACAGTCATGGAAAACCAGCATCTTTAGAGATCTCCAAAAGGACACCCCATTCCTCCCCCCTCTGCTTCCAAAGCTGCAAACTCGAGATGACTATAAAAAAAGAGAACCGAAGAAAGAAATAATTGGGGGCTCTTTTCCTTGGTGTTGGCTGCACTTTTACGATTGTGTTTTTTGAGCTTTTCCACGTAGCCTCGAGGAATGGGGAAGCTGTTTATTCAGACTCGAGGACTGCAGGTAACAGCTACAAGGTTCCAGCTGCTGCTCGGGCCTCGGGCTCCGCCATCCTCGCCGATTTATGTGTGCTCATGTTAAGAGATTTGGCAGCACTTCAAGCGAGCGGGTGAAAACAACGTGTTTATTCTAAGCTTTGCTCTTGCCCTTTGACTTGACAGCGGCTGTGCAAGTGGCCTGGCTGCTCCAGCCCCGCTCCTCCAGAGCATGGGAAAAGCAGGAGCAGCAGCAGGGAGACAGCTGGCTGGCTGCTGACTTAGAGAGGCATCATTGCGTCACGTCACGCTGGGTAAGTTGTCTTTGCCATCAGAAGGGCCAGGATTTTCCCTTTTTTTTTTCTTTTTTTTCTTTTTTTTTTTTTTTTTTTTTATGTTGTGGGAGGTAGGTGCTCCACAAATTGATGGCGGGGATTTGGTCCCATCTGTCAGAGGCAACGTGGGTTTTCATCCTTGAAATGTAATGCTTTTCTGACCCTTAAAAAGAATTACTCCCTTTGCTGGACTCCCTTTAAATCACCTTTTAAATGAATGGTTTGTGAACTTATTAGGATTTTAGGATATTAGGGCCTTTCTCATATTTAATGTGTGGATTGTCTGAATGGAAACATTAAAGCCAACACAAGCAATAAAGATGGATTGCCAGTAAAATAAACAGTTTGGCCTCTGACTGCACAGAGGAAGCAGATCAAGTCAAGAAAACATTTCCTAAAAGTCACTTTTCTAACTGTAAGGCAATTCTAATGGCTAATTCTTACTTAAAACACCACTGTTCTCCAGTTTATTAATCCACACATTTAATTTGGTATAAAAATGGAAATTAATTGACATTCTTCTTCCAAAGCAATCCTGGTGTTATGATGGGCACCAAAATGGCCACGTGAAATACAGAGTAAAAGTGAATGGGAAGCAGTAGGGCTGTATTTCTGAGAATCCAAAGAGTTTGCAAATGATACAATTGAACAAACATGAAATCATATTGACATGCATATGGATTGCTAGGAAAATTCTGGCTCTGGATGAACCTCATGGAGAATTTATGGTCATTTCTGTCATGCCAGACTGCGGGAGACTCCTGGATTCTTTGTATCAGGGTGGACGCGAGGAACAAGACTCAGACGCTCTGTAAATGCTAAAAGCTACAGTTGCAGTTTATTATAAGGGAGTCTGCAAGGAGCTGCCCGGCACAGCCACGTGCAGATTAAAGAGATAAAAAGGGGGAGAGAAAGAGAGAAGAAGGAGGGTAAAGAGGGGAAGAGAAGAGGAAAAGAAAAGAGAGCGACTTCCCGTTTGTAACACAATAAATCCACTTCCATCATGAATATTCTAATTCCTAAAAACCAATCTAATACAAAATACTAATTCTATAGCATTTACATACAGCCTATAGGAAATCTTACATTAGCATAGCATGTGACATTCTAAACTCTAAGATCTAATCTTTGGGTGCAGGTCAGTCTTTTGTGTCTTTTGGCCTTGCCCTCTGGCCAAAAGCATTGTTTAATTAAGAGTGGATTAGCTTCATCCAGCCATCCTATTGTGTTTATGGTAATTCAGTAACTAGGGCTTTCCTGTTTTACCTTCCCCAACAATTCCCAGAATCTGAGCATTCATATTTGCAAGATTCCTCAGTTTCATCTTCTCCAACACCAGACTTTTGCCTTGTCTCTTTAAAACTCTTATGGTGAAACTCAGGCAGAGGAATGTCTTGCCCAGTTTGCATTTAGTGCTGTAAAATGCACACATGTAGAGGGCTCAGTGTAGGGAATCACATATGGGGCTCCATTCCTGAAGTCACCCAGCCGGTGAGTGCATTTTATACCTCTGTGTGTGGAGCAGCTCAGCAGGTTGCATGAGGAATGCAATGTCCTCGAGGGCTGACTTCATAATTTGTGGCCATGGATATATTTCCTTCATGAAACCACATTTATGTTTTTTTATTGTCATTATTATTTTAAAGGATTTTAACTACTCACAACTCCAGTTTCTTTTTCTGTAAGCCTTGTTTCCCTGTCTTTGGTATTCCGATTTTTTAGATTTCAAATGGCTTGGCTGTGGTGCTGAGGATCAGGTTGCTGGCTGGAGACATCTGGATGGGTCTGAGATCTGTAAATATCATAATCAGATCTCTTCACTATACATTTTGAGTCCATGTTCTCATTCTTCCTCTGCATTTCTCATTGTTTTGTATCCTCTCCATTTGTATGCAATCTCATGTAATTATATAAAAATGATTTCCTCATGCATGGTATGAGTTTTTATTGCTTTGCATTCACTTTCTTTCTTTCTTTCTTTCCATCATTTCACAGTTAAATAGGAGAAAAGTTAGGTAATATGTACACAGGGACTGCTCCACCAGACTGGAGCTCTGAGTATCTCTGTTACCATGTGCTGCAGCCAAAGAAGTTTACAGCATGCAGAGGGAAAAGGTTATTGTTAGTGTAACTGAATAAGTATTAGGGTTAATATATAATGTATAGGTCTATGTAATGGATAGTTTTTATTCATCATAAAATGTTCAAATGACTTGCAGATGTCTGACTGCTGCAGCTGTTGCAGACCTTGTAATGGCATTAGGCTCTGACTCAGAGAGCAGCTCTTTGCCAAGAGATTCTGGCAGTGGCTGCAGCTGTGATATTCCCATTGAAAAAAGGACTGTCAGCAGTGGAGGTGGTGATACAAAACGGAATGGGAGGATGAAAAAGGGGCAAGGCTGGCTCTAGGTATGACAGGAAAATGGAGGTTCTGAAAGTTTCCATTTTTCCATGTTTAACTGCCTCGGTAGCGTCCTACCACTGCACTGACCAGGGAAGCAGCTGGAATTTATAGTCACCACAGATTATGGCTACATGCAGCTTGTGTTACACTAACTGGGGGAAAAAAAGACAAAATACCAAACCTTTCATAATGAAAGACTTTTTTCCCAAGTTTTCAAAAAGAAAGAATGTCCCTAAAAGCAGACAGGACTGAATCTCTGTTGCACAAAGTGTGCAGCACAGGAGCTCAGCTGCTTGCTGCCTGTGGAGACTGTGGAGTCAGGGAATATCTTCCTTGGCAGCCAAAGGAATGCCAGCATCCTGAAAAAACACTGAGGGAAAAAAAATCCTCTAAGAATCTCATGATTGTTTCCCTGTATCTGTAAAGAAAATAATGAAGACTGACATGCAAAGTAGGCACACATTTTATATGTGGGATGTTGTACTGAGACAAACAAGCTGGGTTTGAAACAGCTTTTTGATTCCTGAGTGACTGGAAAAGCAAAAGCATGACCATTTTTAGAAGAGATTTGGAGAAGGCAGTGCAAAACAAAAGCACAGTTTTGCCTGGGTTTGGTGACAGTTGTTAGAAAGTAGAACTGAAGGAAGCAAACCCTGGAGGTAGCTGAACTGTAAATCCCTGAAATGGGGAGGGAGCAGAGCAGGAGTCACCTCTCAATGAGGAGTGGATTTCATTGCTGCCTTCTCTGTTGCTTTAACTACTTGTGGAGAGCAGGGTTTAGTCATGAAATGGACTGCAGTGCTGGTCCTGCTCCATGAACCTACAAAGCCAGAAGCAGTATTGTTTCTGGCACCTTTTGAAGGGTCTCTGCTGATTTCAGTGTGTTCTCTCTGCCATGATCAATGCTGTATTTATGACAGTAAAGCTGTCAAAATATGCTGGGTGACCTAATTGTGGCTTTCCAATATCTGAAGGGAGCCTACAGAGGAGCTGGAGAGGGACTTTTTACAAGGGTCTGGAGTGACAGGACAAGAGGGAATGGCTTCAAACTGACAGAGTTGGTTTAGACTGGGTATTAGGAAGAAATTCTCCCCTATGAGGTGGTGAGACCCTGGCACAGGTTGCCCAGAGCAGCTGAGTCTGTCCATCTCTGGAATTGCTCAAGACCAGATTTGATGGAGCTCTGAGCAACCTGGGATAGTGGAAGGTGTCCCTGCCCACGGCAGGGGAGTGAAACCAGAGGATCTTTGAGGTCCCTTCCAAGCCACACCATTCTGAGATTCTTTGTTTCTATGAAAATATACAGATTATTAGAAAAGAGACGCAGTCTACATGAACTTCACTTACTATATTTAGAAGCGAAAAATCTTACTGATGTGGCTTATTACATGAGTAATATTACAATATTACATGAGTAAAAGGGAATGAGTTGCTAACAGCTGTCTTATCCAGGGCTGCACTGGCTGTTGCCTGGAGCTGTGAGCTGGGACCCCAGGAATCCCACCATGTTCCTGAGGGCATTGTCCAAAGGCTTCCTGAGCTCTGTCAGGCTCGGGGCTGTGACCACTGCCCAGAGGATCCTGTTCCAGTGCCCAACCACTCTCTGTGTGAAAAGCTTTTTCCTGATGTCCAACATAAACCTTGCCTACAGAGCATTGTTCCATTGTTTTCTGTGCTGGTCAATGAATAAATATTGTGTGTGATGAGTGCTGGATGGGCACAGCCCCTGTCCCAGGACATCCTACAGCAATGGTAGGGAGGAGACTTAAGTCTGTCCCTGGGAATCTGCACCTGCTCTGGGAAATAAACAGGATGTTGCAAACTGAAAAGGGCTGAAAAGTCACTGCCCAGCTCATGGTCCATGGGGGAGGTGGGTCTGTAGCTGCAGGCATTGCAGAGCTTTGGGAGAAAGCCCTGCACAAAGCAGCTCTGTGCTGCCCATCCCCAGCCCAGGGCTGAATGGGCCAGTCTTCCTCAGAGGAAGAAGCAAAGCCTGGCAGGGATACAAGCCTGGATCCCAGAAGCAGCACTGCCTTGCTAGCAGAGCATTTATTCTCCAGCCAATTTGCCTCCCAGCCCACCAGCTAACCCAGGCACAGCATGAGGTTGGTATTTCTTCTGCTGCTTCCAGATCCAAAGCCATTTCATGCAGAGCCAGCATGGGGATCTCTGTACTTTACTACTCTGCAAGGTGTTGACATGGCCTTTCTTTCCTAGAATGTTTTCTTATCAGTAAATCTTAGAAAAACTGTCTAGAAAGTCTCTTGTATCTCCTCTTTCTTGCGAGGAAAGGCTGACTTGGGTAATCTGACTCCAGGAGTGACTTATTGGCAAGCAAAAGGACATTATAGAACTGCAATCTGTTAAAAAATGGGAATAAAGGAATTAATGGAGGAGAAGTCTGCCAGTGGCCATCGAATATGATGGTCTGACTGCAACTTCTGATTCAGAAAGGTGCAAGCTGTGCCAGAGGAGGTTCAGATTGGACATCAGGAAAAATTTCTTCATGGAAAGGGCTGCCAAGCATTGCAAGGTGCTGCCCAGGGAGGTGTTGGAGTCCCCATCCCTGGAGGTGTTCAAGAAACATCTGGATGTGGCACCCAGTGCTTTGCTCTGGCTGACAAGATGGAGATCCCTAAAGGTGGAACTTGATGATCTTGGAGTCTTTTCCAACCTAAGTTCATGTGCTGTCCTTGTACTCAGATGACAGCAGCTCCTTGTGTTGAGGAAGAGCCTGAAGGCATTAATGGGAACGCTGCCCCAAACATAATCCATCAGCTGATCCAGAGCCTGGTGCAGAGGTCTGGCTGCTCCAAAGATCTGGGCTTCACCCAGATGTGGTGGTAGGAATGTGTGTGAGCTCTGGGCTGTCAGTTCAGTGTGGATGTGGAGTGCAGGAGATGCTGCAGTGAGGACCAACAGAGGCAGGCCTGGCTACCTTCACCCCAGGTGGGGTGCGTGGTGGTTTCCACAAATCCCACCTTGGCAGAGACGAGGAGGGGAATGTTTGGGGAAGGCTTCTGCCCTTGGCATTCCCTATTTGCTTTCAGCTCCGTGCAGACGTCTGTGGAGCTCAGCTTTGCTTCTGCTTTGTGCTGGGAGCTCAGGTGCCTGGCTAGACAGTTGCATTAGGCAGCAAAGCACCTAATCCTCACTGAAGGCCACCTAATCCTCTCAGCTTAATGGCCTTCTGCTGCTTCAGATAGTCCCTTCTTTATTCCTTCCCAATTTGCTCAGCAACTGAATTCTTTCCTCTTCCATCTCCAAAAGAGCCAGCTCTGCTGGCCAGCCATCCTCATTCCTGGTTACCAACACCTCTCAGTCCTTCAGGGCTCCAAAATGCAGAAACCCATAAAAGCAGCTGGAAGTAAATGACTAATGGAGAGGGAGATCACGTCTCTATGGACTGAAGAAAGTGTTCTGTAGACTAGTGTTTGAGAACCTTTCATTAGTGCTTCCTGGTTATTTTTTCTGCATTTCACTTTGCTGAATCCAAACCCTGCTCAAGCTGCTGGGAATTGTTCCACCAACTTCTGCGAGAGTTGGATCTAACCCCTGGTCTGAAAAGTAAAACTAGTCTCGCTGGTTTTCTTTTATTTCAGTTGGTTTCACTTTCTGCTTCTCAACTCCCAGAATAACATGAATGCATTCATAGTCCTCCATGGTGACATTCACACAAAATATTCTCTTTTTATGCTTCTCATAAAATAAAATGTGTATCAGCAATTCCATCTCTGTCCTTCTGACACTGTTTTTCAATCCTGTTTTTTGCCCCCTTCCACCCTCCTGACCTTCTACACAGAGGTAAATAAAAAATTCTTTTTACATATAGCACATTTTTGAAGAAACTGAAGAGCTTCCAGCATAGTCAAAAACAGACAGTTTGCCCTCAGAAAATAACCTGTTTGTAGTATCTCAAGTGGAAAAAAGATATGCTGGGTTGTGAAAGATGTTTGTTCCATCACCATGGAACTCCTTGCACAGTTCCCAGGGCACACAGGGAGGTGACAGTGGATTTCTACATCACAGCTTGATCTTCGGCTTTTAAGTGGAAGCAGTGCTTTTATTCCTAAAATAGCCATTTGTTCCAATTAACATCTTTCTGGTAGCAGAAAGGGAGCAATGAGTAGAGTCTGGTGCTACAGAACACAGAGAAGGGAACATTATCCTACAGAGCTCTGGGGGGTGTCCTCCAGATCGCCCAAAATTCTTTCCAAGTAACGTGTTAAAATATTGGTAATGCAGTGACTCAACCATATAAACAGATGGAGTGAGTAGTGTGCAGCCAGTGATTCAGCTAATGTACAGCTCTGGAAAATTCAAATTTGATTTAACATGAAGAGAAATATTGAATAAGACAGTTCTAATTTTTCCTTTTGTTTAAGGAGGCTTTAAGTAGGTTGGTTTTTCTACTGAACAGAGAGGGTGGAAAAACAGAAGCCAGTAAGAGCTGATTCAAAGGATGGCATCCTTGGTCCCTGCACAGAAACTCCTTGCAGTAGTGCTGCACTGCAGTGCCAGCTCTTGGTCTGAGCCCAAGTCCTGCTGTGGGACACGAGCTCATAATTTCTCCAGAGGGAGTGTTCCCAGCTGAGTTACACAGATCTCTGTGATCTAGTTCAAGCTAAGCTTAGCGTTTATTTAGACTGAGTTAACTCATTAATTTCGGCTTTTAAAATCTTAAAAGCTGTATCCACTATAAAGTAAATCACATTTTTTCCAGGCTCCTCCTACAGAAGGGAAAGCTGTGGCTGCAGATGTGAATGTGCTGTGCCTGCAAACAGGGCACAGCAAGGCTGCTCTTGGGGATGCTCTCCAAACAGCCAGAGGACATCTAAGTTGTTGACATGTCTTACTACATCCTTTTTATTCCCTTGGAGTGACGAAAGGAGAAACTGGTTTTCTGCAGAGGCCTCCCATTGTCAGATCAGCACTTAAAAACTCACCTGAGTTTTATGGAAATCTGAGGGAAACCTTGTTCTCTTTACATTATTCCAGTCTTATCACTGTGATTACAGGCTTTATTCCACAAGTTTTGAGTACAGATTACTGCCACCTGCATGGAAGCCCATCCCTTCCCCTCTATGTAAATGTTGCCTTTGAAAGCTTAATTATGAAAGAGTTGCCACGTTCACAGTTGAGAGGCATGAGAAGTGATCTGAACAGGTTAAATGCAGGTGAATGTTATGTTTTGCACACACTTGTAATATTCATAACATGGTAATTGCTGAAGGATGTTAGAGTAAGCTTAATTCCTCTAGCAGCTGTTTGTAGGATAGAGTTTTGTTCCCCAATACACTTACACAATCCTACTGTGCCTAAATTGCTTCTGAAAGTGTATTTCAGAGAAGAGATTTGGAAAAGTGCTTGTCTCATTTGATGAGGCAGGACCTCAATAGTTCAGTGTGTGTAATTATTTGTGCCAGCTGTGAGGAGTGCTCTTATATATTGGGGACTGTTCTGAGTAGTGAAGTGAGGTCCTGACCCCACAAACCTATCTGGGCATGCTTCAAATAATGAGCTATACTTAATAATTTTATTTAATATCCACATGTGAAAAGGGTAACAGAAGTTAGAGAATCTGAGTGTTCTGCTATTTGCCTGAATATTGTCAAACCCCATTTTTATGTATTATGGTTTGCTATTACAAAGTATTAAAGTGACATTTCGTTCACCCTGGCATGTGGCTTTTGCTTTTTAGAAAGAAAAGCAGCCCTCTCACCACTGCATTGAAGTGACTGCACCCATACCAATGGGATCTCAGGGCATAAAACCTCATCAGCTGTGTAATAATCCTTACAAGATTTGTAGTATGGAGAATTTCCTCAGGAGTGCTGCCTTCCATCCTATGGATTGGATCTTCTTTTGCAGAACTGATGAGGGACAACACTGTTGTCTAAAAAGTTTGGACAGCCAGAAACAGAAAGTCAAGGCACCTGTCCTTTCTCTTTCTGTTTCGTTTTGTTGGGATTTTCTTTTGTTTACTTTTGGATCATTCATCTCAGTTACTTCTTCATTCTTTTCCCCTGCTGTTCCTGTTTTCCAAATTGCTGGCTTCTCTCAAGGGTCCTGTAATTTTTAGGGCTTTTCTTTAGTCTTCATCTCCTGGAGCCATTCCAGCTGAGATATTTGAAAAATTAAGCTTAAGCCTTAAAAATTAAGCCTGCAGGAGCTGTATCAGAGATGACTAAAGACAAATTGAAAAGCAGGGACCTCTTGACAGTGAGTGGGATCAGAGCTTTCAGTGAGCTGGAAGTCACGAGTTTGATCAAGAATGATTTTTAGGTTACATTCTTGTGGGAATGAGGTTTATATGGTCATGTCATGTCGGCAGAGGGATATCTGAGGGTGTATGCATGTTGTTTAAAAATGTTTGAATCTACTGGTTTACTCCAGACAGGATTAAAGCTGACAGAATAATTTATATCCTGTGATTTTGATGAAAATAAGTTGTGGAGCAGGATATATCATGTTCTCTCCGAATCATGGAAAATCTGCAGTGGGAACTCTTGGGCAACAGCATGCACTGACTAAAGAGAAATTTTAAGTAAATCACAACTTTGGAAGAGATTTCAGTAAAAACTTGATCCTTACACCCTAAAGTTAACAAACCACAATGCACAGACGTGGGAAACCAGGCTTTCTTCATTCTGATCACAAGCTCTAAGATCGAGGGAACTAAAACATCTACTGAAATCACAAAAAGAGTAAGAGGCTGAGGAGAGTAATGGATGGAGTAACTTTAATTACAAAGGCAACCAAAATGTAGGATTACTGGTGTGAGGGGAAAACAACAGGTGAGGAATTTCTACACCTGTTGTGCATGAGTGAGGGGAGCTCAGGAATAGAAAGTGGCAGCCAGGAAGAGAAGGAAAAGCAAAGGGAAGCAGGAGGAGAAACGAAAATTCAAGTTGGGAAGGGCATCAAGAAAGGCTTTGAAGATCACTGGGAGGAGAGATTAAACAGAAACTAAATTAGTTTTAATTTAATCTGTTCGTTCTCAGAAGAAATCAGTGAACTCCTATCCAAAGAAGTGAAGGCGAGGCAGAAGGAGAACAAAGGGGTTGCAGGGAGAATCAAATTTGAAGAAGAGGCAGGTCTGGACATGGGAAGCAGTTAATTTTAAGCACTGTTTAGAGAATGTGTCACTAATGAATGTGTCAGGGATAATGAGAGCTGAAACTTGTGGTAGAAGCAGCCAACCTGGCCACAGGAACTGTATGAGAGGTGCTGCTGCACAGCACAGGAGCAGAAACAGGGGAAGAGGCTCTTGTCAATGAGACAAACTAAGAGTTGGTTAGGGTTTGTTTTTTTTTTCCTCATTTAAATAAATCATTCCCATTAATGCTGAGCCATGATTTACCCATCTGAGTGCTCTGGATTAACACAGCTCAGTTCCACCCTCGCTGCTTGGTGTAGAAGTTCCCTCTCTGCTCACAAGCCCAATGTCCATGTGGTTGTGACTGTGCAGGGGAAAATGGCTGGAAAAGGAACTCCTGTGAAGGCTCCAGGCAGTCTGGCGAGGGGACAGAGCAACTGTTTTGTCAGTGGACAAATGGTGGCAGTGTGCACAGGGTGACAAGATTCCTGAAGCAACTGTGTTGGCTGAGCAGGGTCTGGGCACAGCAGTGACGCACAGGACTGAGGGCACACCGGCTTGAAGGAACATTTAAGGAGCTGTTTCTACTGCCAAACTATTAGCCAGATACTTTAAAAATGGCGTGACCCAAGAAAGTGTTATATAAAATGAAAACAAAAAACCAAACAAAAAACAAAACAAAACAAAACAAAAGCTGATTTGCTACTGTTAAACCATGAAAAGAGACATTGACCATGAAAAAATGCAGGGTATTCCCAGTTTACTGGCTACAAGATGATCAAGTAGATTCCCAGTGGAAGCTTTGCAGAGGGAGTACAAGACCTGAAAGTAAAACTGCTTTGTGTTTAAACTGAGCTTCCTAAAATGAGATTTGCTTTTTCTGTGTCACCTTCTTCCTCCCCTTGCAGACCTTTGCTCTCAAAGCCAGGGAGGGGTTGTGGGGATGATCTTTCAGAAGTCTTGAGAACGAGGAGCAAGGTGGAGACGGCAGCTCGATCTACACCTGTGACAGGCATGACTCAAAGGCATTCCAGTCCTTTTGCACCGCAGAGACATTTTTAAATATCCCAACAGCAAAATGGCCAAGCCACAGGGCACCCGTCTGAAAGCACATTCCTGACACTTTCCTGCCCCTTATATAGGAATGCTTTGGGAAAAGGCGGAATAGTTAACAGTGGTAACGCATAGAGGAAGAAGCTGTGACAGCACTGGTTCCTCCCAAGTGGAGTTTCAGTACAAAAATGCCCCGTGTATGGTCAGCATCTTTATTTCAGGGCATGGCAGGACCCGAGCAGCCCCTGATCCACGGGCAGGATCCTGAGGAGTCCCTGATCGATGGGCAAGAAGATAAACAGCCCCTGATCCATAAGCACCATCCTGACCAGCCCCTGACCCATGGGCACCATCCTGAGGGACAGAGCAGGTCTGCCCCCACTCAGATCCCGCAGTTTGGAGGTTTGGGGAGAATAGGGGGCGCAGGTTTGGGGCTGGAAGGGTCACAAGGACCAGCAGGTCAGTTTTACCCCACACAGGCCGGAGCAGAAGTTCCTGGCACAGCCTGTGAGGAGCCTGCAGCGCGGCTGCCGCACTCGGGGCTCCCCGGGGCAACCCCCGCCCGCCCCAGGCGGCTCCCGGGGCCGCCCCACAAGGCCCGAGGACTCGCAGCTCCGACATCCGAGACAAGGGACTCCCAAACCCGGGGAGCAGCGCCCTGCGGCGATCCCAGGGCGAGCATCAAGCGCTGCCTGAGGGACCGCAGCACGAACCCGCCATAGCGGCCGCCGCCTCTCCCCTCACGGCGGAACCACTTGGTACCTCCCTCCCCCCCCCACCCCCAGCAGTGGTTTCACCCCCCGCCTCACACACAGCGCGGGGCGTGGCCTCGCCCTCCGGCTTGCCCCGCCCCTTCATCCATATTCATGAGGGCGAGCCGGGCGGCCCCAATGCGGAGGGGCGGTGCGCCCAAGCCCCGCCCCCGGGCGATGAATATTGATGAGGCGCGCCGTGGCGTCGGGGGCGGCGCGGGCGGCGATTGGCCGGGCGCGGCGGCGCGCGGTGACGCGCGCGGCGGCGGTGCGGGTCCCGATTGCTGCAGCCGCTTGTCAGTGTGACGAAGATTGGCACCCGAGGTAAGCGCTGTCACTCAAACCCCGCTCCAGCCCCGCCGTCCATCACGGCGCGCCCGCCGCCCGGGCACGGCCGCGCCGGGGAAGCGGGAGAGCGGCTGGGGAAGGGGCGAGCGGGGCGGCGGCGGCCAGGGGAGAAAGGGGCACCCGCGCTCCGCCGCCGCTCGCACGGACCGGGGGGTTTAAGGGGCGGTGGCGGGCGCGGGGAGGGGAAGCAGGGGAAGGAGGGGAAAAGCGGGGAGGGGTGTGGGGGGGGAGCGAGGCGAGGAAGGTTCTGGAACGGCCGCCGTGCGCCCGTTGTGTCCCGGCGGGGGCGCGCGCGGGGAGGGGACGCGGGAGCGCGCGCGGGTCCGCGCGGAGGAGGAAGAGGAGGAGGAGGAGGAAGAAGAGGAGGAGGAAGGAGATGGGGGCGATGGGATGGAGGGGGAAGGAAGGAGGGAGGGAGAGAGAGGCGAGGAGGCGACGCGGTGCTTAAAGGGGCAGCGCCGTGCTGGCCGCTCCTCTCCGGCGGGGGGGAACCGGGGGGCGCTCCGAGGGGCTCCGGCAGCGCGGGCCTCACGGCCGGACCGCGGCTCGGACCGCTGCGCCCCGCTGTCCGCCTGTCCCTCCCGCTGTCCTTGTGTCCCTCCAGCGGTCCCTGCACACCTGCCGTGCCCCGGGAGGCGATGCGGGGGTCCCGCGGCCGCTGCCCCGCTCTCGGACGCTTCCCCCCGGTCCCGGCGGTGCGCGCAGGGCCGCGCCGGGCTCTCCCTCCTTGGCGGCTCCGTCTCGCTGTGACCCCGCGCTCTCCCGGCGGGGCTGTGAGCAGGCACCTTCCCCGCAACCAGGCCCGGGGTTGCCGGGTGTTTACGCGGCCGCAATTAGGAGCTGAGACTTGACACTGCCCAGAGGCCCTGCTGGGGATGTGTGTAAACAATAATAAATCAAGCGCTGGGTTTATCCCCGAGTGTTGCCTCCGTGAGCCACATGTCTCATGGAGCAGTCCGTGGCTTTCCCTCGCTCCCACCACGCCGGAATTTGTCAATTAACAATATGGCAATTTAATTAGTTAACACGTTCGTGTGATAATTCTCTGTATAGCTTATCCATATTTTTGAAAATATAATTTATTAAATATTTTCCTTAGTCTTGAGTGCTGGTATGTAGTGTAATTTTAGAGACAGGTCACAGTATGTGCTTATTTTTTTTAATCTACTGTTGCTGAAGTTTTTTGTCCCTTTTTGCAGTTTTGTCTGAGTAAATGACTGCTGTGGTTTAGGGAGGGGGAATCACGGAATGGTTTGGGTTGGAAGGGACTTTAAAGATCAGCTTGTTCCAGCTCCCTGCCATGGGCAGGGACACCCTCCACTATCCCAGATTGTTCCAAGCCTCATCCAGCCTGGCCTTGGGCACTTCAGGGATCCAGGCACAGCCACAGCTTCTCTGGGCACTTTGTTCCAGTACCTCACCAATCTCACAGTAAATAATTTCTTCCTAATTCAAGACACTATATCTGATGTAAAACCCTTAAAAGTGAATGAATGATGAATTGCTGTTTTGTTGGGGCTTTTTTTTTTTACTCCCCTTTTTTATTTTATTTTTTTTTTTAATTCTTTTTAATTTTATGCTTGCACTTGAGAGCTGCCCAGGCAAGATTCAATTTTTTGTCCTTGCCCCTCTTTGAAATAGGTTGTGTGCATTCCATTAAACAGATCCCAGGGACAGGGAACATGAGCATTATGTTCTGGATGTTGGAAAACACTTGGGCCAAGATCCTGTGGAGGAGAGCAAGAAGCTGTAGGTCATTCTCAAAGTATGCTAAATATCTCAATTTTTTATTTATTTTTTTTAAACTAAAATAAAATCTAAGTTTTTACAAAAAGCACACACATTTAGTTAGTTCCTAATTTTATTCTTGAGGGTGCTCCTGCACAAAATTTCACTAGTATAGATTGTTTGATAAAGAGAATTGTAACAGCTATGGCTTAGGATATTTGCATATCTTGCTGTTCTCCACACTGTGAATGCACTCACGGGTTGTTCCCTGTCCTCTATGGGATGTAATTTGTTTATGGGCTGCCTGTGCTATGGAGTTTTATCCCTTTAGCTGTATTTGTGTGTGTGGCTGAAGTGAAACAGCTTCTGCAGCTGGATGGAGTCCTGGTCAGTCCCTGTTAGCTGCATGTGTGAATTTTATGGATTACACTGAACCAGGAAACAAGTTGTGATTGTATCAGAAATCCATCTTTACATGTATTTCCAGACTGTGTCATTGCTACAGTATCCAGCACAGCAAATGCATTTTGAGTGCATTTTCTATCAAGTAAAATTGCAAATTTATCCTTTTCTGAGTCTCTGTAATCTCTATGTAATCACATATTACATTAATCATTACATTCAAGTTTTCAAAAATTTCTAAAGGATAAAAATCCCCAAACATTTCACATAATTATTCAAAATAATTCTAATTATTTTTCTCATGAATATTCTATCTTCAGTTTATTTTATGAACTGTACAATATATTTTTACTCTGGACTGTTACCACTTGACATGTTTTCTTGTCATCTTATAATTAAAGTATCCACAGGAAAACTTCAGTGTAGGTTTTACTGTGTTTTCTTTACATACTGCCCAGTTCAGTGGTGAAAGGCAGAGCTCAGTGTGCTTCAGTCAGGGTGAATATGGGAAATCACAGGGTAAAGTAGGGGCTCTTGTGCTGCACTGAGATTTTGGAGGCTCAGATCATTTCTCATTGATCTCCCCAGTGGTTTTTTTTTAATCTCTGCTTATGCATTTTGCTGGGCTGAAATTTTTCTTTTTACCATTTCCCATGTCCTGAAAGAAAACCCAATAATTCTTCACAGTTTGAGTACCTTGTTGTTAGAGTTGGTGGGGTTTTACTTTGCATTTGGAAATTTCACTTTACCATGTAAAAAGTCGAGCTGGTATTAAGTACTTACAGCTTTGATTTGTAGTCTTAATACAATTTGTAATATTTGGGTTAAACAAAAACAGTATTTTAAAACTAAGCCCTTGCAGTCTTCCATGATAGAACTGAAAGGAGTTTAGAATGAATGAAATATAAATTTAATTTATTTTAAATGCCTTAGTTTTATAAAATGGTTAGTCTTCTAAAAGCTATTATTTCTTCTTCAGAATTTTGCTTTCCAACTGTCTTTTTCTGTGCTGTAAATGCAGTGCTCTAATAAAGCCCTAATAATTCTGATTGCTACCAAGTTTGGGAGTGTGCAGGAGCAATTCAATTTCCTGGAAAACAGTAACTCTTTGGTGAAATTAAGCCCTGTATTAGTGGCTGAGGGTGAATAATCACAGAACCACCACTGTGGCAGTGGAACTGCCTGTTCTAATGGCCATGTTAATGTCCTGAATGAAGCAGTCCAAATTGTATTTCAGAATATTATGTCGTGGTCTGGGAGCCAAATGTTGCCTCTGCAAAACTGGCACATATGTGAAAGCTTACAGTAAAGCAGATTAATATTTTTATTTTGGTCTAAGTAAGACCAAATGCAATTTTTTTGTGTGAAATTAAAAATGTTGCAAATGTTACTTGCAGCAGCAGCAGCTGGTTACTTCACTTCTCACCTGTTCAAAGAGTCTGTAGGTTTAAAAATGAGAAGTCTCAGAGGGGTTTATTTTGCCACAGCTCAGTGCTGTACAAAATATAAAACAACTTACTGCTTTTCTAAGCAAGAGGATTCCAAGAGCAAGGAGAAAAAGCTGCTGATGGAGTCCTTTCATTTGCTTATTTGATGCCAGATGTTGCCAAAATCTTTTACCCAGACCATTTTACATCTCCCCAAGGGAATTGAACACTGAAATTTTCACACTTGTAGCAGGTTCTTAGCTTTGTTCACTGAGGTGATTTCATGCCAGAGGTGTGGAAAATGGGGTTCATTGGGGAGAACTAAGAGTGAGGTAGAAAATAAAATAATGTCACCACAGATCTGGAAATGCCAATTTTGTTGTTATGGAGCTGTGGCACATTTTTATGGAGTTGGTAACTTGGCAGTAACCTGGTTCCCTTGCCAGCAGCAAGGGGATGCCATGGATGGCACTGAGAGGCAAAAGTTGGTGCTGGAAAGGGAAATGAAACTCAGATCTTGTTCTTGCATGGTTGGTTCTCATCCTTCACAGGATCACATTGTTTGGGGTTTGATGTGGCAGCTGCTCCAGACCGTGGTGTTCTCATTTTTTAGTACCTAGGTGTACAAAAGAGGTATTTGCTGTTAAACCTGAGGGCTGTTTAAGTATACAGAGAGTCAAAAGGTGATTTTTGAAAATGGAAGCTGAGCTTGATGATCACAGAGTCTCCCTTGCCCTGCTGTGCCCAGGGATCTGCAGCTCTCTCTTTTGCAGCTGTTGGGAAAATCAGGCAAAAAAGTAGAATATGGCAGCTTACTGCTGGTATACTGAAAGGGGGATCCATTTCTTTTAAATCTCCAAATTTGAATTCTTGTTTTATTGGTGAGGTTTTGGAATTGCCTGTGTTTTTTCTTGAGGGCAGAAGCAGCTAGGAAGTGTGGCTGTACTTTACATCCTGCTTGGTTTTTTATGAGTTACACAGCAAACAAAGCAAAGGGAAAAGGATATTATCATACTTGCTGAAAAATAAAGTGCAAGCCTTTCATATTCCAAGGAAACAGGGGCAGTTAGAGAACAGAAATTGGATCTTTACATGTGTTTAACATGCCTAGAGAACAGGGGCATGAAAATGTGTTGTGTTGTATGGTGTTGTAACTGAAGAACTTCTGGGTCAGTCTGTGATCACTTAATTTATGTTTTCTAGCCCATTTTTTATGTGGTCTAGGCTATGATAGTAGCAATACCAAAAGGAAGAGTACCTGGTTATCTTTTTTTACTATTATTATTTTGAGATGTTGATAGCAGTAGCTTAATTCTTAGTCCTACTGAAATTTGCCATGATGAATATGTTTGAGCAGGGTTATTCTGCCAACTTTAAAATGACTCAGCATCTTGAGAATGACTCTAAGAGAAAGTAAGTATATTAATTTATAAGAAAGGCTGGATTCTTCTTATTTAAGAGCATATCAGCAGTTGAGTTGTGGATTTTAGTGTTGCAGAGGGGAAAGGAGCAATAAGCATTCACGTGGAGCATATGGCTGTTCCTTGAGAGCCTTTAACCTCTTGGAAAACCTGATTTATATGGTATTGATCAAATATTTATTATTTAAATTACCTGAATACTCTGTGTAACATGAGTGTCTTCCTGTCTGTTGGTCCTTGCATGTCACCTGCCTGTGCAGTCATCACCTGGACCAAGTTGTTCAGCATGATGCAACTCATAGCAGTAGGTGATGGGTGAGTTTAATCCTAAATAGTCTTTCTTTATCCCAGAACTCTTATGCAGCAGTCATAACTCCTGGAAGGGTGGAGGCTTGTGTTTGGGACAGCTGGGAAACAAGAGTGGAGAAGGAAAGCAAGAGTTTTTATTTAATCCTTATTTTAAAAAGAAAATAACAATTAATTTAAGTGAATTTAATTTTAAGACCTAAACTTAGTAGCAAAGCAAAGTTGGTTGTTGAGGTTTGACCAGATATTAGAGTCAAAACAGGGAAGATTCTGGAAAAGTTAGTGATGGATTGGAAGTAGATTTCACAGGGGGTTGCAGAACCAGGATTTTGTCTCTTTCAGGTTTTTTGGCTAGTCCAAGTTAATGTTTGATTCATTAATGGTGTATCCAGAAATCATAAAATATATAAAAATGAAATAATTGATAAGGTAACATCTTGATGAACTGTTTAAATGCCAAAAATGTGGAGAGGGCATTTTCTTACTCATCCAACATCCAAAGTCCATTTTAAATGCATTTATTATTTAAATAAAACTTCTATTTACCCTTCAACTGTACTTCAATAGCATCAGGAATTCATGCCTTCTTAGAATAATTGGAAACTTTTATGGTTTTATAATAAAAATGTTGGAAAACATAACATATGCTTACACAAACTGCTCACATTGTAAAATATTCAATAGCAATAAAGGCAGAGAGACTGGTGATTATTCTGTGTCTTCTTTATGAAACCACAAAGTATAAACACAAAACAAGATTCATTTCAATCACAGTTTATTGGGTGCTGATGCAAATCATGATTAAAATAGGATTTCCTGTTGCTTTGGTTTAATTTGCCTGGAAGGAGATGGTTCCATGAGTGTCTCCAAAAGTAAGAAATTTGGGACATGCTCATGTGGACATTGCAAAGGCTTCAGTGGCAGAGGGGTGGATTTGTGTTTAGGACATAAGCACCCCTGTTTATCCAGGTGGAGTTCTCACCTCTTCTTTCTGTTTATTGGTTTTTTTTTGTTTTTTTTTAAATGAAATTTGTTTTTTAAAAGTGATTAAATATCAGTAAGCAGGAGTTGTACAGGGTCAGTCCCAGCTGTGGAAGTGCTGATACACATTCTCAAAGATGTAAGGAGTGTTTGTAGTTTTTCCAATGCCATCCTCTTGCCACAAGAGCAGCAAGGCAGATGTGACACCATCTTCCTGATTTTTGGGTCCAGCATGTCATGAAAGCACATTGGGTAAAAACTGAGGGCAGAAAATCCTTCTCTGTCCTGTAACAGTAAATGTTTGTGAGGATTCTCATGTTGGACCCATAAAGTCCTTCTGTGTGTAGTATTAAGAGTACAGAAAAAAAGCAATCTTCATTTATTATGTGAATATTGGCAGTGGATGAAGGAGTGATGGGAAATATTTTTGCTTCTTCATACCCTAATCCCTCAAGAGTATTGGAACAGTTAAACAGGGAGGTTTCCTTTCCCCCAAGTTATGTTTTTCTCTTGACAAAATTGCTGTTTAGTCTCCTAAATTCATGGGGCTGATAAAGCATGGTCAAATTACAGTGTGAATTGGGTGGGAGAAATGAGATGCTGCAGGAAGCTCCTTGAATTTGAGGATCTTTCCATAGTCAGAAGAATGAGGATTCTATGCAGAAGGTGGGAGAGCAACCTGAGGATTTCCTTCCAGAATTCCAAGAGCTACCTGGGGATAGGATACTTGGCATACATCCTTTTATGACTGGATTGGGTAGAATTCCTCACCTTTCTCATCCTTGTTAAGAAGGACTGTGGTAAATTGGTGATGGAATCAGGAATGTGACTCATGATTATGCACCTTTCCCTAGAAATATGCTGTTGTACACACCAAGGATGTGTGCAGAATTAGGAACTGGAGTTCTTCACAAGACTCAGATCCCCTCAGTTTTATTTCTGGTGTTGAGCCTGGAGGAATTCCTATGATCTGTGCATCCTTAATATTCATTTTATCAGTTAACTGCATATGCAGTTTTAGCTTATATAGTGCCACATTTTTTATGATTTATTTTTAATTTGATACTTGTAAATAGGAGAATTTATACAATTAAATGTGCCAAAAGCAGAGTTTAAACAAAGAATGAGTTGCTAAAGAAATGTAAATCTTTTAATGAGATGGTTTGTTGTTGGTCATGCTGTGTGACAATGTGTGGTGGTGCTTGGGAGGTGGCCTGTGGTATGAACACTTTGTATGGATTTCTAAGATCTGAGGTAGAGGGATATGAAAAGAGGATGCTGTGAAAGATTAATGGGATAACAAAGCAGTAGATACACTGTTGGAGAGCTCTTGCTGAATGAAGTCACTATTACATAGCATGTATTTTCAAAATCCTATATGTAAAGCAAGGTTGATGGTAGCTTGGAGTGTAGCCTATATTTCTACAGAAATTCAACTTAAGTTGTGGATTTTAATTTATTTTTAATTTTCAGTTTCTTAAAGTATAATTTGCATTCATTTTTTTTAATGTCATCTCATATTCATCAAGATTAACATATAAATAACTCTATTGCACCACCAAACAATAAAGGGAACAAAGTGACACAAAATAAATCTCATTTTACTGCAACCAGAAATTGGTTTTGTGGCTTTTTAGGGCTTGACTCCCAGGGCAATTGACAGCATAGCTGTTGTAGAGTAACTGAGTGGCTGTATCTGTGTGATAGAACTCCCTGAGGCTGGTATTATGTTCCTGAACAGGAACATTGTCTTTCTTAAAAGTATAATATTCTAAATAATGACTGTACTTTTTAAGTACATGAGACAGAGGAAATGAAAGCCACCTTGGTGCTGAATGAGGAGAGCATTCTCATTGAGCACAGTTTTAATAAACTTTCCTGCATCAACTTCATATTGATTTGTTTGTCTTAATTTCTGTGAATGACTCTGCATGGGCAGGTCAGTGGAGATGGACTGCAGCAAAGGTGGAATGAATTCTGGATGTTGGCATGTGTGCTCTACTTACTGCTTCATTATTTGAATCTATTATTACTATCATTATTTGAATCTATAAAAATACATGGATCTTAATGTCTGCTCATATTAGTACTTGTGAATGTATGCACAGGTCTTTGCTTCCTGTGATCTGAAACGCAGAATGAGAGGATGACTCAAACAAGGCTTCTTCAGTGCTTGAATGAACAAGTTCCTATTTTACTTTGTAGTTAAAACCTCAGTGGTGATTCACTTTCTGAGAGACAAAGCAAGTTGCCCTTTGTTTTGGTTTCACAGTTAGGTATTTTTATTACACTTTACGTATTACGTGTACATATTACAGTTTTTATTATTGATGGCATTACTTTAAAGCTCGTCTGCCAGAGGAATAAAAGGAAAACAAAAATTGGCAATAGCAAGTCCAGGTTATGATTCCAAAGTGCCTTGGTGTTGTCTCCACCCTGTAACAGGTGTATCTGTTCTCTCTTCTTGCCCCCACTGAAATGTGCAAGAAGACATCAAAATCTGCAAGCTCAGATCTCTCTTGCCTGATATGTTTTAGGGTAGACAGCAGTATTAAATGTTGTCCAGTGTCTCTTTGAAGGGGGCAAAATCACTGCAGTATCCTCTGGCTCCTTCTCAGCCACATCCTTCCCTCTGCAGCATCTTCAGCCAGGCCTGCATTTCTGTAGCACCTCTTTGTTCCTGCCTTTGATATCTCCTAAGCTGTCTAGAAATTTGTTATTTCCAGAGTTTCAGCTGAAGGCTTTGCAGGCAAGGGCTTCTTCTTCATACACTGAATATTTGACCGACCAGATCTGGCAGCAGTGGCCCCGTCAGTTCTTGGCTGCAGTTATTTCTGAATGGAGGTGCAGGATTTTCAGATTTGCAGTAGTTCTCCTTATGTCTGACCAGAGACAAAGAATGGATAATTTATCTATTTATCTACACTGATTTATCTCTCAGTGACCTCCATTCTGAAGATGCCATGAATAGTGAGAAGTCTTTTATTTGAAAGTAGCCCAGTAAATGGAAGTGAGAATGAACACCAAAATGCATGGCCTGTGAAGAAGGGAGTAAGAGGGTTACACTGTCCTCAGAACAGAATTAAGAGGCTGCAAAAATGAGAGGAGCCCATTTTCTGAAGAATAGATCTTTGACAGTTTAAGGAAAAGTGGTAGGAACTTTTAATGTCCCATCTGCTCCTTGAACCTTCAAGACCAGGTTTATCACTTCAGACTGAAACTCCTTGCTCAGTGTTCAGTCTCTAACCAATGGCTGAAATTCAAACTGCCTTTAAACTCCTCAGATACCTTCCTTGCTGTTTAGAACCAGGTTTCATGAGCCAGAGGTACCATCCAGATTGAGTGATTTTGTTTTTCTGTAAACTTGTCTGAAAACCATCACTTTCTGGAAAACAACTTTAGTAGTTTAAAGACCAGTTCAAAAATCAATTCCATCTTGCTTTCAAAAATGTTGGAGTTACTTTCTCTCTGTTTCTTATTGTGAACTTTGTGTGAGAAACAGATATAATCAGATTCAAGATCTCAGCTGTGTTTTAGCAATCATTTAATTTCTGGTGGCCTCTGTGCAACCTTAGTGTCTGGAACTTCCCCTGAAATGGTTTTTTAATGCTTTTCAGCAGTTGTGTTTTCTAAGTATGTTTTCACAATCTTTGCTACTTTGCTTTCACAATCCTTACTTCTTTAAAAGTAGCTTCAGTGTATCAAATGGGTGACATTAAATTTAATTAAGGTAATTTTAAGTGGTAATTTTTGGAAAGCTTTTTAAAATTGCCAAATAATCCTGTAGCAGAACCTGTCTTCACAGAAGGCAGGATCCTAACCATGGCCCATTTCTAGCATCATGCTTTGATTTTACCATGGATTGTAGTCAAATGATTATGAAGGAGATTTAAATGGGGGAGAAATCTCTCACCTTTCTTGATTTCATGCTTAATTTTCACAACAGTGGTGAGTTACTCGTATTTGCATTTCATGGTTTTATTTTTGGGATGTGTCTTGTCTAGTCTTGGCAGACAGAAACGAAGCCAAGGAGTAGTATATGAAGGTTGAACAGTGAGGGAGTTATTATCCAAATGAAGCCTTCTGTTAGAGGTGTCAGCAGAGACAAAGGTGAATGTAGAGAATGAATGGAATAAGATGAGAGAAAGATCAAATAACGGGATAAGAAGTTCAAGCGTGGGATAATGGGTGTGATTAGAGATTATTAAATTTGCAAAACGTGCAAAGAAATTCCTGTCTGTTCATTAAAACTTGATGAGGGAACCACATAATAAAACAATTTTTAAAAAATCATGTTGAGTCTTAGAATGTGTGTTCTATGGTATTTTCTTCTGACTATTTCTCTGTTGGTTTTTAGGTTTCTGTCTTCCAGGTTGAACATCAGTGGGATCTTTGCTGGAGCAAGATAATGTCTTCAACTCATTGAAGGAAAGGGGTGAGCAGCTTTTTCATGGCCAGTATTTTATTTTCTTTAGAAAAGAATGTGCCCTGGAAATAAAGATCATCCTGCATTGTTGAAAAGGATGCCAGTTCTAGTTGCTTTTCATGTGTCAAAGAGAATTGATTTTTGTTTCTTTTTTACTTGGTGTGTGAATGTAAGGATCTAATATTACATAGTGAGTGCCAGGACTAAAGTTAAATAAGAATGAACAAAGAGCCATGCTGAATCTGCCAGTCATGCATTTCTCTCTGAAGGACTTCAAAGAAACATGTTTGAGGGAAAATTAGAAGGAATGATTACTTGTTAACAAGTCTGTTGGGTAGTTCTGTCACAACCCTAAGAGGGTTGGTGGTTAGGTTGTAGCCTGAAGCATAACTATTTATATCTCTTACAAACATCTGTTGTAGCTTGTGTATGTTAAAAATGATACCACTGATCTCCAGCAGCTCACTTGCACCTTCTGTTAAGGTTACTGGGTGGTCCCTGTGCCCTTAATTATAAAGCAGTAAGTGGAACAAGCCAGGAGTGGAGTGATGAATGTGAAGTGGTCACTTTGTGTATGTTTCAGCTCACATTTAAGCTCTTCTCTTACATACTCAACTTGCACAAAGTCTCCACATTTCTAATTATGATTATCCCTCTTCATTTAGCTTCCTTTCAGCTTTACATTTTCCCTTCATACCTCATTTTATAAAAGGCTTTCCTTTTTTCTCCCCTTTGCTTTGTAGACCATGATTTTTTATGAATTCCTTTTGCCACAGGTATCAGTGGAGTTTCTGATTGCAGGTCATGCATCAGCTTCCAGTTACATGACCTTAAGTTTTTCCTTGGGTTTTCCACACCTTTTTCTTTCAAAATAAATAAAATAAGAGATAGTTCTGTTTTGTGTGAAGCAGACTGGCAGACTCACCCTCAGGTTATTTTTTGATTTGTAAGTCTTTTAATATAACACAAACACACAGTTTTCCCTCTACTCTCGATTTCTTTCACAGAGAATAATTGGCATTTGAAAGCTAAGATGTCCAGAAGTCATATATTCTTGTGTTCACCTCAGATACCCAAATACTCTGTGTCCTGAGGCAGTGTGCTGGTTGGAGATGGTGCTGCTGTGAGCTGAATCCACACATGAACCAGAAATCACCACACGAGTAGGTCAGCCAAGAGCAGGGGTTGTCTGAGTGCACCTCAGACCAAGTCAGCTGCTTTCCATCACAGCCACCTTCAGCTGGGGGAGCCCTGAACCAGCCTGGCTGGCTGATGTGAGAAGGATCAGAAACCATCCACGTGTGGAGGAGCTGTGGAAGTGATTATCTGTGGCAGTGATAAACATCTGGGAGCAATAGCAGCATCTGCTGAGGCTCTGCCTCTAACGAGCCCCTCCTGCTGCATCCCAAACAAGGTTATAAAAGCCAAATCTGTACATTCCTCCTCAGTCACTTTTCTTAAACTTCAACCTGGTTTGTTTCTTGCCTCTGCTGAGTAATGAGGAAATGGTTCTTTTTAGTGAACAGAAGTAATTCCTCAGTTAATTGCCTCAGTTTAAGCATGTGATTAGCTCAATTTGTTCTTCTTGATTTGCAGTGGTTGTCTTCACCAAATCTCATCAGTTCCTATCCTGCCTAATAGCTTAATCTTTTTCTACTGTAATTATAAGTCAGAGGGGAAGCTCTGGTGGGAAATAAAGGATATACCCATGTAGAATTCTTTCCAGTCATTCCCCTGGGAGAAAATATGGCAAAAGTCCTTCTAGATGAAATAAGCTATGGATCTAGCTCAAAGCTGTGCACCTCCTTTCTTCTTTTTTGTGGCCTCAGGGCCTTCCAGATGTGGAATGTCTCTTCATTATGGAAATCTGGAAGGAGGGGTTAGTCCAGCTTGTCTTGTTCCCCAAAAATTCTTGCCGTGTCCTACTGTCCTTGCCAGTTTACATTTATTATCTTTGTGGCCTCTCTCTCCAGGTTTTTCTTCATGCCACAAATAGGATCTTACTTCCCTGTGAACTCTTAAGACTTTCTTCCTCTTCTACAACTGTTTCACTTTTATTTTCTCATTTTTTCCTAAGAATTTCATCTTTCTCTCACAGTCAATTTCTTTAGCAGTGTTTTCTGTGGCACTTAGCTTTAAAATAATCATTAAATAGTGTTTGCTCTTTCTTTGTTTATCATTTCAACTGTTCTGCTTTTATTTTGAAGGTAGTCTGGTCCATGCTTTGGATGTCACAGTCATAAATTAAATGTCTGTCTTTTGAGAAGGAAGAAAAGCAGCATTTTCTATGTGCCTGTTCACTCTGTCAATACAGACAGGCACTTGTACTGGCTGTCATCTGCCATTTATGAAAGAAAATCAATGTTTAAACATCAGGCAAATGCTTACAGGGCTGATGCTTTAGAATGTGTTCCCTTAAAGTATTTTGAGAGGTATCTCACTTATTGTGGGAAATGCTGATTTAACTTTTAACACTAAATGATTTATAACTGTAAAAAAAAGTTAAATCAGAAAGTACTTCTATCAGTAAGTGCACTTAGGTTGTTCCCTTTGAATTTTTAATTTTGGTGGAGAAAACAGTAATGTTTTTTGAGTTTCAAAGAAAGAATACTGATGTTCTATAAAAACAGATATAACCTAGTTTGTAGAGGAAGGCATGCTTATATCATCTTGATGAACTTCCCTGGTCTTTGAAACTGTTTTAAAAAAGATTTTGAAATTGTACTCATACTTAGGAATTACACTGAGTGAATTTGATGCAAAGTAAGGCTTGAGGTTGCTCCTGAGGAGTTTGGTTTGTCTCTGTGCCTGTAACTGTTGTCAAAAAAGGGAACCTTGAAATTTGTCCTGTGTTTGCAAAATGAAACACTCACTTGAGACTGTTATAGTCTGTAGGGGAAAATATCCAGAAATGTAAAAATTGCTCTTAAAAATGATCATATGCAGTAGTATAATGCCATAAGGGAAAGACTTAAAAATAGCTGCAAAATTTGTAGTGATTGAACACATTGCAACAAAAATTTCTGTTTCAGATCTTAAACTGGTGAAAATTTTAAAGCTTAGTTTTTCAATACTGATATAAGTGAAGAAGAGCAGAAAACCTGGGATTATTAACATTGGATTTAATGTTTTTCAAGACATGAGCTCTGACTTCTTTTTTAATATGGATTTTTTTAATAGTAGCTAAACATTAGGACTCCTATGTGTCAAGGAAAATTGACTTCTGTGTTAATAGTTACTGGTAATGGCTCAATGAATTAGGTGATTTCAGTTGTAATGGCTGCAAGTCTGACAAGAAAATGAAATGTGAAGTAATAATTAGTTGGGTACACTCTATCTGGTGGTGGTGCTTTGCTAATTTATTATTTTTTAATTACTGTACGGCTTAACTTAAAAATGTTTAACTCATCTGGGCACCAAACTCCAGCTAATGCCTAGAGAGAAGAACACGATGCATTTAGTTGTGTTTAAATCCTATTGTAATTGATGTTTCCCAAAGTATCAAATGTGTGTGAAATGGAGACAGCTGAATTCCTGGATTCCTTTTGAAACTTTATAATCACGTGGGCCCACTTGTTTAAAAATTGCTATTGTTTCCTTCTTTGCTGAACCTTTAACGACTTGGATGGCAAATTCCTGATGTCAGATTTGAGGCTTGGTCTCTGCAAGTAGTTTCAGACCCTACTTTAGAATAGTCTGGGCTTCACACCCAAAAGTGAACAGGGTATTCCTTAACATTTTGCATTTGGTTCATCATTTGAATTATTATTATTTCAGTTACAGTGATGTTTAGTGGGTTGGGAGCCTTTTCAAAACACAGAAACACAAACCTGCTCCTTTCTAATTTCATGTATTACCTTAGAATGCCAGTTCAGTAGTGCAGAAATGGATGCTAAAGTTCACTTGAAGCTTGTGAGTACAAAAAGCCCCTCAGCCTCTTATTAAAATTTTTACTTTAAAATATAAAAAGATACAATCAACTTTTTGCTGATAAAACCTGTTATATTTCCAAACTGAATTTATTTCTTGTTTGAATTTGCATGTGGCTGTTGTCAATAATCTCTGAGAGGTGTGCATAAATCTGAATTTCTACCTTTGTTTTTTCTTCACCCTTTAGAACTGGATTCTAAGTGGCCACTTTTTTAACTGACTATTTTTTTTTCTTTAAAGAATATTTGTTCACACTTATGATGATTTGACACAATTAATGTCATAATAACCATGATGGCAACACAGACATTAAGTATAGACAACTATCAAGATGGACAACAGGTAGGTGTGTTTTCCTTTCTCTAGGAATTGAATACTCTGAGGAAGAGGGAAAAAAAATAGTGACTTTGTGCTTAGTGCCTGCTTTGACATTGTTTAAGCTGGAAAAATGAAACACAGCCATGTGTGTTTGGTCATGATGTTTCCTTTTTGTACTACAGGCTGCATAGTTTTACACTTTAAATTGCTGAATTTAAATGCTGTTAACTGGAAGCAAGTTGTGAGGTGGCCTCTACTCTGAAGACCCATTTTTCTTCACTCTGTGTCAGCCCTAAGCAAAAGTACCTCTGTCAGCAGATGGCAACAATGGGGAAAAAACCAGCAACTTTCCACATCTCCTAAAAATGTTCATCTGAATGTAGTCAGATTTTTAGTTTTATTGTTTGTTTCTTTTATTGCAATTCTAATTTCTCTCTCCTCTCACCTACTTTACATATTTGACCTTATTCCCCCAGCAAATACACACCATCCTGTAGCAGTAAAACTAAAATATGGGGTTTTTTCTAAGTAACAGATTGGGAGAGAGCTTTTTCTTCCTATTTGTTGTGTATTTCAAGCTCTCAGTGTCCAAGGTAGACAGGTAATTCAGGTGCCTGCTCTTTCTCTAGTTTGGAAATGGCTCACAGCAAAAACCTGGCAGTTTTAAGTGAGCTGTTTCCTCCTCCTGGGAAGATAGGGAAGAACCCTAACTGAGCACACTCCCTCCCTTCAAACTCTGCAGATGTATGGCCAACATTTATAATCACTTGTCTGAGTCATCCCTTTTTAATTTGCTCCTCCTTCCTGTCATTAGCCAAGAAATGAGTCCATTAGTTACATTTTTTTTCTTTTTTTTTTGAGCATTCTGGCTTGAAAATCATCTCTGCTTGCTAAGGGAGCTCTCTGCAAGGCAGGCTGCTCTGTTGGGTGGGAGATGCTGAATTTTCTCAGTTTCTGATTTTTCTAGGAGATGGCTTTGCCCCAATAGGTAATAAAGCACAAACCTTTTGGTTCTCCCAGTCTCTTAAGAATACTATAATTTTTTCTGCTGGTGTTATGTGAAAATAAATTGAATTATTATAGTTTCTGGAGGCCTTTGTCTCTTCAGCTGTCAGTTCTGACTGCCTGGAGATACCTGGAACAGTGTCTGTCCTCTACCTGAGATAAAAGAGAATTAACAGAAAAGATTGCACTGGTTTCATGTCTTTGTGCAAATGCTCAAATGGGAGAAAACCAAAAAGTTTGAGCTGAAGGATGGAAACTGTGACTTTCACAATTCAGATTCCTGGAAGACCTTTCAGTCCAAAAGATACTTAGCTGGAGGTTGTGGGAAAAACCACTTGGCACACCTTCAAAGCACCCTAAAGGTGTGCCCAGCCTCCTGATGCAATTTAGGAGGTGCTCAGGTGAAGCTGTGGTTCTGTGTTGCTTTTCCATGGTGTAAATGTGTGTTAAATGGATGTGTAGAAGGAGTTACTGCTGGTCTGTAGTTTTATAGCCCTAAAATACTTGGTTCTAACAATATGCAAAATGGAATGCTAAAGGTTATGGGAGGTTATGGTCCTATAATTGAGGGACTGGAGGGACACAATATTTCAAATCTTAAGCAAATGTCCATTTTAATGGACACAGAAACCTAGAAGATCCTTTTCTTCAGTATCTTTATACAGTGCACAGTAAAAAAATAAAAAAGAAAACTTAAGAGAATAAACTTTTCTTTACATTGATTTCATCCTAAAGGATTTTTATGCAGACATTCCCATGAACTTTTTGGAGCAATGTACTGTAGGCTATTCCAAAAACAGCCACTTCAGAGACAAAACGCTTCAACAATTTACTCATATCTGTCATTCCCATTTTAAAGCCAAATGCTGAAACTTGGAAGTGACCTTTATCCATCCAAAAGTGTCAGGGATTAAAAGAGGGGTTTTGTTGCTGCTACAACTTCTTGTGTCACTGCCAAGTCACACCAACCTCCTGGCAATATAGGAGCCCTTTGCACTGCTCTTTCCTTAGAACACAGCACCCTTATTTTACGTCAGAGCTACAAATTTACTCTTTTTTTTTTTTTTTTTTTTTTTTTTTTTCTACAGATGCAAGTGGTAACAGAGTTAAAAACTGAACAAGATCCCAACTGCTCTGAAACTGATGCTGAAGGGGTGAGTCCTGCCCCTGTAGAATCTCAGACTCCAATGGATGCAGACAAGCAGGCCATTTACAGGTAGTGATGGACTCGTGTTCTGTCTTTTGCAGGGGGAAGGATAGGGTAGAGGATTTGGGTTTTTTTAATAAATAAATAATAAGTAGCTTCAAATCAGGTGATCTCTTGGCTGTCTTCATGGTTTGTAAGGGAAAGAATGAGATCAAATAGGCTTCACTGTCAGTCATCAGCCAAGGAAGAACCTCCTGAGCTAGTGGGATTTTTCAATTGCAGCAGTTTTAAAGGATATTCTAAGGGTCAAAGCTGCCAAATTTAGAAAGCTACCTTAGACTTTCAGCTGTGGTCACTGTTTGTCATACTGTATTTTTTATCTTTAATACAAGTTTTTACTTTTACTGTAATTGGGTCAATCTTTACTCTTTTTTCTTTAGGGTTAACAATCTATTCCCCAGAAATTAGCTCAAAATGGATTAAGTATTGATGTATGACAAGATTAATTTGAGATTTTTTTCAGTGAAAAGTGCTGTGCAAAGAAGTTTACTCAGTTTTCACGGGGTTAAGTGTTCTTTCACTTTAACTACTTTATAAATACAGAAATATTACTGGTTTTCAGGTTCAAAAAAAACCAAAACAAACCAACCACCAAAACAGGAAAAAGCAAAACAAAACACCAAAAACCCCTCAACCTGAGGCAGAAAGATGTATCCATTCATTTACAGACTTGTGCTAACAAAATCTTCTCCTCAAAGCATGATTGCACAGGAGGCCTCTAATCACAGCCTGAATACTCTTCTCAATTTTTTAAAGTTATTTTGTGATCTATAAGTATAGCCCACAGTGAAGCATAAATGAATTTTATCAGGCTTCATTTAAATCTGCATTCATCCTCTTTGTAAATCCTAAATCTCATTTCTAGTGCACTGTGTTAATTTGTCTCTGTGCCACTCAATTAAAGTGAATTAAACAGTCTGAGCTTTTTTGCTTGTGATTGTTCTCTTTAATTAAATATATACATATTTTACTACTGCATTTGCCTCTGGAGTATGGTAAATCAAAATGAAAGTAAACTTTTATCTTATTTTGCTCTAGCAGTCTTTTCCAGAACTTGTCACTTATATGAGTGACTGTGTGCTTTCCTGAAGTAGATGTCTTAATTTTCATGTGAGTGAAAATATTTATTCATGTATTTAAACTTTTTTTTTTTCTAGGCACCCACTATTTCCTTTGTTAGCACTATTATTTGAAAAATGTGAACAATCTACACAAGGCTCAGAAGGCACAACTTCTGCCAGTTTTGATGTAGATATTGAAAACTTTGTAAGGAAGCAGGAGAAAGAAGGAAAACCTTTTTTCTGTGAAGATCCAGAAACTGATAATCTGGTAAGTATTAGCTATTTCTGTTATTTCTGAAACAATCATCACATTTGCAGCAGCTTCCTAATTTTTGATCTCAACTGGTCCTTATAGTTTCTCCTCACATTGCCTGTGTGAGATTCTTCTTTATGTTAATGATTTTTTAAAAATTCTTTCTGACCCCCTTTTCCCTTTTATCTGTAAATTTACATTGGGCTCTTCACATTTGTATTCTGTTCTCAGCTGACATGAGTGTATTGGAGACAAACAGAAACAAATCCTTTCCATAGCCAGATTGACTCTGAAAATTAAATTTTAGAGTGTCAGGTGTTTGACATATTTATCAAAAATATGTAATTGATGTAAATTTTTTCCAGTTATTTAAATCATAGTTCATCTAGTTATTGTGAGAGAAGAGCTGTTGTAAGATGATCTTTGAAAGTCTTTAACTGACACCATTTTTTCTTTCATGTCATTGACCCCTTTAGGCTTTCTGAAAGTCATTCCTGTGATGAAGCTATGATTTCCATATTTTGAATATAGCTGCCTTCAATATTTTACTCAAAAATGAGAATTAGTTCTGTTCTGCATGAAGCAGGTCTGCTGACTTGTTAAGCCTCAGGTTATGTTCTTCATCTGTGACTCTCTATCTAACACAAAATCACTGTTTTCCCTTATCTCTTTAATCCCAATTTCTTTTGAAGGACATCTGAAGTCTCATAGTTGGAATGTAGCTGTGGCTCAGTGGATGAGAAAAGAGCAGTGGTTATGGTTTATCTTCACTTTTGATGTCTCTTACAATGTTCTCATGGTCAAACTGACAAGACATGGATGAGATAAAGGAGCAGTGAGGTGGACTGAGAAATGGGTGAACCCCTGGGCTTGAGGGATTCTGGTCAGCAGCACAATGTCCAGTTGAGGGCTGCTCAGAAGTGCTGTTTCCAGGGACTGATGGTGAAACCAGAACTGTTCAGCATCTCCATTAGTGACTGGGTGGTGGGGCTGACTGAACCCCCAGCAGGTTTGCAGGTGTTGCAGAACTGGGAGGAGGGGCTGATCCTGATCCACACATGGCTCTGCCACCATTCTGGGGTTATTCATTGCTTTTGGAGAAGCAGAAAAATGGGAATCTCATGGAATTCAGCAAAGGGAAATGCCAAGTCCTCATAGGGGGAAAAGTCAGACTGACTCTTCTCAGTGGTGCCCAGTGAAAGGGCAAGAGGAAATGGGCATGAATTGAAACAGGAGGTTCCATTAAACCTTTTTACTGTGAGGGTGATTGAATACTGCAGGGAGTTGTGGAATCTCCATGCTTGGAAACACTCAAACTCAGCTGGACCTGACCCTGAGGAACCTGCCCTACCTGGCCTTGCTTTGAACAGGGGCTTGGATTAAACAATCTCCCTTCCAACCTCAGCTATTCCATGAATTCTGTGAGCCTCCAAGGATTTGTTTCCCAAAGATCCTGCTTGCCTTGGCCTGTTCCCTGTTCTGTTGGTGATATATAAACACTCTCTCAGATCCAGCTTGCTTTGGTTGTAGTCAGGTCTGGTGTGTTCAAATAGTCCTTCCTGTCATTGACCTCTTTATGGTTTTAGTTTGTGGTTCCAGTGACAAAGTCTCTTGGTTTATGTGGTGTTCCCTTTGCTGCACAAATGTGGCTGGTTTTGCTTGAGGTGGGTAAGGAATTATTTGTTTATGTCCTGGATTCCATGGCTGCTGAGGTCAGTAGTGGCTTAAACTAGAACCACGTTGCAAAATCCAAAATCCTTGGCATTGAACTCCTGTCCTGTGGTTGTATTGTTAGCTGTGACTTTCTGTTACTGGATACCAAATGAAACCTGAGTGCAGCTTGTCCTCTGCCTGTCCTGGAGGCTGGGAGCTCTGAACAGCTGACGTTCTGACACGCTCTTCATTTGGTATGGAGCAGTGAGCACAAGTTTCTGTCAAGTTGTGAGCTGGCTAGCATGGCTTTCAGTCTCTTTTCAGCTTGAAATATTGGTGCTTGCCACAGGGAAGCCTGTGGACAGGCAGTTCTTACTGCCTTGTGTCATATATATTTTTTCTAATAGAGATTAAAAAGTCTGTCTTTAGAAGCAAGAAACACTATTGTGCACCTTTGTTCCATCTTCTGCTTGTGCTGTCCTTCCCTTTTTAAATCCAATGTTAATTCAGCCATTCATCTGAAAGGAGAAGCTGTTAGGAGTATTTATTAGACTGGGCTAGAAGGGTGGAGCAGAGTCAAACAAATAAGGTGTAAATGTTTGCTCAGTAGGATCAACTCGGAGCCAGAGCTAAACTGAGATGAACTGAGCATCACAACACTGAAGAGCCAAATTCAGTTCCTATCTGAGAGTCACAGGCCTGTTACAGTAAGGAAATTGGTCAGCTCTTTCTTTTTTTCCCTTTTACCTTTTTGAGATGTGGTGTGTAGAACTCAGCCAGACTGCAGTTTCTGTGACAGACCTTCAACTGACAGCTCCAAAGCAGCAGAATATAATTCCATGCTCCATGCTGCCTGTGGGCTAATTAAGTAGATAACAGAAATTATGAAGGGTCACAGATAGTGATTGTAGGGTCACTTACAGTCCTGGCAACGTTCCACATTGTTCACTCACTTGAAGTGCCTTGAATACTCACAAGAGGAGTTTGGAGTTCATCCAGAGGACCACAGAATGTTAATCTGGGTGGCACAGGCATTAGATCAGTTTGACCAGAAAGGAAGTTCATTAAGAGCAGTGGATGCTTGTTCCAATTTGAGTAGCTCTTACTAAGCTGTGGTCTAGATTATCTTGTTATTTTGGTATTATAATTCCCATACTAAATTAATTGGTGTCTTCCTGCTTTAGTATTAAAAAGGATTTCAGCATTGGGAAATGTGGGTAACATCCACCTGAAACTTGATTTTAAGAATACTGACTAAATTGCCTGTAAAACAGGTTTCAAACCCTTGTTACTATGTAGATGGAGGGGTAAGGATTTTTTGGTTCAGTACCCTCTTCTCCATCCTTTTGAATTCCTAGTTGTGTCAGGAACCTGAGCTGTACTGGTGAAGCCAGCTGATGTCATTTGAATATTGACTGATCAAGCCTTTCTGCATAGTACTTTTGCTGTTTTCATTTGCTGAACTGTCCCATAAACTTCTAGTTACACCTTTTCTAGCTATGTCTCATAGCTGAGGACTCAAAATAGAGGAGTGAAGTTATCAAATCAAAACAAATGAAAACAAAATACCTTTTCTTGCAGTGTTTGTGTTCTTCCACTGGAAATCTAAATTGCTGCAGGAGGATTTGGGTCAGGGAAGTAGGTGAGCTGTGAATGTAAAGATACAATTTCTTAAATTTGGAGGCGTATTTGTACATGAATAGGCTCTGGATAGCAAGAACTGGGAGTCTTTTCAATAAATTTTCTTCCTCTGCTTCATAGTTTACCATTATCTTTACCTAATTTCAACAATAGGGAGGGTGTCCCTGGCCATGGCAGGAATTGGAACAGGATGATTTTTAAGGTCCCTTCCATCCCAAACCATTCTAGGATTCTGTGAATATACACAAATCTCATGGTTACTTCATGCATTTCTCTGAAGTCATACTCCAGTTTTATTGCTGCAGCTGTAAAGACTGAATCAATTAAAAAATGTCATTGTTCTGTGGCATATTCTATGCAACAGCACTGATTAAATGAAATATTACTTCTGCTCTGACCTGTCTGAAAACATTTCTTTCTATTACCTTTGCCCAACTTGAGTTATTTTTCAGGAGTTCTTGGTTTCTGTATTTTTAAGGAAAAAGTGAACTTCTGCTGACATTAAGTTTGGTCCACCTGTGCTGCAAGAGAGCAGGAGCCATATGGCCACAATTAATGTAGCTGTAAATGAATTAATAAGTCCTGGTGACAGGCATGGCATATTTAGAAAGTTTTGTTTTCCTCCTAACCACAGCAGCACAGCTTCCTGCAGGAGTATGTGATGGAGAGGGGCTCTGCAGAAACCTGGGCAGTGTTACTGACTCTGGGTTTGTGGTTAATTTTGACTTCAATTCAATTTTCACCTCAAGTATCAACCATCAATTTTAAACTAAGTCTAAGCTGAAGAAAGGACTTCATTTTTCCTCCAAGCACATGCTGATAAATAAATAGTACAAATTTGGCTAATGTTTAAAAAAACCCCAACTCTTCTGACTGAACAAAAATAAACTAATCCCTAATAAGGTCAAATATTATGTGTCCAAAAGCATATTTTGTTACCTCAGTTTTAGTTGAATGTTTAAAGCACCCATTAATATTATGTACAGTTTGTGAAACAGTCACACATGATGAATTTTCTATTTTAAGCTTTTTTGTCTCTGAAAGACAGAATTCCTTGAAACACAGATGACCTTTGTTATGTGTTAAAATTTAGTTACATTTGCAGGCTTTAACTTTGTTGTGTTTAAAGGGGCTTAAGCACAGTTTAAACAGCAACCTGGGCTGGGTTAGAAAATCACTGGTGTGTGTCTCAGTGCTGGGTCACTGCACTTCATGTTTCAAAGGCTTCAGTGTCATAGGTTGAAAGAGTTACCAGATATTAATTTGGATTAACTCCCTCAAATCTACAGCTCAGGCTTTTTTGCAGCTGTTTTCTGAAATATGTTTTTCTTTCTTTTTATCCCTGAGAAGATATAATTATTTTTTTTAATCACTTAATTTCTTTTTTTTTTCATCTTGTTTATTTTAACACACAGTGGTCTACACCAAGTGAGTGTCCTAGAATCTTTTGCTGAAAAAACAATGAAAAAATCTGTCTCAATGACAGCTAAAATGTCATGATGGAGAGGGGAGCACACCCAACAGTTTTCCTGCCTTGATCTCCTTTGGGTCACTTGAGCAAAGGCATCTTCAGCTCCCAGCTGGATTCTTGAGTTGGAAGTAACAGATAGATTAGTTTGAAGGACATAATTTCTGTTCACTGGATTCAGTGCTCTGCCCAGGAAATAACCTCTCATACAGGACAGATTTTTCCAAATAATTGCAAAGTCAAGTTCTGCACTGTGCTTCAAAATTACAGCTGTTCATTTTCATAAAACTGCAGGATATTTGTCTCAGAGATCCAGCACAGCACAGAAACATTGGGGGTGGCATGTTGTATAAAAAATAATTACTTTGCTGGTGTGTTGTGTACATATTTGAATGTCCTGGATTTCCTACTGCTTTTAGACCATCTGGATTTGGTTTTAGCTTCTGATCTTCTGCCATGACCCTTACAATCACCTAAGCTATTTTTATGCAGTATGTAATACCATTGGTTATCCAGGCTTACAGTGTTTTTCTCACAGTGAGCATGACAAGTATTCTCCTCACACATGTATCTCTTGTACCTGGATTTTGCCTTAAACATAGATTTTAAAAAAAAAAAAAATTTGATTTAGTGCTTTGTATTTAATGTTTTGTATTTCAGAATCAGTCTCTTCACCTGAAAGTTCTTACAAGATTTTACCTGAGAGTTGTTCATCTTTGACATGCAATCACAGAGGAACTTAAAATCTGTAGCACTGAAGAACTGTTTGATTACTTTAAACTTTGTTGGACAGTGTGACTAAATCTGGGACCTCTTTATCTAATATTTTTAAAAATAAAAGCCTTCATCCTCCCAATCAATCTGTGGGACAAATTTATGCTTAATCACAGGAGTGTCTTCTTTCTCACTGTGTCTCCAACTCATCTGTGTCATTCTGGTTTCCTTGTGTCAGGGTGTAACAAGGAGCTGAACCTGGTGTTTGTGATTTATAGAGCTCCAGAGAGCTGCTGCTGGCCAAGCCTGTCCCAGCCCTGCTCCCCAAATCATTTGTGTGGATGGGATTGCATCCATCACCTCCAGTCCTGTGTGGTCTGTGACCCAGAGTTGTACGAGGGGGTTAAAGACCACATGGGCTCACCCTGTGCCCTGTGACACCTGAACTGCTCTGTCTTCCTGGAGTGGCACATGTGACAAAGATCACTTTGTTGTCCTGTTTTATTTCCCCTGTGTGGCAGTTTCCTTGTGTTCCTTTCACATTCCAGGATTTAGCAATTAGTACCTCTGCTTTAATTGGATGATCTTCGTTACTGGAAAGCAGTGTTTGCTTAAATCTCACATTAATTTTTTTTTTTTTTTCCAATTCTGTCCCTCAGATGGTAAAAGCAATCCAAGTTCTGCGTATCCATCTGCTGGAGCTAGAAAAGGTCAATGAACTCTGCAAAGATTTCTGTAGTCGTTACATTGCCTGCCTGAAGACAAAAATGAATAGTGAAACTCTATTAAGTGGGGAGCCTGGAAGTCCTTACTCACCTGTGCAATCTCAGGTGTGTTTCAAATACTGTTCACTGGATTTTTGCTTTGATTTCCTTAGGAAGTTACACCTATGCTTCTTTTGCCATCAGTTTACAAACAGAGTTGCTGCAGTTTCCTGTATTCTCTCAAATCAGTTATTTAGAGTAGAAAGAGCTTTTTGGGTTTTTTTTTTTTGGTGCCACTGCCCAATGGACAAATTTGTTGAAATGTTCTAGAGCACAGGGTCAATTTTTTATTATCTGTCTTCCTTTTATGATTTTCTCTCAGTTAAGCAAGTTGGAGATATTCATAATAGCCTAGATTTGCTATTTGGTTAGAAGGAGGTTAGGAACCAGAATGAACAAAAAAGAAAAATTTTGCTTGTTAAGGCCTCCTTAGACTGCCTTCTTCATTAAAATACAGAGATGGCTGATACATTTTATACACAATCTGTATTCTGGAATAAATATACAATATTTGATGGATTAAAGTTGCAGTATTGCATTTTCTGTATTAAATGGACCACAGTTAATAGGTTAATAATAGATTATGGTTGATGCTGCAGAGTGAGCCCTGCCACCCCAGTACCCACTTGATCCTGAGCCTTAGGGCATGGCCCTTCTCTGAATTACTCATCTGTCTGATTCTCTGTATTAAAAAAAGCCCCAATGACTTTTAAACTTCACTTTCTGGACTCCTTATATAGGTTCTGATGTCTGGAAGTGTGGAAAGGAGGTTCTAAAATCAGGCAAAAACAGCTTTTAAAAGGCTTTTTCTGTATATCTCTTCTAGTTTTCTGTAGAGACACGAGGGATCCATATTGCATTTGCTATCAAAAGAGATTATCCATACATAGTAAGGAAATGTGTAAGAGTTTGCATGTTCAGGATTGAGTAAAAGCTATCTTGAGCAGAATTAAACATACTGAATATTTAATACATTATGTTCAAATTGAAAGAATTAAGGTAATAACTAAAATTCTAAAGCTTTGATGCTTGTAATAAGAGCATTAAGGGTCATTTCATTTGTCCTTTTTCCCTCTTGCCTTTGGAAACTGTTCCTTATTCTTTACATACCTAGAACTAAAATTTCTCAAAATTGTTTTACATCTTTTCTAGCAGTTGCTTTCATGAGGGTTTTCAAAGGTAATGGTTGGTGATAATGAGGAAGTTAATGTAGGTAATGATGAACCCCTAATGAAGTATCTTCCTCTTTGAAGGTAATCCTGTGATTAAACTCTAAATGCATTTTAGAGCCAAAAATACCTATTACAAAAATGCACAAGCATTAAAGCATTCGTTAAAAAAAAAAAAAAAAAAAAAAAAAAGTTAAAAATATATAAGCAACTAATTGTTTTATTTTTCTAGCAAATTCCAAGTGCCATTGCAGGCACACTCAGTCCCCAAGGGATCATGGTGCCAGCATCAGCATTGCAGCAGGGAAATGTAACTATGGCAACAGTAGCAGGTATGACACACTAAAAACAACTGGCACCTTGCTCTTCATCCTGGTTTCCTTTATGGTTGTTACAAAAACTACACAAATACTTTAGAAGATGTGTTTTAATACCTGAAAAGTTGTTGTAGTACAGTCAAGTGCTTTACTGGTTTCTGAATGTTTGCTTAATTTGTATGGTTTCAAAGTGGAGTGGCAGCTACATATATAATATTAAGAGATCTTAATGTGCAGCACTACATTTGTTAAAAGTAATTTTCACAGACTGTGATGTTTTACTATTTTATTTCTCCTTTAAAAAGAAGAATTCTATTTGACAAAACCATGCATTAGCTAAACCATTGCACTTTTTGGCTACTTCATGCTCCTTGGAGTTTGGAGCTACACTTACAAGTCTGTGAAATCCTTGATGTCCTTGTTATATGGAAATTACATTTGAGATGAAATGCTTAGTCTTGCTTCTCAGCAAGGTTTTAAATCAAACCCAGCTGCTGCCTAAGCACACAGGTGTAATTTTGGTGTTGAGACCTTTGTTGGTTGAAGACTTAGCTCAATTAAAACAACATGAAGAACTGTTTTATAGCTTGATAATCATGGTATTTTCCTTTGAAAATAGATTTAGAATGCCTAAAATACAGGGAAATATAATCAAATTTTGGGTTTTTTTTTGTGAATGGGTGAAAGTTTTAGTGTAGCAAAGAGCACATCTTGCATGCTGACTAGAAAAGAGTAATTGATATATTATCCTAAGTCTTGTGTGCTGTGCAGTGCTGATGTGCTTAAAGAGAATAATGCTTGAAGGGCTTTTTCTTGCCCATAATCAGTGTTTTTGTTTTGCTTCAAGGGGGGACAGTGTATCAGCCAGTCACTGTGGTCACTCCACAAGGACAAGTGGTGACACAGGCACTGTCACCTGGCACTATTCGGATCCAGAACTCTCAGGTTGGTTTCATAAGCTCCACAGGGTGGTGTTCTGGGTGGAAATGCACCTCAGTGGGTTTAGGAGTTTTGATTTTAATTTCACACAGTGGCATAATGAGCTCTGTGTACACAGAGTAATTAATTGTAAATGGGTGCAGGCACTGCTGTGGGAGTTGCAGGTTGTATAATGTGTCATAAAGTCCCCTTGCCACAACAGCTCAGAGTTCCTGCCTGTTAAATCTTCCTTTACTGATGCCAGAAGAGTATAGGTACATGAGATTTAAAAAAAACAAACTAAAAAAGACCCCACCCCTAAACAAGTGAACAAAAACAAAGCCACCAATGCAAACAAAAAACCCCTCTGAATTAAATGAATACTTTTTCAGCTTTATAACTTTTCTAATCATTGAACTGTGTTTATGGTTGGATAAATGTAATATATTGCATTAAGGTGCCACACTGCTACTGTGAGAAATATGACCTTTTATCACAATGAAAACCATTAGTACTGTGAAATTATATGTATTTCAGAGTTTATCTATTTTGAGGAGCATTTTTCTTTAAGACCTTCAAAATATTTAGTTGAGACTCTGGGAGATCCTCAACTTTGTCTCCTTACACCATAAAATATGAGGGCCAGCACTCTTTTGTGGGAGGCTCTTACGAGCTGGATCTGAAGACTCCAAAGAAACAACTAAAGAAAAAAAGACATGAAAACTAGACCATCTTCTGGTAAAAAAAAAAAAAAAAAACAACCTTGCTGGCTTTCTCTGGAAGTGGTAAACCAAATCTTCCTGGAATCTGGATTTAATTAGAAATGTGAATGAGGAGCTCCCATCTCATAAAATCTGTTGGTAATCACTGACTCACTGGCTTCTTTTCCCCCTTATTCTGGCCTTCCAACCAAAAAAGTGTGCACAGAGTGTTCTTTGAATTGGCAGGAGCATGTCTGTACTCAGCCATGTTCTCCCCTAGAACACAGCCAGCTCTGTCCTCACACACCTCTCAGAAAGAAATGGGTAAAATTACCTTCCTGGACTGAAGGGATTCTGAAAAATTGGGTGTTTTTTACCTGTAATGAAAAAAATAAAATACTGAGAGGCAAATAATGCCTCTAGGCCATAAATAACAAAGGGCTTGACCTTCTGTATACATCTGTGACTACTCTTGATGTTAGTAGGAGTCTCCAAACCCACCCATGCAAAGGTCACTAATGGAAAATCCTTCTTCAATGTCACCTTTTTCAGTGTTTCAGAATGCTGTGGAGGTAGGGAAAAACACTGTAGAAAAGCTATTGAAAGTTCATGATGAAGCCTCCATATGCAAGCAGGTTATTTAGAATGTAAGACATTACTTTGGAAATTAAAATGTGCTCCAAATATGTATTTGTAGTCATTTGATAGCCTAAACCTTGTTTAAAACTCATTTCCTACATATTGATTGGCTTAAGAAATTGCTCCAATTTGTCTGGAAAACCTGATTTAGAATTATTTTAGTTGCAATTGTCTGAAATAGAATCTTACATGCAATTTATGTGCTGTTTCTTTCTATTTCTGCATAAGCATTTAAGAATGTATTCCCAAATGTTCAGATAACCAATGTGAAAATGATTTGATGAATCCAGAGGAAGTAAAAAACCAAGAGAAAGAAATATGAATATTTAGGAAGGAGTATGAATGTTGTAAAGTGAATTATAGGTTCTACTCTATAGATCTTAATCCTCTTTGATAATTTAATGCATTTATTTAGCAGGACCTTTAGCATCTTAGTTTGCAACTGCAGCATAATAATTAATTTTACTTTATCTTTCATTTAAGTCCTAAATCATTAATATTCTACAGCTTCCACAGTTGTTTATGTTTGCACACAGTGAGTATATTGAAGATATTCAAGCCTAATTTCTTTTCATTCCTTCTATAAATGAGTTGTTCATTCATTGATACAGAACTGCCATTACTATGTTAACTGCCTTATTTCTCCTAAAATTACATGTGCAGCTCCAGTTGCAATTAAACCAAGATCTAGGCATCTTGCATCAAGATGATGGCTCATCAAAAAATAAGAGAGGAGTTCTTCCCAAGCACGCTACAAATGTGATGAGATCTTGGCTTTTCCAGCACATAGGGGTAAGGGCTGAGCATGGACAGTTTTTATGTAGCTCTTTTGTGTGGTCTCTTACAATTTTTATTCATAAGCAAGGTGAATTTATTCTGTTGTCAATTATGGAATCTCAGTTCAGTTTTCACTGCAATCATTTGGAGTCCACAGTCTAATGCTGGTTGACTTCTATTAATATTTTAATAAATATTACATTTGTACTACACTGTCTCAGTAAGTGTTGTTACAAGGAGTCATTTCACTGGGTTGAGAATTTAATGCTCTCTACACCCTGGTTCATGGCACAAGGAGAAATAATTCCACCTGTATTTTGCAGTGTTTCAGGGGTATTTTTGACCAAGGAAAATTTCAAATTTTCTGTCTGTCTGCTTTCCAATCCTTCTGATGTGTACCAAGCATGTCACTGTCTGCTTGTGCTTTCAATTGTCTTCCCTTTGCATGAATACTTTGAAAGGATAAATGGCTCTCCAGCTATTACAATGCTGAGTTGATTGATATTTTGCCTTTTACAACTTTTGCAACAGAGAACTGATCCAGGGAAGCTACTTGTGCACTTCTTGTGTTACATACCCTGTACTCATCTGCTTAGAGCAGCTTTATTTAACTCCAGAGTGCTCCTCAGTTCTCTGATTTATATAAATAAATACAGAAATAAATATGAGAGCTCCTCAGTTCTCTCATATGACACTGCCCTGGCCAGCAGAACTAATCAGAGCTGCTCACATGCTGAGCTGCCCAGGGATCATGCTCTTTAATAAAGACTGTCAGCCATGAGAAGCTTTTTCTTCTGAATTACACAGCAGCAGCTTCATGGTGCCACAGATACTCTCAAGGATAAAATCAGTTTTTGTATAGTAAAGCACTCTTTGTTGAACTATTTTCGTCTATAAAAGTTTGTGAGGTTTCTAAGGTTTGTGTTTTAATGAGTCAGATGGCCTTAATCCACCCTCTTTAATCAGATGTAATAAAGGAGTTCTTAGTTTTGATGAGGAGATGAAAAACAGGCTTATGCCTTTTTTGTTTGCTTTTCTGGCCTCTGTAGCATCCGTATCCAACAGAGGATGAGAAGAAGCAGATTGCAGCACAAACAAATCTGACACTACTCCAGGTTAACAATTGGTAAGAGCAAAGCCCTTAACTTAATATTTGTCCTTGTTTCCACATGCTCAGAAATAGTGAGGAGGATAACTTGGACATCTGGAGTTCAACTTAAATATTCTACATATGTTACAAACCACATATAGAAATACAAGAGTTATGCACTGGCACACAGCACATTATTTTTATAAGGTGTAATAACACTCATGCCATTTCAATTATATAAGGACTCCAGAAAACATTGCAGCATTAAGGAATTGTGTTCTGTTCCACTGCTGAGAGAGATGGAAGTACTCTCATGTCTCTTCTGCAAGTAAAGAAATTGAAGTCTAAATGCATTTAGTGGCCTGGTGGCTGCAAATGTTTAAGAAGTTACTTTTAACAGATTCTGTTGTTGTATCAAAGGATGCTCTCCTGAGCAGTGATGTGTGAATGGTTCAGCATGTTTTGTCATGTCTGATCTTTCCTGGAGGTGTGAGATAAGACACCTGCCCTGCAGAAGAGAGGAGGGAAGGTGCTGACACGTGTCCTATTCACCTTGTGGCACCAGTTCCTAAAATTGCTCCAGCAAAGTCCCACAGGGATCTGCCTCAGATTTCAAAGATGACACTGGCTGTGAGGCTGTGGAGGGGTCCAGGGGGGGAAATAGTCAAGATAGTGACAACACTGGTTCCAAAAGTGGAACAGGGTGGCTGTGCCTGTGTGACATGTGGCATGGAGCTCTGTGCACTGGGATCTGACTGCTGTCTTTGCAGAGCATTGTATTACAGCTTAGGAACCTGCCAGCTGCACCTGATCTCCTCTCATTGCAGGTAAACTTGGGACCTGGATCTATTTTGTGGTATTTAGGGATGATGTCTTCAGTCACAACTCCCTGTCATAGCTCACTATGTTGAAGTTGATTCAGTTTAAGTATTTTCTTGTTCACTAGCAGAAAGGGGAAGGGCAGCAATTATCATGTTAAAGTGAAAATCAGGGAACTAAAAGGAACCAGGACAGATTTGTGGAATGTATTTGCTGTCATCTCCTGGATCAGGAGCCAGCCCTTGGAAAGCCAGGGAGCCTGTAAAATAAGTAATGCAGAAGCTTAAGGGAGTAAATGAAACCAGACCAAACAAAGCAGGTTAGGCAGGGGCTAGATTTGAAGTGAACCCTAATGAGAGGAGTGTCAGCTTTCTGAGCTGGGCTGTCAGCAGGTTTTCTGGTGCTTAGGTTTTAATAAGATCCTGAAGTGTACATCTGTTGTGCTGTCTGGAGAATTTTTCCTTCTGAGGTGGGGGAAAAATGCTGTTAACTGCAAAATGATAGAAGTGCTTTCTTAGCTAGTTCACCAAAATTGAAAGATTCTGGTTTTTTAGGAGTGGTTCTACACTTTAAAAAAATGTGAAGCCCAGATGATAGAAGATTTTATATTTATATTCCTTGGTTTGTTTTTTCCTGTTGCATACTTTATGAATGTGAAAGACAGAATTTAAAGCAAATTGGTCCTAAGTTCACCTTGCCCTCACTTGTATTTAGGTTTATCAATGCTAGAAGGCGAATTCTTCAGCCAATGCTGGATTCCAGTTGTTCTGAAACTCCAAAAACAAAGAAGAAAACAGCCCAGAACCGACCAGTGCAGAGGTTCTGGCCTGACTCCATTGCCTCAGGAGTTGCTCAGCAGCAATCGAACGAGCTCACGATGTCAGATGGTGAGGAGAGCTGCCTGAACATGGATAATAAATTAATTCCTCTCTGACAGGAAAATGAAGGGTTTGATGCCTGTGGTGGGAAGGTGGATATTCAGTATAAACGTGTCAGTCTGGGAAAGCATAACAGAAAAGTGTCACTTTTCCTCTCTTTAACAGTTTTCTGTGGTTTGAGCAAGGGCATTATATTGGAATTCGTGTTGAGAAACTTGCTGTTGTTTCAAGAGTTCTGAAATGACAGAATAAAAGCTGTAAAAGTGAGATGTACTGAGTTCTCTCTGTGTGCATGTCAGGAGTGTCCTGTTGGATGAGCAGCACTGGCTGCAGCTTCAGCTTCATGGCTGGGCAGCTGCAATTCCACATCTGCCTCACTGCTTCAAGCTGAGCAATGAGAGGCAGAAAAATGTCACAGAGCCTCCACAGACTTTGACTGAAGTAACTTCCTCAGTGTCAGATCAAACAAAAAGATTTAATTTAAGATAGATAACTGCTCTAGTGCCAGGATCATCCTTTCTGTCCTGCTGCCTGGTGCTTTATTCTTTCCAGTTTGTAACAAATTTTCCCTCAGCCTCTGCTGCATCTGACAGCAGCTTTATCCATTGAAGTTACCTTGAATCTGAGCATTCCCCCTTTTCTGCAATGAATTAAGCTGGAATACTTTGCAGAAATGGCCTTGTGATTACTTGATTGGAGAATTGCTGTAGTGGGTGTCCATAACACAGATTTAAGATTCACAACAGGAAGTTTAAGATTCCTGACAGACCTAATTCTGGAATTCCTGGCTTTTAAGTGTTTGACCACCTATATATCTCCTATTTTAATGTAGTTTCCTAGCTGCTGATTAGAAACAAGCTCTGTTATGTGTAAGCAGAAGGCAAGCAAGGTGCTGAAGTGCTGTGACTGTGCTCCTGCAGGTGCTGTCGTGACCATCACAGCTCCAGTGAACATGAATGTGGACAGTCTGCAGTCCTTGTCCTCGGATGGTGCTACCCTGGCAGTGCAGCAGGTGATGATGGCAGGGCAGAGCGAGGATGAGTCTGTGGACAGCGCTGAGGACGATGGGGGAGACCTCTCAACAGCAAACATCAGTGGGCTGGTCTTGGATAACAGCGACTCTCTGCAGTAGGAAGCCAGGGAGCGTGGAGAAAAACACTTGGGAGAAAGAATGGACTGACTGACTGACTTTTTATAGTTTGCACAGCAAACATTTTACACAAGTTTTATTTCTAATATGTTTTATATGTAGATATAGAAGGGTGCACTTTTTTGTATTTCATAGTAAGCTTAAAGAGTGTTTTTGCAGGTGCAGCAACTTCTTTCAAATGTGTTTTGGTTTGTTTTTGGTTTTTTTTTTTGCGTTTCTTTTCCTTTCCTTATTTCAGAAAATTATATCTAGTAATATAAAGAACCACATAAGCACCCCTTTGTTCTCTGAATTGGAAGTGCTGCAGTTTCTGATGAATTATGCAGTTTCAATTAGTGCTGTTATTTAACACAGCTTTTGATGGGCAGGTGATGTAAATTTAAAGCATGTGACACTAGTGTGTGAAACTTGATAATTGAGTTAGATGCATATATTTGAAAGATGCTTCTGCACCTTAAAAACTGCTAGTCTGAGGTGGACAGCAACACACATAAAAAAGAAACTGTTGATGTGTGATTCAGTAGAGAATGTATGGCAATTTAAATAAGTTTAGTTTCTCTCATAGTCCATAAGCCTGTTTATCATTTGCTATGAAAACTCCTATTTTTACCTTGCTGGGGTTATTGGATAAAAAAAATATTTTTATAAATTCACTAGAAATTGGGATGACAACTGTGTTAAGCAGGAGGTAAAAAAAAAAAAATAAATAATTTCCAGAGGGGAAAAATAAATGTTTAGTATTCCTATTTGGAAGGTCTGAAAATTGACCCAATTTAATAAACAAGCCTACAGTAGCATTCTATGATTCTCAGCTATCCCACAGTGATATACTATATTTGATAATAGGTAAGAAGGGCCCACTGTTTGATGGGATTTTGATATTGTCAAACATTGATTTATATTATGTGTAAACTAATATTCAAATTGCATAACTCTGTATCTAGACTTGTATCTGAAAATATTTGCTAAATGAGTATTCAGGTAAGTAAGTTCAAATACCCACAACTTTTCCAATTATTAGAGAAATTTAACAATTTATAGTTTGTACAACTGAATCTAAAAAAAAAAAAAAAGTTACCTACTATACAGTCATGGATTCTGCTATTTTATTGCATTTAAAATATTTTCCCCTAATACAAAAAGAAAAATATAACATGGATTTATATAAAATTTCTTCAGATCTGAAGTTTAGTACCAGAATATACAGCAGGCTTTGTTAGAGTAGGAAATCCTTGTGTGTCATTTAAAAAAAAGAAGAGCTAATGATGAAAACAGCTGGGTTTTGGTTTGGTTTTGTTTTGGGATTTATTTTTTTTTTTTTGTTGTGGTAACAGTTCATTTCTTTTATTTACCCAAAGTTTGAAGTCTGTGATTGTCTATCCATGAACACTTGCTTTTACATGGAACTTTGTATTCCCTGTTGTTGAGTACAAATAAGAGACTCAAGAACATCATGGTATGATCAACACCCTCTTTTGTCCCTGTCCATTTGTCACAGCGTTCAAAGCCAGAACTTCCTTCTGCTGTATTCCAAATCTGGGAATATTGTGTTTCTAACGTGGCAGGGAGAAAGGTGGCAGCCTGTAGGATCTTCAGACACTCTATTTGAACAAAGCCCTTGGGCAGATGCAAATATTTAATTGAATTTCTGCTTCCCAGAACACTCAGGCACATGCTTAGGTCCCCTTGATTTGAGGAGGATGAAGGAATTTAGTGCTGGACATGCTTTGGTTGGAAGCTGCTCGTGGCAGATTGTCTCCCAAGGCAAGGCTGAGTTGGTAGGAAGAAAAGCTTCAGGAAGAAATATCAGCCATTGCCATACAGGCATGGAGAATAACACAAGTTTTCAGTCACTGAGAGTTTTGGGGGTTTTTAATGGTTTTTACTCAACACAAGTGGTGTTTCAGCTCTGGCTCTCACCTGGCTGAGGATCTTCCTTAGTTCAAGTGCTGTTGTGATCTGCCCCACTGGACTGGTGATTTCTAAAGAATTTGTTTTCTTCTGACTTCTCTGCTTTGCCACTGATGTGCCATGTTTGTTAAACAGCACAGTAAATGAATAATGAAAGGTGTCATTAGGAAGGCTTTGGCATAGCATGGCTGTCTCAAAGGCTGTTGTCAAATCCAGTTTCACCCCAAAACACTTCAAAAGACAAACCATGTACAAATCCTGCTCCTTTAGAAACATTCAGCCCACTGCCCTACAAAAGATTGATTAGATTACTAGATTCTGTAGTTTTATTTTATTTGTTTTTAACTCCAAGAGTGCTTCATCACCCCCACCATCTCCATTCAATAGCAGGTTATATTTGTTGGTTTGTTTGGGGTTTTTATTGGAAACAACCAGGCCTCAAAACCTCAGGGTTTGCAAACTTCTGAAAGTTCATTTTCAGAAAGAAGCCATTTTATAGTTAGCTTATTTTATTTTATTTTTTTTTTTTATTCCCCCACCTTACATGCAGCAGAAGTTCTATTCTTCCAAAAAATGACCCTATCTTCAGCTACTTTATCAGTTCCTGGAGGCTGAAGTTGACAGAGTTTACTGTGAAAGGGGACTATGGAATAGTTTCACTGTCAAATTAGAAACAAAAAAAATAATAGGAACATGAATTCCTAAAAATGAAAAGGCTTCACTAAAGTAAAAGTATTGCTTAACATATAAACTCAAACCTTTTGTTCTTTTATGATTTAAAAGAAGAAAAAACAAGTAGAGTTTTTTTGTTTGTTTGTTTGTTTCTGTGTAGGAAAGGTTGCTGGTTTCAGCAATGCATCACCATTCAGGAAAGGTACATGTTTACATTAGTTAAAAAGTATTTATAGGGGACCTAACTTCAAGTCTGTGTATAGTTCCCTCCCTCCCTGCCCCCAGTTAAAGTCATATTCATATGCAATAGAACTAATTCAGTTTTTGAATCAATGTGATTCTTCTGCACATACCATTATCAAAATTTTTAATTTTTCTTTTCTATCTAACCCAAAACAGGTTCTCAGTCCAATTTTTTCAATATTCCTGGAACAGACAAAGCAATTTTCTGGTTTTGTTTTGGGGTTTTTTTGTTAACTTTGGAAGCATTGCAGTTCAGTAAATCAATTCCAAAACTATCAGGATAAGTTTCTGAATGACTGTTACAAAGAAATAATCACGTTGGAAAATACTCAGAATCAACTCTGGCTCTGCAGCAGGTTTTCCACATCTGGAGATGGTGTCACAGTGGAGTCCTGCTGACCTCAGGGAGGCTCCACACAGATCCATGTCAGGCTGCATTTACCTTTTTCTGGTACCTGAGCTCTGTCAGGAATCTTTTGGAGAACCCTCCAGCTCTGCCTTGCCTGCATTCCTGGGTCTTCTTCAGTGGAAACCTGGGTATGGGTGAAGGGCTCAGCAGGGCAGGATTCCATGGTGACCTGGGCTGCAACAAATCATTTTTTTTATGTTCAAGATGCAGCCAGGAGCCAGACCCACAGTGAGGAAGTGCAGATCCCAGCTCCTGTGCTGCCCAAGCAGCTTCAGGTTTGTGGAAGTTGGAGAGGAATAGGAGCAGCTCCTGCCTGGGATGGGCTCAGCTGGTGCCACTGACACCCAGGCACAGCTTTGAGCCCCACCTGGGCCATCCACTCCTTGTGGGTCCCTTCCACCTCAAATACAACATGGGTTTGCTTCTGGAACAATCACAAGTCCACCTTGCAGCCCATGGGATAAAATAAAGCCTTTCCAAGGCATGATAGTTGCACTTAAAAAAAATCCAGAACACCCTGGTGTTTTGAAAAATTGGAACACTTGCATTTAATTGTAATTAAAGTTGATTTAACATTTTCTTTTCTGAAGCTGAGTCGTCTTGGGAGAAAAAAATGAATAAGTATTTGTCTATGCAAGACACAAATGTCAAAAATGTGTGAATTACCCATTTTTAGATACTGTATTGTTATTGTCTTTCTGACTTCTGTTCCTTTGATTAGTATCTTCAACCTTTCAGCCTTACATTTGGCTTAGAGTTGAACAGGCAAAATGTAGTTTTGAAATCCTGTTGGAAATGTAACTAACCTTCGTTCCCTCATGAAAATCTCGCATGTTAAACAATTAAGTGAAATGTTTTGGTTTCCTAATAATAAATTCAAACTCTCTCCACCTCCTGAAAACAGCATATCCCTGAACATGTTGAACTGTGGTGTGCAAACCATCCCACATCAGCTGGATGCACTTTGCTCTTCAGAGGAGCTGAGGACAAAAGCAAATTCATTTTGCCAAACTCACACTCAGTGTGGACTCCTTCCCCCCTCCCCTGCCCTTGGCATGCTAAACTCCTTCAGACCTTCTGTGTTTAATTTTCAAGTCCTGCAGGGACCTGATGGTCCAGCACTAAGTGCAGTGGAATTGGCACTGGTGGGATTTTCAGTGATTGCCCAAATCAGGTAATTTGTTCATTCCTGTCACTGGAAATACAAAACCCATTCCTTTTCTGTGACTTCCTTCTTTAGGACCTGCTGAGTGATCACAGTTGGTTTTGAGAGAAAAGCAAGGTGTGAGAAGGCAGGGAAATGCCTTTCCAGCCTTGTAGACACCCATAAAGATTGGTGTAAATAAAATCCAGTGTTTCAGGTCGTGACAGAAGCTGCCCATAACCTGCCCATGGATTAGCAGCACTGGCTCTGTACAATCGACAGTCTTTAAAATGTGAACCCTGCAGCTTTTCTTTCCTTGGTTGTTAAGGGATTTTGGAGCAACTGATCTATCAAGGGATGAAATTAAAAATGAGAATATTTGTTTTTACACTGCTGCTCTCTGTGAACAGAAAAAGCACATTTTGGAAGCAAAGCATTTACATTGCTTTAACAGTATTGTTTGGCTGAAAGACAAATACATTTTCAGGAAATCTTGAGCATAGTTTCAAACTATTTAACCAGTTCTTGGCCAGGGAAAGTCCTTGGCCTTTGTATTTGTTTGGAGTTTCTTGTTTATGCAAATGAACAAAAATGTTTACTAGTTCTTACCAGTGTGGGGATTTTTATTACACTTTTGTAATGCAGGAGCAGCTTTGATGAAAGAAAGAATTAGCAGGTAAATAGTCCATAATGTTTGTGACTTTGGGTGGGGCTTTTTTTGTTGTTGTTTCAAAATTATTAATTAAAATGGCATGGACATCAAACTTCAAGTAATGGTTCCAAGCTTATATGGTAGTGACTTATTTCAAAACACTTCCTCTCTGCAAATCCCATGTGTTAACTTGTTTAGCCAGATTGTAATAAATTTCTAAAATTACTGTGTTCTACCAAATCAGAAATCTTCAGGAAATGTGCAGCTCCTTTTTTACAAGATTCTTCTCAAGCAAGAATCTCAAAACTCATTTCATATCCAGTGTGCAAGTTCTGCTCAGCAGAGATTAAATCAGACATGGGTACTGTTGGATTTACTTCTGCTGAGTACTGGAGCATTATTTATTCCTGCTGGAGCATTATTTATTCCTGCTGTCTCTTCCCCAGCATCTGGCATGGTGACACCCACGTGTGCCTCCGAAGGGAGGAGGGCAGATTTTGGATCATATTTTGTGGTTAGAGGGTTAATCTGTGGAGAGCTGAGTAGTTTGTGTTCTAGACAAAGGAGTATTTATCATTTCCTTGTCTGGCATTAGAAGAGAGTCTGAAAATAGTGCCAGTAACTCCTGCTGATATAACTGGAAATAATTTTAACTCCACTGCTGCCAGGGAGCAATTTTTTCCTTAATCTGAAATGAATAAACAACCTAAGAAACAAAAGAATCCCTGTACCTGTAAAGTACAGAGGGGAATGGCTTCAGACTGAGAGAGAGCAGGGTTAGATTAGATACTAGAAATAATTCTTCCCTGTGAGGGTGGTGGGGCCCTGGTGGATCCTGGATCCCTGGAAGTGCCCAAAGCCAGGTTGGACACTGGGGCTTGGAGCAGCCTGGGGCAGTGGGAGGTGTCCCTGCCATGGCAGGGGATGATGGAATTGGATAATCTTTAAGGTTCATTCCAACCCAAACCATTTTGTGATTGTAATTGTATCATCTAAATTATGTCCATATTGACTGTTCTTAGTTGGATGTTTCAAATTCCCCTGGGAGATAAATCCCCTCTTCAAGAAGCCATTGCAGGAATCAGAAGCTTAGTTGTAAATAACTGATGAGCTGGTTTGCTTCTGTGGAGCATCAGTTTACAAAGTCCTTTAGTCTGCAACTTAGGGCTGTTCCTAAATAACTTCATCAAAACCAGAGAAATATCCTCAAATCTAAAATAAGGGAAAATAAACTACACACAGTGTGAAATGAGGATTCTGCAAAAACATCCCAACAATATGGCTGGGACACACATTAGGTATTTATTTATCCATATATAAATTCATGCAAGTTCAGAGTGTATGAGGTCTGTGGAATTACATCCGTTATGTATTTAAAACACAAAATGAAAAATCACCATTTAGATTCCCTCCTAAAATCTGAAAGCAATGTGACCTTTGCAGGTGAAGTTTGGTTTCTCTTCCTGATGCACCTGAGGTGTGATCTAAGGCTTGGGAAATAATCAGGGAAAATCTGTGGGTATTTACCTTCTCTGTTGGACTTTGGTGTCACCACTGGCACAAGGCAGGAGCTGAAAATTATTCCTTGCACATTTTTCATTAAGTTGGTCATGAATCCTAAATACAAACTGATGCATATACTAAACATGACTGTGGTAATAAAAATTAATTTATATAATTTTTTGCTAAGATCCAAGAATTTTTCAAGTTAGATTTTTAGTATTCATGAAGAAATACACAGATAATACTGGGTAGTGATCATCTCTCTGAGGCCACACCTCCAGGGCTGTGTCCAGTTCTGGCTCCTGCAGGACTCAGCCTCAGAGGGTTTTTCCAACCTTCATGTTTCTGTGATTTAGAAACCAGTGACTGACTTCTATGCCACTTTTATGTGCGTGTCCCTCCTCCTGCAGCCTCTCACTGTGAGCTACAAACTATGGACACTTCCTTAATTTCTTACCATTCATCAAATTCTGTTTCTTTGTGTGTCTGCACAGCTCAGCTCATGGCCCTGTTTGGTATTTAAGATTTAGACTCTTTGCTCTCAGCAGGGGCTGGCACACAGAAAAGACAAGGGGATTTACTGATATGTGCAATCACAATAATTACAAATTCCATTACTGTGCAGGTACTGATCTTTCTAAGATACTTAGCAGAATGTATGGTTCCATGGGCACGATCCTAATTAAAGCCAGGAAAGAGAGAGAATATTTCTGTTGCTTTTTTTATTTTAATACACAAAATGACTATTTTGCACAGCTGATTCTGATTAAATTTCTTAACTCAGTACTGTAACTGAATCAAGAACTGAAAGCTCTTGAAAATTTTAAGCATCATCATGATGAAATGAAACTCAAAATGGCAAAATTCCAAAGATTTTGAGGAACTGGGTTGGCATTTGTTAGGTAATACCTATGCTACTCTCCCAGCTTTTCAGATGCTGGCTGGGAACAATGTTCCTGACTCACTTGAACACACAGGGACACTTCCAGCAGCTACAGAAACAATTATTTTCCCCTAAGATCCTCCATTTCAAATAGCTAGTTTTGTATTTTTTTTTTTTTTTTTTTTTTTTTTTTTTTTTTTTTTTTTTCCTTTAGAGACTGGCAACAATTAGTTCTTGATTACATACCCTGGGCTGTTTTGTGTCTCTTGAACTTCTGAACTGTGAATAGCCATGAATAATGACTCTGCAAATCACTCCAGGATTCAAAGCCAGCTGCTGGGAAAAGCCCAACAGCCTTGGAGAACTGAGTTGTGGGTGCTGCTATGGATGCAGTATCAGAATGATTTTTTAAAAAGCTGTTTTTAGTGTAGATGCACAATGCTGATGCTAAATCATAGAACAGAATCACAGCAACAACTTAGTTAAAAAGACCTTGAAGATCATGGAGCCCAACTTTTTACTGATCCCCACTTTGTCCCCAGCCCAGAGCACTCTCTATTGAATCATAAAAACCCAAATACTTGTGTGTGTAGCACCCATCCTTGTGCCATTTGCTGATTAATAAATGCATTTCACCTTTGGCATATCAGGGCAGCTTAACATTTCCTAGAATGAACACATTCAAAAATGTCAAATGTCACCCCTCTCCCCTCCCCAAGTTTTAAAGAAAAACTATTCCTCGGGGGATGTAGTCAGTCCATTAGCAACACTGTATGTTCTAATTAAATTAGGGGGTCCTCTAGGAAACCTCTGTTCTCATCCTGATCAGAAATCACCAGAGCAGAACCAGCCATGATCAAGATTTCTGATCATTTCAGAGCATAATAACTGGATAAAACAAATGGCAGGCAGCCAGCCCCCCACACCTGGGCTCTGCAAATGTAGTCTGGGGGGCTAAAGCTGCTCGGTGAACCACACCTGAGGAATTCACTTCTGGCAGGCTGTTGGAAAAGGTGCAAGGACTTGGGCAAACACTTCAACTTCTTGACAGAGTTGTGCCCAAAGGAAACCTCCTGATGGGCTTTCATTCATGAATATTTTAATGTTCATGAGCCTCATGCTGTGAAAGGACTGAGGGCTGAAACATGGTTCTATTTAGATTAGTCATTTTATGATTAACACGATGAAGAAAGGTCCTGTCCCTTCCACAACTAACATCAGTAATGACCTTTTACAATAAATCCCCCAAAACCTGATTGGTTTATATGCAAAATGAGTTATTTTGAGGAGCTGCAAATTTCAGCTTTGGTTTCAGTTCTCAGGGCTCGTTTAGGATGCACAGGAGTTTGTGTTGCTGCTTTGCCCTGGAGAAACACTCACAGTCCTTCCCTGCAAACGTGCCTGGCTGAAAAGTGACAGTGACCTTGTGAAGGAACAGCCATAAACTACACCCCTGCCCAGACTGGGGAAAATATCATCTAGAAAAATACAAATAATACCAGCAATACTGTGTTCAAATTGCAGACAAGCACATGGGTGATTAATGCTGGAGAATCCAGGACAACACCCATTCAAACAAAGCACACCAAACCCCAGGACACTGGAGATAAGTGAATAAATTCTGACTACTGATCACTGTGAGTTTTTAATTTTCTTGTGCGGGTGCTGTTCATGGTAAAAGTGAAACAGAGCAGCTGCTGCATTCACTGTGATGCAACGCAGACAGAGATCCTGGAGACAGAAGGTATCTGCACATCAGAGTGGGGCAGAGCAAAGAAACTCTGCACCACCTCCCAGGAGCAGCTTGCAAAGGAGCCGACAAGGACCTTTCTGCAGAGATATTTGAACAATAACTCTCTCATTGCTCCCCTGCTGGCACTGGGTAGAGAAGACAAACCCAATATTATGCGGGGGCTGCCCATCTGTCGGTCGTTCCCCCCTGCTCCAAGGTTATCAGTCACACAAAGCAGGGAGCAGTGAGACAGATAAGATGCCTGACAGAGGATAAACAGCCCCAGCAGCCCACCAGCCTCCCCAGGCAGTGAGGAGTGCTCCCAAATCCCTCACGAGTCCCTCTGAATAATCCCTGTGCTTGCAAAACCCATCACTGCTCTTGCAAACTCGTCCTGATCTCCTTAAATTCTTGGCAGACACAAAAGAGAGCAACCCCATGGACTCAAACACCTTGCAAGGGCTACAGGATGTGGCTTCCTTCAGCAATCAGTAAATACCTGGACAAAAAGTAACTAGAAACCTGTAATAGGAAGAATTTCTTGTGTTGCTGGTGGGCACATCTGGTGTGTGTCTGGAAGGTGAGCAGTGAGCTTTCACCTTACTAAGAGCTAAGAATTTTACACTGAGTGGGGAAGAGCAGAGGGTGAAGTGCTGTCAGGTCAAACCCCCTTCCCTGACACACAGACATGGAGCAGCTGTCCTGAGAGGAAAGGCTGAGAGAACTGGGATTGTTCCGCCCAGAAAAGAGAAGGCTTTGGGGTGACCTCATTGTGGTCTCCCAGTACCTGAAGGGGCCCACAAAAACCATGGAGAGAACTTCCAAGGGTCTGGAGTGACACAACAGGGAGGAATGGCTTCAAACTGAAAAGGGGAAATTTAGGTTAGATATATGGAAGAAGTTCTTCCTTGTGAGGGTGGGCAGGCCCTGGCACAGGGTGCCCAGAGCAGCTGTGGCTGTCCCTGGATCCCTGGCAGTGCCCAAGGTTGAATGGGGCTCTGAGGAGCTTGGGACAGTGGAAGGTGCCCATGGGAATTGGATGATCCTTAAGATCCCTTCCCCAGAAGATGGAGACCCCTGCTGCATCCCAAAAGGCAAATTCACCTGCTTCCTCCAACCTTTCCCTGACCCTCCCTCTGGTCCATCTGAATCCCACCTGGGATTCAAACCCTACTCACTGGATTTTGTGTTTTATTGTTGTTGTTGTTTTTGTTTTTTTGTTTTGTTTTTTTTTGCAGTCAAACAGCATCAGACAGAGCAGAAAAAAAAAAAAAAAAAAAAAAAAAAAAGAAAAAATTAAAACAATCCAGGGACACATTTAATTTGTCCTAGAGCCCAAGTGGCTGGAGAGAGCCTTGTGTAGCCCAAGTACCACTAGCTAACACAAGAGGAAAGTGCATGTGTCCTTACCAGTAAAGTCTTCAAAAGTTCACTATAATACTGATTTTATTCCATCCTTAAACAATTACCATGTGTTAATAACACAGCCTGATGGAGCTGTGGGGTTTTTATCTAGATATACCTATAAATGTGTGTATTTATGTATGTCAAAGCACTCAGAAGGTGCAGCTCTCCTGTATCCAGGGGACACAGTCACTGAGACACGTTTTGGAGCATTCCTGCTGAACTGGGACTGGCAGTGGGGTCAGCCCTGGGGAAGGTCAGGGTGGCTGTGAAGGAATGAGCCTTGACTGCCACCATCCCCATGAGAGGAGGATGGAGACAGGAGAGGGGTTTGCTCCCAAGAACACAGACCTGTGCTAACCCACCTGGTGAAAAGATTGGAGGGAAGGTGTCAGGCAGCCCTCTGATCCTGGTCCTAACACTTTGAACCCGATGGAATTGCAGGAAGAAAAAGCCTGGCTTCTGGGAGGAAGTTAATTCAGTGAGTTTAATATAAACAGCCCATATAAACACAAACACATACAAAAGCAGAATCATCTTCCAAATAAATAAATAGCTGAGTTTGCTCCAGTTACACACCAGCAGCAGCCAGCTGAAGCCCTGTGGAGCAAACCTCACAACCAAGCAAGCTCACCCCCTACAGACACTTTGCCCTGGCCTACAAACCACAGAGAAGGTGGCATCACATCTCCAAGGTTGGAGTCAGTGAGTCAGGGGTCTCTGAATTCTTCAGAGAGAAATCAGAGTGCAGGGATTGAATTAAAGCCTGTGGATAGACTGAAGTATATTAAGCCACTCACACATTAGATAGAGGTGTAAGTTTAAATTTTAGGATAAGTAACCAAGTCAGTAAGTTTAAGTGTGAGCTCTAGTGCTTTTAGTAAGTAAAAGGTTTAGATGCCAAAGTAAAAGTGCAAGTTCTAGTGAAGGTTGAAAAACATGCTATTGTTTCCAGTAGAGGCTCCAGGACCACAATTGTAGACAGTGCTTAGACATAGTAGAGCTATACTAAGAATATTGCTTACATTCTTCAGGTAGAACAGGGCAGGTTGTATGAGTAGTCTATACATAATCTAGTGTGCTAAGAAACTAGAATTCGAATGGGTTAAGGAGTTTGTGTCTTATCTTGTTGGGAAGATTCCATAGAAGAGTTTGTATTGGGAAGAGCTGGTGCCTTTTGCCATTGCTTTTTTGCCATTTGCTTTTGCCATTTGCTTTTGCCATTTGCTTTTTTGCCATGGCATTTCTGCTTGCCTTTTGGGACTGATGTGCATTGTAATAAATAACCTTTTAGCGACTACCAGCTGCTTGCTCATTTAAGATAACCCGACGAAGTCGGTGCCCAGAGCACCGGAGCTGAGTAACCTCCCCCTGCCCCTCTCCATCAGCTCCCCCAGCCCTGGGGACGCTCGGAGCCCGCCCGGCAGGCAGCAGAGCCTCAGTGCCCCGCTCCAGCAGCGCTGCAGAGCAGCTGCCCGCCCTGGGCAGGGCAGGTGCAGGTCTGCGAGCCGCGGGCGGTGACGGAGCCGGCGGGCACGGGCAGCTCGTCCTGGTCGTAGCAGACACAGCGGGGACAGCCGTCGGCCAGCGGGCTGCCCAGGGCACGGCAGCCGGGCTCCGGGCGCGGACAGCGAGGGACGCAGGCGATGTCCCCCGAGGGCCCGCAGGTGCACAGCGAGCGGGCGAAGTCGATGTAGAAGGAGCGGCCGGCGGGGATGCTGGAGAAGCCCTGCAGCTCGCACTCGCCGAGCAGGTGCGGCGGGCACGGGCAGGGCGGCGGGCACGGCGGGCAGCAGCCCCCGGCAGCGGGGGTGGCTGTCCCCTGCGGGTCCCCCTCGGGGCACGGGGGGCACCTGCCGGGGTCACAGCCGCGGTTTGGGGCCGCGCTGCAGAGCGGGAGGCAGGCGAGGCACAGGAGCAGGGTGCCGGGGAGAGCCATGGCTCTGGGGGAAAAGGGGAGATGGGAGCATATAAACAGGAGAATATAAAAATAAATATAAAGCCCCGTGGCTTGGATCACCCACATTCTCTAAAACAGATTATTCTAACTCTTATCACCAAATCCCTTTGTCCACAGTGCTCACCTCGGATTTGGGAGAGCCATGGTTCTTGGGGGAAAAGGGGGAATTGAAGCATATAAATAGGAACACATAAAAATAAATATAAAGCCCCATGGCTTAGATCAACCACATTCTCTAAAACAGATTCTATCTCTCATTCCCAAATCCCTTTGTCCACAGTGCTCACTGTGAGCTCTGGTGAGCCATGGTTCTGGGGGGAAAAGGGGGGAAATTGGAGCACATAAATAGGAGAAAATAAAAATAAAGCCTCATGGTTGGAGCTTGGATCACTCACATTCTCTAAAACAGATTCTATCTCTCATCCCCAAAATCCCTTTGTCCACAGTGCTCACCTCGGATTTGGGAGAAGCACAATTCTGGGGGAAAAGGGGGGAAATTGGAGCATATTAATAGGAACACATAAAAATAAATATAAAGCCCCATGGCTTAGATCAACCACATTCTCTAACACAGATTCTAACTCTCATCCCCAAATCCCTTTGTCCACAGTGCTCACCATGGGCTCTGGTGAGCCATGGTTCTGGGGGGAAAAGGGGGGAAATTGGAGCACATAAATAGGAGAAAATAAAAATAAAGCCCAATGGTTGGAGCTTGGATCACTCACATTCTCTAAAACAGATTCTATCTCTCATCCCCAAAATCCCTTTGTCCACAGTGCTCACCTCGGATTTGGGAGAAGCACAATTCTGGGGGAAAAGGGGGGAAATTGGAGCATATTAATAGGAACACATAAAAATAAATATAAAGCCCCATGGCTTAGATCAACCACATTCTCTAACACAGATTCTATCTCTCATCCCCAAATCCCTTTGTCCACAGTGCTCACCATGGGTTTGGGAGAGCCATGGTTCTGGGGGGAAAAGGGGAAATTGGAGCATATGAATAGGAGCATATAAAAATAAATATAAAGCCCAATGGCTGGAGCTTGGATCACCCACATTCTCTAAAAGAGATTCTATCTCTCATCCCCAGAATCCCATCCTGGCTGGACCACAGTGCTCACCGTGGGCTCCGTTGAGCCAAGCCCACCCTGCAGCACTCCCTGAGCTTTGGTGTGGCTGCTCTGGCTGGCAAACGGGACTTGTTCACCCTCCTGTTGATAATAATTTACATTTAAGTGACCTATTTAATCGTTCCTAGAAGGCATTCAGGCCTGGGCAGAAGAAGGGCTCAAAGAAGTGCTGTCTGCTTTGGTGGCTGTCCTGTGGCTGGGGTCAGCTCCCAGCCTGTCCTGCTGTGCCCCTCACTGCCTGCCTTTTCCAGCCACCTCACTCCTTCAAGGGAAGCCAAGGAGGTCACTCCATCTTTATTTCAACTGGAAAAACCCTTTTTCTTAAAGAATTTGTTTCCCATGTTGGTCACCCTCTGGGATTCTGCTCTTTGCCTTCTCCATTTCTTTGCCCAGCCTGTTTGCAGAGACTCAGTCCTGGCATGAAATTCCCTTCCTGTGCTCCTTCCTCCTTCTCCACTCACACCTTGGATGCACAGCACCTGGCAGCCCATGCTGAATCCTTTTCCTGTTTAAAGGCTGAGAAAAAGCTTCTTTTCTTTTTTTCTTTTTTTCTTTTTTTTTTTTTTTTTTCAGCTTTTCTACACCCAGGTGTTTCTTTAAGTGCATTTTTGGATGCCTTCCCTCTGTCTGAGTGCCTTTATGTCCTGGTGTAATAAATACACCTTCTTCCTTCCTGCACTGGCTCCTTCCAGCTCTGGTCTCTTCTCCCATTGCCCCAGTGCCACCTTTGATTATATTTATATTATCACCCTTTGAAAGCATGAACCCTGTCTATTATCAATTTGGAAAAAAAAAAAAAAAAAAAAAAAAAAAAAAAAAGAAAAAGAAAAAAAGTTTGAAGCTTTTCTGGTTTTAAAGCAAGCTTTTGTTAGTTGAAGTTACTTAGACCTGCTTTATCTTTGCTGGAGTTTACTGTTCTGCCCTTCCTTTCATTCACACATTTTAATCTAGTGGCTGTTTGTCATTCCCAGGGGACTGGCACAGAACCCAGACATGCTCCCCATGGAAAAGCTGCTGGGAAGGATTTCCCTTCCCCAAGCCAAGAGCTGCCCCACAGACAGGGCAGGACACCCCCACCAAACACCAAATCAAAGCTTGCTCACCCCCCACCTCATCAGTCCCATCCACTGCCAAAACATCTGGCAGTGAAGCTGGGCACATCTGGCAGTGAAGCTGGGCACATCTGGCAGAGGCACGCCGTGGCTCTGTCACTGAGCACGCCCCCGCTGTTCCCTGGGGAAATGTCCATCCTCCCCTCCCTGCTGGGCTCCGGGCTGCCCTGCCCCGTCCCCAGTTACCTGCAGGGTGGCCGGGCAGGGCTGGGACGCTCTGCAGCCCCTCGGGAGGAGTCCCTGCTCCTGCCCCACGGCCTGCCCGGCTCCTCTATTTATGTGAAACCTGGCTGGGGGAAAGGGGAGGCGGGGAAGCCTCCGAGGTGCTGGGCAGGGCCAGCAAGATGCTTATCTCGCTGTGGTGTTGAGTCTGAGCTCAGGCTGATGTGGTGTCTGCAGGTCTGTCCTCCCTCCCCACACTCTGTGCAAACTCCACCAGGATTTCTGAGAAATCAGCAGCCCCTGTGCTCCACAGACTGCTGGGGACAGGGGCACCAGGGTCCACAGGGAGAGCAGAAGGAGCTGAAAGCTCCAGCAAGGCAGCACAGCTGACATGCAGCCAGCTCTGGGGTGATGCACCCCGAAATGCAGGGGCATGGACCTTCCCAGAGCACACATCCTTGTGTACACTCATCCTCCCTGTGCACCCTTTAAAGCATTTGGGGCTTGTTTTCCTCTGGATAAAGCTGCAGGGAGCCCAGGCCATGGATCTCAGCAATAAGGGGTGCACGATTTTCATGTTCCCTGAGCTCCTTCCCCCCTGCTCCCTTGTGTGGAAGTGCCTTGGCCTGATGTACTCGTTGGAAATGTGCCCCAGCCTTGCAGAACAGGGGGTGAAGAGCAGAGGCATCTTGGGGAGATGGGACAGGACAGCACGGAGGGTTTTGGGAGCACACACCCGTTCCCCTTTGGAGCAGGAGGAGTTGGAGAAGAGCACAGGCTGGAGCTGCAGCTCAAGGGAGCACTGGAGCTGGACACTGCACTCAGGACATGGGCTGGGATGCTGCCTGGCCTTCATCACCTCCTGCTTCCCTCTCGTGGCTCCTCAAGCCTGGAAACCCCATCCCTCAGGTCCAGAGCCCCCATACCCACAGAGCTCAGGAGCACTGAGCTGTGCCAGCTGGGCAGCTGCCTCTCACTGGGGACATAAAATATTGACAGGGTCTCTGCAAGGGAAGGAAAAGGAGCTCAAAGGATCATTTATGCAGAGGGGGTCAGAGGAGAGGCCCAGGGATGTGCAGAGAAGGGACAGAGGGTGGGAGGGACACGCAGACACACTGCTGTGTACGGACAAGTGTTTGTAGGTCCTGCAGGGATTTCTGCAAACAGAAATGAAAACTGCCCCCTTGCTTCCTGAGGCCTTTTCCACACCAGAGGCAGGTGAGCAGCATGTCACCAGGCAGCCCCTGGCACTCCTAGCCCAGCACTGGGTGGTGGTGGGGCTGTGCCCATCCTCAGGGTCACAGCCTGGCAAACACCAGGAGACTCAGCACCACCATCCCTGGGCAGGGCAGGGCAGGGCAGTGCCACTGCTTGTAGGAGACTGTAGGATGTGACAGTGTCAGGATGGTTGTGACAGATGGAGGGATCTCTATAAGCCAGGCCTTGACACTTGTGGTTTATTGCATAGGGAGTGGGTAAAAAGGGCTTAACTGGGAGCTGCCAGCTCAGATCAGAACAGGGCAGAGAGAGAGTGGGGGTTGTAAGAGTTCTAAGAGGCAAGAGAGTGGTAAGAGAGGGAAGTAAGAGAGGTAAGAGAGTGATTTTCCCGTTTACAATACAATAAATCTTCTTCTATGCTGAATATTCTAATTTCCACTAACCAATCTAATACAAGATACAAATCCTATAGCATTTACATACAGCCTATAAGAATCATTACATTACCATAATGTGTTATACTTTAAACCCTAAAAACTACTCTTTGGACCCTTCTGCCAAGCTAGCAGGGTCTTCTCTGGCCTTTGGAGCTGCTCTCCAGCAGAAGAATTGTTCTACCAAGAGGGGATTACTTTTGGCTGGCCATCCTATTGTCTTCTAGTTATTTAGTAACTCAGGTTTGGTATCTCAAAGATGGCTTTCATTTCAATCTCACTGATGGTTTCCATATTCTCAAAATCCTTTGCTAGGCAATCATATTTATAAGGTTTTCTTGATTCATCCTTCCCAACAACTGCTGTGTGTGCCTGCAGAGAGCAGCCCCAGGGACAGGGAAGGGGACACCAGGAGCACCTCAGTGAGCCCAGCTCCAGCCCAGGTGGAGCAATCCTCAAATATCTGGAGCCCACACCCAGCTTTATTAGCTCCCACACTCATAGTTAACATGCAGGAGAAGTTGTAAATATTCTGGTTAATACTCAGCAGTTACTTCACCTTTGCTGGAGTGCATCTGCCTGTCCTGGGGCTGGCAGCCCCTGCCCTGCAGCCCTCCTGGAAGCACTGGGCTTTGGGTTCATCCACAACAGCCAGGCTGGTCCAGATTCAGACTCACTTCTGGGCTTCATGGAGTTATGGGGCACTTTCAGACTTACTCATGTGAGTCTGGAATACATGCATGGACTAACATGCTTCACTTTGCAACAGAATTGCTAAAATAAATGCGATATAATGAGGGTTGAGCTAATCAGTTTTGGTTTTTTTCTGGACAAATATGGTTATTGCTCAAGCAGAAACTCTCAGAAAATCTGATAATAGCTCATGTCACTCAGGAAACAACAGGCAGCAGAGACACTTTTCCTAAATGTAAATACTTCAGCAGTCTAAAACTTAATAAAAGTCTTGTACAAACTAGATTAGATTGAGAATATGGAGTGGCCACTTAGAAGCAAGCTAAAATTGGAATTGCTTGTTACCATCTTGGAGCAGCTCCTGAAACTTAACAGAAAGATTGTAAACCTCTTTGGGTCTTTTGAGAGCAGCTCCCCCAAACTGGGTTTCAATGGCACTTCAGTTTGGTCCCACAGCCCACAACTGAAGGATCTCAACAAGTTGCAGAAAAACACATTAAAATGGCTTATCTTGTGCACTTGTTATAAACATTGGTCCAAACTAAGAAATATATGGAAAAACAACTAAGTGTGTGAAGAAACAGCAAAATATGCAGAAAAACAACTAGGCAGCAAAATATGGAGAAAAACAGCTAAATATAGTTTGGCTGGTGCATATGATACAGATTACAGCCTAGACTTGTTTAGACATGTCACTGTGGCCCAAACTTGTTCAATGTTACAATTCACCCCCTGGGAAATGGGGACCCTCAGTGCCACAGGGAGATTTGGAATTTGGCAGCCCCTGCTCCCCATCCTGGATCCTCACCTGGGGAGGAGCTGTGCTTTCAGTGAGTCCTGAACAAACCAGGCAGCAGGGAGGATCTGGCTGCACTCTGCAGTGGGGTGCTGGGGAGGAGAGCTGGTACCCCTCCATCCCTGGAGGTTTTCACATCACAGCCCTGAGCAGGCTGGGCTGAATTTGGTGGTTCCCCAGCTTTGAGCAGGAGGCTGGGCTGGGATCTCCCAAGCTCCCTTCCAGCCTGGCTCACTCCATCATTCTGCTAAACTCATGTTACATCTGTCTTGCTCAATGGCAGCAATGCAATTTCTTTAGAATAAGGCAAGAAAAAGGCATTTTGCATCTAATGGAGCGAGCCTGCATGTGCCTCTTTCTGCCTTGCTGAGTTCATCTAATTTTCCCTCACTTTACTTAATGAGCATCTTGATTTTCTTGAATTCCTTCTGCTCATCACAACCCTTGGCTTTTCCTTCCTGCTGTCACCTGTCACATCCTGGGCTCTGTGTCCCAGCTGTTCCTCCTTGCTCCTGCTGCCTTCTTGGAGCCAAACATGCCCAGGGATGGGGAGGAATGGCTCCTGGGGTGGGCAGAAGGGGCAGGAGGTGCAGAGTGACAGGATTTGCCCCCAGCCCTGCTGCTCTCGTGGCAGAAATGGCCCAGAGGGATCAGGAGAGCTCCCAGCAGCTGCAGCACGGGCAGTGCACAGCTGGCAAACACACCCAGCCTCCTCCTGCCAAAATCTGGGCAGCAACACCCATCCCCTTCCCATCCTCTCCTTCCCACATTCCCTGCCCAGCCCTGGGAAGCTCCAGGTGACCACACTGCTAAACACAATTTCTTTAATTATCTCTCCAGTGACACTGTGGGTGCATTTGGCAGACAAATACAATACATCAGGACTTTCACCTAGGCATTTGGAGGAGCTGCTGGCTGGGCTGGGCTCAGGTTTGCCCTGCCCAGGTTTGGGCACAGGGGCACAGCTGGAGCTGCTGGAGGAGGGAGCTGCTGCTTCTTGTCGTTCCTGCTGACAAAGGTCAGCAGGTCCATGGCTGTCACCACACCAAACACCATCTGCTTCATGAAGGAGCTGCCATTCCCATCGACTGGAAGCACAGAAAATTCCAGCTTAGTGGCAAAAAAAATATTATAATAAAAAAAAAGAACAGCGCCACCTCCACCAGCCCCCCTCAGCACCCTCCAGCTGTGCAGAGGCTGCTGTTCATTTATTAAAGGAAAACCCTGACAAGGACAGAGCCTGTCTGAGCTCTACCTCCACAGAAATGAGTGATGGAGCCTCAGTCAGGTTACTGTGATCACACCAGAGAGGTTTTTTTCCCTGAGCAGAAAACTTAATTTCCCAATTGTTTTGAGCCAACCTCTGTTCCAGTCCTGCTCCTATCACCACAAAACTTTTCAGAGCAAACTAATGAGACTCTCTAAAAGCAGCAGTCAGGCACTTTTCACCTCTGTTCTTATAACATCCTACACCCCCATTAATGAAACAGCACTTCAATAATTGTTTTAACCGTCTGATAAATGTTTTCTTAAATAAAAATAAAACTAGCCACCAGAGTCCAAACACAAGATAAAATGCAAAATTCAAAGGTGTGGGAAGAATGTAATAAATAAGGGGGTAACTGTGACAGCATTAAAGCAGCAGCTCTGAAAAAGCAAGTGGGTGTTGTTTGAAAATCAGAGCAAGATGTGCTGCAGACAGCTGGCTGATATTTTTTGGTGGGTGCCATTTAATTTGCTGACACCATTTAATTTATATCAAAACATGATACAAAAGAGATATTCCTTATTTTGTGGTGACACAGCTGAGAAAGGAAATTCCACCTGGCATTAATTTTGGTGACTGGATTGGAAATGGGCAGTTTGGAGTGACAGGTTTTTGTTTGCAGCCTGTTGTGGGATAAGGATGGACTTGCAAGGCTCAGAGCAGGTGGGGCTCTGGGGGAGCAGGGTCTGGAGAGGGAAGGTTTGGGGTGTTTGGGCATGGTTTGGGTTTTGAGGCCCCTTGCTGGCAGTGTCACCTGAGGGATGCTTTGCATGCTCAGTGTGCAATCCCATCAAATCACCATAATTACACCCTTCAGCTCTAGTTCTCAAGACCTAAACCTGGCTCTTCTGGCTGCTTTTTCCTGTTGCTCACTCTTCCCAGCCAAGGTCAAAGCTGTACTCGTGAGGTCTTTTGGTGTAATTGTACAGGAGAGGTGTGTCAGGTCAGGTGTGCTGAGCAGCACCTGCCACCACACCTATTTTGGGTCAGAGGAGGCACAGAGGGGGATCCCTGGTGCCCTGATGTGTCAGCAATCCTGATGCTGCTGCAGGTGACTCTGCTGGAGTCACCAAGGAGAAGGTGGCTGTGCAGGGGGTTGGGAATGAACCAAACCTGCTTTCAGGTGCTCCAGACTGGCACAGCATCCCTGCACCCAGCCATGGTCCAGCTGGCACACATCAGGGCTTGCTCATGGCCCAACCCATTTTTTTCAGCTTCCTCAGCTCAGGTCCCTGAATTCCACCCAGGCTTTACCTAATGTGGCCAAATGCTCCTTCTGACCTTGTCCCTGGGCTACAGAAGCCTACAGAGATCCCTAATTTCCCCCTGGCTTGCTCTGCCCCCCTCCCCTCCTCTCTGTGGTGTCAGAGGGGCCATGTGGGTGAGGATGGGCAGTTCCAGGGTTGGCAGAGCAGAAACCCCTGGGGCAGAGCTCAGGGGCTGACACCTGCCACACTGGCATGGGGTTTCCCTTTCCCTCTCACACTGGGGCCAATTCCCTGGAGAGTTCCTGCAGATACCCACACTGCATCTGCTCATGTACAACGATGGCAAAGTGGTCGTTCTCCAGGATGCAGGAAAGCTTCCCCAGGCTGTCCTCCAGGCCAATCTAAACAGCACAAAATGCAACATTTAACGTTTTACTTCACCTGCCAGTGGCTGAGCTCTGATTTTGGAGGGTTCTGGTTCCCCAGCTGGATGAAATCCCCTGTCAGTGCTTGGCTCCTGGTGTGAAAACCTGTCTGAGCCCTGCTGGCTCAGCAGAGCTTTCACAGAGTTCTTGCCCTCATCCCCAAGGTGTCCCCACCTCACTCCCCACTGCTCTCTCCTCTGCTCCCAGCTCCTCTCACAGCCCAGGATGGTGCTGCTGCCCCTCTCCTCTGTCCTGCCAGCACAGTGACCCAGCCCAGCCCCAGCTGTACCTTTGAGAACTGGTCGTAGGTGACCTTGGTGACAGGGTCTGAGAACTCTGCATTCCCAGCCAGCACGGAGCTCAGCGTGTTGCTGAGGGTCACCATCCCCAAAATCAGCCTGTAAGGGAACAGGGAGTTTTCCACAGGGCCAGACTTGAGGTAGAACACACATTTTATGTAGGAACTGCTCTGGTTGAAGTCAGTGACTTGTGGCTGCAGTCAGTGGGAGGCACCAGGTTTCTCCTCACTTGGGCAGAACAGGCAGGGCTTTGTCCTCACCAAGCTGCTGGTTTCTCAGTAGTTAACATCTGCTGTAGCAGTCCAGGACTCAGCAGCTGGGACAAGGAAAACCTGTGGGCTTTCCAGCTGCTTATTTTTGTGGATTAACCCCAGCTCTCAGCACTCCCCTGGGCTCCCCTTGCCTGTGCATGATCCATCATCTTCTGAGTTTGGTGGGCACTGGACTGGGCTTTAACTGGCTTGTTTGCAGGAGCTTTATGGATGAATCTTCACAAGGAGGCAGAGAATCTTTTTTAAATTATGCATCAGAGCCCAACACAAGAGCCCCAACTCTGAATGAGTAAATGGGACTTTACCTTCACCATGACTGATTTTTCTGTATGAATACCCATCTCTGTAGTGAACAGAAATAGTTACCCTGACTCAGCAACAACAGGAGCTTGGTCATATCCCTTCTCCTGGAGGATCTCAATTGCCTTTTGACAGCTGACTTCTGGGAGGAGAATGAGAGGGGCTGAGAGATTCAGTTTCTGCACCTTGATGTTCCACCACCTGTCAAAAGACAAATGGCAGGGCTGTGAGTGCTGCACAGCTGTGGCCTTGAGAGGGGTGAGGCCAGAGGGGATGAGGGACAGCTGTGTGCCTGGAAAGCCAGCCCCACTCCTACACCCAAAGCAGAAATGCCAGGTCTTGTTGGAGCCAAGCTTTCCTTACACCACACAGCTCCAGGGATGAGACCAGCAGCTGGAAAGGTGCTGAGCTGTCCTGAACCCAAGGAAGCTATTGAGGGCTTCACTTCAAGCTCATGAATGGGTGACCCACCAGTTTTACTCTTTGCTCTGCATCCTTGGTGCTCACAAGGCAGCATTTGCAGCTCCTGCAGGACAGAGCCTGGCAGAGATGCTCCTGTGACTTATGAGGGACCAGCTGGGTTTGTTTGTGGGGGACACAGGCAGCTGAGTCCTTGCAGGAAGGGCAGGGCAATGCTAGAGCCTGGAAGGGCCAGGAGCAACTCTAACTAGACACCAGAGGCCTTGGAAATGTGTTCAGTTTTTAGGAAATATTTCACAAGAACCTTTGGTAAAGGAGAAGGTGACATCAGTAGTATTTGCTGTCTTTAGGGTGAGACCAAGAGCTTTTCTGAACAACTGGCATTTGCCCAGCCACACATCAGCTGGCATCAGCAGTTTGCTGTCTTGAGGGACTCTTTCCCTGTGGTGTCCAAGGGACAGCAGAACTGGCCATCTTTTCTGGCCAGCAGCTCTGGAAGGTGAAAATTTCCCATCCCCTGCCTGAAAAGAGCTGCAGAGCTGTTTGAAAGGGAGCTTGCTGTGACAGGGACCCACCTCCCCAGCAGCCTGATGGTCCTTTGACCATCAGATGTGGAGCAGAGAGAGGTTCTCAGAGGTTTAGGTGGCTGGGCTGCCACGTGGGAGTGGATCAGCTACTTTGGGACAGAAATGGCTCCTTTACAGACTTTGATTGGAGAGCTGAGTGATAACCACTCAAATGAGAGGAGCTGACATTACAGCCTCCCCAGGGGGGTCTGGACTTTACTGTGTTTTTTCTAAACACTAAAAGGGAACATTTTCCTTTGAAGATAGTGATTTCCAGGCTCAGAAAGCTGATTCCCTTAGCACAGTTTACCCCAGCAGAAAGCTGTCTTACCAAGGCTTGTGCTCCTGGACGTCATTTAGGAACCCGTTCTTTATCATCCACTTATCATTCACAAATTTGGACCTAGGAATCACCAACAAAGAGAGACTCTATGAGGCTTCCAGAAGAAGCTGTGCCTTGTTTCATGCAGCAGACCACAGCACTGCCCCCGGGGCTCTCATGGTTTTTGCAGCTGGCTGCTCTCAGCCCCTTTTAAGGTCAGCAGGAGCACTGGGTGCTCAGTAACTCTTCGAAGCACGCCAGCTATTTGCCTTCCTAACTTTAGGCATGCAGGCTCAGAAAGTGTGGCTTGGCTGAGCCCTGCTCCGTGCAGTGAGTCAGTGACCAGAGGAAATAAACCCAAGTGTCCCAACACCCAGCCCCTGGGGATTGCCACGGTGATGTGCTGTTTCTCCCTCTTATTTTGCTTTTTTTCCTGTGACCTGCCCGAGGGAGGCTCCCAGCTCTGGGCTCACTCGCTGTGCCTTGCTATCAGATTTATTGGGGTGGTTCTCCAGAACCCCCCAGCACCTGGGCTGAGCTGCTGTCAGAGGCCATGGGAGGTGCCACCCTGATGCTGGGAAGCCGGGGAGGGGCAGGACACTCACATGTAGTTCCGGACAGAGTCGGGCAGGATGACAACGCAGCGCTGCCCTTCCTCCAGATCCCGGGCAGCTCTCACAGCCACGGACATGGCACTGCCCGAGCTGCCACCTGGGGGGCACCAAGGACAGGGAGACACGGTCAGGGCTGCCCGGGGCACAGGGCACTGTCCTGCTGTGGGAAACACAGGCTGCCCCAGCCCAGGGTGCGGAGGTGGCACCGGGACACTGGGATGGGGGACAATCAATCCCAAACCCTCGTAGGATTTAGGGGCAGGCAGAGGCAGGGACTGATAGGATGTGTCTCTTGGGTTTCTGAAGCAGCATAAAAGCCACCTCATGAACTCCATGAACCACTTCTTGTGGTGGCTCTGGGCAGACCAAGGGCTGGAAGGTCCCATGCAGGGACATTCAGAACCACACCCTCCCTTTGCATGAGCAGAAGGCCACGCCAGCTCTAGAGCTTCTGGCTGACATACTTGGCAGCCGAAGACTGGCTTTAAATTCCCTGCAAAGACTGAAAAAAAACCCCATAAACATTACATTCATGCCTGGAATACCAGGCCAACGTGCTGGGAAGAGTGGGACGCTGCCCGTGTCGGCGTGCACGCATGTGGTTTGCTGCACGTAGGGAGAGCAGGTCCCTGCCTCTCAGAGGCAATTCTTCCACCTCCTGTCTGAGTACTGGAAGTCAAACACATTCCACTATCTGTGTGCCAATTGCACACTGCATTCGAGGCAGCACGTATTTTACAGCAGGTTAATTATCCCTGGGTCACATTTTTCAAACAAGCCCTGAAAAATGCAGCTCGGGGAACACGGAGCTGTTCACAAATTATAGCTGAATTCAAACAAGTGGTTTCTGTTGAAACACAGTGACTCTAGGTTAAATCAACATGTAAGTGTTTCATTACATATGTATAGCCTGAACTTTCCCAAAACTCCCTGGATATGAGTGCTCAGGGCTTTTATCAGCTGTAACTACAAGCCTACGTAGTGTCTGGTCCTGTGTCTGTTTGCTTGGTGTCAGGGAAGGCTGAAAACAAGGCTGATGCTCTGTGGAGGCTCTCAGGGTACAGGCAGGCTCTGTCTGAGGGCACCTGTTCATTTTGGGAAGCCAGTGGGATCACTTACAGCTTGTTGGCACAAGGAGAAATACTCAGTAAGAACATCTCACACCTTCTTCACTTTCAGACCTTCCTGGTCCAAACGTGGCGCTGCTGGTGTGGCAATGACACTGAGCAATGACAGTGGGCTCACAGAGCTGCTGGCACAGCCCACCTGTCCTGCCCTGAGTCCCACTAATCCTCCCTTCAGCCTCTGTAACTCTACCCTGCCTGAAGATCCAGTTCCACTATGAAAGTGCTCCATGTATTACCTCTGTAATTATTGTGGTCTGTGAGTCAGACCCCAGAGCAGGAGGGACTGGAGAGTGCAGTGACCTCTGCTCTGCCTTTCAGCCCTGCTGACCCAGCAGGCACAAAACACAGAGGGCACCTACCCTGGAGCACTCTGGTGCTGAAAGGATGAGGTTCAGAAGGTTTGCTAAGAGAGCAAACCTCTGTGGCTGCACTGTGCTTACCACACAAGAGCCCCTCCTCTCTGATCAGCCTGCGGGACATGAGGAACGAGTCTCTGTCGTTGCTTTTGTACCACTGATCCACCACCTGGGAGGAAAGCAAGGAGGATGAGTCTTGGCAATGCCATTTCAGGCTGCCCTGACCCTCTGATGCACACCATGGTGCTGATGCCCACAATATCTGGCAGCTCTGAGCTGCCTCCACACTTGCTGAAAGCATTTGTCAGGACATCCAGGGGTGTTCTGAACATCTGGAGGGTGTGTTCCTGCTTGCAGACACCCACACCTGTCCAGCCAGCACCCTTTCCTTGGAGAGTTAGGGATGCCTGACAGGTCCAGAGTTAGGATGTGGAAGAGTATTTATGATGTCCCAGGCCAGAGTAGATTAATGGTTGAGATTTTGCCAAAATGAGATCCAGCTACAAGAATCAGTCTGGATTATTAAGGTGACAGCTCTACAGGCATGTGCTGACAGCAGGGATGTAATTAACACCTGGAAGCAGAAAGGATCTGGAGTCTGAGGCTGTGAGGGACCTTTCTAGAACGAGGCCAGAGGCACACAGGCAGCCTGTGATAGGAATTTAAAGCTCTGATGCACTGAGAGGGTTCTTGGCAACAAGAGCCATGAGGTTCATGATCTGTTGTCTTAGAGGGCTTGGATCTTGCTGTCCAGCCTGTGCATGGTGCAGAATTTCTGCTCTGTGTGTGTGGTGCCTGAGGCAGAGGAGCCTCAGCAAACAGTAGGTGATGAGGGGCAGCCTCAGCAAGGACATCTGTGTGATGACAGAGAAGGGGGAACACTCTGAACAGTGGTGAGGCTGAGCAGAGGAGACTCACACTGTGTTATATGCCTGCTTTTCACCTCTGGTTACCTTCTCCTTGTGGGTCAGCTGTAATCAGAAAGTCACTGGGTGTCCCAATCCCCCCACAACAATCTGCCCTGGGAAGATACATCAGGGCCACCACTTGTGGCCTGGGGAGCAGGATGGATGCAAAGCCCCTCCTCACACAGTTACTCACTGCTCTGTCCAGGACAGTGGGGATGAAGTCGTGCCCAATGCCCTCCACCTCGATGGTGGTGGTGTTGGTCCTGTTCAGCTCACTGGGCACAGCAACGATGGAGCCATCAGGGTCCACGCCAATGATCTGTGAGGGAAAGGCATTTTGTCAAACCAAAATGGGAATTCAGAAACAGCCAAACACAAAACTCAAAGGAAAAGTTACCCACACCCTTATCAGCAATGTTTCCTTCCCCTGATGTTCATTAATATTCCTAATCACTGGCAGCATGGAGAGCTTCCAGGATAAAAGGGTGCTGTTTTTCACTGTCTTTTAAAATAGATCCTAGGTAGCCTTCAGCTGTTGCAGAAGTGACTGGTGGCTTAAAATGTTATCACTCTCAAGGTGTTTGTCATCACCCCTTTGGCAGAGCCTGCCACTTCCAAAGCCCAGCCCTCAGGACAGTGCCAGAGCTCCTGAATGTGCTCTAGGTGAAGCCAGCCAGCGAGCTCCAACCCGTGGAAACCCGTGGGTACAGACATCCTCCCTGGATCTAGCTGTGCTGGCTGATGGTGACTCCTCCCTGGTTATCTACAGCTCTGTGTCTGGGCTGAGCTGCCTCCCCCAGCAGGATGAGCATCGTGGCTGATGTTAGCCCTAAAGCACAGAGGGGCCTGCAGTGGCAGAGGAGAAGAATTTGCCTGTGCACCCCCCAGAGTGTCCTGCACAGGGCAAGGCACCAGGCAGGAGGAGATTTTAGTGGGAACTTTGGTCTCTAAGGGGCTTGGATGGATCTAGGTCAACCCAAACACCACCAAATTCCAACAAAAGCCACGATTGCTGTGAGCAAACAAATAGGTGCAGACAACAATTATTCCCTCAGGTGAGCTGTGGGGTAAGGCAGGAAATGATGCAGTGAGAGGACAAGGGGGAAAGGCTTTGAGCTGAAGGAGGGTAGGTTTATACTGGATATTAGGAAGAAACTCCTTATGGTAAGAGTGGTGAAGCCCTGGCACAGGCTGCCCAGAGAAGCTGTGGGTGCCCCATCCCTGGAAGTGCTCCAGGCCAGCTCTGAGCACTCTGCTCTGGTGCAAGGTGTCCCTGCTGATGGCAGGAGGATGGAATGGGATGGCCCTTAGTGTCCCTTCCCACCCAAACCATTCAGTGATTCTGTGGAAGCCCTGGCAGTCCTTACCTTGCACTCTGGGCACTTCTCCTTCAGCTTCCTGGCCACACCAGTGATGGTGCCTCCTGTGCCAGACCCAATCACCACCATGTGCACCTTGCCTGCAGGGCAGGGGGAGAGAGGCTCAGCACAGCCCTCAGCACCATCCCCCCTGAACCAGAGCCCACCAGAACCCATGTGAGGAGAAGTCAGGCTGAGGGGCTGTGCTGTGCAGAAGCTCAGATGAGCTTGCAGGAGATGAGCACAGCTGGTCCTGCCCCACTGCAGGGAGCTGGAGGTGACCTCCAGGTCTCCCACTGCATCTCAATGATTTCTGCATCTTTGGCATCTCCTGAGCAGAGGGGACAGCATGAAGCTGTGTCAGGGGAGGGTTAGGTTGGATATTAGGAAATGTTTCTATTCCCCCAGAGGGTGGTTGGGCACTGAACAGGCTCCCCAGGGCAGGGGTCACAGCACCAGCCTGGCAGAGCTCAAGGAGTGTTTGGACAACACTCTCAGGCAGCACATGGTGTGATTTTTAAGGTGTCCTGTGCAGGACCATAAGTTGGGCTTTGATGATCCTTCTGGGTCCTCTCCAACTCAGGATATTCTGTGATTCTGTGGTTTAAGGGGGAGGGAATGTCTCAGCACATCCATCCCTTTCAAACCCAGCATATCACAGCAAATCACACATGTGAATATCACCCACAGGCACAACTTTTCAGCCTGTGTTGGCATCCACAGTGGGGGAGGGCTGAGCTCTGCCCTGGCACCTGCCTCTGCCAGATGCAGCCCCATGGAATCACTGAAATTATAGATTTAGGACTGGTAGGAGCAGAATTGGAGTCTGGCCTTCAGAACCTGGTGCTGCAGCTGCCCTGGGAAAGGGGGACCTGCAATCCAGGGCTGGCAGCCAGCTGGAGCAAACCCTAACACTGTGCTGGGTGAAGGCTCTTGGTCCCATTGATACCTGACTGCTTTCCTGCTCTGATAACCTCTCTGCAGTTAAAATCCTCAACTCCTGTTCACGTTTTACAGTGCTCCCAGAACTGGCAATAAATTTCACTTCTATCTGGCATCCTCCCCCAGCCCTCACTTCCAGAGTCACTGGTTTGTGAGGTTTCAGCCTGTTTTGATTTGAGATGGGTGTGCTGGATCAGATGCACCCTTGCCATGCCCTGCTGGATTTATATTCCCCTGTCAAGCCTCGTGGGGCATCTTGTGCTCCCAGCTGGCAGGTCACAGAGCTGTTGTGGCCACCAGGAGACGTGTTCTTTCTCCTTTAGGTACAACCTGAATTTCTTAAGCCTCTGGTCTCCTCTCCCAGGCTTTTGCAATGGGAGGGGACAGCTGGGAAGCCCAGCAGGCTGAGGTGTATCTGGAGTGGATTAGCAGAGGTTGCTACACCCTGCGTGTCGGTGTTATTAAGATAATACTGCCTGCCCCTGCAGAGGCCCTCTGGGCTGTTTCTAGACATCCAGGTCAATAAATGATGTAAATTAAGCCTCTCAGAGAGGGCTGCAGCCCTCTGCACGTGGAGGCAGCAGCACAGACCTTCACACTGCTCCAGGATCTCCTCAGCCGTGGTGTCGTAATGAGCCAGGGGGTTGCTCGGGTTTCTGTACTGTTTATTCCAAGAGAACAGCAGCAGTTACCGTGGGAAGAGCAGGTCAGATTCCAAACCAGCAAGAGCTGCTGACAGAGCTGCACCCAAAGCATGCAGACCCAAAGCATGCAGCTGCCCCCTCCTCTCCCTGCCACCCCACAGAGCAGGTCACAGCTCCTCCTGTCTGTCCCTTTGGGACAGGTTTCCAAGCACACCTGGGGTCTTTCCACACAAACACTCTCTCCCCAGCCCCTGGTGCCCGTGGGGATGTTCAGATTCTGGGAGCTGCAGGAGCTGTCCTGATCATCAGCTCTCACGCACAGAGGGATTTTGCAGCGCTGATATTTGTGCACCCCACGTTCACACCCACGGATCAGGCTGCTCCTGGAAAGCTCATTCGGTCTTTGAGCTACTTTTTTCTCAGAAGGAAGGAGCTTGCCTGACTCTCCTGCACTCCAGGGGTCAGACCAAGTGCCCTCCTGTCCCAGCCCAGCAATGCAGGAGCCTCTGCCAGGAGGCACCAGGGTTGGCCCTTCACAGCATGAGGTTTATTTTTGAGGCAGAACAGAGCCTGCTAGCTAGGCTTAAAAAATGGGTTTCTTTTCAGGTCAAAGTTAAATCTGAAGCAATTTGAGGAGTCTTTGAATTGTGCAAGAAAACCCAGCCTCACCCACATCCAGGCTTTGGCAGGAGTCCCACAGGTTTGGAAGTGTCCCTTACTCTGTTTCTGTCCCCCCGTGCTTTGCAGGGGAGAGATTAAGTTTCAAATGCCATAAAACACTGAGGAAATCTGCCTCTGGTGCCAGAGGCACACTTGGAGAACACCCCATGAACTCTCTTGGGAAGGAGAATCAGTGGAGGGACAGCCTTTACCTGGTCCAGGATGTGGGAGTTTGGGATTTCACTTTTCAGCTTCCAGGCAACACGGATGTTGGACTCGGGGGCATCAAAGCGGGTGCAGGGGGTCCTGACGATTTCAACACCCAGTGCCTTCAGAATATCCACCTGTGGGGGGAAAGGGGAGATGCAGCACCCACCAGGGGATGGTAACCTGAACCTGCAGGCTCAGGGCAGCTTGGCATGCAGGACACATTTATCATTTGGAGATAGCACAGTCCAGAACTGGACATTCTATCTCTGACACGCTCCCAGCACCCCAGGGCTCCTGCCTGGAGCTGGCACATGGATTCAACCTGGCCTCCTGCCCTGTCCTACTTGGAGGGCAGGCTAGGGACAGGGTGCTGCCCCTTGGTGCCAGGGGAAAAGGGCAGAGGGAACTGGACAGGGAACAGTGTCTCCTGTGTGCTGGGATGGCAGCCACAGCAGGCAAAGGGGGATCAAAAAGCTCCTCTCCCTCTCCCTCTCCCCTCAGCAAATCAGCCCTAGGGTGTCTCCTCTGGGAGATGTGGCTGTCAGTGAGAGGTTGGGACACCTGGGGATGAATCCCATGGCAGCTGGAGGTGGCATCTGATCCCGACTGAGCTTAAGTGAGATTTAGGTTGAAATGAGGGTGACACTTTGGAGAGGGGCTCATTCCTGAGCCAGGTCAGGGTCCAGGTTTGGCTTCACTGGCAGGAGTTCAGCTGAGCAGCCTGAGGCTCTTGGCTCACCCATGAGGGTTTCTGCCATCCCCAGGATGTGTGTTCACCTGATCATCAGCTCCTGTGCAAGTGGTGAAGACACCACCTTGAGAAGCAGCTCAGGCAAGGCCAGGTGTCTCCAGGTTAAAGCAAATAAATACCCAGTGAGGCCAGGTGCCCTGTCAGAATCAGGGGATGTGAGCAGGACTGGCAGGACAGCCCTGGCACTGCCTGCCTCTCCTGCTGTGCTTTTACAGCAGACCCTGCTCTGTTTCTCTGCATCACACACCCTGCTTGGCTCTTCCACCACCCAGCTGCACTTCTGCCACCAGACAGCCACCAAACCACTACAGGATGCTTTTTTCCCCTCTAGAGGCAACTTTCTGAGCAGCAGCTGTGGCAGTGGGTGTGCAAGGCTTGTTGGCCTCTAAAGGAGAGGGTTCCAGGAAAGGAGAGGCAGACAGAGAGGGAAGGAGACGTTCCCTGGGGTAAAACCAGACAGATCTCTGACCTTCTCCATGCTCATCTTCTCTGGCAGGACGATGATGCAGCGGTAACCCTTCAGTGCAGCCACCAGTGCCAGCCCAATCCCTGTGGGGGAGGAAAGGGAATGTGACAACAGCATTTGGCAAAGTGACCAACACTCACCACTGCCTACACTCCTCTGTCCTGGATGGAGCCATGAAATGGTCACTGACAAGCCCCAGGTGAGGACATCCTCCACAGACCTCCTGGGATGTGCTGGGAGCACCACAGGGGTGGGAGGGTGTGCTTGGAGCCCCAGAAATGTGGGAGGATGTGCTGGGAGCCCCAGAAATGTGGGAGGATGTGCTGGGAGCCCCACAAGGCTGGGAGGGTGTGCTGGGAGCCCCAGAAATGTGGGAGGATGTGCTGGGAGCCCCACAAGGCTGGGAGGGTGTGCTGGGAGCCCCACAAGGGTGGGAGGATGTGCTGGGAGCCCCACAAGGCTGGGAGGGTGTGCTGGGAGCCCCAGAAATGTGGGAGGATGTGCTGAGGCACCTCAGCATCCCAGGAACACCATGGCCACCAGGAGGGGAGGATGGAGCCAGAACCAAGCTTGGAACTCCAGGAGCAGGAGCTCCACGAATCCCTGCTCCTCAGGAATCCCACCCTGCCCTTCCCACCTGTGTTTCCTGAAGTGGGCTCAATCAGGGTGTCTCCTGGTTTGATAATCCCAGCTCTCTCTGCATCCTCCACCATCCTGAGGCTGATGCGGTCCTTTATGCTGCCCCCAGCGTTGAAGTACTCACACTTGGCCACTGGAAAGGGACAGAAAGGGGACAGGACACTCCATCAGGCACAGCTCCTTGCTCCCCCAGACCTCTCTGCAGTTTTAGGACACCTATTCCCCTCTGCAGGATGGTTCTTTGCTCAGGGGAATGCATCCATCATCTGCTTTTCTGGGATTATCCATCAGCAGATAAAAAATGGAATGAGAAAAGGGTTAAACAAGCTTGAAAAGGTTGAACTCAGTAGCAGATTTTAAGCACCCTGATGGCATCAGTGCTCTGTAGGAAGGCAATTTTCTGTTTCTGTGCTGTTCTCTCTGTCTTGCTGGTGCAGATACTGACAGAAGGAGGAGTCTGGGCTTAAAGTTTATATTCAGCATCTGCTACTGAACAATAGTAGAAACAAGGGTTTCTATCCCCCCTGTCTCCTCCACCCTGGATGGGTTTGAAGCCAACCTGGACAGCCCAGGATGGGTTTAAAACCAGCTGGACACGGCCACTGCAAGGTGGGAGGTCTCCCTAGGGCACAATACTCCTTGTTGCTCTGCCTTGAGGATTATTCTGTGGACAAGGGTCAGCAGTGTGGTCTGTCTGTCCTGAGCCACTGAAGTTTTTAATAGATAGCTAAAAACTTCTTTGGCAGGGGTGATCTGTAGTCCTGACTGAAGTGCCATAAAAAAATCCCAAACAACAGAAAGAACATTTTCAAGTGTCAGACAAAATTACAGGTTTTTTTTCACCAAGCTAGCAACAAACCAACTTTCCAAGGCACCATCACATCCACAGCACAGAATTCTTCTCACCCAAGGCTTTGATGAAAATCTGCATCTAAACTGGTGCTACTGAGCTCTGGTTTACAGACAACAGGGAGAAATGGGGATTTCCAGGGCTCATTCAGAGACAGCTACCTGGGGCTGAGAAATCAGCCCAACACCAGAGCAGCCTCAATGGGAAATCTTGTGCTCATTGTTACATTTCACGGTGTAAAATGGCACAACTGCAGCTGCACAAGGATCCCTGGGGACACAGAAAACACCAGGCAACCCCATCCAGCTGTGCTGCTTCCCTGAGGCATTCCTGGGCTTGCTTGGGAAGGGGCTCTGTGCTGGCACATCCCCTGGCAGGACCTGGGGCTGCTCTGCCTGTGCTGCTCTCCTTCCCCTCCTGTGCCAGGGGAGGGAGACACCAGCCCAGAAAATGGGATCTGCCTGGCTTTCCCAGCCCCTGAAGCACCAGCCAGACATCCTCCAAGGGACAGGCTGCTCCAGATGTGCACCACCACTGCACATCTGCCCTTCATCCCACGACGTCCTAAAGTCCCCTGAGCTGTCCCTGTGGGCAGGGTGAGCAGTGCAGTGTGCAGGTTCCCAAAGGTCCCAGCTCCTCAGAGGGGTCTGGTGGGAGGCCCAGAGTGCTCAGTGGGGTCTGGCTGCCCTGTGGGCTCCACACAGCCCTGCAAGGGTCTGCTGTGCCATTCCTTTAAGGATGAGTGCTCAGCAAGTCTCTCCTTACTCAGCTGTGTGACACTCGTGGCACTCTCTGCCTCTCAGAATCTTTCTGCCCAATTTGGATGAAATTAGTGATTAGGGTTAGGAATAACAGGAAAGGAGACTGGGAAGTCCACCTGCACATATCTGATTTTATCATCCTTGTGATTGCAGGGGATATGAGACAGCACCAGTGCTATGCTAACATCTCCTTAGGGAGAGGGGATCCCTCCTTAGATCCACCCCCAAGCTCAGGCAGCTTCTGCTGCTGTTATCTGGGAGGGAAGGTGCCTCACTACCACTGCCTCCTGCTTATTGCTGCTTGAAACCTCCTGTTTGGCCTGAGAAATTACTAACAATCAGGAGAGCCCAACATGAGCCATCCCCCTCTGTGCTCCCTCTCAGAGCCTCTTCTGGAGCCCCTCCAGCACCACCCCTCACCCTCCCCTGGTGGCAAAAACCTGGTGGGAAGGGGGAAGGGGCACTCACAGAGCTCACACTTGAGCCCATAGGACTTCCCAATCTTGTTGATCCGGACCATTGGGGTGCAGCCAATTTTCTTGAGGATATTGGGCAAGATTTTCTTTTCTTCTGTCCTGAAATAATGCAGGAGGGGGAAAAAACAATAAGTCGAATCAAAGCTATTGTGTGACATGAACCAATAGAAAATCTGAGTGTGGCTTCAGCAAAAGACACCCCAGCTCCAAGAGAAAAAGCTCCCATCAACAATTAGTGGCACCAGGAGTTAGTTACAGCTCTCCATCATCAGTTATTAGGTCTTTTGCATAAAAAGTAAGCTAATGAATTTTCAGGGCTGTTCTGAAATGCCTTGTTCTGCAAAACCCCAGGCCAGGCCTATAATGAGTGAGAAGATGCTGGCAAGCCTTAGCATTTTATGCTGTGGGTGAGAAAAGCAGGAGACACAGCCCAAGGCTCCTCTTTTCCCCATCCCACCCAGCCCCACCTCTGCTCCCCACTTTTCCAGCTCCTCTGGGCTGAGTGTTCCTGCCCAGGACTCCCAGACTTGCAAGGATGGCTCCAAGCCACAGAGGTTTCTGGAGGGTGTTTTGCAAACAGTCAAACCCAGCTCTGTGATCAGTGAAACCCAGCTGGGTTTCCCCTAAACAGGGAAAGTCTTTACTACCAGCAGGACCCAGCCCCCTTGAATCTCAAGGCCAGAAATGATGGGATGTGCCAAACCTCTCCCTCTGTGAGAAGAGACACCACAGCCACTGAGTGTTAGCAAATGTGAGCCAATAACAATAACAATAATAACAATAATAATAATAATAGCAATAAATGAGCTTCCCCCAGAGCTGCAGCCTTTGCCCAGCTGCTCCAAAAGCCACTGAAATGCTTGGGGGGTTGTTCAGTGGGGTACAAGAAGGCTCCAGCTCCTTCAGGAAATGTTTAACTGGCTCTCTTGAGAGTGACCTGTGTTACTGCACATCTGGATTGGATCCTGCAGATGTTGGAATCAGTTCAGGACAGTGGACAAGGATGGTTTTCCCCTAAGATCCCAGCTTTTAGTCATGGCTTGCTATTTCTTAAGATATCCAGGGGAAAACCAGTCCTGGCAAAGCAAAGGATTCCTGCTGAGGTTATTGTGGGTCAGAACCAGCTTGAGGGGTATCAGAGCTAGTCTGTCTCTGTATCTCTCAAAAAGAATAAAGTATTTAATATTCTTAATTAAAATAACATCTTGTCTCCTCCCTCTGCTTCTAACCCCAGAACTCAATCAGATTTCACATGGGAGCCTCTGGAAGTCCAGAGACTTTGGCTACATTGGCAAAACCATCTGTGGTTTACCCAGAGCAGGGAAACCAAACCACCTCTCCCTCCACACACTGCTGCAAAGGTGTGACATGTCCCAGTGTATTTTCTTCCCTGCTGCACAGTGGGTTATGTTTGAGCTCCCCCTCAGCCAGACCCCATTCTCAGAGCAGAGTTTGATGCCCAGGGCTGGGGAATCATCTCCATCTCCTGCCGGGGGGTGGCATGGGCTCAGCCACTGGCACCACCATGGCACCCTGATGCTAAATTGTTAAAAAACAAGAATGCTATCCTGCTCAGAATGATAATTGAGATTTAAAAAAATTTATTTTGACTGAAAGGAGCTGATTCTCTCCCTGGGCAGCAGCTGCAGGGGTTGCACTGAGCAGTGCCTGGGTGCACAGCTTGCTGGGTCAGCTCCAGGGCTCTGCCTTCCTCTCCTCCCTCCTTCATGGGGCAGAGCCAGGGGCTGCTCTGGGCTCCCCCCACGCTGGTGGCAGTGCCCTGGCCATGTCCTGCCTGGCATGGGGTCAGGATGACCCTGCAGGGCAGTGCTGCAGCTCCCAGGGGCTCCAGCTCCTCCCTGGCTGGAGCTGGATCCCTGTTTTACATTCCCCTGACATTTATGGGACAGCCTTATCTTTAGTAGCTTGTCTGAGTCTGGTTTGCAGGGTCATTAAAGCACCTCTTGTGGAGTCTAGCCTGGGCCCTCACGTCACCCTGGGAGGGAGCCTGCTGCTGGGAGGGCAAGAGCAGCTCAGAACAAGCACTTTTCTCTGCACTGGGGCCATTTGCTACTGATCTAAAAGCCTGGAAATCCATTTCTGTGAAGGTGTCTCTGCCATCTAAAATAAGATGCCCCAAACAAGCAGAGAAAGCACAAGACTCGAGCCAGCCACACCTTTCTGCAAAATAAAAGGGACTGAAATAGATCTTATTGGAGAGGAGCTGGTTTTGCCATCTGGAATAATCAACCATCATTAACACAACAACTGGCTCCTGGCCATGGGCATCCTGGTTTCACCTCCAGGAAAAGGTGCTGAAATAATCAGCACAGAGGAATCACTTACAGGGGAATGCAGGAGTGTGGAGAGCTGCTGGCAGGCGTTGTGGCTGTCCAGGTGCATTTGCTGGGCAGGTTGGGACGGGTCCAGGTGCTGTCCTGGCTTCCTGCACCACTGCCATTCACGAGGGGACACGTCTTACTCAGCTCCTGCAGGGTGGAAACAGAGGTCACAGAGACACCTGGGAGGAAAATAGCTGCAGAAGGGAGAAAAATGGCATTTGGGTGTGAAGGTGTGCCTGGAGCATCCTGCTGGCATTTCAACCACGTGGATCTAAGTGGATCAGGAGGTTGTAGTGATGGAAGGAGAGGAACAGATGAAGGGATGTCGTAGAGAGGTCAGTGTCAGTCCCTTCTCCCAGAGAGCAAGTGGTGTGACAAGAGGAAATGGACTCAAGTTGTCCCAGGAGAGATTATACATTAGGAGAAAAAGAAGAAGAAAAAATAAAAATAAGATTATACATTAGGGGAAAAAAATTGGAAAGAGTTGTAAGCATTTGAATAGAATTCCCAATGAAGTGGTGTAGTCACCATCCCTGGAAGTGTCCAAAACTTGTGTAAATATGGCACTTGAGGACACAGACTAATGGTGAACATGTTGGTGTGTTCATGGTTGGACCTGATGATCATAACAGCCTTTTCTAACCTTAGGAATTGCATGATTCCATGATAAAATTGCTCTTTTGGAGTGGTGTGCTAGACCCCATACATCACCTGGGCATCCTCTCCAGTACATTCTCCATTTCAAAACTATTGCCTCCACTAGAAAATTTTATGCTTCTAATTTAATTATTTGATCAAGTACAGCTTTTTTCACCCTAGCAGTGAAGAACCTGCAGGTAAATCCATCCAGCAATAATTAAAGAACACTTTTATGGTGATGGTGGGACTTAGAGGTCACCTCTGCTCTGGCATCCAAGTGTATTAAAACTGAGAAAAAAGAACAAATAAAGCAACAAAGGGCAGCAAAGGTGCTCAGGGGTCCTGAGCAACTCCCACAGCAAAGCAGCTTTAAGAGAGGAGGATTCATCAGGCTGGAAATGAGACAAGAGGCTGGTGCTGAGAGCAGGCTGTAAATCCTGGGGGAGTTGGAGAAGGTGCATCAAATAATGAGCAATAAATAAGAAGGCAGAATGGAATTATCAGGAACAACTACAGGGGCAGAGCAGATAAAAAATGGAATGAGAAAAGGGTTAAACAAGCTTGAAAAGGTTGAGCTCAGCAGCAGATTTTAAGCACACCAGCCCTGATGGCATCAGTGCTCTGTAGGAAGGCAATTTTCTGTTTCTGTGCTGTTCTCTCTGTCTTGCTGGTGCAGATACTGACAAAAGGAGGAGTCTGGGCATTTTCAGCATCTGCTACTGAACAATAGTAGAAACAAGGGTTACATGCAGGTTTGGTGAGACCTCTCTGCAATCCAGCCAGCACCCATCTGTGCTAAGGAAACAAACCCCATGGAGAAAAAACATGTGTTTTTTGGTACCTGTAACTTCCTTTTCTGGCTTGTTGGCAGAATGAATTTACCCTCAAGCATTAGTGAATAAAGAGACCTTGGAACTCCACAGGTCATGGATGGAGGCTTGTGTCTCACTTCAGCTGATGTTAAGCTGCTGAGTCTGCCCTGTCTCCCTGCACCTCTGTGCTGCTGCATTTTGCAATTAGAGCAAATCCAATCCTTTCATTACCTTTGCTGCAGCAGAAATGGTCAAAGACATGGTGTTGGACATTCCTTCTGCATTTATCTTCAGACTGAGGACAGAGACATCATTCTGCCATCTGACAGAACCAAACCAGTGACTCAAAAAGAAACATCCCATTTCCAAACAGAGATCTGCCTGCAGCAGGGCTGGACCTGCTGCCACGTGGAGGGGCCATGGCAAATCCAGTTGAGTTGGGGAGCATCATCTTCCCCCCAGGCCACAAATCCACAGCCCTGCCCCTCCTCAGTCCCTGTCTCCCTGCAGTAGCTGTGACTCACAGTGGCTATTGTGGCTAAATCCTGATTGTCTGAATTGTTTGTGGCTTGACATAGGAGCCCAAGGGCAGCCTTAATTACCATTTCTGCCATCCTCCTCCTGCTTGCCTGCTCCTTCCACCCTCCTGGTGGCAGTTTCTTTGCAGCAGCCTGAGGTCTGTGCTGGGATTCCCTGGTGGTTTCCACGCTGGCCAGGAGGATGGGGCTGGAGTTTGGTCCCTGAGGGCTGGGCTGGAATAGAAACACACCATTACTGCAGTGCTGGAACAGAAACACACCATTACTGCAGTGCTGGAACACAGAAACACACCATTACTGCAGTGCTGGAACACAGAAATACACCATTGCTGCAGTGCTGGAACACAGAAACACACCATTGCTGCAGTGCTGGAACAGAAACACACCATTACTGCAGTGCTGGAACAGAAACACACCATTGCTGCAGTGCTGGAACAGAAACACACCATTGCTGCAGTGCTAGAACAGAAATACACCATTGCTGCAGTGCTGGAACACAGAAACACACCATTGCTGCAGTGCTGGAACAGAAATACACCATTGCTGCTGTGCTGATCCCATAACCCTGGGGTTTTTGAGCTTTCTGTGCTGTCAGGCACTGACCCCCTTGAGAACACTGCTTTTGACTTGGGGCCTTGGAGAAGCTTCCAAATTTAAGTTATAGTGTTAAAATGACAGGTGTATAGTGAAATAGAAGTGTGTGGGGATGGGTTTTAAATTTGAGGTTTCTATTGTACAATAAAAAGTATGGGACAAGGGGACTTTTGGGTGGTGTCTCTTTCAGTGCTCATCTTCCTTCTTCATGGTTTCAGGCAGTAGTTTCTAGCTGGTCAGTCAGTGTCACACTAAGGGTCATAGGAATTCAGCTATTGAGTTTAAAAAAAAAAATTAATTCTCTATTGGACTGTTCAGCCTTAAGAGACCTTGATCTTCCTCCATTCCTTCATTTTCCTCACCTCTAGCAGGTAGCTAGAAGTGCTGCAGAACTTTCTATACTTTTTGACAAGATTTAATAAACAACCAAGCCCAACCACGAAAAAATCCATTTCCATTGTGTTAATCCTGGCTGTGAGTAAAAGCAGAAGAGACTGAGACAAAGCACTAATTAAGTGGTGCAAACTGCCAGCACTGTTACACTCCAGCAGCACCAGAGGGATGGAGCAGCCTGGGGAGTGTGGCTGAACCTTTTCCCTACCCAGAGCATCTCTGCAGATGGAGCTCAACAACCTCGTGTTGCAGCTAAAACAGACAGAGATCCCTGCTCCACCCCAACACCAGGCACATTTTCTTCTCCAGAGACATCACCTCAGCCTCAGAAAGCAGCAGAGAACCATGAGAGTGCAGGGAAATCACCCCAAAATGCCTTGGATCCTGCAGCCAGCAAAAGCTTTCCCAGCAAACTTTGCTTCCCAGTGCTCTTCCTCACCACTGACAAACCTGCTGCTCATTGGTGTTGAGAATTTTAAACTTTAAACCTGCTCTACTGACAAGCACTGACCCACCAAAAAACACTGCTTTTAACCTGAGGCCGTGAAAAAAGCTTCCAAAAATTAAATGATAGAACTAAAATTATAAGTGTGTAGTTTAAATAAAAGTTTGCAATATCACATGGTATAAAACTTAAAGTTTGAAAATATAGTAATATATATACAGCAAAATGAAAGTTTCAAGACAAAAGTTTGTCTTTCTTTTTCACCTCCTTCTTCATGAATCTAAGTAGTATTTTATAATTAAATAAAAAAGTCCACATTAAAAGCCATAAGTAATTATTAGATTAAAAGTAAAAATAATTTAGGTATCATTTCTTAAACTGTTTATCTTTAAAAATACTTATAAAAATATAACTAATTTTTTTTTTGTTAACTTAAAGTACTCTAAAACACACAGTTTGTAAAACTGTAATATAAATAAAAAGTAATAAACATCTAAGTCCAAACAAAAAATACTGTCCCACACATTTAATCCCAACCCTAACAAAAATAAGATAAAACACAATACATTGGGAGGGATTAAAGGGAAAAAATTGGTTCATTTCCTTGCAAACCAGGATTTATGTTGGCCTTGAGTGTATGTCCCAAAGCAAATCTGTGCTTACCTAACAAATTAGCTGGGAAGGAGCAAAAGTCACCTGTGGGTAAAGAAGAGATAATCTGCAGTGGATCAGAGTGGTCAGCATGCTTTCACAACTGAGCTCACCAGTTACCACCCAAAATGCTGGCAAAATAGATTTTCTGAGGATTTTGGTTTTTCTCCCTTTTCCTGGCAATGCCCATCACTACTATACTCGTGGTGGAGTGAGAAGGGACAAGGCAGGAGGTTGAAATTATTGGGGCTGCAGAGCTTTACCACACTCTTTTATCACACTTTACCCTCTCCCCTCCAGCCCTGGGGCAGGAGGGTTTCATGGAAGGAAGAGCATTGCTGGCTCCCACCTTCTAAAATAAGCTTGCATTCTCCTCACTGTGCTCAGCTCCCTGACATCTGATACAGAAATAAGTCAAGAATGGGTTTTTCATTTGTTCTCTCACCCAAAGTGAATGCAGACGTATTTCCTAGACACTCAGGGAACAAAGAAGCAAGAGCAGGATTTTGACCAGTCAACATCTACATTCCTCTGTGCTGGAGAATGCCCCATGTCTCCTCAAGGGCTGGGTAATTCCTGGTGCTGCAGGAATGGCATGGATGTCCTTCTGCTTAAAAACACTCTCAAATCACTGCATCTCTGTGCTCAGAGTCTGGATTCATATTTACATTAATATACCTCAAAAATCCAACAGGGCTCTGAAGGTAACTTTAAAATGTAGAATCCCCAAAATGAGACAGTCTGAAATGGCAGCAAAGGATAGGGAGAATCTGGGATTTTTGGAAGCCTTAAAACAGCACTGATTGAGTTTGTCCCCAGTCCCACCCATCAGCAGGGGCTGGGTGGAGTGTGAGGAGAAAGGACAGCCAAGGATGGCTGAGAGGAGCAATGCCCACTGCAAACCTCCAGGGCAGTTTTAGATCACAAAGTGAAGATGCATCCCCTCTGGATTACCCAAACTCTTACCTGTGTCCCAGCACTCCTCCCAGTCCCTGGCTGAAGGCTCAGGTGTGATCCCAAATACAGCTGAGCCACGGCAGGTGTGCTGCCACAGCCCCGTTACTCGCTGCTGAATGGAGAATCTGGAGAGGGCACAAGGCTGGGCAAAGGATAAATGGAAATCTCCACTGGAGCTGGGAAGCTGGCCAAGAGACTGGGAATGATAACACCCAGCTGCTGCCACTTAATGAAAATATATGACAAGGAGCACAGGCTAATGTTTACAGAGCACTTTGCAGGTAGGAGATTGCAGTTATGAGGTTATCAGACTGCTCTGATAACTTCAAGGGGAAGAAAATCAAGATGCTCATTAAGTAAAGTGAGGGAAAAATTAGATGAACTCAGCAAGGCAGAAAGAGGCACATGCAGGCTCGCTCCATTAGATGCAAAATGCCTTTTTCTTGCCTTATTCTAAAGAAATTGCATTGCTGCCATTGAGCAAGACAGATGTAACATCAGTTTAGCAGAATGATGGAGTGAGCCAGGCTGGAAGGGAGCTCGGGAGATCCCAGCCCAGCCTCCTGCTCAAAGCTGGGGAACCACCAAATTCAGCCCAGCCTGCTCAGGGCTTTGATGTGAAAACCTCCAGGGATGGATGGTACCAGCTCTCCTCCCCAGCACCCCACTGCAGAGTGCAGCCAGATCCTCCCTGCTGCCTGGTTTGTTCAGGACTCACTGAAAGCACAGCTCCTCCCCAGGTGAGGATCCAGGATGGGGAGCAGGGGCTGCCAAATTCCAAATCTCCCTGTGGCACTGAGGGTCCCCATTTCCCAGGGAGGGAGCAGATGAGGCAATACTCACCCCTGCAGCCCGGCAGCCAAGTGTCTGAGCCCAGCCTCAGCCCCAGTTAATATGTGCTGGTGGCAGGGGACACCTGTGACAAACGGGAGGGACTCACCTGGGTCCTGCCCCACACCTCACTGTGCCCAGCACTGATTGCCCTGCGAGGGGAGGAAGGAAAGATAAGCAATTTATTGTTTGTTTTAATACACACTTATCTCCAGGAGTGCTCTGAACCCTTTCCCCCAGCAGTTTGGTGCTGGTTGTAGAAATTTTGCTGCTGTTTTGGTTTCGTGTCTTGGAGCTTAAACCCAGCTCATGTGTCAGCGTGGGCCTTGCTGAGTCAGGCATAAGTGGTGACAGAAATGCCATATTGTGTCCTCCAGGATCCTAGGGTTAGTGTCTGCACCACCTCCAGCCCTAAACCTCTGTCTCATGCTTTGCTGTTGAATCAGCTGGGAGCCCTGAACAGCTTCTGCTCCACGGTCATTGCCAAACATTCTGGAAATTACATGGATGCAGATTTTCCTTGAGGAGGAAGAGCCCATGAGAATTTCAGTCCCTCTTTTCCCCAGAGCCAGGGTAGCACACAGAGCTGCCTGGTCTGTGCTGGGGCTGTGCTCCTCCAAAACACAGTGCTGAAGAAAACCTCACCACTGATCAGGCAAGAGTGAGGCTTGTCAGAATGCTTATTTTGGAATTAAACTTTTGAAGACAGGACTGGTGTAGGTGTTAGCACAGGGATGACTTTACCTTTGGTCTTTTTGCAATAAATGGACTCTCTGGAAAACATTGCCAGAGGTAATCCATCACAGAAAACTCTTGTGGGCTATCTGATGTGACAGGGAACATGCAGCTCTCCTCTCAAGAGGCTGCAAATAACCCCAACCCCAGCAAGAATTGTGTTTTCTGGGCATTGCAGTTACAGAATAACCCAGCCACCCTTTCCTGGTTGTCTTCTGCAGCTGTCTGTGGTCAAAAATAAGATTCTTCCCTTCAGGTAACCAAACTGCAAGAAATGGGGATCTTTTCAACTAGAAAGGATGCAAGATTTAGAATGGGTATTGGAGGGACAGAAGACAGTTTTGAAATAAAATGCTTCCTTTAGAGAAACAAATTTTTTAATTAAATACTTTATTTTTAATAAAAAAAAAAAAAAAAAAAGTTCTAAGTGGCAAGTTTGGGGACTTTGAAAGAAAAAAATGTCCCTTTTTTGGGGGCAAGGTTAAAGCTGTTCACTGCATCTGAGCAGAATGCTCAGCCTTAGTTGCTGGCTGGGTTTAACCACAATATTTTACCACCACCACCATCCCCAGAGCTGCTGTGCACTCAGGCTCTTTGGCATCCCCAGCCCTACTGTCTGTCACACACAAAATTGGTTTTTTTATGTATTTTGACATGGGTTTTCCTGCTTTGCTTGTGCCTGGGGTAAGAGCAGAGGAGGAGCTGGGCTGGGGTCTGCCCTGGAATCTTTGCCATGCTCCCACCCACACAGGAATTCCAGGTATTTCACAGCCTGTACACATCATAAAATCTAATTTTACCTTGCTGTGCTGCAGTGCTGGTGTTACTAAGTTTAAAAACCACAAGAGAGCACAGAGCACAGCTGCTCATTCCCCATCCTCTACCTGAGCAGTTGCCTTGCAGCATTTCACCTGCTAAACATCAGCATCCCCAGGCTGGGGAGCAACAATCAGCCAGCCAAAAAAAATAGGGGGAAGCAGCTGAGAGCACTGGGATGGCTCTGAGCTCTCATGAGAAGGTGTGACACAAAAATCCATGCCCAGGGAGAGGGACTCTGCTTTTAAAACACCACCAAACTTCCTCCTTGCAGAGGGAGTTTTATAGTTCTCACCTCACCTTCCCTGTGAGGGTGGGGATACCCTGGCACAGCCCAGAGGAGCTGTGGATGTCCCTGGATTCCTGGAAGAGTCCAAGGTCAGGCTGGATGGGGCTTGGAGCAGCCTGGGACAGTGGAAGGTGTCCCTGCCCATGGCAGGGGTGGAATGAGATGAGCTTCAAGGTCCCTTCCAACCCAAACCATCCTGTGATTTGATTCTGTGACCCCTGTAGGGATGCAACACCCAGGTTTTACTTCTGGGCATTTAGGAGGAAAGACCTCTCATGATCACAGTCACCCCCCATCAGATATTCTTTTTCCTAGAAGACACAATAATTTTAAATAGTTTTATAGTCCCTGATTCTGCTGTACCAAGTAGGAAGAAATCGACATTTTCCCCTCCCATGTAATTTAATATTCAAAATGGCTTTGTCAAAGCAGCTCCACATAAGGGCTTGAGAGATGTCAGAAGGGCTGCCAATGTTTTGGGAGGGCCTAGCAAATAATTCAGGGCAGAACAGGCTTTCCTTGGTTCTTGGCTTATTTTTGGCCAGCAGAGTAAAAACATCTTGCTGTGAGGGCACGAGGTAAAAACTGCTTCTGGCTGAGCTGAACTGGCCTGAGTTGGAGTGCTGGTGATGGTACCTGCCATCTGAATAATGTGGGTGAACTGACAGGAAGGGAGGCTCTCACTTGCTGTTAAAAACATTTGTTTCACCTGTTCAGTGCACGTGGTGTAGAAGCCTTGCTGCAGTGCAGAGTGATGCCAGCTGAGCCAGGTCCCAGCTGCCACAGGCCAAGGCAGGAGCAGGTTAGAAAAGTCAAGTTTTTAGTCACTGTGCTGGAGCAGCTGCTCACACCCACCTGTTTCAGGAGAGGTCACCATTTGCTTGTAGTGATGCCTTGGGATTTCAGCTTTGATGTTTCTCATATATTTGTAATCCTGCAATTCTTTAGTGTGTAACTCTAAACTCCATACACAGTGTGAGCTGCTGCTTTCCCAGTTTGGTCAGACAACACAATTCCTCTCCAGGCTGGGAATCAAGGACACCTCACTGTCTTGAGCCTCAAGAAATCTAAACAAAAGTGAATTAGGGATGAGAAAACTTGGGGTAAATTACTTCATTACCTGAAGCTGCAATTGGAAAATTAACTCCCAATGTGCAAATGGACCAAACTTATAAAAGTGTGAAAACTTATGACTCATCATCCATTTTGGGTGTAACCCTGAGGGGCTTCATCTGCCTGAATATACCCTGAATACCCTTTAATAAGGCCCTTTAATAAATATAACTGCTTTCTATTCCCTTAATTTTGTCTGGCCTCTGTTTTTAGGTAGCCCCAAAAGGCATCAGCACAACCCAGAGTATTCAGTGGATCTGAGGAGCTTCCTTTGATGCTCTGTCTGCTCCTGGACCTGTGGGGAGAGTGATGCTGCAGAGACATCCAGGGAGGAGCAGAGCTGCTGGCTTCTCCTGGAAGGAGCACAAGGCATGGCAGCACCAAACACACCATGTTTGCCACCCTGCCCAGGTCAGAAGGATGACCTGGGTGTCCTGCTTGTCCCATGGGGCAGATCAGCTCCTTCCTGTGTCCTGCTGCAGCCAGAAGGGGCTTGCTGTGATCAGGGCATTGCCTGCTCTCCAGCTTCCCCACGGTGAAGGGATGGATACAGCTTTGAAGCATGAAGAAGGAAGAAGAAAACAGAAAGAGACAACTCCCAAAATCCTCCATCTTGTCCCATACATGTTACTATATTCTAAACACCCCAAATTCAAAACCCTTCACCATGTGAAATCACACACTTCTATTTAACTACACACCCATGATTTTAACTCCATCACCCAAATCTGGAAGCCTCTCCACGGCCCCATGTCAACAGCAGGGTTATCCAGGGGGTCAGTGCCAGAAAGCACAGAAAGCTCAAAACCCCCAGGCTCTAGAATTCCAGCAGCCAGGTGAAATAAATGGGTGTTCATCACACCAGGGACATGCCGTGTCTGTGGCAGGGAAGACAGGCCCAGCTGGCTGCCACTGGAGGAGGCACTGACCTCCCCCAGCCTGGGATTTGGCAGGTGTGGGAGAAGCCATGGCAGATTTTTAACTCCTGGAAGAGCAGGGCAAACAGCACTTGGCTTTTCCTCTGCCTAAAGTGGATGTTTCCCCAGGACAGGTGGCAGTGAGCTGGCTGCTCTTAGTCCCTCCACGAGTCGCGGCCTGTGGGCTCGGCCCTCACCCGCCATCTCCAGCACGTGACAAAGGGTAGCAGCACTTCCAGCAGCAACACGAGTCTGGGTTGGTGGTTGTGCCTTGTTTCTTTTTTTTTCCCTTCCCCAAAGGGAATTTATGGCTTTCATAAGGCAGCTCTCTGGACTGAAGTCCTCCCTTTATCTGCAGAGCCAGCACAGCTGATTGTACCCAGTAATTTTCCTGCTGGTGACCCACGAGGAGGGGCAGCTGCTCAGCTGGGGACAGCTCAGTCCCAGGGCTGTCACCTAGCTGTGACTCAGCTGTCAGGAGGTCCTGCAGAAACGGGGTTTGGGCAGTGCCCTGCTCTCAGCTCCAGCCTGGGGCTGCTGCTGAGGTGCTGGGCAGCCCTGAGCTCTCACAGCTGCTCTGGCTGAAGGCAGAAGGTTCAGAGCCTCATGTTCCTCACCAGGGCATTGCTGAACCTGTCCAGCTCCCTGCTCAGCCTGCTGCAAGTGGAACTTGATCCCTCCTGCTTCCTGCAGCTCTCTGTGCTGGGGTAGCCTTTGGCCTTTTGCTGGAATGGTCTCTCCATGCACACAAGTGATGCCTGCTGCCCTCAGGGCCCCTTTCTGGGGCTGCCAAAAGGGAATGGCAGCATTTTGGGTATCACATGGGAAGGATGAGCAAGATGAAGCCACCCCAAGCTGGATCAGGGGTGAGAAGATGAAGCTGGACAGAGCTCTGGGTGTGGGGAGGTACCTGAACACCCAGAGGAGAGCAAGGAGCCTGTGCTGGCAGGACTGGCTGTGTGAGACATGGAGGGAACTGCAGAGTCCCACAGCCCTCACACTGACAGCCAGGGGTCTTCTGCACAAATTTCCTACAGTCTAACACACCTACAGGCTTGAACTGGCATTAAAAAAACAACCCAGAGCCATTCTGCAACCAAACAGCTTTTATTGAACCCTTTGTATGGTACATCTGTGAACATCTTTTATTGAACTCTTTGTGTTGTACACTTCTGAACATGTTTTATTGAACTCTTTGTATTGTACACTGGTGAACAACTTTTATTGAACTCTTTGTATGGCACATTTGTGAACATCTTTTATTGAACTCTTTGTATTGTACATTTGTGAACATGTTTTATTGAGCTCTTTGTATGGTACATTTGTGAACATCTGTGCAATAAATACAGCTTGTAGTGATGATTTTTCCCAGCTCCTTGAAGCATAAGAAGTTTTCCCTTTCCATTAGTTGACACTACAGAATAAGAAAAGCTGTTGGATGAGGGGCAATGACAGGAAACTTCTGACACTGAGCCTGATGTGAGATTTATAACAGCAAGCAGAAGTGCTCAGAAATGAGCTTGGTGGGCAGATGAGACTGGTCTGGCTGCTCAGAGGAACCAGCCAGAGTTCTGGAGCCAGCCACAGCTTGTACAAGAAATGGGAAATAACATTGGACATGACAATGTGAAAATGAACCTGGTAACTGCTTGTACAAAATACTGTACAGATTTTACTGAACAGCTGTCTTCAGGTGAGAAATTAAAAAGCATTTTTGCAGAGCCAACATTAGGACTGATAATCTCTTACAGTGACGAACAAATGCAGCATAAATTGTTGATAAAAATATCCTTGTGCAAAAGTTTTCAGGTTTAGTCAGCGCTTGCATAAGCAGCAAAGGTAAACAGAAGATGCAGGCACTCACTTCAGAAAAAAAAATAGAGTTCTGTTCAGGCTCTGGCCTTCAGGTAAAAGACTGAACAAACTTTCTTGGTCTTCAGAGCATTTGGAACAAAGATAAGCCCAGTTTAATCAGCCCTACCACAGCTAACCAGGAGCAGGCCAGCAATGAGGGTCTCAGACATGCAAAAAAGCATCACACTTAAAAGCTTTTGCAGAGGAACTTCAGCCCTGCTGGATTCCCTGTCCCTTTCTCTTTGCTGCCCTCATCCCTGCCATGGGAAAGAGCTCTGGAAAGTTCTTCAGCTGTGCAGCAAATCCATTTATTTGCCCAGTTCCTCTGGTCTCACCAAGTTGCTGCTGTGGATAAGAAAGGTCTTTTCCTCCCTGTGCCAGTGCAGAACAGGAGACAGCTCCTGTTATAGCAAATCCCAGGGGAGCAGGTGAATTTCTTTGGATCCTTTGGCTTACTTGGAATGTTTTAGATTCCCATCCTGTGTTCCTACCATTTCTAACCACCTTCTATGTCTCAGCCCACAATACTGTTTTCCTGGCACGACAGGGATTAATGTATGAAAAGTGAAATAAAAAAAATATTCAAATCTTTACACTTCTTTATAGCTGACTAATTTGCTGCCCCACCTTTAACTCCTCTCTTGTGCTGCTCTGAAAATAACTTTGGGAACCTCCTCCTACCATTTTCACATTTTTTGCTGAATTCAGTTAGGTCAGGACATGGAGCTTTTACAAGGGAAAAGGACAAACCTCATCTGCTCAAGCACCTCCCTCCCTGCTGCTGTCAGTGAAGATCAGATGGAAAATGGGGGAAAACAAAGATCAGATAAAAGCCAGTAAAGTAAATATCCAAAGTAATGCCAAAATCTAGCAGCAGTGACATCTACAATGGCAGAAAGAAATTAATCACCCTTCAGAACAATTCATTTACTACTGAAGTTGTGCATTTTTAGATTTATGGTAGTTTTTCCCCAGAGCCTTGGGGAAAGTTAAAATCTTAAAGAAAGACTTTAAAATCTTAAATCTTGAAGAAGTGAATGAATTTAATGGCTAACCACAGTTTAAGGCAAGGATGGGTCACTTTCCTTCAGCAATAATCTGAAAGGGCTTTTTCAGATTATGAAAAATCTCAATGCAGGGCTTTTCTCCTGCAATAAGGCACTATAGGGTAGGAGTGCCTGAACAAGGCTTGGAAGAGTTCACAGCTCTTGACAGATAAGCCTTGGCTCTTCTGAAACAGGCACAAAAAGGCACTCTGAGATAAACAAGAGGGTGGGGAGGGAAGAGGAAGGTAATGGATGAAACAGAATTATTTTAAAAACTTTCAGGCAAGATGCTTCATCTTACCTTTTAAATCTTTCCACTGTGTTTATCAGGATACTGTTGGGGAGAAAAATAGGTCTGTCATGGCAGGAAAAGCTGGTGCACTGTGTAAAACAGTGTCACTGGTTTATGTTTGTCACTTCACTGCCTTGCTTCTGCTCAAACCAGCTTTTCCCCAGAGCAGATGGTTGGAGCAAGTCTCAGCTTCAGGATTTTCTCTAGTTTTACAATTATGCCACCAAAAGGGAAATCCTCCTTTCTTCTACCCATACCTCAGTCCAAATTTTGTCTCCACACAGGTAATATCTAACTTAACACCCCTGAATGGAGGGGAAAAAAAATCCAGAACTTTCCAGAGCTCTCTTGGGCCTCTACTTCAGTAACTCTATTTCAATATGATGATTCTGAAACATTTTGGAAAGCCAGCCTTCAGACATAACAAGTAAGGAACAAACCAGTTAATTTAGGCAACACTTTCTACATATACATATATATAGGTAAAAAAATAAATTGTCTTGATAAGAAATACTGCTTAACCTGATTAAGAAACAAGTCCCAGAAGCTGGGCAATACAGTAAGACACATTGGCTGGATAGCTGATAACAGGATAGCAAACTTATTTTCGGAATTAAAAAAAAATGAAAATGAACAAACAAACAAACAAACAAACAAACAAAAAAAAAAAAAAAAAAAAACAAAAAGAAAAAAGAAAAAAACAGCATTCTACTTAAGACCTAGACCTGATTCTTTGTTTGAGACTGGAAGAGGCTGAAGGGCTCCAGGCTGCTGCCTGGCTTTAGTTGGATTTCCTCTCCCGCTCCCGCGCGGTCACGAAGTTCAGGAGGTCGATGGCTGTGACGATGCCAAACACCATCTGCCTCTTGCTGGAGGAGCCATCTGTGTGATCTGCACAGAGAAAAAAAGGCAGCTCTGGCTCCAGGAGGCACAAACACACCCTCCCCTGCTTGGTTTGTGAAATGGGGGGCTGAGCCAGCTCCACCAGCCTGGGGCTGTTTATTGTTCCTGGCACACAAGGGACAGGGATTTTCAGCTCAGAAAAGCTCCTCATCAAAGGGGACACTGAAACTTTAGGGAAGGAAGGATAAGGATACACTGGATTTCTTTTTGTTGACACAAGAATTCAAACCAGGCCCTCTGGTTATAAAGTGTATTTTCCTCAAGCATTAGTTACTTGAAACAGCTCAAGTGGCATTGCCCCACTGGAACCAGGGGCCACTGGAATGGCCCACTGGAACCACATTTTGAGGAGGAAATGTGGCACAACCATCTTCCTGTATCCCTGTCAAATACAGAATCAGTATAAAAAACTACAATACCCCATTTATATCCAAAAAACATACTAACAACCATTGAATCTTTGCTGCATTGACAGCACAGGTTCAAGAGATTTTCTCATTGTGAGCCTAAGCCTTGACCTGGGAACCAAGTGGCCACATGACCTCTGGCCCTTTATCAATTGTCTAAATTCCTAAAGTCTGCCTGTACTGAGATGTTAGATCTACTTCTGTACTCAGTTTTTTCAATCAGCTGGACTGTCCTGGGCTTTTTGTTTAATCTCTGTTTCACTGCAAGCTTCCAGTGAGATTCCAGTTTTACAAATAGTCAGCTCAGAGCCAAGAGCACATCCTTATGGACATTATCAGGAACAGCCCCAAATTTGATGGCTCTTCTTCCAGTTACAGTTGAGAAGCTAAAGATAAATTTATCTGGCACAACTTAGTATTGTTTTGACTCTCATTTCTCAGTGTTTGTAACTTTGCAAAGCTGTCTGCTGTTAGGAATATTAAACAGGAAAAAATATTATTCACATATAATAGTGATATACCCCAGTTAGAAGATTTATTTAGTCTTACTAATCCTGGAATGGTTTGGGTTGGAAGGGACCCTAAAATCATCTTGTTCCACCCCTGCCACAGGCAGGGACACCTTCCACTAGACCAGGTTGCTCCAAGCCCTGTCCAGCCTGGCCCTGAACACTTCCAGGGATGGAAATTAGACTTAGTAACACAAATTTAGACACAGAATGAGGATTTTGCTTCTTCAGAGCTCACTCCACACATTCACACTCTCATTTGCTCCTTGCTACCACTCAAAGGTTTGCTCTCACAAGGTGCAGTGCTTTGTACTCACATTGAATTTGTTCATGAACCACCAGAGCAAAGTGGTCAATTTCCAGGATGTGAGAGAGCTTCCCCAGGTTGTCTTTCAGGTTAATCTGAGGAGAGAGTTTACAAAACTTGAATAAAACAGTCCTTTCTGTATTTAGTAGTAAATAGCCCACACACACTTCACACAGAACTAAAATCAATTCATCAGCATTTGTGCACTGCTCCCACCTGAAGCACTAGAAAACAACAAACAAGGCCAACTTAAAAGAGCAGTTTTCTTTGTTTGTAATTTCCAAAGAAATGAAGCACTGCATGAAGTTATTCCTTCTGGTTCTGTAAACGAATATAATGTAAATATATATTAATATATATTTAGAGAAATATTTATATATTTTAATATATATTAATATATAATTATATTAATATATAATAAATTCTGTAAATGAATATAATGAAGATCTGAAAAATACTAATAATCAAAGAAGGTCAAGTGTTCCATGCATCTCAACAAAAGAAGTTACCATAAAAGTCTCTGTATTACTGATTTTATTCTAAAATGAATGAAAGAGTGAATGAATCTGGCTACAAATCATTGTAGAAGTGAATATGATCTGCAAAGGCAGAAAAGCCCAAACAAACCAAAAACAAAACCAAGGGTGAATGATTGCTCAGCTAACACTGAGTTCTGGTGCAAATCCAGGAACTGAGATTTAACAATTTTTTTTTTTTTTTTGGTGAAGTTCAACTTTGCTGAGACTGAACAAGAAAGCACCCTGTGTCAACTCTGAAAAAATACAGACATTTCCAAAACACTTCAGCAATCACCTGCTGCAATCATTTAAAAAAATTAAACTATTAAAAAACTGTTCAAACATGAGTTAACAGATGAAGCAGCAGCCACTGCTCCATTAACCAGGTGACTCTCCCCAGCACCCCCCACCTGACACTTTTATTAAAGGAATTCACAGCCAAGCAGAGTCTTGCACTGCAGCTTCAAAAAGCCTCTCTGTGAGAAATAAATGCCACACATGAAGAGTTGGGCTGCACTGGAACATGGAGCTCTGTGGTCACACTGGGAGCCAGAGGGTTCCCAGCAGCCTGTGTTCAAACTTGGGGGCTAGGAAGAGAAGGAGGTGGGAAATCTGGATCTGCTGCCACATGGAGTCACCCACCAGTCCCAAACCTGTCCTCAGGGACTGGGCAGGCTGCAGACAACCAGGACAAGCAGCCCCTTGGCAGCCTGGGACAACCATGAAGGAATAAAATCTAAAAATAAATGCCTAAAGATGCTCAGTGGAAATTTAACAGAATCCCCACTGAGTTTTCACCTCCTCAATCAAGCTTCTCAAACATTTTACCCATGGGTTTTCCCACATTTAGGTTTGTTTTTAATCTTACTAGGTCTCTAGGCAGTGAGTACTACTCTACACATGACTAGGAACCCAAACAACTGAACTAACATCTGACTCTACAAGGATGGCTCCTCTCTCCACATTTGGGTTGGCAAATTATCCTGTGACTGGTGTTTCAAATCCCCAGAGCACAACTGTACCAGGGACTTCCAAAAAAGCTCTAACCATTCTGCTTCCATTTAAAGAGATTATCATAAAATAATTGTGTTGATCCTACCAAAGCAGGCTACCCATGTTATAAAATCACAGAATGTTTGGGGTGGAAGGGACCTCAAGGATCACCCAGTTCCAACCTCCTGCCATGGGCAGAGACACCTTTCACTATCTCAGGCTGCTCAGAGCCCCATCCAGCCTGGCCTTGAGCACTTCCATGGATGGGAAATCCACAACCCCTCTGAGCAACCTAAGAAAGCCAAAAGATCCATCTAAAATGTACCTTTGCCCTGATTTACAGCCTAAGCCTCTTGATGCAGGTTGTGGTATCCCATGTAGGATATCAGAAGTGATTTTGGTGACACAGATGATTCATTTTCCCAGTTTCACTCATAAACAAGCCAAATCAGCTTGACTAGAGTGGTAACAGAAGCAAAATCCACAGTGCTTCTGAGTTATTCCAGAAGAATGTTTCTGTGGTGCATTCCACCACTTTTCTCCATTAACCCATCAATTCAAATGGAAAATAACCATTTCTAGTTAACATGTCAGCAGTACCACAGCTTGTGTCACTCCCCTTCCAGCCTCCAGCAAGAAAATACCAGAAATAAAGGGAAAAGAAATGGTTAAGCTGTCCTGTACTAAAGAAGCCTTCAAGCTGCCCATGGCAAGAGCCACAACCTCAGAAGTGCAGAGACTTGGCTGATGCAGCCAACACCAGAGCAGCCACAGAACCCATCACACACCACCAGCCCCAGAAACTCCCAAGGTGTCCAAGGGAGGGAGAACACGAACCAAGCAGTTGTGTTACGCACCACACTTCCCCAGGATGCTGGATCATCTGTCTGGGGAGGAAAAAATAAATTTACATTTGTCCATGAAGAACCTTGGGTGGCTCACAGGGTGAACAGAAACATTAAACACACTTCCAGAACACAGCACTCAATCCACTTTGGGATGGTGTTGGAACTTGAATCCTGATGAAAACTAAGTCAAGCATTCCATGTTTTTGAAAGAAAATTCAGTAACAGCTGCTGGCATGGTCCCAGGTAAACCTCACCCAGTGTTAGCACATCTTCTCTGGTACTTGCAACCAGAGAACCAGGAGCTGCAGAATATAACTGCCTACCTGTTGAAATTGCTTGTAGATTACTTTTCTGACTTCATCAGAAGGTTTAACTTTCCCAACAAGCAGTGAGGAAAGCATGTTACCCAGGGTAACCATGCCCAGAATCACCCTGGGGAAGGAGAGACAAGACAGGGATAAACAACACAAAAGCCTCAGGTGCTCCTGTAGAACAAAGCATCCACTCTGAGCCAGCCTGGAGGAGTCAGCTCAGCTGCTTCATGGTAATAAAGCAGCATCATTGATGGCATACTTGGGTTCAGTGTGTTCTCAGGGGCTCTGGAGGCTCACACACCAGGCAGCAGTGCTGCAGGTCCCTCTGAGCACCAGGACCTTTTCACCTCTGCTCCTTGCAACTGCAGAGAGCTACCTGCAATCCCAGAGAGCTTTTGGAAAGCACAAACTATTTCATTTTTTCACACTCTCATCTGTCCTTTTGACAGGTGTGACAGCCAGAGACAAGCTCACCCCAGTTTGGCTCATTTCTCCTCTCCCTGTGAGGGTCTACAACAATTCATGCACAACTGAGCAACTCTCCAGCCTGTCTGCAGGAGACCTGCAGGGTGATAAGGCACATTCCAGCTTGCTGGGGACACCCTGGTTTACAGGGGTCACTGCAGCACTGCAGTGTGCACAGTGTGCTGAAGAAACTCAAAAAGCTCTGATAGAGGTGAGCACGTTTGGGGTTGGTTGCTTTAAATATTAATTTTTGCTTTTTTTTAAGTAAAACTGGCATCATTAAAAGAAATTAAATTATCCTGCAGAGACAAAATAAGTAAGCATATCATAATAATCATTAGAATCACGAGAATGGCAGGACAATCCTGGCATGAAAACACAAACCCCAGCATTGGTGTGTTCAAGGCAACATTTCTGAACAGCATTAATAAATGAAAAAGGATGAGTGAGCAGACATTGTATGTCCAGCAAGCACTTAAAAGGCATCCCTGAGGAGCTGCTGAGAGAAGTGATACTTATGGATAGAGTGATATATGTGGACATACCCAGATTCATCAACAACTGGTACCTGGTCGAATCCCTTCTCCCGGAGAATTTCCACAGTCTTGGCACAGGTAACAGTTGGAAGCACAGTCAGGGGGGCAGAGAGGCTCAGCTCCTGAATGCTGATGTTCCACCACCTGGGGATGCAATCAAGAACAAACCCATGCAAGCCTTATGGAGAGCACAGAACCATCCCTCATGCACAGTGGCTCCAGCAGCTCAGGAACGACCAAAGGCTGCAAGGAAGAGTCAGGATTCAGCCTGAGAGTCAATAAAGCCTCAGGGCTCTCAGGTGTTACTCACAATATCAGAAAGCCACTGAAATGTGAGAAGGCTTGAAAATCAAAACCCTTTTTTCTCATTTCACCTGCTTTCTGTGATTACAGATAGTCAGTGGAGAGCACTAATCTGCCCAATTTCATTGCTCATCTCACACAGAAAATTTTGTGCACCTACTCAAAGACCCATCTGTATTTGCAGTCATTATAGGGAACACTTTAGGGAAGATTCCCTTCCACCTATGCAGACTTGGAGTGCTTTGCACTCAAGAATTCTGATTTTGAAAGGATTCTCTGCATATTTCCTTTGTTTTTAATTCCAGATGTAACACTTTTCATTAAAAAAACCAAACATTAAGTACCAAATTTTCTTCTCAAGGAAGGATGTCAACTAATGAAAGCAGACTTGATTAATATCTGCAATTATACATCAAGACAATAGCATGGAAGATCAAAGGAGAGGTGTAAATTGAAATGAGCTTTAAATTAGCAACTGCCATAAACTTGATTGAATAGACTGATGGAAATCCAAATGGATCTGACAGGCTTACCAAGGTTTGTTGCCAAGGTCTTCTTCTTTCATGAACCCTTTCTGAATCATCCATTTGTCACTCAAGAACTTGGACCTGCAGAAGTGAAAAGCTCATTAGCAGGGGTTGAACATCTGACAGCAAACAGAGGTTTTGAACAAAACTGCTCACAGCTCCCTGTCACCAACAGCTGAAGTGTAATTGCAAATAACCATCATTTGCCATCCAAGCTGAGCAGCCAGGGACATGGAGAAGAAATACTCATGGAGGAAAAAGGAATCCCATAGGAAACAAAGCTCCAACTGCATCAGCCCCTTGCAATATCACAGAGACATAGCCTGGAATGGAGATGTGTCTGTCTGCAGCTTCTGTTTGTCCAATATTGAGCTGGATGCAACGTGGGTCAGGAAACTCAGCTAAAAATGCCATGTTTTGGGGTATGTTTCAATGTGATTGGAGAAAAGCTTCTCAGCACAGCTCAAAGCCCTGGCACTTCCACCTGCAAACTCACCCTGAGTGTGGCTGCTGCTGCTGCAGGGCTGCTGGATCCTGGAAGGGCACAGGAACCCTCTCAGGAATGGGATAACCCACAAATCATACAGAGAATGCAAGGCATCTGTTGTGACAAATTATCTCCCACTAGAATAATCATCAGTGATGATTATCTACTGAAACCAGCTCAGCTTTAAAAGGGAAAAGATCCTCCCTGCTCCATGTCAGACCCCTTTTAGACAGCCCCAGAGACATTCCTTGCTGGGATAACTGGGTGTTCCAAGGTCTGAGGCACTCCCTGACCCCTCTCCCAGAGAGAAAAGCAGCAGGTCCTTACATGTAGTTCCTGATGGAGTCAGGGCAGATGACAACACAGCGCTGGCCCTCCTTCAGCTCCCTGGCTGCCTTCACAGCCACAGACATGGCACTGCCCGAGCTGCCACCTGCCAGGACACAGCAGGGCAGGACATCAACCACGGCATGAGGGCCAGCAGGGCAGGGGAGGAGAAAGAACAGAGGATTCCAGAGTGAGGAGGGGAAGGTCTGAAGGGGAAGGAGGTGCCTGTGAGGCTCCCACAGAGGGAGAAAGGCAGAGGGCTCCTGCTCTTACCACACAGCAGCCCCTCCTCGCGGATCATCATCCGAGCCAAGGCAAAGGACTCCTCATCATTGCTCTTGTACCACTGGTCCACTGCCTGCGAGGGGCAGGAGACACAAACAAGGCTCTGTTTAACTGAGGAGGCACAGGGGAAGTGCACAGCCAGTGTGAATTCAGCCCTGGCTCTTTGAGGGAACAGCTGCCCCACGGAGCCCGGGATCTCCGTCCTCCTCCAGCTCCTAGTGGGGCTTTTGCCAAGGTAAGATGATCACACCAGCACTACAGGCTCCTACTGGAACCCTTCTGAGAGCAGGCTGCTGTGAGCCAGCCTCAGACAGCATCAGCTTCCTCCCCTCTTGGAAGGCTTCCCAGGGACACAGGCTCAGCTCAGGACACTGAGCCACTTTGTCCAGGAGGGGCTGGGATGCTCTGCTGGAAGGTTTTGTTTTGTTTTTTTGTGATTGCCAAGTTGGTGTTCTTTGTTATGTCTGTTTTATTTTTATTGTATGTGTTTCATTACTGTTTTTTTCAGGTGTGTTGTGGGTTTTTCAAAACAAAAGTGTGTTTTGTAGGAAAATCTATTTACCTACTCACAGCATTTTGACCTGGCATTGTAAAACTAATGTGGCCAGTTCAGAAACCTTTCAAGGGCTGTTTATGCTGAAGGAAAGAACAGGAATAGTTCTGTCTGCTAGCCCTTCCATTTCAGCTCAAAGAAATACTTCCCCAAGTTTTCCTCTGCCTTTAACCTCACTCCTGTATCCCAGCAGAGGGCAAAGGGCAGCAAAGGAAGCAGTGTGACTTACAGATCTATCCAGCACTGTGGGGACAAAATCATAGCCAATTCCTTCCACTTCATACATTGTCTTGTCAGTCTTGTTCAGCTCTTCCGGTTCAGCAAGGATGGAGCCTTCAGGATCCACACCTATGACCTGGAGAAGCAGTTTCCACTCAGGTCACCAAGCCACAGAGCCCCTGTGAGCACTGGCCTTGTCACAGCTGCTGGTGGCACACAGCCAAGTGACAGCAACCTGCTCTCCTGTTCACTTCCCCCTGGCCACATTCACCTCCCCTGGGAGCAAAATGCTTTGCTGCTTCTGGCCCCCCTGGAAACCCATCCCACCTCCTCAGGCTGTGGACACTGATGGCACCACTTGGGTTTTGCTTGGTTGAAAGAGAAAACAGGGTTTTCCTGAGACAAAGCTGTCCTCATTCACATGCCAGGCATCATTACAGACAACTCATTTTGTGCCAAGTGCATGCAGATCAGTTTTATTTTCTTTACAGCTCCCTGCCTGTGTAGGAAAATTCTCACCAGTGAAGCAGGATACCCAAGTTCTGTGAGGAAATCCAACACATCCCACAGGAAAAACACACAGGTTGGTGTGTCAGAGACAATTCCACTGGGCAAAACCTCAGCAGCTCCAGAGCAGCTGGGGAAGGCACAGCCAGGGAGGGAACTCAACACAGCAGAGAAGGAACTTTCCCATGGAGGGATCTGAGGGTCAGTGCTCATCTGCTGAGCCAAACTGAACTCTGGTCACCAGTGGGACCAGAGCACAATGATTTCAGACACTCTGAAAGCCTCTGTGCAGCCAGAACTGCCTTTAAACTGAGAGCACCCCAGAGCTCCCCATGAGACCCAGGGCAGGCTGACAGGGAAGGGAGCAGCTTGAGAAGACACTAAAGATGAAAGAATGGGCTTCTCACTTACTTTGCACCCTGGGCACTTCTCCTTCAGCTTCCTGGAGATGCCAGTGATGGTTCCCCCTGTGCCAGCCGTGGCCACCACCATGTCCACCTTTCCTGTTCAAGGGTGGGGAGAGAAGTGTCAAATCTCCAACAGGGTGGTGGACTGAAAGCTCACTGACACCTAAGGATGGACTTTCTTCAACAAAAATGCACACAGTGGCTGAAAAGGGCAGGGTAGGGCTCTTTGCTTCCAGGAGCTGTTGTGAGATCTGCCTTGAAACCATTGCTCAATCATCATTTTCCCCAACAAGGGTTTTGAAATGTCCAGCCAGAGGCCTGGCAAGGCACCAATCTGTGGCACTTTGGACACAGCTGGAGGTGGCCCACAGAGCTGACAGCTGCAGTTTTCCTGTGACTGTATTTGCTGAGACAGATAATTCATTCTCAGAGTTAAACTGAGCAGCCCATTATGTTTGCTAATTAACTGAGTGAGTGCCAAGAGCATGGGACAGGCATCCCTGGAGAGAAATGTTAACACAACTACTCCCTCATTTTCATGTGAATAAGACTGTTTTGGTCACTAGCACTCAGACTGAGTGTGGATAGGACAGTTCATCCCTGTGCCACCACCTACAGCTTTTCTGGTGCATCCCCACAGCTTTGGTAATTCTAAAAAAATAGATTTTTAAAAGGTCACCAATTTACACACAAAATAAATTGCTTACCAGCCAAAAGTACAACACTCCACCAAGCAGGGCTAACTGAACAGTGCCTGGGCTGTAAGGGGAGGTAAACAGAAACAAGAAGCCTAAATCTGGAACTCATCTGGACTCTCAGTTTGTGGCATGGCAGCTTGTAAGGGTGTACTCACTTTAACTCAAGGTTTGTCCCAGAAAGACAAGCCAAGTTCTCTGAACAGCTAGAGCTTTAGGAGGGAGGAGAACCTTTCATGTGGTCTTCACCTTAATGCAAATTAATTTAACTGCTGATTTTCTGATCAGAGGGGCCAATCAAAACTGCACTGTTTAATGAGGCAGGTCTGGAGCCTGCTGTGTGACTCCCTTCTGTCCCCCATGGAAATGCTGCAGCATGACAGGGAATGTCTCCAACAGCTCCCAAACCAACTCCTGGGCTGAGGAATGAGCCCAGCTGAGGCTCTGTGCCACAGCTCAGCCCCTGCTGTGCTCAGCTGCCCAGAGCCAGAGGCTCCTGCTGGTGGCAGCTGTAACACAGAGCAATTTGTGCTCTAAGTGAAGATGCTTCCAGTCTGGAGTATTTGCTCTGGGAATGGTAAAACACCTATTTCTGCATTTGTGATCAAGAATTACTCTATTCCAGTCTACCTACAGGGGTTTTTTAAGGTAACTTAAACATCACAGCTTTCTTCATCTGCTCAAAGGCAGAGAAGTCTAAAAAACAAAGAATTCTTTAATAGGAAAAAAATCATTATTATGACTTCTGAAACAAGGTTTCTTCTTTAATGGAAAAAAAATCATTATATGGAATAAGGTTAACTCTTTAATGATACACAGCACGTGTTTGGGGTTTGCTTTATCCAAATCCCTGCTTTTCTCATCTGAGGTTTCATTCTCCAAGGACATAACAGTAGGGCACTGGCAGGGGCTCTCTGGAGGGGTTTAGCAGCAGAGCAGACCTACCATCACACTGCTGCAGGATCTCCTCAGCTGTGGTGTCATAGTGGGTCAGGGGGTTGCTGGCATTGCGGTACTAAAGTGAAAGAGAGATCAGAAAATAGATCAGAAATGCAAAAATCACAATTTGAGGGAGCTCAAAAGCATTTCAAACAGTCCCCAAGCCCCACAACACCTAAGCACACTCCCTGCAGAATGTTTCAGTGTATTATCTAGGACTAGGCCTCCTAAGTGACCTAGTTTAAGCACAGCTCTAAGGTGCCAGCACCCTCCCATGCCAAAATCAGTTCTGTCTGTGGGACAGCACTCCCAGCAACATGACCCCTGTGTCCATTCTTCCTCACAGGATTGCCAACTCACTGGAAATAGACACCAGAAGTGCTGTAGTTCTGGTGAACACCAGCTCACTGCTGCTCTCTAGTGACTCTAAAAACTTCCTTCCCTACAATGTGGAGACTGCTCAGCTCCAGCTCCAGATTTGGGGCATCTTCTCTTCCAGAGACACATGGAGAGTGTTGAACAGACAACCCAGAACACCACAGAGCCTCCTCCATGCTACACCTGCACCTCTGACACCTTGGTTCTCACCTGGTCCAGAATGTGTGCATTGGGGATTTCATTCTTCAACCTCCAGGCCACCCCCACGTGAGATTCAGGAGAATCAAACCTGGCTGTAGTTGGGGTCCTCACAATCTCAGCACCCAGAGCTCTCAGGACATCCACCTGCAGCAAATAAAGGTGGTCACAAAACCCTAAAACACCCTCAACAGGCTCCCTTCACACTCAGCCCCAAGGCCAGAATATTTGCAGAATATTCAAAGCATCAGCTCTGTGTTCCTTCACCCTCTGCTGAGTGAGGGACAGCTGACCTGGGCACGGGCAACCACCTCAGTGTGCCAGGCAAACCTCAGCTTGTCTTGACATATTTAAAACAATCATGGGAGTTTTTAAAGTGGCAGTGCTGTGGGGATGGCTCTCAAAGCCATTTTCCACCCATGGCCAGCCTGGATTTCTCTGGGCACTGGCAACAGCCCCTCAGCAGTTCTCCCTGGCCAAAGCCTCCACCTTTGCTGCTGAAGTCCCAGCACCCATCTGCACCAGGAACTTGGTGAGTACAAACACGTTTATCTTTAAATTCCTGAGAAGAGAGGCAGCTCTGACCTTCTCCATGCTCATTTTCTCTGGCATGACGATGATGCAGCGGTATCCCTTCACTGCTGCTGCCAGGGCCAGCCCAATTCCTGCAAGCCAAGCACACAGAGCACTCAGGGAAAGCACAAAACCCACACTGCCAGCTCTGCAGCCCTGCTCCCACCAGGTTTGCACCACTGGCTCCAGTGGAGTGTCTCCAGAGGGCTGGCAAAGGGAATGTTTCTGCCTGTTGGGTTTGCAGGTGCTGATACTGCCTGAGGCTCACAGCCCACAGAAAGTTTAGCCAAGGGTGGGGAAGCTTGATGTGTGCAAACTGCACATCACCTTCCTCCTGTCTCACCCACTTCATTTTTCCAGAAGTAATTTGGGAAAGGAATGTACTTTAAGGCAGAGGAGACTAAAGGAATCACTTCAATTCTGCCAAAAGGTCCACAGAGCCTTTACTGACTCACTTCTGCACAAATCCCTGTTTGCTGAAACTAAGTCCTGTCTAAAAATAAATTATTTAGATGCTGCTGGTGATTGAGGTTCTAATACACTGTGTCAGCTTGCTCCACAGTGTTGGAGACAGAAATCTCATTTCTACTCTGAGTATTTTGACCTCCAGCCTGATTCCTGCCTGCACCAGAAGAGCTGAGCTCAGAAGTGCTGTCCCTGTGGAAGAGAAGCTCCCACCTGCTGTCAGATCCCCTCTGCTGGATAGGCTGAGCTGATGAGGTTCCTGAGAGGTGTGACAGGTCAGGCTGCAGCTCCCCTGCTCTCCTGGGCACCAGCACAGAACCAACACACCCTGCACAGAGACCTGCTTGCTCAAAGCTGGTTCAGTTTTTGTGTGGATTGCATAGGGGAGAGAAAACTCCCCAGCCTAACAATCTTTAACTGTTCCTGTAAGAGAAACATAACTCACACCTCAAACAACTGTAATGTTTAATATATTGGGAAGGGAAAGTTTTCTCAGTATATTATAGATAAATATAGATGCCCAAATACTAATAAGACAGCAGCAGCCTCATTAAAGCCACAGGCTGGAGAGAAGTCACCAGATCTTCCTCATGGTCTGTGATGAAGGAAGGATTTTGAGACCTGAACTCTAATACTTTGCACTTTCTGCTACTGATCTGGAAATGCAGCAAACATTAAAACAGGACTTTGGCTGAGGGAAAACTGGGATGCAGAGAGGATAAAAATATAACACATTAGCTCTCCCATTCAACATACTAAGTAGCACTGGGCAGTAGAGAGCAAAAGCCAATTCTCTCAGGTTATTGTGTGCCCTGCTCTTTGCTCTTATATGACAAAAAAATCAGTTTTCTGAAGCTACTGTCCTGTATCTCCCTCAGTTCTGCCTTTCTGGAGCCTGTGGCAAGGAGAATAATTTATCAGGTACTGACCCAGAGAGAGGGGTGTCATGGTGAGACCTTGGATACTGGAGGAATGAACACACAGGACATTTTCCACCCCATGCCATTGTTCAGGCAGGAGGAACAGCCACACAAAGTTTTCAGCTGCCCTGAATGCCCCCAGACCCCTGCCTCCCCCAGAGCAGCTGCTGAGCAAACACCAACAGATGTGAATTCCCATTTTCTGCTGCAGGCTGGGGAACTGGTCCCAGATCAGCTCATCCCCCAGTGCCTCCAGTAACATCAAATAAAGATCTGCCTGGTCTGTGTCTGTCAGAAAGCAGCAGTGGGTGGAAATCCAGAGAAGAGTTTAGGAACAGGAGCAGACACCTCTCCTGAACACACCAGGCAGGAGAGCAGCTTGTAACTCATCCCATGAACCTCCTCAGAGGAGGCAGTGCATTAGATATTTAACTGTTTCTATTATTTATATTCTTTATTTTATATTTGACTCAAGGGGGAATGTTCCAGGTGTGTAGAGCAGCTTAACACAATTACAGCAGCTCTGACACAGGAGCCCAGTTTACTCCAGCCTGCTCAGACCATCAGATCTCTGCCCTGGCCCCTGACTCAAGGGGATTGTTCCTTCTTCCAGCCCTCTGAGGAGGAAATGTGGGCCCAGATGGGATCTGCTGAAAATCCAGGAATGCAGGGGCTCTGTCAGGCAGTGCTGCAAGGATGGAGCTCATCTCCCATCTCAACTGTATCAGCATGGAAAGGGCTGCTCCTCAAACCTGACAGGAGCCATGGGACTTCCCCAGCAGAAAGAAAGGGGATATCCAGAATCACTCCAGTCTCATGGGTGCTTTTTTCCACAATAATTTCAGACTTGAACTCCTAAGGACTCTTGTGAATCTGGCCTAGCATTTCTTTTCTTTTAAAGCAAAGAGGCTCTGCAATTCAGCAGAACTCCTTCCCACCTGCTCTGGTCAGCACAGGACACTGCAGAATTGTTCCCTGTGTGAGACAGAAGAGGTGCTCCCTGCACCAACACAGGCAGGAGGAAATTCCCTTTTTTCCTTGCACAGGCTGTGATCTCCACCCTGCCTGTTCCAGCAAAGCCACCACAGCATTTCCCCCACAGTTTCCAGCCTCCCCAGCCCTACCTGTGTTGCCAGAGGTTGGCTCTATGATGGTGTCCCCAGGCTTCAGGGTGCCAGCCCTCTCAGCATCCTCCACCATCCTGAGGCTGATGCGATCCTTCACGCTGCCCCCGGCGTTGAAGAACTCACACTTGGCCACTGCAGACACAGCAGAGCAGGGCTGCAAGGGATCCCCAGCTCACCCACCTCCAAACCCATTCCACCAGAGTGGGTTGCTCTAAGCACCCACAACCTGGCCTTAAAATCTGGTCTTGCCCCTTTCCTGGTAAATTCTCCAGCCAAAAAAAGTTCTGATCAAACTGAAGTTTCTCCCCATGCTCAGCCTGCACTTTCACTCCAGCACTCCCAGCATTAATCCCTCCCCCACCTTTCAGGACTCTGATCAGAGCCTCCTAATATCTACAGTATGGTTGGGTTTGAAAACCCAACCAAACAAAAAAAAAAATTCACTGACAGTTTTACCCCTTTAATCATTTTCAGTGATCTTCAGTGATAACTGCAGAGCTGCATTTTGCACACACTGATGAATACTCTGAATAGGAGAATCAGCCAAAAATTTCACACAACTTCTTTAAATTAAAAAAATAATTTTCTATGAAAAACGTTTTTATGTTTTCTACAGAAATGGAAAAGCTGCAGGAATTGTTCTCATGAAGCACAAACTGAAAGATGTTTTAGATGACCAAATCCTAAAAACCCAAAAATTCCAAGGAAAACCAGGAATTTTTCCTCACCATTTGCTGCCAATTACCTGCACTCCTGTGGCCAGGTTATATGACACTACCAACCTGAGCTACCCAAGTTTCTGACACAGTGTTTGTTAGTTTGCTCTCTGCCTGCAGCAACTCACAGAGTTCACACTTGAGCCCAAAGTGCTTCCCAATCTTGTTGATCCGCACCATAGGTGTGTTGCCAACTTTATTCAGGATGTTTGGCAGGATCTTCGGGGGCTCTGGCCTGGTACAAACACAAACAAAGTCAGTGCATCCAACAGCCACACAGCATTTATTGCTTTTTATTTCAGCCAGCTTTCTCCTTTATCAGGCTGGTCATTTTAGCTGTTTTAGTTCAAAGGAATATCCACTGGATACTAACTCACAGCATCAGGTCCTTGATCCAAAACATGGATTAATCAGACCTGGACTGTGAGGCTCTCAGAACTCCAGTGCTCTTGGCACCAACTCTGTTGGGAAATCTTCTAAATAAGCAAAGCAGCTAATAGTTAACAAGGTTATTTATTACAAAGCACATCAGTCTCAACAGGCAATAGCAAAAAGCAATGGCAAATGCAGTGGCTGAAAGCAAGTGGCTAGAAGCCTCAATGGCCAAAAGCATCAACTCCCCCAGTACAAACTCTTATACAGGATTTTTCCAACAAGCTAAGACACAAACTCAGACCACCACTCCTTAACCTATTAGAATTTTAGTTTCTTAGCACACCAGGTTACGTATACAACTACACATACAACCTGTCTTGTTCTATTTAAAAAATGTAAGCAATGTAAGCAATATTCTGTAGCTCTATTATGTCTTAGTCCTGTCTACAACTGTGGGCCTGGAGCCTCTTGCTGAAGATATCAGTGTGTTTTAACCTTCACTAGAACTCAAACTACTACTGTGGCATTTGAAACCTTTCACTTACTAAAAGCATTAGAGCTCACCCTAAAATTTACTAACCTACTTCTACTTAAATGTCTACTTTATGTGTGAGTGGCTTAATTTACTTCAATGCATCCAAAGGCTTTAATACAATCCCTGCACTTCGATTTCCCTCTGAAGAATTCAGAGACCCCTGACTCACTGACTACAACACTGGACTTGTGCTGAAAATCAGCAAGTGATACTTACAGGGTGGTGTGATGGTGGGGGGAGGCAGAGGGGGGTTTGCCAAGCTTCCAGGTGCACTTGCTGGGTGTGTCAGGGCGGATCCACTGCCTCTCCTTCTCTTTAGCCTTGCAGTTCTCAGTGTCCACCCCACCAGAGATAACAAATTTAGCAGGTGCATGAGGGCATGAGTTTGTATCTGGCTTCTTCTGGGAAGGAAGAGTAGGGATTTCATTCTTGGGGGAGGGAGAAGGAAGAGAAAAGAAAGGAAAAAAAAAAAAAAGGAGTTGATGTTTCCATAGTACTGTGAGGATGGGGAAGTGTTTCAGCATCACCTTGATTTGCCAAATCCTTATCACCACCACAAGAATCTTGCACTGCAAGTTCAGGAACAAAAGCTCACCACAGTGCTCTGCACCAAGATAATTTAAACACACATGTGCTCACTGTAACAAGCCTCCACAGATACAAAAACCCCAGGACTATTCTCATGGGAGACACCCCTGCCACGCCAAAAGCTCTCTGAAATAAAACCTCCCCACTCCAAGCAGACTGGAATACAGTAAGGCTGCTTAGTGACTAATTACAAAACTGTGCCAGAAGACTCTGCACTGCTGCTGGTGGCCATAAGGAACTCTTCCAGAAAGGTTTCAACAGCACCTCCCTCCACAGCAGCTCAGAGCCCCATCCAACCTGGCCTTGAAACCTCTTGGTCTTGGCCCTTCTTCTCCAGCCAAAGAGTTCTGATAAAACTGGAAGTCTCCCCTCTTGTCCAGCCTGCACTTTCTCTCCAGCACTCCCAGCATTAATCCCTTTGGTTTATTTTATTTATTTTTATTTTATTTCATTTTTTTATTTATTATTATTGCCTCCACAGAATTTCAGCAAAACAACCCAGGAATCTCCCTGGAAACAGGCAGGGCTCTCCCAGATCCTGGTGATGGAAAGATGGGCAAACAGTGTTCCCAAGGACCTGTGAGTACCTTGGACACAGGAACAGGCCTTTCTGATACAAACTTCTCCATGGCTCCTGGTGGGGGTGGTGGCACAGGAAACTGGATTTTCTCCAGGAGAACGACTGCTGTGGGTCACAAGACTGGAATCCTCTTCAAAGCTGCAGATCACACAAGTTAGAAAAGAAAAAAACAAAAACCAATCAGGAAACTCTCTCACAGGGGCAAAACACACACATCTTTTTCATAGAGAAAAAAAAACAGAAGCTGTAACACTGAAGATGACTTCTATAAACAGGATTAAAAAGAAATGATGCAGCAGAGGAATTGTGCAAGAGTGATGGAAGGTCCCCTGACCTGTCCCTCCTGCATTACCCAATCTTCCCTCTGCCCCATCCTGCACAGCCCAGAGCCAGAAAGTGACCACAAAACCTTCTGCAACTCCAGGAGCTTGAAAGCCACAAAAAGCAATGGGAAATACTTCACAGCAAACACAGCCCTAGAGGCACAAAGGGTGAAAGGGCTTCATGGTGCTGTCCCCAAAACCCTGAACACAACCTTGGAAAAAGGTTTATCCAGGAACAGAGGCCTCTCCACCCTCGAGGAGAGCAAAATCTCACAAGTTCCTCCCCAAAATTCACCAGTGTTGCCTGCACAGCTGCAGTGATGCTGCATGTAACACACAGTCCGTGCCCTCTGGCAGCTTGCTGCTCCCCAAATTAGGAAATACAAAATAGTCTAAAGTTCATTTCTCCTACCAGTAGTTCACAGAGCCTGATTGCTTCTTATCAATTAAAGACAAAACCTGGCTGAAGTCTTGGAAAGCATGAGGGTTTTTTTTTTCCCCTAATATTTTTCTTCATCACTGTTTTGCAACAAGGTTCAGCTCTTTCCATTACTGAATTGTGCTGGAAAGGGGCCCTGGCCTCATCCTCCTTCTGACAGATACACAAAACACATATTTAAAATCTCACAGGGTTGATGGTGAGAAAACAGGAAAAAATCTGGATTACAGCATCATTGACCTTTAGTATTTGATCCTGCAAGTTAACATGGGCCACTGAGCACTGCTGCCTCAGGGACACCAATGCCCTTCCTGCATGCTGGCTGGGAGAAAATGCCTAAAGCATTTAAACTGCTCTCCTCTAGGGGAAAACAAACAAAAACAAACAAAAAAAAACAAACAAACAAAAAAAAAAAAAAAAAAACAAACAAAAAAAAACCAAACAAACCAACAAACAAACAAACAAACAAAAAAAAAAAAAAAACTCTGAAAAGTTCAACTTTCCAGACTAAGACTTGAAATAATTTTCCTTCAAGATAAAAAGATTTCCATGCCAGCAAAATGACACAATTCTATTTAATCAGGTTAATACATGCCCAAAAACCAAAATGGATATAACCTGTCACAGACCATGACCAGGGTTAGAATGAGAGACACCAGTCTGAAAAAAAAAATCTAACACCAGCCTCTCTGCTACCAAAAATCAGCTCACTTCCAGCTCCAGAACAAAGCCCAGCCCTCAATTCTCTTTTTAGGATACTCTGGTTCACAGTCCAGAGTATCAGTGGGTTTTTTTTGTAAAGGAAAAATACTGGAGGAGTTTCAAGGTTTCCTGTGAGGCACATGCTCCCTCAGACAGCTGGCATGAAACCCTGGACACAGACAGTGACTGGCAATATTGACAAAGTCCAGCTAAAAAGGGGGTCTTGCTGCCAAAGGATCAAATAATTTCAAAAAGCAGGAGAAAAGCAGCAAGGGGTTAGAGACAGGAAACTGCAAATTTTGTTCTGCTTCCAGCTTATCATAAAATAGGAGCACAAAACCTTTAAAAGCTTTAAAACACCAGCTCTCAGTGTCTTTCAAGAGTGTTCAAAAGCTGAGATGAAAGAGGGTGTAATTAATTGCAGTAAAAAAAAAAAAAAAAAAAAAAAAGAAAAAAAGAAAATTAAGAGGTTTACAGCATTTGTTCTTTGCAGGAAAGAAATTAATGTGACTCTCAAAAAGCTGCTTTTTGGAGGATTCCCTCTGGACTGGGCAAGGCAATAGCATCTCAATTCCTCTACTGTAGGACAAAAAATTTAGTAGTTTACTAACAGCAAATCCCATTACTTCTTGAACAGCAGAAACTGAGAAAATGCTGTATTTATTGCCCTCAAAGAAGCTGTGAGATTCTCTCATATTTTTATAATGGCAATATTTGATGTTTGATCAAAGCTTCAAAAATGGGGCTTCAACTCTGAACAAAGGAGAGGGACAAAAAGCTAAACAAAAATCCTGTCACCAAATACTAACCTTAAGCAACATAATTAATTGCTTACAGCCCTAGGTGATACAACCTCAGCAAAAATGGACAGAGGTGGTCTAGGATATCCCAAATCCCCACCCTGATCCTCCCTACAGGACCAAAATAATCTTTTTGTCTGGGGAGGCAACTCTGCCTCTGTAGCTGCAGCTGAACACTGCTCAGCAGAGGCCAAGGGAGATAAGCTGCAGGAAGAGCTGTCCATCTTTAGGAAAAAAAAAAAATTCTGTCAGCCTGAATTTAATTTTCCTGTAAAGGGGAACATTCACAAAACTAGTTGGGGGTGTGGGTAGAGTCTAACTAGAAAGGCCTGACTAGCTCCTGCCATTATATCTGCAGATCACACAAGGCAAAGGAAAAAATTAATCAGAAAGACAATTTACAAAGCCAGTTATACCCAAGTGATGAAGGGGACTCAGAGGTATGAGACCCAGAAAGTCTCATGGGCAAGGCTCACAGCCCTGGATCCATCCCCACAGGGAACCCAAGACCTAAACCATTCCTCAGCTCCTGGAGAACAGGACTGGAGGCCAGTGAGTGAAATTAATCCCTGAGCAGCCTGAGCTGAACCCAGTGCACAGATGAGTCGGGAGCTGCAGTCCCCATGTACAGTGTGTGGTATCAGCACTAATGAGCTGTACTATTCAAACATCCATGTGCAACTGCCAAATTAACTGAGTCAGGCCTGGGGCACAGATGAAGCTGCCTAAAAGGCAGGTGGAAAGCTGAATCAGAGGGTGACTGCTCAGGGATGAGATACAGAATTCCATCTTGCTGCAGCCTGAGAAAGGGAAACTTGATGATGTTAAGCAGGTACAGACAAACCACTGCAGAACAGTTGTTCTGCTCAGCCTGAGCACCACAGGGAGCTGTAGGAGCTCTGGAGATCCCCAGATGCAGCAGTACCCATCCAGCCTTTGGAAACACCACAGCTGTAACAGATGAAGGAGAAAGTCAAACATCTGGGCTGGTTTGCTGCTGTGGTTTTCCTGTGAGTGTGTGTGTGTCCTTGCTACTTCCTCAGGAGCAGCCACCCCTCCTGTGTCAGGAGATATCAAGTGACCTGAAGTACCAGGGGAATGAATTAACATCTGGTTCTAGAAAGAAATCCTACAAGAATCCAAAGTCTTATTTCCATTTTCAGGTGAGCACACGCATGTCTTTTTGATAATCATTAAAACCCAGATTGGCCCAAACAGTCATAACTTTCTGAAAGGAAAGGGGCAGCTCTTTAATGCCCTCACCTCTGTAACACTGCAAAGATTAAACTGGCAGCAAAGCAACTTCCACTGCTGTGGCAATTGTTGTTCTAGAAACCAGCCAGGGAGAACAGGGGAGTGTTCAGCTTGCTGTGCCTGCAGCCTCACTCAGGTGTCTGACAGCTCCATTTCCTGAGCTCACTGCAACCCTGCCCATCACAGCCATGAGATAAACCTTCTGAGTGAAGACTGGTGTCTGCAGGAGCACAGAAACATTAGAGAAGAGACTGGAGAATGCTTTATCTGCATTTTCACCTCTTGCAGTCAGAAGCTTTCAGTCTTTCTTTCCCTGCTTCTAGCTCCCCTTCCTTAGCACACAGAGATGAACCAACACTGCAGGAGATTTGCCCAGGGAGAGAAGGATTCCAGGCAGGGTGACAGAGGCTCACAGATTAAACAAATTGCCCAGCACGACAAAAAGAGGGAGCTGCTCTCATTTTTTGGCCAGGTCTGTAAGACAGGCAGAGGCAGAGCACCCTTTCCCCAGCATTATGGTGCCTCCTGCAAGGCTTCACAACTTTTGTTAGCCCAGGGACCTCTGATAAAGGCTGGCAGAGAGCTGGGCAGCAAGGCAGCTTTTGTCTGACGTGTTTTGTGGGAAAGACCAGCTGCCACCACTGTGGCTGCCCCTGTGGAGCTTTCAGCAGGATCAGAGCAGCCACGAGCACAGCTCTGCTGTGTGCCTGATTCCTGTGTGCACACGGATCAGTAGCCAGAGGCCAGCCCATGCCAGCCACCCTGGCAGGCTGCCAGTGCCAGCTCAGTGATGTCCCTGAGCCTGCACAGGACACGGGTCACTCACGACCCTGCTGCCACCTCCCTGGCTCCAGGAAAGCTGGGGAAGTCACACACAGGGGGTATGGCAGGGGACCAAGAGCCACCAGCTAGCACGGGAAAGGATGCAGAGTGCACTGGCACCCAAACCACACTTCACCAGTGGAGATCTAACTACAGGAGAGAACCAGTGCGTTCTGAGCAGGTCCCAGCTCCCCAGGAAATGCCTTTTCTCTCTCACATAAGATCCCCACGTTGCACCTGCCTCCACACTCCGTGTTTTTCCGCATTTCCACAGCGCAAGCGTTGCAGAACACGGAGCTCTCGCCTCAAATCAGCAAACAGACTCCTGGCAAGGGTAAACAGAGTGAGCAACTCTGCTGGAACGGGTCCCAGCACTCCAAAACCTCCGTGGTCAAAGGATTTAGGATTACAGAGATACACACCAGACTAGATACTCAACCAGGAGCAGAAGAATCACTCGTCTTTCAAGTTGTGGCTGGTTCAAGACACTGAGTGCGTTATTAACACTGCTACTGAACAGCTCCCTCAGGTCCTAGTCAAGTTCAGATCCCTCCCAGTTGGGAAGGGGTAATATACGGAAGCAAATGTAAAAAAAGAAGCTTCGTGGTCCAGTGCATCAGCCAGACTTGCCAAAAAAACCTTGCAGGAGAACCTCATGGCGCCCAGGAGAACAATGGGCAACGAGCCAAGACCAGCTGGAGAGGCAGTGCCAAACCCCGAGCAAAACCCAAAAGGCACAACATCCTCTTGTGAGGCTGCAGGAAAAGCAGAGAGCCCATCTGCGCTCCGAGCTCAGCGGAGGCGCTCCCACGCGTGGGACACTCCCGTGTCCCGGGCACCCAGCAGAGCCAGCAGCGCCCGGGGCTCCCCCGACCCGCGGGGTCTCTGCCCGGCGTCACCGAACCGAGCAGAACCCCAGCTGGCACAGCACCACAGAGCGGGTCAGGCTGGGAGGGACCACGGTGCGGCACCTGGTCCAAAGTCCCTGCGCGAGCGGAGCACATGGCACGGGATCGCGCCCAGACGGTTCTGGAATATCTTCACCCAGGGAGACTCCGCAGCGCCTCCGGGCATCCCGCACCCCTCCATCCTCCATCCTCGATCCCCCATCGTCCATCCCCCATCCCCGCGGGGTGCGGGGCACGGCTGCCCGCAGCTCTCTCCCCGCACATCCCGCTCCCGCGGATGATGCAACCTGCGCCCGGCGGGATGCCCGCCCAGCCCCGCGCTACGGCCGCCACCTCACCTGCGCGGTCCGGCTGCTGCCCGGGACACGGCCGCCGTGGGGATGGTGGGGATGGTGACTGTGAGGAGGATGATGAGGATGATGATGATGATGATGGTGAGGATGATGATGAAGGCGCGGAGGATGCGCGGGGTTTAAGAGGAGCCCGCGAGCCGCCGGCCCCGCCCCGCGCCGCGCGCGCCCCGCCCCGGGCCCGCCCCCCGGAGGGAGGGAGCGGCGCGGCCAGCGCTGATTGGTCAGCGCGGGGGCGTCGGCGACTCCGAGCCAGCCAATGGGAGCGCGGTGCGCGGGGCCGGAGCGCCCGGCGGTGTCCGGGGATGTTCGGGGATGTCCGGCGATGTCCGGCGATGGCCGGGGATGGCCGGGGATGTCCGGGGATGTCCTGGAATGTCCAGGGATGTCCGGGGATGTCCGGGGTTGTCCGGCAATGTCCGGGGATGTCCGGGGATGTCCGGCAATGTCCGGCAATGTCCAGGGATGTCCCGCGATGGTCGGGGATGTCCGGCAATGTCCCGCCATGCCTGGGAATGTCCCACGATGTCCGGCCGGATCGCTGAGGGAAACCCGGGGGAAAACACCCGGCGTTTACCCACAGGGCCTCCAGAGGCTGTGTCCAGGTCTGGTGGCCTGAGTTCAGGAAGGACATCCAGGTGATGGAGCGTGTCCAGAGAAGGGCAACGGAGCTGTTGAAGTCTGGAGCAGGAGGCCCGTGAGGGGCGGCTGAGGGTGATGGGAATGCTTATCCTGGAGAGAAGGAGTCTCAGGAGAGACCTTGTCACTCTCTACAGCTCCCTGACAGGTTGTAGCCAGGTGGGAGTCAGCCTTTCTCCCAGGCAAACAGCAACAGGACAAGAGGAAATGTCCTCAGTGGAGGTTTAGGCTGGAGATTAGGAAGAGGCTCCTCACAGAACAGGAGATTAGACATCGGGATGGGCTGCAAGGGGTGTGGTGGAATCCCTGAAGAGACTGGATGTGGCACTCAGTGCCATGGTCTAGTTGACATGGTGGAGATCAGTCAAAGGTTGGACTTGATGATCTCAGAGGTGTTTTCTAACCTAATTGATCCTGTGACCCTGGAGAAAGGGCTCTGCTGGGGCACCTTTGAAAGTGTTTTACTCATGTCCCCAAGGGCAGTGGCTGTAGTGGGGACACGCCTGTGGCTGCCAGTGGCTCCTGAGCACAGCTTGTGGTAGGGGCTGCGTCTCTGGTTTGGGGTAAACACCCACTGCCTCTGAGGGGTCTGTGAGGGGCTTCATGCTGGGGCAGCAGTCAGGTGCTGCCCCTAAAAAGGCCTTGGGGTTGTGCAGACATCTCAGCTAAACATAATCTTGATATGTAAGCAAATATTATTTAAATAGGGGAGAGAGCAAATATTTTTATATTTAATGTAAAATTCCAACACAATGAGAAAAAACTAAGGTTTTTTGGGATTTTGACGAGCAAGAGGGGAGGTAGCCCTAGAAATGCCCATCTCAGGGCAGGGACCAGGTAATCACAGAATGGTTTGGGTTGGAAGGGACTCCAATGACCATCGTGTTCCAACTCCCTGTCATGGGCACCTTCCACTAGAGCCACATCCAACCTGGTCTTAGGCATTTCCAGGGATGGGGCAGCCACACCTTCAGGAAACCTGTGTCAGATCCTCACCATGCTCACAGTAAAGAATTTATTCCTAATATGTATTCTGAGGCTATTCTGATGGTGTCTGAGAATGTGACAATGAATTATTCACCTGGGTAACAGCTCAGTGTCACAACAGCTACATCCTCACTTTTGTGAACATGGTTTGATGATGTAGAACACAGGGTGCAGGTGAATTTAATACACTCCATGCAAATTATCTCACAGTGATTCTTAAAAAGTTGCTCTAGATTATGCAGAAAGTTTTAAAAAAAACAAACAAAAACCCACAGAAATCCTTGCATGAAAGCAGAAAATACTGAAAGACCTTGCAGAGAGAAGTTCCTCAAGAGCACAACCTGTGGCTCTGGAAAGTCCAAGCAGCAATTTCTTCTGTATCTATAAAAAGTACCAATACAGAGAAAAGGAGTTCAAGGTAGTTTATTTTAGGACATGAGATTCACCCTGAAGTGTTCCATGTGTTTCAGGCCATTGAAGGAGTTGAGACAGCTGTATGTCTTCATCTGCCATATACTATATCATATATAGAGTGACTTGGAGACCATTGCATGCTGTAGAAATAGGAAAAAATAAGAAATAGGATGCTTTAATCAAGTGGTAAAAGTGAAAGAAAAGGCTTTCAAACTGGATGTGACTGTGGTCTAAAGCTGAGGGACGAGTGTCAGGATTAAAAAGTCAAGGGTCTGTCTCTGATAAGAAAATGGACCATGGGGTGAAATTTATGAAAAAAATGAAGGAAAATGACTGAGCAACTGAAAACAAATCAAGAGAAGAGTCAGATATTTTATATTTGCCATAAATAGAGAGACTGAAGCAGCTGTCTCATTACAGTGTTAAAAACTCACAACTTGCAGAGAAACATCTACATCAATGACAAATTACAGAATCCTAGTCACAAAATTGTGAGTTGGAAGGGACCCACAAGGATCATTGGAATACAATTTCTGATTGAAATGACACTTTTTTCCCTACCCTCTATATTCTAGTTTTACTACAGAAGAATTTATTAGAAAATAGTGTTCTTAAACAGAACAATTATTTACTCTAAATCGTAGTTTGCTTAGTTAATTACATCTGAAATATGCTATAAAGTGACATTTGCACAAGTAACCATTAGCCCCACTGGTAAAACATCAGTTGGAAAAACACGTGGAATAAGATTGTGGCTTGCATCTGGTGCAGCTAAATTATGGGATGGCACAAGAGCGATGCAGAGTGCGAAAATGGTGATGTGAAGAAGGGCTAGTCCTTGGTTTGAGTGGCAGAGAACCACGAGATGCCAGGGCAGACAGGAGGTGAAGCTATGCAGAAATCCATGAATATTTGGAACAGAAGGAGTGCAGGCACTGGCACTGCAGTCACAGCCAAGGAGGGATATCCATACCTTTCATGCCTTCAGGAGGGACTGGGGAAGAGGCCCTGAGTCAGCTGTTCTGCCTGAAGAAGTGCCAGCCTTGCAGCAACCACTGCAACGTCAGGCAGATGAGTGTTGAGGTATGGAATAGTCAGCACAGATGGATGTGCCAGATCCTGAGAGATGCAAGACAGACACCTCGGAGGAAACTTGTAAGACCAAGTGACAGCACCAAGCGTGTTGAAAACTATCTGAGCATAATGTGTGAGGCAAATTAAAGGGGTTTGTAATTGCAGTACAGCTCTGCACTCAAGATTCAGTTTCCTTCACCAAGGCAGCAGCCAGGTGAAGAATGGTTTGGGTGGGAAGGGACCTTAAAGAATGTCTTAGTTCCTGTCTCCCACATGCAGACACCTTTCACTGTCCCAGGTTGCTCAGGGCCCCAGACAGCCTGGCCTTGGACACTTCCAGGGATGGGGCATTCACAGCTTCTCTGGGCATCCTGTGCCAGAGCCTCACCACCCTCACAGGGAACAACTGCTTCCCAATATCCAATCTAACCCTGCCCTCTTCCAGTTTAAGGCCATTCCCCATTGTCCTGTCACTACATGCTCTTCTGGAAAGTGCCTCTCCACTACAAGGGAGTTCTGGTATACATAATAAACTGATTTTAAAGATCTCCACAGCAACACCAACCACGTTGTGCCATTGGCATTAAAGCCATTAAAATCAATCATGGTGGCTGGGAATGAATAGACACAACTAATTAGCTCCATTGGGGCTCAGCCCAATCAGTGGGACACAAATTACTCCTCATCCCAGCCTTGAGAATAATTCTCATAAATCTGCACCAATTTTATAAGGAGAGGCACTTAATCAATTTCCTGAGATCTGGCAATGATTAGGTTTCTTGCTCTCACAAGGGACAAGAGGAGCTGCAGTGAGGGTTATTATAAAAACAAAATTATGATCTGACCAGCCTAGCAGTGAAGTGACACCAGCTGGAATATTAACATGGAAATAAACAGCTTGTTTAGGAATGGCAAGCAGAGAATGATGTTTCTTGTATCAGTGATGAGAAGACATGTTGAAGACTGAAAGAAGAGGAACCCCTTGGAGTACCACAGTCAGTGATCAGAAAGCGAGGAAAAGGTAAATGCTGTTGTGGTAAGATCACTGAAGGAGGAGATCAATGGAGGAGGCTTTTTGTGACCAGCAGCTGAAGTCACCAAAAGAACCAATGGAGGTTTGGCGGTACCCAGAGTCCTTTTGGGAAGGGAGAGCATAAGCCTATTACACAAGTTCAAAGAAATGTTTTCATGCAAAGGGAGGAAAATGCAGCCCAAAAAGAATCACTCCTTAGTTTAACTGCATAGGATGAGCCACAAATTTGGACAGAATCATATTCCAAAGTGATCTTTTGCACATTGGAGAAATCTGAAGGTAAAATAGGAAGGTGGTTGAAAAGGGCAAGTGCTAAATTTTGCAGCCAGGCAGGAGGAATAACCTGCTTGAGTGGCCATTACCTGGACAGTAATTGAGTGGAAGGGCTGACTACAGTGCCAGGCAGGCTCAGTGTGAGTCAACAAGGCCCTGCTGTTGTGTAAAAAGCAAACACCATACAGGGTTAAGCAAACAGGGATCCAGCCTGCAGGACACATGGCACTCCCAGCACCCCTGTGCTGTGGGGAGGTGCTCTGTCCCACCCGGAATGACGTGGCCCTTGTGCGACGTGGCCTGGGGAACACAAGGTGTCGAGAGAAATATGGGCCAGGAGTGAAGACTGAAAGAAGTGAAGTTGTCAGAGAAAAGAAAAAAATCAGAGACAAGTACTACAAGGAGAAAGAATATAATTTGCTGCTAGCTCTGCTCTGCAGGTCTATTCCCTCTGCTGAAGATGTTTTTTCAGTGAGTTTTTTTGCTTGGAGACTGAGCAAGGAGGGCAATTAAATGTCTCTTTGTTGTGGTCACATGAAAGGGTAAAATATAATGTCAAACCCTTGCAGAATGAAAAGTGGCCCAGACATTAACGAAACTGTTATTTGGTCAGTTACTTTGGAATTTCCCTTGCCCATCTCCAGTGCAGCACTGCAGTAATTAATGGTGCATGCAATCCCCAAGGCAGTAAGGGGTGGCTGCGCACTCTGCACCGGTGCTTTGTCCAGAAATCAGTTCTTCATGTCCTGCCTAGAGTACTTTTATCAACTCCTCTCTCCTTTTATCATACAACATAAGAGCAAACATTTTGCATGTTCACTGAAGAGGAAGGAAAAAGGATGATGGAAGATGCAGGACTGTTTTAATCTGTGAGGTTCTCTCTCGTTTCTCTCTGGGACAGGAGCAGTATTAACTCTCAAGGAAAATAGGTGGTGGAGAAGGGAGGAGCAGTCACCCCCCCTTGGGCTCTTCTACAGCTCCCAGGCCCAGGAGCAGGCTGGTGCAGAGCCTGCAGTGGGAGCAGCTCCCTCCTTCCCTCCCTCTGCCTGGCCAGAATCCCAGACAGCTCCAAGGAAGACAGTGAGAAGGATCTGAAACACATCCAATATTCAGCTGAATAGGTAGTGAGACTTGAAATGAAGCCAGGTGCTGGCAAAAGCACAGCAGGCTTCAGCCTGGCAGACTAAAGGCTTTTCCCTGAAAAACAAGGAGGCAGGAGGCAGGGAGACTCCATTGCTCCCTGCTGTCTTTCTCCCACTTTGTCTCGCTGCTCAACCAGAGCAGAAACTACTTTTTTTTCCTCCAGACTTAACTACACGTGCAGTCATGGGAGTGCAGAGCTGGAAGAGGCAGTGCTTGGGAAAACAGTGTTCTGCAGACCTTTGTCATAAACACAGGGGTTTGTCCCAAAGGACACCTGGATCACAGTAATTGTCTCCTCCTAGTGGGAACAGCTCCAGGAATGCTGTTAAGGCACTTGGATCAAAGGGGCAGCCACACACACAAGCTGCTGCCCACCCCTCACTCACATCCCACCGCTTCAGCCGTTGTCCCCTACAAACAATCCTGTTGGAAAGCCAACACCAAGCAACACAAATTATGCAGAAGTACCGGACCCTGATGCTTATCAGAGCACGGAGAAGTCGGCATTTGCATCTGAACAGTCAGAGATAAGCACACCCTGCCCCCTCCCACCTCTGATACCTCTGAGGAGCCGCTGGCTGCCGGAGCCAGGCTGCTGGCAGCTGAGCCGGGCTCTTGGCTGCACCGTTCCACCCGATCCGCACATCCCATTCACAGCTGGAATTAATGCCGCTCCTGGCAGAAACCACCAGCAGGGAAACGGGGACTTCTAGAGCAGTTCTGCTGCTGAAGCAACACAGGACTGCAGAGTGGGACTGTGCTGTCCTCTCCCTCACAGCTCTTCCTGCTAAGGTTGTCATTTTGTTAAAAAAAAACCCAAAACATGAAAGGTTAACAGGGGACCAGGGGTTTTTGACTGATGAGCACATTGCTGACAAGGAGGGCTGTCTACACAGCTGAGGAGATGCGCTGAATTTTTCATACAAGTGCATTTAACACAATGAAAATCACAAAAAAATAAAACCGATTTGGAGAACTCTCACCACTGACAGTGCAGCCCAGAAAAGTTGTGCACTCCCCACCCCTGGAGGTGTTCAGCCCAGGCTGGAACGGGCTCTCTGAACAACCTGGTCTAGTGGAAGGGGTCTCTGCCCATGGCAGGGGGGCTGGAACACGATGGGTATTAAGGTCCTTTCCAACTCAAATTATTCTATGATTAATAAAAAACCAGCCAATTGGATGAATTTAGAAATACTTGTGGATGGCTTTAGAAAGTACCATGTATCAATTCAACGTGAAGATACATTAATTTATTCTACAGACATCTGGATGTAATTTTGCTATTTTTTTAAAAACTGAAATCCATTTGCTCCACCGGGGTAAGACTGTACAGTAACACAGCTCAGCTTCAGCCTTGCAGTAAGTAGTAAATGCAGCAAATATTCTCTCCTGCAACAGCTTTGCCACTCAGCCATTACTTCCTTACCAGCTAAAAAGAAACATCAACTCAGTTCTGCTTTTCAGCTGGAACTTTTCCTGACCAGGGCTGTTTTTAGGGAATCTTCAGTGCAGCAGTGTCTGGAGAATGAAATTATTTACCCACACCCTCCCCAGCTGCCATGAAAGCAGTTTCAATTCTAATGTATTAAAGACAACAGATGCAGTTTAAGGTGCTGATGTACAATCATTGACACTCAAAATTTTGCAGCCTGGATGGTGCAACACCAGGAGAAATGATTTCTAAAAAGTCATGACCCCCTTTGATTACCTATTTTTTCAATTAAACACATTCCTTCTGTAAAAATGAGCTTTCTTGTCCTCTGCAGACCACCACAACAGAAATTGGCAAGTTGTTCCTAACCTAATCAAAAGCCTTATCAACTAAAAGTACCCAAACCAAACCCCCAACTCCTAACACCCCAAGTTGCACTCTTAAAATTCAACTGGATCATGTGAATACAGAGAGGCTGGGGTTATTTTAGCTGAAGACATGCTTCACCAGCTCTGAAAAACAGAAGGCAAAGAATTGCTTAAAAATAGTTAAGATCTAAGAATTTGAAACTTCAGTTTATGTCTTCATTAGATATTTAGAGAGCAGCATCCAATCTAAAGGAAAGGGATAATTTTTGTCAGATTCTTATAAAAAAAGGCTTTATTTTGAACAAGTTTTCTCCATTTGGTTTTACAGTCTCAACATACATCATATTCATGGACAAGCAGCATTTTCACAGAGTAAGAGCCAAATACAAAGAAGAGAAAGCCACTTGGGATTAACAGTTTCAACCTAATTGACTCAGACTTCAGAAAATCCTGTATGCTGTCACTTATTTGAGGTAAAGGAATTCCAGAAATTAAGATCCACTGTTCAACAGAAGAGTCAACAACGAAATATTTGAGAAGTAGGAATCTTGGGGAGGAGGGGGGGAAAAAACAAATCTTAAAGACATTATGGGCAACAAGAGAAGGGGGAGGTAGGATTTCCACTTGGTTTGTATTGGTGAACCAACACTTGGGTCTATCAGGTGTCAATGTTTAACCAAATTGGTGCAGTTTAAATTTCAAATTTGATGAATTTTACTGGTAGCACAATCTCAAAAGGTGAACCTAACAAGATATGTCATGAGATTAGTTTATGTGCTGAATGCTGTCACTAGGCACCCATTGGACTATCCAGTAAAATCTGCTGCTTTCAGTGCCCATTCTGACGTATTCCAGTTACATGGGGAATTCAATCAGATCACAGAATTATACATTTGGCAGAATTCTAGAATGCTTTAAGTAAAATTGTATTGGGGGAGAGAGAGAAATCAACCTTCCACTATCTCTTCATGCAAAAATATACCTGCAGTGAAACAGGGTTTAGATAAACAGATTAAAGCCATTACAGGGACACATTTGTACTTGTTTAAAACTAACTTTATAGAACAGCTAACTCTTAAACTAGCTTTATAGAGCAAATCCTAAACCTTTTAAATAGCATCCACATTGCATTAGATACTGTTTAAAAAACAAAAACTATCCTCACCTTTTATAGCTTGAGATTTAAATTAGCTCACCAATAATCCTGAATCTCACTTAAGAGAAATATGGAACTGGATTATTATCCTGTAAACTCTAAGAACTAAATTACCAATGTGAAATTCCTAATGCCCAGCAGAAATACATTTCAGCTCAATCATTTAATGCCAGGCACTGCTTAATTTCTTCCACTAAAGCATAATTTGATTTATGTACTTACAACAAAACATCATGTGGAGATGGGCTTCACTGCTTGAGTGATACTTCTTCAAAAAGGGTCCTGGCACACCAAGTTCCAAAGTCTGGTTGGCCAAACCATCCAGTGGGAACAACAAAAATTCAAATTGAACTGGTGCAAGAATTTAGTTTAAAAAGCAAAGCACATTAATTTAGAAAAGCTCATTTTTCAGTATTTTTTTCCAAGTTCTAGTGAGAAAAATGGTTTTATACTTAAGAAGCAAAAAGAAGCTGGTTTGTTAATCATCTGACTATGTGATGCATCCGTATCCTGTTTCCAATTTTTTTAAAAGAATCACCAAGGAGCAGATTTATCATTTAGCAAGTTCTGGCTCAGAACTAAAGAAGCTCTAGCAAATTCTCTCCCTCACTGGAAAGCTGTGTTTTATTGTGCAGCTTTATGTACATAAAGCTCTATTTTGCAGAAGTATGATCAATGACCCAAATGTCTTGCTATGTTACACTCTGAAGAAAAGCAGACATGAATGAAGTGAAACTGCATGTCAACCATTGTACAAACTGACTCTCAGGATATTCCAACTGAGTATCTCCACTGAAGCTTTTACACTTTGGGACACAACCGACGATGTTCAGCGATTGTGCAATTCAAGCTCAAAAAGGAAAAAAAAAGTATTTGTGAAGGAACTGCCATCTGTCCAACAGCTTTCATCATACTCCAGACCATCAGAAAGGTGGAAAAAATTTTTCCAGTAGCATCCAATTAATTTTTTATGACCTTGAATGCTAACAAAATGCTTTTCATTAAATGACAGGTGAGAGAGCATAGATTAGAAAAAACAAAATTTAAAGAAATTTGATCCTTGCATTTCCTTCAATAGCACTTCTCTGTCATGTTGCATGGAGCATAATTTTGGTGGGTTTTTTTCATAAAACCCTCACCTGCCTATTATGAATCATTGAAATAATTTTTTTTTTTTTCCCCACAATGCACTAGGCAACTGTCTTTCCAGCTAAAGAAAAGAATTTAGTCAAGAATTATAAAAACCTGAACTATGAACTCTGGCACAGCCAGGAGGAGCCACTCAACTACGCCAGAGTGCTTAGAAAATAGGCAGCCAGGAGTAGCAACTCAACTACTCCGGAGTGCTTAGAAAATAGGCTTTAGATTTTACACCAAGAAATTGGATTTATTGTAGATGCCACAGTCACATTGATAGACAGAGCACAGACTTCTGGTAACAAACAAACATACATTTTTGTAACTAAGCGTTTCTACTCAGTAAATAAATGCATTTCGCACAGCCTTCCTCTTAAATGTGCCTAAACTAACCTAAATAAGCAGACAGCATAGCAGAAAAGGGAAACTTATGTGAGTAACTGTTTCTTAAGCAGTATATTATTTTTACTATGTATATAATATTTTATATTATATACACACACATTTTCATCAACAGTTCAAATCATACCCGAATAAAATAAAAAAACCCAAACCAAAACTGGCGCTCCTCCAATACATTTACCACCTTTCCCTCAGGCAGACTTAATCCAGGTATTTGTCAAGATAGAGGAATGACAGTTAAAAAGACTCCCCCCACAAGAAACAAGTTACACAAAGAATACTGTATCACTACAAATTTTTTATTCAGAAGCCCATCTTTAAAAAAAATGTCATTATGAACTTGTTTGGTCAAACTACAACACTTTCTAGCAGACATACAGTAAAAATGGCATGGCTCAGAATCGACCGGACCGCTCACGATCTCTTGACCGCCTCCTGTCCCGCTCACGGCCGCCGCCTCCTCCGCCGCCGCCACGGCCGCGATCTCTGGATCTCGACCGGCGCTCACGGGACCTCGACCTGGATCTATGCCTTCAAAACAAAGTTTGGACTTTTTATTGGTTCATCCCAGGCAGCAATTTATTTGCAGTACCACACAGCAGAGCATGCAATTAATAATAAAAGTGATGAGGGAGAAAAAAGGTCATTAGAAGGACTGGTTAACTGGCACTTGGGCTGCAAAACCCAGTTTATTTACAAACTGCCCAAATTTCATACTGGGGAGTCAACACAAATGGATACAAGAACTGGCTGTTCCCTGCAGTCACCTCTCACAATGGATGTGCAAGCCCTAAGGAAAGGCACAGTTACACTGCTGTTATTTAAAGCAGGAGAAGGGGACACCTGCTTTGGCAGCCAGGAATAGCTCTTAGCAACACACACCAGAAACCTACAGCTGCTTCCAAGTCCACTCATATTAAATCAATTGCATTAATTAGCAATTACAACCCAGTTCTCTGTTGTTGTTCCCTCTACATGATTTCTATCCCCCCCAGGATATCAGCACTGGCAAATCATCTTCCTTGCCTCTTAGGCTGATAAATTCAGGAAGGGAGCTAAAAGCAGCCAGAACATACTGCTACCACAGCTACTACTAATCAGCATTACTGAATCTCAGAGTTCCAGATTTATAACAGTGGCCAAAAGGTTAATATAAAAGCCACACCTGGTCTTTTTCAGAAAACATTCAAATATCTGAAAAATTTACTTAGCCACAAATACATGTGGCTAAGCAACACAATCTATGTTTTCCAAAGTTAAAATTCATCTTTACAGATCCTGAAACACTGCCAATTAGAGATGTTTACAGTAAAAAAAACATTCACAATCCCAGGCTCCTTCTGTGATTGACAGAAATCTACAAAAATCACACACTATACAAAAGCAAGATCAAAAATTTTATACGCCCAAACAGCAAGGTATTAAATGCAAGCAGATTGAATCCAGTTCCAAGTGAGCCATCGTAATAACAGCAGTGGTAAAAGCCTTTCTGCAAGGTACCTCACTAAATGAATAAATTCTTATATAATAAAATGTGTTTATCTTTTTTTTTTTTACCATTAAGCAAAATTACTTCTCCTTTCTCCTACTGAGAATTCCTATCAAGAAGGGACACACTGTGAAGTTAAAAGTGAGTTCCATACAGTGACTGACTGGTATTAACAGTAAGAAATGAATACAGGCTACAACATTTCACCATTAGCAGTTAAAAGCAAATAAGGCTGGGTCCTGAGTATAATTTATAGATATGCTTGACTGCACATAATGCTGAAAGCTGCCAATCTGATGCTGCCAAAGCATCCACTGTCCAAGTAGCTTGCATCTAACAAAGGCCATAAGCAAACACAGTTAGAAGAGAATAAAACAGAAGCAGCATAAAGCAACTTCTCCCAAATAATGTCCATCTGTACACTTTACAGTTTGGAGATCTGAGCAGGTAGGGCCCATGCAGGGCTCACTTAGTGAGTCTTCTCACTGAACCCTGCCTTCCACACCAACCTTCAGCATCCACAGTGCTGCAGAGCAACTACTGTATTTTTAGAGCCCTACTCTTTTGTTTTAAACTGGCCACTTGCCAGCTTGACTTGATGCCCTTTGGCATGTGTCAGAAGTGCATCAGAAAAAACAAGAGGATTTGGCACACGTTTAAAGATTTGCCTTCAGATTTTTCAGCAACTGATCCCTAAATCACTTGGTTTAGCAGTGTTTAAAAACAAACTTACTTTTTACGACGTCGCCCATACAACTCACGCCTTAACTCCCGAGAAATGGGCTTCAAATGCATAAAGTTGCAGAAACCTCCTCGTGTACACTCTCTGAAACAGAATTCAAGAGGCACAGTTAGAATTCCCAGCTCTACACTATCTGCTAAGACCTCTAACACCTCTAATATTAAATGCAGTAAATTACAAGTATCATTTACTGCTTCACTCAAAAAATCCCCAGGAGATGGCAGAAGTCAAGAGGTTCACTGCAGGTCCTCCACACTACAGGTCTCTGAAGTGTCTTTCTCAAAGCCCACACCCAAGCAGCCTCCCTGCTGAGCAAACCCCTCCCAGGCTGTCAAGGCAAGAGGAAGGCCCTGCTTTACCCCATCTCGTATTGACGGCAGCAGGCCTCTCTGAAGTCGGTCACAGGGGAGAGCTCGGCATGGATGGGCTGCCCATTAAACCAGCGATTGTTCAGGTCGATCACAGCCTTCTCGGCATCTTCTTCACGGCGGAACTAAAAGCAAAATCAACATTTTCAGAGAAGTAATGGTAGATAAAAGATTCCTGTCAAATTAATTGTGTGATATCTGGGGCTCAGGGCTAGTAATGAAACTAGGAGCTACTTCAGATTTCTTGGACAGTCCATCAAATCAAGGGTAACTATGCCAGCTTTTCATTAGCTGGGACTCAAGGGCTAATCAAAACATTGATTTTCCTCTTCATTATGCTCTGTTTGGTCTCTCAAGTGGGAAAGTTAGTCAATAGAAGATACTGTGTTTTTTTAGTACAGCTTTAAACCAAGAGAATGCTTATAAATACTTTCTGAAGCACCAACACTCCTGATGTAATGCATTTTTTCTAACATTTAAGAGATATAAAAACTGGAGCTCGCATTCATTTAAATGAGAATTTACAAAAGTCAGATCCTGTTTTATGATGAATGTAAAACTTAAATTTGAAATGCATTTTCACAACTAATTTTTTTAAAACAACTCTTTTTTCTGACTATGACCTATGCAGTTGAGAATTTCAGGTGTGAAAATACTTTCCAGCTGAGGGAATGCACAGACAGAATATTCAAAGAAACTCTCTCACACCTCCCCCACACTGTGAACTGAGTAAAATTTCTGCTGGTGACAACTTTGTACTCGTTATTCAAGAGATACCAATGACTTTTAAAAGTTAAACCTCTGTGCTGCAGTTTGCACCTTGAACCACCCAGCTACAGCCAAATCTAATTTGGTCACAGAGGTTGTATTTAACTGGGAAGTTAAAAAATTAATGCACCCGTGGCATATAAACCCTTCTCATACTGATGTGCCTAAAGGGCAGCACGATTCTGACAGATCCCAAATTAATCCTGCCAAACTGAAAAGTCCAGCAGTGGTGACTGTTTATATAAAAGGAAAAAAAAGGGTCAATCTTTCTGAAAATTACATAGATTTTAACTATCAAAAAAGTTTCTTGAAATCCATTAAAATTTCTTTTGGATTCCTTTAACATTTTTTATCTACTTTACATTGTGAAGTTGGAGAGGAGCTTATACACTGAAGAGCTCTCCTAGCAAAATAAAATTACCATCATGCAGTAGCTTGCAAAATTCTAAATCAATAAATAGCACCCCTCCTGATTACATGAGTATCTCTTCATCCTACCTTTACGTATACATTTCCAACTAGATGATCTCCAAGGTTATCACAGACGTTCATCTCCTCAACTTCACCGTATTTCTCCTCCATTTCTGTGAAGACCTCCTAAGCACAAAGCAACCCAGCAGAAGTTTGCAGCACATTACTTGTAAGTACAGAAATATTGCATCTAGTTCTAAGTATAAAAAAGACCTTCCTTGAAAAAAAAGCAAGACCACTTGATATCTTTTTACACTTTTAGGTTTAAAATTAGTACTTCCTTGGCCCTCTGTAAGCACGGCACTACCAAGATACAATAAAAACCTATGGAAAACATGCACAGCATTCACAGAATACACAAGATGCACTGAAAACACAACATAGAAACTCTGATGCTAGCTTCAGGTACGTTGTTTCTATACAAATAATTAAGAGTACTTTAAATTTATAAAAAGAGATTGTACCATCAAAATGCTACATCACTTAAGCTGCTACTGTTAAACAAAGTCTATTTCAAGCAGTCAAATTAAGGCCAAACTAACCAACAGTTACACCAGGAAATATTTAATACAAAGTTGGTATGCTTTATATGAACACCTGAGGAAATAAGTATTTTTTTCTTGAATCCATCTAATTGTGCTATGCACTACAACCATTTAGCTTATTTGTAGTGACAAATCCAGTGACACTGCAAGGCACCTTTACATACCTCAAAGAACTCATCATAATGTTCCTGCATCTCAACATCGCTCACAGCACCTGCAAAAGTCAAAGAGTCAGATTGATTAGAGCCTGTCAATGAGGAAGAGGAGATTTTGATCAAACTACAAAACAATCTAGAGAGGCCGTCTGGAGCATAAGAGACACCATATAGCATGGAGCTAACTAACAGGAATATTGCAAAGTAAGGATGTGTGAAGAGCTTTGAGTCCCCAAAGTATCTGTCAAACATTACATTGATATAATCAAATCAAAGTTTTAATCAGTTTTAATCAGAGCCAAACTTGTATGCCACAAATTTGAAGGGGAAAATAATTACTCTGAAGTGTCACTTAAAATTTAATGTATAGTCCCACTCTCTAATAACAATTTTACCTAAACAGAAGGCAAGTGCTTTGTTACAATTCCAAACCTTAAGATATTATTACAATTTAGTATTCCTCCTCCTAAAGGCAGAAATTTATGCCCACTTCTCCAACATGTCCACTAAAATTTGAGAGCTCGCAATGTAAAACGGCCCAGAATTTTTTTTTCAATTTGCTGAAAATAGTCATTGAAATGACATACTTTTCTCAGTGCCCTCAATACTTTGCAACAGAGAGCCATTTTTTAGTTTGTGTGTCACTTAATTATTCTGTAGTCCTGCAGAACACCTTTCAGTGCAAGACAAGCCATCCTTATATACAAGTTAAGATTATTTTCATGTTACAAGCTGGACTTCAAAAATGAGTGCTGCTTGCCTGCTGCTACAAAACCCAACGTAAGTGTGGCTTATATTTCAAAGTATTAAAAGTATAAAAATGAGTTTCATTTATTTTTTCCAGTCTACAGCACTTTAAACAAGCTATATACATTAAAGCCATTAGATTAGCTCTTCAGCAGTTAAAATGGTTTATTAGGACCAAGTGGAGCAGTTTTACAACAAACCCTGCATTTTATGCTAGAAAAATATGCTAGTGTTTAAAATTACAAACCAGACTGGTTTAGTTCACAGAATTTGAAAGAGAAGAAACTGAGCCAATAAAGCTGAGTTTATTCATTTTCAGGCTGCTATAAAAAATTTTTGGCTAGTATTACCATTTGGACAAACTTTATGTTTTTCTTCAAAGGCTCTAATATTGACCAGCCACACTTTCTGGAACTGCAGTTCCTGTTCTTCCACCCAGCTCACCTCCACAAGAGGCTAAGGGGCATTTGATTTATAGTGTGGGCTAACAATGTTTCTGCATTTGAGACATGTTTGCTTTTAAGAAATTTCTTCTCCCCCACAGTTATAGCAAATTAAGGAATATCAAACATTAAACCAGTAATTCTAGGCAGTTTAATACTTAACTATATTCCCAAGGTTCTGCTAACACCACTGATAACAGCTTACTAACACCTAAGGATTTTTTTATTTTGGTTTTAAAGGTATCACAGGGGCTCTGTGAGCCTCAGTAGGAATAACTACTTTTTACCAGATAGACAAGCGCTAAAAACGTTTTGTTTTTTTTTTTTTTTTTTTTTTGGTCAAATTAGGAGATCACAGGCAACAGTTAGTTAATGACTACTTCAATAACCCTCTAAAGTGGGAAGCATACATATGCACAGGCTTTACAAACATCCATATTCCAGGGCTACTGGTATCTGAACCATGAGAAGCCCAATTACTAATTAAAATACTCAGAAAACTACTGCTGTTCCAAACTAAGGTTAATCCTCTACGACGGCAATAGAAAGGAAGACAGTTAAGCAACAACGACAAGGCATTAAATAGCTACCCAAGTTATCCATTTAAAATACATGCAGTACTTAAGTAGGGACAAATATCAAAAACCAAGGAGCCAGGAGTTTCAGCAAACCTACTGCTTGCAGAGCTCCAGCTCTACCCCAGGAGGTACAGTCAGGCTCTGGCACACAGCTACTTGCTTGTCACAACAAACTAGAGTTGGATACCAGCATTTACAACACTGGAGGATCTGTGCAGGACTCTTGCAGCTGCAAATCTAAACAGCTCCACAGACCAAACTGCTGTAACTCTGTGCAAATTAGTTACCAGCATGTTGAGAGTTCAGGGAGAGAGTGGAAACACCCAACTGGAAATGTTTTGGTCTATTGAAACAGTGTTAATTTAATTACTAAGATTCTGCAAGGAGAGAGCCTACAAACCAATGGAACTGGTCAAGCATCTAGACAAAATGACACAGCTCATTTACATGTCCAGCTTGATTGTTTGACAAAAACACAAATTACAGAGCTATTATTCCTTTAAGATGCAAGAGACAGTATTGACTTTTAAGTTAGTGGCAGATGCACAAAGCCCTTCTAATCAAATGCTGGTAACTAATCTGAACTAGTCTATAAACCAACAGTTAAAAAAAAAAAAAAAAAGGATAGCCAAACAAAGCTTTATTACCACACAGTCAATATTCACTTCAACAAGAAATATTAGTTAGAAAAAAACACCGACCCTTTTTTGGTTCTAAGACTTTTTTTTTTAATCTTATTCTAATATTGATGATTCAATTACAATGATAAGTCAGTTAATCGCCGATCAACAATCCTAGGCATTAACTGCTGCCAGTCTCACAGGAAGTGTGTTTACTTATGCCCATTTGTATCTCAGGAGGCGACAATAAATTACTTCATGACCATACCCAAGTGCCTCCCCCTCCTTAAAAGTACTTTAAGAAAAATACTTGTCTTAAGTAAATATGCCAAATGGCATTGGAATTTGAATTTTCAAAGCATGGAAAGAATTTTAAGCATGCACCCATCCAAAAAGGACAGCTGCCAGAAGGGGCTAGTCAGTCATGGTGTGTTCTTCCAAAGTGCACTCCCTAAATGGAAGCTGCATTAACCTAGGACAAATTTATGCATGCAGTCTGAAAAGTTTCAGTTCAAGTTCTCTTAACATTTACAGAGCAGGACATTTGTTCTGGATGAAGTCAATGTGTCACTGTCCTGCTCTTTTCGACAGTGGAACCTAATGGATAGCACAAAACATACAGAAAACCATTCCTATGATGCAGGCAACTGGCAGGGAGAGAGGTGACAGGAAGAAAGCAGTGCAACCAACACTGCTTCACAGGGGAAGTACAATTTCAACCCTTTTTGATTTAACAGTTGTTATTCAAATTCCCCTCATAATTTTGGGAGTAGGGAGGAAGGTAGTGGGACAAAAAAAATTTTGGGTTTTTTTTGTGTTTGTTTTGAACACAAGTAACGAAACGTGGTCAGTTTGATCTGTTAAACTAAAATGGCAGACCAGCTTAAGTCGACACTGAGCTCTGACAATCAAGCCCAGGGAACCAGTGAAGGAACTTGTATGAACTTACAGCGCAAACCGTCAGCAGACTGGGAAGAGTTTTGAGGGTTACGGTAAATGTTCAAGAGGGCAATGGTCTGAAATACAAAACGCAACAACTTTATATTATGGAAAATAATTTTAACAAGAAACTGGTTTCCTTTAGGGTCGCTTTAGCCGAGTCTGTGCTGAAAGAGAGGTGGTTATTCTCTCCCAAGCAGGAGAACTTGCACTTAGCTGGTGACCTTTCTATCAACCTAACACTGTAAAGTAGAGATCTCATGATACTCCATTATTGTATTCTTAATTTCACTCCAATTCACCAATATTACTATAGAAGGGTTTTGCATGATTTCAGACAGCTCTGAAAATAAGCAGCATCTGAACACAGCAGTCACATTACAAGCATAATAATTTGAATTTGGTACTACTGAATGACTTCTTAGCAGCAAAATCCCAGGAAAGGAAGTAATACAATAATTAGAGCATAACATGAAATCTCCATTTTCCTAAAAAAGTTAAGATGAAAGAAAACCCAGTTTTGGGACTTACCGTACATCACATTATACCTATTTATTTTTTTTTTTTGGGGGGGGGGGTGTGTTAAATCAAGAATTTGAGAAATGTCTGCAGTTTAACCCTTTCAAAAGAATCCAGTGTTACTAAGTAACCAAGTTTCACTTTGCAACACAAAAGGGAATCTGCATCAAGTCCAATTTGTGCAGTCCTTTCTGCACTCAGTATTGCACACATTCCACAAATTCTTGATCTGTGCGCAAGAAGAGTTCCGTCACTTGTCCTGTTTGCAACAGCTTTATGTCAGCAGCTCAGAAGCCAACATTATTTTCTCATAATTAGGAGTGGGCTCTTTAACACCATTCTTTAAAAAAATTTCTCCAACTGTGGGACTTACAGTGTGAGCCGTCAGCCGTCTGTGCACTGTTTTGGGGGTTACGATAGATGTTTTGAATCAAGATGGTCTGCGGGGAAAAAAAATAAAAAGGGGAATTCTACTGGCTGCTGTGCATATAATAGACAATTGCAAAGAGACAACTTGTTTGCAAACAGCTAAAAGTCATATTTTATCCTTAAGACTTCCTTTTGTATTTGCAGAGTATCTTCCAAAACTGCATCCAGACCATCATATTATGAAAACAGTTTTAATTAACCACCAAGAAAGAGCTGCGTTTGTCTCAACAGCTATCCTCAAAATGGGAGGTGTGAGCCCCAGTAAACTAAAATGTCACAGCAGGTATTCTGGAGATGCCTAAACTTTCGAGACCAGATTCACTACCGCAACTCAAGGGGGGGAAAAAAAGTAAGTGTTATGTGCACAGCATGTAATATATAATGCCACAGTGTCCAAAATGCTACAACAGAGCACAAGGCCTTTAGGCAACTGCTACATCTTGTTTTGTGCATCAGGATTTTCTTGGTGGAATTTCTGTTTAAATAATATAATAGCATCATAGGTTCACATGTTTCCGATCCTTCAAATAAGGACAATATCCTTTTAGCCCTTCTGCTTTTTACTTGAAGAATTAGCCCAGGCAGACTTGAAACCTTACATTTGTACCGTTCTTCTTAAAATCAAGTTGTCTGAAAAAACAAACCATGTTTAAGTTAGTAAACTAATATTACAAAAAAATTCCAAACGTCCATATCACTGTAAGCAGCTCAAAATTTGAGATTTGATTACTTAAAATACAAGCTCAGTGTTAGTCAGTATGAATGGCAATCCCCAAGTAACTTTAGCTTAGACATTATTATTATTAGTCACAGTAAGAATTCAGATCTTAAAGAAGTCACAGGACCAGCAATGTCACACCTACAGATACTATCCGTTTAACATGTAAAGAAAATACAACTGTAACATCACATTTAAAATCATACACTTGATTTATCATTGGTCCAGCCAAACCAACCAAAGCTTTGTGCTTCCATAGCCCAGGTTTAAACTACCTATGCTTTAGCCTACAACTGGAGAGTGCCAGAAACAGGCATCTCATTAGGGTATTTCTGCTGATTGGGGGTAATTTGATCACCCTGGATTGTGTGACCTTTCTGAATACAGCTCTTCTGTAAAGTAGCTGCACCAGCAAGAGCTGCACAAGGTTAAAACATTGTGCTGGTAGCCTACCATTTAGCGAGATCTCTGCTCTGTTTTCTATCACAGCTGATTGTCAACCTGCACACTTTAATAAAAAATAAAGATTTCTGCAGACCCCACACACTGCCAGGGACCTGGGAGATGTCACAGCACAGCTGCCAGGTAGGAGGCTGTGCAGTCCCAAACATCCCTGGATGAATGGGACGTGCCCTGCTGACCCACTTCAGCTGGCACTGCTAACCAGAGTCTAAAGCCAAGCTAAAGGCTGCTCTGACAGAAAGCTGTAGCTGCACACAAACTTCTACTGGTAAAAAAAACCATGTAAAGATCGTGGGGTTTTTTGTTAGGTTTTTGAGGTTTTTTTAACTTAAAAGACAACTACTGTGGAAGCTGCCTTCTTTAGAAATACTTTTTTGTAGCCAATGACCTAAATTTGGGTCTCTAAATAAACCAACTGCACTTCAACTTGCGCTCCATGTAGGTCAGCAACTCAGGATAGTTTTGAAAATGGACAATACTCTTTTTAAATATAGTATCTGCATTAAAATAATTTAAAATACCAGAAGCAAAGAGGAGTTTTTATTGCTAGAGTACCAGAAGTCTCTAAACACCAGTAACCTTGACATTCTCCCCTAAATATCCCCCTGCCCACTCACACTTTAACTTGATGATCATAGCTCTGAACCCATCAGATGGATAGTACTCCCCTCTCGAATTTCTCCCCAAACCAACATCAGCCCACATTTCTCATCAACTCTGCTCCTAAGCAGATTAGATGAACTTGCAGAAGATTCTGCTGTCATGTGAACTTTTTCTCTGTAGTTAAAACCCCTGCAGTTGAAACTGCTGTAGTAAAAAGTGCACTAACTTTCAAAAGCACTATCCCTCATGTACAAATTTCCCAAAGAAATTTATCTTGTGTACCTTGACAATCAGCATTGATAGAAAGTAGGAAAACACATATTTCTCCAGGAATGTAATTTGTGAATACTGTACAGCTCATAACAATAATGAAAACCCTGCCACTCCCTGCATCTTTTCAAATTTATTTTTATTTCTGGCAGACATGCAGTCACACATCATGTCTCTTAAATATATTCACCGAGCTAAAGATTATTTAATCTGTCATGCCAACTGACAATTCACCCTCAGCAACCAGGCAAGTGGTTTTCAATGAACCATTTCTTCCACACTCAAATTCAAAGGAAGTATGCAAGTCACTCTTGAAACTTAAAGAGCCTGGGTCAGAGAGCAAATGCAATGACAGATGAGCCACTTTCATTAATTAATTAGTTTCCTTCTATGATATGCATAAAAGATTGAAGTTCCCACCTTAGGACAGGTGGAAAGCGCTGCCATTGTCTGTGATTTAAAAACTCTGGGATGGTTTAAGTGCCTGAACACCACTGAGAAGGCACACTCACCTGAAAGTTAGCACTGGTTGGTCTCTACTACAGGCAAGCTTACAACAGCATCGCTTCCTGCAGCCATTAAGGGTGACAGGAGATAATTAGAAATGCTGGGAGAAGTAAATGGATTACCCCAAAAAAAAGCAAAGACCCAGATAAACTGGGGCTAAAACTGAACTAATTAATCTGGAGCTTGGTAATTATTCACTTGTATCTGAGAATCTATGTTTTAAAAAAGCAAGAATATACTTCCACAAGAAAGAGAAAAAAGGGAAAACAAACCTGGCTAAATGTTGGTTTGTTGTGCAACCGAGAACATCTGTCTCCATGGCGACAAGCTCCAATTTTGAAATAAAATGAGCAGTTGACTCTGCAAGAAAAAAATGAATAAGGTAGTTACACACTGGCACAGAAAACAATAATTTTCAAAAAAGCATATGCCCTAAATGTCTTTATCTTGATGTGGAGAAGTAACACACAAAAAAGCCCACATCAAAACTGTACAGGAAAGCATTCCAACAAACCTGTCTATATTCATTCCTTTTACCCCTAATTTACAGCCAGTATCTGACCAATTTCCCCCAAAGTGGTTTCATGATGCACCACACAGAAGTGATCTCTGTTTTACTCTTCCGCTTCTCCATTCTTGTCTTTACATCAGTTTCAGTGGGTGATGGGATGGAAAGTAACGAAAAAAACGTCTGAAAATTTACACTGGGAGCTCTGTGGCCGAGTTGATGCAGCCCTGGGTCCAGGCAATAAAATCTCCTTTAAAACTGACACAGTTGCACCTCTCTCATGTTTTATAAACCACCTGTTTAAATTATACTCTAAGGGTAACTCAGGCTGCTTACAACACAATATCCGAAATAACTCAGGGAAGAGAAAATCATGTTACAGAAAGAATACACATAAGCAAAATTAATTCATTTATTTAAGCCATTTCCATGAATATAATTAATGATTTTAAGAGTAAGCTGCTTTTTGTTTTAAATCACAAGCTTTTCTTGAAAGATCCATCTCATGGCACCTTGATAATGATCTGAGTTTAGAAACGCTACTAGAACTCCCACAAAAAGGTGTAATTCACATAGAATGATGAAAGAAAACCACAAGGAGTTTAGTTACCTTGACTGGGAAATGCAAAATTCTGAAGGGCAAGAAAACTATTATGGACTATATATGGGTAAGTGAAATATTAAAATTCTCCTGGAAGAAAAATTATTATTCCCATAATTAACACCAATTCTTTTCCACAATCCTGTGTAATCAACATCAACTCATGGAGGGGAGAATTATTAAAGTACTAAAGCACATCTGATCTCTAGCAAAGCATTCTACTGTAAAATTGCAACATGCTCACTCTTCATTATGTTTTTGAAAACAAACACTTAGCATTATAAAATACTTACTGTCTTTTCTGAACTCTAACCTGAAACAAAAAGAAATACCTAACTACGAAATTTCCAATAGTGCCTCCAACTTCAGCACCTTCTGGAAGGTTCCGTTTGCTTTTTTTAATAGAAAACAAGAGCTGCACAGGAATTTCATGCCTGATTAAAACTCTGAAACTGTAATGCATTAAATTCCTATGTATCTCCTTTGTGTGAAAGGATGCTACAGTAACAGAGCTCAAAAGAGAGGCTGCCGACACTGCTTTCCTGGAATGGCAGCGCTACAGAGCAGAGCAGAAGCCCCACGGCCAGGGGCTGACAAGAGTAATTTAGTCCAGCAGCACATCGATGCCCCCTTTTCATTTTTACGAGTGGAAAAACACGCCGGTTTGGTCAGGCCGATGGTGACCAAATTTTCGTTAGGAGGGTTTTGTGTGTGTGCTTCCAACAACCAGAGAAACTAGAGGCGTTCCCGGACGCGTGGAAGGCTGCAGGCAGAAGCCTGTAGGATCAGGATGCAGCAGTCGGGGAAATCCTCCGCACCCTGGGGAGGGGGGAGAAATAACCAGTCGCTGTCCTTGCAGCAGAGCGGGAGCTCTCAGGCTGCTGCGAGGCTCAGGGACACGAACAAAAGGGGAACAGGAGGAGGAGGAGGCGCTTTCTGGCAGGAGGCGGCGGGAAGCTCCGGCACCCAGCGGCCCCGACAGGAAGGCGCAGCCGCGGGGGGAAGGGGGGAGGGCGGAGGGAGGACGGGGGAGGGCGGCAGCGCGCCACGAGGCGCGGGCACACCCTCATGGCGGCCGGGGGAGGGGAGGGAAGGGGTGGGAGAGGAGGAAGAGAAGGAAAAGGAAGAAGGGGGGGAGGGAGTGCCCGAGAACGGCCCCGGCCCGGGAGGGGTGGGGGGGGAGGGGAAGCGCGTGGGCGGGGCAGGCGGGCGCGCGCGCGGGAACGCGCGGGACCCACGCGCCGCCGGGCGCGCGCGCTCCTGGGAGGGGGAGGGGAGGAGGGGAAGGGCCTGAGGGAGGCGATGGCGGGCGGGGGGGGGGGGGGGGGGGGGTGGAACGGGGAGCGCGGCCGCCTCTCGCTTCCCTCTTCCCGCCGCGTTCCAGCGGGATGGGAAAGGCGGGGGACGTGGTCCCGGGCGGCGCCCCCGAGGCGGCAGTGGAAGAAATGGGCGAAACGGGCCGGGGGTCCCCCCGCAGGGAAGATGGGGAAGGGAGAAGGGAAGCAGGGCTGACCGCCGCGATCGGAACAGGCCGCGTCCCCGCGCAACCCGCTACGGGCCTCCGGCCTCCCCTCGAGCTTCCCCCCTCCCTCCCGGGGGTAGCGGAGCCGCGGGAGCGGCGCGGGAAGCGGGGGAATGGGGCCACTCACTTGTCCTTCTCGGTGCCGAAGATGGAGGCCAGGTACTCCGCCATCTCCCACTGCCCGCCCGCCCGCCGGACCGCCCCGGCGCCGCCGCCGCGTCACAGCGACCGCGCCGGAAACGCCGCGCTGAGGGAAGAAGGGGGAGAGGAGGCGGGGCGTGCGCCCTGCGCGGGGTCGCCACGGCGTGCGCGCAGGGGCGGCGGGGCGGGGCCGGGGGCGCAACCTGAAAGCCGCGGGTTCGAGTCCCGCCCCCGGAGGGGCTGTTCGGGGGGTGGTGACTTCCAAATGCTAGAATAAAATTACTTGCTCAGAGGTGGTGGGATTTGTGTACCTTCTGAAGTTTTTTTTTGTTTTTGTGGGGTTTTTTTGGTTTTTTTGTTTGGTTTTTTTTTTTTTTTTTTTTTTTTTTTTTTAAGAGTAAGCCATGCTTTTGAAGGAAAAAAAAAAAAAAAAAAAGGCAGAGTGACGAGTAAAACGAAATTCTTTCTGGTCCTTGTTTTGGGAGGTTTCATGGAATTGCGGCCCGAAAGCTGCAAGTCTGAACCCAATGAACTGAAATTTTTGCAGTGGAGTAGCAATGCACGTGGAAGATTCCAAAACTGCACATTACTGGAAACCACATCAGGAAATAAACTTTCTCGTTCTGCTGATTCAGGAAATGAGACTGAGCCCTCAGCGTGAGACAAGTAGAATTAATCTTAGATATTTTGCAATTCCCTGAAGCTGTAGCAAATACACTCGATAGAGCTGATATCTCCAGTTGGATTGTTCACAGAATCATGGGATGGTTTGGTGTGGAAGGGACCTTAAAGATCATTTTGTTCCAAGCCCCTGCCATGGGCAGGAACACCTTCCACTAGAGCAGGTTCCAGTTCAAGCTCCATCCAACCTGACACCTGCAGTTCCTGATTTGGTTTGAGCTGTGCTCTTTAGGGATGTAAAGCTTACCTGCTCCTTACAACAAACTTGCACTATTTTTGCTTCAACATTTTTGTTAAAGCCTTCAGCTGGAATATGTCAAAATACTTTTTTTTTTTTCCTGGGGAATCAAAACACGTTTCCAATATTTGAAACACGCTGTGTTGCGTGGTGCTGTGAGTCGGGAAGGGATCTCTGCCTGGCATGGTAACAGCAGCCAGTCTTTTTCCATGTTTCTTTTTTATACCTATCTATAAATCTCAGGTTAGCCATTTACTGCAGGTTGCTCCCTGCCCCAGATTGCTCAGATCTATTGAGTTAAATGCTCCCTCCTCTGTTTTGCTCTGCCTCCTTAACGCCCACAGTCATCACTGAGTATCAACCCAGGACAAAATGGTGACACCCAGATCTGGTTTGGAGATAAAAAGGCTGAGAGGAAAAATGAGGAGGGAAGCAGCTGGTTTTAAGAGGCAGAGCTAGGAGGAAAGGCAGAAAAAAAAAATTATGAAGCAAAAGAAAGCAGTGCTTGGATACAGGGAAAAAAAAAAAAGATTAAAACAAACACAGAAACACATCCCGGGGGTCGGTACATGAAGTACTTTCAGCATTCACTTTAGTAGCACTTTGTTGTTGCCAGCCCGGAACTATGTGCTAAAGAGGTACCTGGAGTTCCAGGCCAGTGCACAGGACTGGGTTTCTCAGGTTAAAAGGATTTTGCTAACAGTGCATATGCAGGGATAATTACTGACCCACAGCCAGCAAGACATCTTAGCAATTTTGCCAGCTCTGCTTGACACCTCTTGGAACAAGGCACAACTGCGAGGAAAGAGAAGCAATTTAAGATGTAATGTCAAAAAATTGATCTGAGAAGGCAGCCCGTGTACATTAGAACAGAGCTGTGGCTGGTAACCTCATCTAATCTACTTGCATGCCTATACTTCACTAATCACCATGGTTATATAAGCAGATCTTTGATAAGATCCTTAATTATAGCAACCCCAGGGAAGGCTGCACAGCACAGCAGGGAGATCTTTGGAGCTGTGCTTTCCTTGTGGGTCTGGGGGAGGACTGGCTGTGGTTTTGTTTCATCCCTTGGGGCAGCTCGGTGTGATCCTTCACTGGCGTGGTCCTTCACTTGGTGTGAAGGACTCTGCCACCAAGCACATGAGGACAGAGCCTCAGAGACCCCCAGATCCCCCTGAGCTGAGCCCTGACCCTGGCAGGGCCGTGGGGCTCTGCTCTGGCACCAGGGACAGTCCCTGGGGCTGGAGGAGTGGCAGGGAGGAGAAGAGGAGATGCTGAGTCAGAGCCTTGGAGAGGCAGCAGTGCAGACACTGCAGAGCCTGGCTGAGGGATTTGTGTCTCAGGGAGGCTTTTCCTTGGAGAGGCTTTGAGATCCAACCCCTGATTAGGAGCACTGCTGATTTATTTATTCGCTGTTGCTGTTGGAGAGCTTTACAATTGTAAGCCAGGAAAATTAGTAAAGTTGCAGGGCTTCTAAGTTCAGCACAACATTTGATGTGATTAAAACTTTGCTGGACAAGCTGCTGTGCAATCTAGGGTCAAGGCCATCATTATGGCATTTGCTGCTTGTGAAAAGCCCTCTCCCCATGCCCAGAGGAGCTTACAAGCCAGACAAAAATGCCATCCTCCCCCCTTTACTGAGGAGACACAGAGAGCAGGTGATTTTCCTGACATGAAGGTGGACAGGAGATGAGCAGAATCAGGGTGAGAATTTAGGGATAGCCTTGTTGGTTCAGATGGAGGGCTCACCAGGCTGCACTTGCTCCATCTCCTCACTCACACACGAGGCAGCAGGATCTCTTAGCTGGCAGTGAGGGTGGAGTGCCCTGGCAGGGGACAGAAAGAGGAATATTCTGGTGTGTTTGTGGCCTCCTGTTCTTCATGCCTCAGTGCACAAGGAACATCTGGTGTCCACAGCTGCAACTTCACTTCTGGCTCCTCCAGAACCATTTCTTGATTTTTTTATTTTTTTTTTTTTTACCCCATTGTTAACGCTCTCCTTATTTGGGTGCACATCACTCATTTTCTCCCTATTCTGCCTCCCCATAGCACTCCAGCCCCCCTTGCTAGGCAGGAATTCCAAGTTCTGTTCAGGATGTGTGCTAGCCTGGCCCAGAAGAGAAGATGTAAGTAGAGACTGTAGTGATACCAGTCTGGCAGGAGAGCTCTAAAATAATGTAGGTGTTTTTTAAAGGTGAGCCCCATCCCCTGGCCTCTCTCTGTGCTGATCCCTGTGCTTTCCCCAAATGTGAGCAATTGGGCAGTATCACTCTGCTGTGGCCATGGGGAGATGGCATCCCTATTCACCATGGAATAAAAAAAATATCTTTTTTTCTTTCATTGTCTGCCCCTTGTGAATGTGATCCTGGCTCTCCTGTCTCAGACCTCCTCTCCCAGCCTTCTGAAGTGTTGCCCCAGGGCTGTCCCTGATCCACCTCCACTCTCCAAGGGCCAAAAGGATCCACTGGAAAATAATCAAAGTCCATCTCATAAGCAAACCCAGCTGCTCCTTGGAGGGAAATTCCTCTCTGAGCTGTCCTGGGCAGTTTGGATGAAGCATTTTGTGGGAGCAGCTGATGTCTTTTGACCTTTCTGAGTACTTTTTGAAAAATCCTCCAGGTTCTGCTTGCTTGCTGCCCTCAGGTACTTTGAGGACCAAGAGGACACCAAGGCAGTGAAAGGAGATATTTTGGTGGAAATCTCTTATTACATCTCTTCTCCAATGACTTGTGCCCCTGAGCCCATGTAAGCTCTTTGCATAGGAAAGCAGCTTGCAGATCTGCTGTGCCCATCCCATAAATGTGTTTGTTTTCAGCCTGCCTTCATTTGGTTGTGGTTTCCTGGTGCAGCAGGTCCTTGGCTCACATGAGCTCAGCCCAGGTGCAAGGGGCAGGTTTGCCTCCACCCCTCCCAGATCTTATTTTGTTCCATCTCCCACACTTGCATCATGAGTGCCTTGAACTGGCTCAAATGGCCAAGTTAATGAGCTGAATCATTTTATCTTGCAATCAGGACAGGGAAATGAAGCTGCACTGCACAGATGGGAGCACACGGCAGGAGGAGGGAGGGAAATCAGGAAGGACAGGGTAGAAGGAGAAAGACAGAAAGCTTCTCCCTTTCTGTGCCAGCCAAATTGTTCAGTTCAAGCCCATCATGGGACTGTACCCTCACAGTGGAACTTTTTTATCAGCAAATATTACATCTAAAAATAGCAGGTGTTTCTGCCAGAGAACCAGAGCAGAGGTATCAGAGAAAGTTGTTGTAGGAGGGGGGGAGACCTTCTGCACATTCCCTTTGCTGTCTGCAGTTGATCTCTGCTCACAGCTCCACTTTCACAAAAAAGGGGATTGTGCCAGACTTACATCCTGACTATATCTGTGCCAGACTTGTCCTGAAATATATTTACAGAAAGTTCTTTGTTTAGGGGAAGAGCCCAGTCGTTTCAGCCTGGAGAAGGGCAAGGCACAACACACCCACAGCAGGCTCATTGCTGCTTGCTGGGGTCAGACAAGCCTCCCCAAATCCCCTGGGAGGTGTCCTGGGCCAGGTGAGGGTAGGAATTGCAGGTGAGGAGGCTGTGGCTCAGCTACTCACGGGGGCTCTAAAGCTTTCCTGCCCTGTGCTTAAGTGAAGAAGCAGCCTGAGGTGTGGATGGACCCCTCCTGACAGAGAGGTGCTGCTTTTCCTGACCTCACAGGAAATATTCCCTGTGGAGGGGCTCGGCTGCTCGGGTGGCAGCCAGGTTCAGGTGGATGGGAAGTTTCAGCTTTCCATTGGCTTTGCTGGGGCTCCCTCCCGTGGCATTCGGCTGGAAGGGCTCAGAGCTGCAGCATCTCAGCAGAACTGAGCTGGAACATCATCCAGGACAGCTTTTCCCACCCTGTGACCCCTGCTCTCCAGAAGCAGCAGATTTGGGATGGTTCCTGCAGTGTGGACTCTCCCCAGTGCAGCTGCTGCTGCCCTGTCCCCACCAGAAGCCTTCTGAGCAGCAGGGAATGCACATCCCACAAGGAATTTTGTGTCTCCATGTCTCTTGCTGGCATGTGGAACCAGGTGCCAAGGGTTGTGCTGCCTGCATTCACCTCAGCACAGGGATGCTGGGTGATGCCTGCTGTGTCCTCTTGGAGCTATGGGCATCCTGGGGGAACAGAAGATGCTTGTGTCAGGAAAATTAATCTACAAACACCAGAGGCTTATGTCTAAAAAGGAGACAGAGGAGTCCTTTTACTTTATTCAAATAAAGGGAGAGGCCATGGGGCATTCCCCTGGGATCTCTCAGATTTCTGGAAGATGCAGCCTCCTTTTATCCCAATTTCCTGGCTGCATTTCCCTCTCTCTTTCCCCTGAGGTTGGCTGAGGTACTTGAGAGATACAGACTCCTTTGAACACCTGACACCTGAGATTCCCCTCTAATGTGTAACCCTCCCTTTTAATTTTTAATTCTTATGGAATTAATGTTTTTTTCTGCATTGTTCCTTTCATCTTCCAATGTCCAATTTCATTTATCAGCAAACCTACAGTTTCTCTGTAAAGGCAGATATCTTTTTTTTCATTCATCAATCAGTGGAACCCATCCCATTGTTTCTCTTATCTCTCAGTTCTAGTTTTATCTACCAGCAGACCCACAGCTTGTTTGTAAAGACAAATCCGACATTCCTTTCACATGGGGACTATTGACTGGTGATCAGAATCCAAATTTACTGTGAGCTATATATGCTTATATACCACTCTAGGAAGGCTAGTAATTTTTTTACAACATTGATTGGGTTAAACATCACACAACAAACTTAAACATTTTGCAACTTTTCTACCTGATTCAGTCTTCTTCCCTGTCGCCAGCCTTGATCCAATCTTCTTGTTCTGTTTATTCTTACCAAGGCATCTTGGTTATCAAGCTCCTTATGCTAATTAAATCCAGAGTACACTGTGTCTGTCCTGCTCAGCCTGATGTGAACACAGGGATGGAAGCAGGCATGGCACACAAACCTGTGTTTGTGGCCCTGGTTACCACAGGGGAGAGGCAGAGGAGGAGTTACACCTGCAAAAGCAATGGCAGTGGAAACCTGGCACCAGACAGGTCCAGAAGAGCAGCCTGGGGTGAAGCCTGAGCCCAGGCTCTCATTTCTCCACTGCCAGCATTGCCTTCAGGGCCAGGTAAGCTGCTGCTGACCTGAGCTGGAGCCAGGCTCTGCTCTCTGCACCTCATAGGTGCCTTGGAAAATTTTACCCAAAGTCAAGCTGCTTATTTTCAAAGCAGGGAGCTCTAACCCTGTGAAAATATTATTTTCCAATTATGACTTTCAGGATGGCTGATGCAGATCTAATCGATCTGTTTAGTCAGCCCTGTGAAAGCACAGGCATCAAAGCTGCTGGCTCTGACTCCTGAGCTGCCCTGCCTCGTGTGAATTCTTCCCATTGTTGTTTTAGCTCTTAATTTCAGGGCAGTCACTGCAACAACAGACTTCTGCTGCCACCTGACTAAGGAAGCAATGAGGCTTAGAGAAAAAAAAAAAAAAAAAAAAGGGTCAGTGTTGTTGCTAAGCTATATGGTCTTAAAGCATCTCTCTGGAGCTTAGCAAGAAGTAAATGTTCACAACAGCCAGCAGAACTGTGTTTTTGCAGAGCAGGGTTAAGATCAATTTACAGCTCTAGCTGAAGTAACACCATCTCAGGAAGTAATGCTTGGGGTGTAAATCTGCTACAGCAAACCCACACAACACTGGATGGCTGTTGAAATGTCCTTGGGGTGTTGCACAACCTGGACCCTGGGAAGGATCTACTGAACTCTGGATTGGCAAAAGACAAAGGGAGTTTCCCAGGAGTTAGATTTCAGAGCAGAGCAATACTGAATGCTGGAGTAATACTAGACAGAAGTTTTCCCACAAGATCAAAATCTGTTTGAAACAACCACAAGCAAGAGCACTAGTTCCTGTTAACTTTGTTGGTGTGAGAGAGCTGGAAGGTGACAGTGTCACAAGGAAGGAACCTGAACTGTGCTAGCATGAGGCAGCTGAAGCCAGAGCTGGCAGGAGGCTACTCAGCCATTTAGCCCAAGTTAAACAGTCTCCCTGTGCACTCATTGATGCTGCTGAAAGGTTTTTTACACTGCACCTGGAACAGCCCCTGGCACTCGCTGGGGTCAGGTGTGCAGTTCTGGTTTCAGTTCTCTGGCCCCTTTTGCCTCTCATTGTACTGAATGGCCAAAATCCTCCCTGAGGAGCCTGGAGCTGCTGCTCTGGGCTGGCAGCTGCCAAGGGAGATGGAGGTCTCTCCCTCAGCTGCCCACACCTCGGTCCCCACAGCAGACACGCTCCAGCCTGACCCCAGGGAGATTCCAGAGGGATCTCCCAGCACAGGTCAGGAGACTTCAGATCCATGGTGCTGCAGTCTCAGTGAGCTGGTCTCACAGGTCACAGTGATTTTTACAGGTCTCATCTACCCCAAAAAGGGTCTGGATTTTATTTCTTCACTGTCCTTAACAAAACAAGAGGTGAGCGTGCTGGAGATGCAGTTAGACTGGAGGGAGCCTGCAGCAAGGGGCTCCCAGGATCCATCTGACTTCTTGCCTCTGCTTGGGATCTGGGGAAGAGGTTGGTAACCACAGGCTGAAACTGGCTGCCTGTACCCTCACCTGACACAGAACATTAGGCATTACTTAAAAAATTGTTCGGTTGTTGGCCCAGGAAGTGCGTGCATTAACTGTGGTTTTTGAAAGCCCAGTGTAAAAGAAGTTCTTTTGAAGGAAGTGGTGTCTGTGGTGTGTAACCAGGTTGTTCAGTGCTGGATCCCAGAAACCTGGGGGTTTTGAGCTTTCTGTGCTTTCTGGCACTGACCCCAACAAGAACACTGCTTTTGACCTGAGACTTGGAGAAGCTTCCAAATTTGAGTGATGGAGTTAAAATCACAGGTGGGTAGTTAAATAGAAGCACCATGCTTTCACATAGTGAAGGGTTTTAAATTTGAGGTTTTTATATTATATGGGACAAGATGGAGGATTTTGGGTGGTATCTCTTTCGGTCCTTGTATTCCTTCTTCATGGTTTCAGGCAGTAGTTTCTGGTTGGTCAGTCACTGTCACACTGAGGGTCATGGGAATTTCATTCTTGGGTTACAAAGATAAATAATATAGGTGTTAATTCTCTATTGGACTGTTCAGCTTTAAGAGACCTTGTAGCAGCTGAATTCAGCTTAATTTTCCTCACTTCTAGCAGGTAGCTAGAAGTGCTGTTGAATGCTCTGTACTTTTTGATAAGATTTAATAAACAACCAAGTCCAAACACAAGAAAATCAGTTTCCTTTGTGTATTTGTTAATCCTGGCTCTGAGTGCAGGCAGAAGAGACTGAGAGAAACCATTAATTAAGTGGTGCAAACTCCCACTGATGTTACAGTTCACCACCTTGAAGTGGAGCTTGATTGGACACAGGAGTTTTGAGCACTGCTTCCATGTCCAGCTGCAGGACAGGGATGAGGGTGTCCCTCAGGCTCTGGCTTGGCCCTGAAACTCTTGCATGGCTTCCCCAGTGACACAGACACTGGATCCAGCTCAGCCTCAGCACATTTATAGGGGGTGGGAAGCTGAGCAGGGCAAGTGACACTATGGAAGGATGGGGCCATGCAGAAGGACCTGAGCAAGTCTGGGAAGTGAAACCACACAAACCTCCTGAGGTTCAACAAGGCCAAGTGCAAGGTACTGCACCTGGGTCAGGGCAATTCCAGACATGAGCACAGACTGGAAGTAGAATTTGCTGAGCACAGCCCTGTGGAGAAAGTCTGGGGGATGCTGCTGGACATGAGCTGGCCATGGGCACTGGCAGCCCAGAAACCCCCATGTCCTGGGCTGCACAAAAAGGGGGTGTCCAGCAGGCCAAGGCAGGTGATTCTCCCACTCTACTCTGCCCTCATGAGACTCCTCTGTAGTGCTGGATCCAGATTTGGGGTCCTTGGCAAAACAAAGTCAGGGTATGATGGAGCAGGTCCAGAGGAGGCCACAAAGATGATGCAGGGACAGGAGCACCTTTGCTGTAGAGCTGGGAGAGCCAGGTTATTCAACCTGGAGAAGGCTCTGGGGAGACCTTATTGTGGCCTTTCAGTATTTAAAGTGAGTTCATAAAAAGAAGGGAGTCTGATTTTGTATATAAGCAGACAGTGATAGGACAAGAAGGATTGGTTTTAAACTAAAAGAGGATGGATTTAGATTATATTGGCAAGAAATGCTTTATGTGGGGCTGTGGCAGCCCCATCCTTGAAAGTGTTCAAAGCCAAGAGTTTAGTTTGAGCAAACTGGTCTGGTGGAAGGTGTCCCTGCCCATGGCAGGGAGTTGGAACAAGGTGATCTTTAAGGTCCCTTCCAACCCAAACCATTCTGTGATTCTGTGAATGGGGAATCACCTCCACCAGGAAAGGAGAGCTTGCTGTTCTACCTCTGTGGCACTCATTAAACCCAACCTCTTCCATCTCTGCAGTGGCAGAGCAGCAGCACATGCCCTTCCCAACCCTTTTCCACACAGGCTCTCTGTGCCCTTTGTCCCTCTACAAATGGGCAGCTGCAGTGAGCACCCTAAGGCAAGATCCATGGCACTTTAATCAGTATGCCAATGCCTACAAAAGAGCCTGCTTGTTTTTTCCCCCCATATAAACTGCTTTCCTAAGCAGTTGTCTTCACTGGAATGTCATGGGAATTTTGCTGTGCTTCTAGGCCAGAAGTGGTCCTGAAATCAAGGCTGCAAAAAATGTCCTGTTAGCAGTGCTTGGGTATTGAGCAGGTAAATCAATGCAGGCTCACCCACAGCTGCTGTCTAATTACATATTCTACTAAACAGCTGGATTAACAAGGTCAAATCCTACAGGCTGTCATAATCCTCAAATCTGTCATTCCTCACTCTGTTTAGATGTGGTAGATAGTGTGTGTCTGGTCCTGAGCACTCCTACCTCCAGCTAAAGGTCAGGAAAGAAAAAATCTGCTGCTGTGTTCATTTGTCCTGGTGATTCCCCATCCCTGGTGCATCCCTGTGGCCGGTGGAGCACAGAGTGCCATCTGCAGCACAGATCCAGCTGGTGGGGGGTGTGTGTGCCACTTTTGGGCTAGTGGAGCACTTGGTGCAGAGCTCAGAACGTGCCACACATGGGGGACAGGAGGCTCCCTGCCTGAGGATGCAGCAGGCTGAGGATGCAGCAGGCTTTCAGCTCTGGATTTTGCACAATGCTGGGTGTTTAGAATGAGGGTCACAAAACAAGGCTTTGCTCTTGTCAGGAAAATTAATCCACAAACACCAGAGGTTTATGTCCAAAAAGGAGACAGAGGAGTCCTTTTGCTTTATTCGAATAAAGGGAGAGGCCATGGGACATTCCCCTGGGATCTCTCGAATATTTGGAGGAGGCAGATTCCTTTTTATCTCAATTTCCCAGCCTCATTTACCTCTCTCTTTCCCCATTGTCTGAGGTACTTGAGAGGCACAGACTTCCCAGAACACCTGAGATTCCCCTCTAATGTATAACCCTCCCTTTTAATTTTTAATTCTTATGGAATTCATGTTTTTTCCCCATTGCTTCTTTCATCTTTCAATATCCAGTTTCATTTATCAGCGAACCTACAGTTTGTTTTTAAAGGCAAATATCTTTTTCTATTCATCAATCAGTGGAACCCATCCCATTGTTTCTCTTATATCTCTCAGTGCTAACCTTATCTACCATCAGATCTACAGCTTGTTTGTAAAGACAAATGCGACATTCCTCTTACTCTGGAGCTGAATTTCCCATTGCAGTTGGAAGCTTGGGTTGAGAAGTCACCCTGCAGGGGCCAGTTAAAGCCAGTGCTTACCTCCAGAGGGTACTGCTGTCCAGGAGATGAGCTAAAGAGGTGTCAAACGAGGCAGCAGCACCTGTGGAAGCTCAGCTCTTCCCTTTGCACCTTCTTTTGTTTGCTTGATAACTCGATTTCCCCGCCTCTTGCCTATTTGTGCCAGGTATTAGAGGAATGTGATCCATTGCTGGCAGCTGCTTGGGAAAATCTAATTGTGTATGGACCGAAATGGGCTGGGAGATGAACATTTGAAAAATCAGATGTGATTTAAGGGTGAGAATGAGGCACCTATGTTTTGTCCCTTTTGGAGGAACAGCTTACAGAGCAAGTGGCTGGGATGGATGAGATTCCTGACTAATTAGGGTCATATTGGCAGTTTGGGTGTTGGTGCTTTTCAGAGCTTTGGAAAAGCCTTTTACATGTGCCTGGCAGTGTAACAAGGACCCCGCTGAGCCCCTTCCAGAGCCATGCAGATTTTCAGACCCTGGAGCATATTTTGCCTGAGTGCTTTGAAAAGGAAAAGCCAACTCTGCAGTGTGGCAACCTCTGGGAATAGATGTTAAATGGATGTAGAGCATATTGTGATCTCAGCTGAAGGCTGCACATTGCATCTGATACGCTGTGAACACACTGGAAAAACTGCCTGTGCAACAGTTTATGTAGATAAAAAGCCCTTGCCAGCCTCTGTAAGCCATGGAGCAGCCGTGTCCAAACCCTTGGAATAACATTCACTGGAGAAGGGACACGTCCCTCCTGCTTGGTGTGAAGACCTTTATCACACATCCTTACAAGGGCTGCACTTCTACTCACATGGCCTGGAATTCTCAGGTTCTGGGAATCCCAGAGGGACAGATGCAGTTTTTGGGAAGGCTGTCCTCATTTTCTTAAAGATACATGGCAATTTTTTTTTTGTTTGTTTGTTTGTTTTTTCTTTTTTTCTTTTTTTTTTTTTTTTTTAATGTTTTATTGATCCCAGCAGGTATTCTCTTGGCTGATTGTTGATTTCTTCAACCGAAGTGGATCTTTGAAGGCCAAGATAACCCATCCCTTACAAATAAAGTGTCACAATGCAGCAGTGCACAGTGACTGAAGGACTGGCTCGTTCCTCTTGAAACTCATGTCTTCAGAAAGAAAGAACCCCCCAAATTCCCAAATTCCAGAAGAAGGGGGTGCATGAGAGGAGACACAGTGCACAGGGACTGGCTAAGTTTAGTGGTGTGGGTTGGAAGGGCAGGAGGGAGGGTGCTGTGTGTCAGAGTGAGCTGTGACACTCTCAGGAATACTTTCCCATAGGGAAATGTCCCTTTGCCCTCTGTGGATGATTTCTTTACACATCTTTTGAGTAGGCACAGTGCTACAGCCAGGGTGGTCAGGCCTGGATCCCCTTTCCCCCTTTCCAGGGTAATCAGCACCAAAGTGTGGATGTCTCCTTGCAGGTGAGGAATGTCTCCTGCCCACTCTCCAGAGGAGCAGAGCTGATGGAGCCCCCAGGACCACATTTTGTTACCATAGGGATGATTTAATGTCTGCCCTCCTCTTATCCCTCTTATGCTTGGGTCATCCCTGGGGCAGCAGCCAACTTCCAAAACAGGCTGGGACAGGAAGAGGATGGGCACAACAGGGACATGAAAGCAGTGAAATCGTCATGCCCTTCAGAGAATGGAGCCTGCTTTTGTCTGGATTGGGAAGAGCAGGCAGCTGGAACAGGTCTGTAAAGCAACACAGAGCCAGAGCAAGACTGAACAGCACTGACAGGTTTTAATCACTACACAGCACAGGAATACACAGATATCCTGGTGAATAAAACTAGAGAGTCAGAGAGAGAGCAGGACAAGACTTTGGAGGTAGAAAGGAAAGTTGAACACAATCAATCAATGGCAGAACAGTGGCTATCACTGAAGGAGAGTTACCTCTCAGATCTCTGTGTGGCTGCAGAACATTCCTCCTGTTGTGCTCTAGGTGGAGAAAGAACACCAAGCCTTGGGCAAGGGACTGCAGTTTGATATGCTCATCTGCCTGAAAGCTGTGAGAAGGCTCCAGAGCCATTCTCCTCCATCCACAGCTGATCATAAAGTGCATTACTTAAACCTTTAAAACTAAGAGCACCCTCTTTGTGTCACTGAAAAGCCTCTCTGTGATCTACAGGTCACTGTGTCAGCCTAGGGAGTGAGAAATGTTATTCAAATACTTCTGTGTTTGCACGCTGCGAGTTTAGATTTGGGACCTTGCATTTTAAAATGGTTGTTCTGAATTTCTCTCCTGTTATTGCACCCACAGCTGCAACTCCCCTCCACTGCACCACTTTTCCCAGAACTAACACACAAATTCTTTTATTTCTTTTACTCAGCAGCTGCAGCAGGGATTTTTCTGTTTGCTTGTTTTCCCTCACTATATTTGGTCCCCCGGTTATGACCTTTTGACAAAATGCATTAAACATCTGGAAAGGGGCGGGGGGGGGGAAAAAGAAGGGTTGTTTGAGACTGCAGATGCTGTGACAATCGTTATCATTTAACCTTAATTATACCCAGCAGAGCCATGGCCGTGTAGGGCCAGCAGCAGCACTGATCCCATCTGCTGTGCCTGAGCACAGCGCTTTGCTGGGGTTAGTCTGGGGAATGCGATGCTCTGCACTGAGGATCCCCCAGTCTGCCGGGAGCTGCTGCCGCCCTGCCCCTGTGCTCTGCTTGCCTCCCCAGCTCCTCCAGGGATGTCAGGGGGGTTGTGGCTGGGCGAGGCTCTCCCCCGTGCCCTGGTGCGGAGCAGCAGCTCGGAGCCCTGCTGGGGTCAGGGCTGGGCGCGGTGACGCACAGAGCCGGGCTCAGCCTCCTGCTGATGCTCATCCTCACATGAGTGCACACAAATCCAGCAAGAGGATTTGGCAGCAGCTTAGACAAATGGTTCATTAGGGTCTTTTCTCTGCCAAGGGGTGGTTTTTTTTTTTCTTTTTCTTTTTCTTTTTCTTTTTTTTTTTTTTTTTTTTTTTTTTTTTTTTTTTTTTTTCCTGAGGTTCCCATCACTGAGCTGCTGTAAAAATAAATTCTGTAAGTCACCAGACAGCTGCCACCCTAACAGACTCATCTAGCATTCAGGGGTGAAGGACAGGGATCATTATCCCATCAAGAGATGGCTTTTTTTTTTTGCTCTCAGTTAGGCTGCTGGCTGAACAGGGGTCTCTGCAAACCAGATAAAAGCTGTGATTATTTTGTGTTTCTCCTCAGCACGGGGAGATTTGCAGATCCCGTGGTGCTGCACAGGTACTTCTAAACGTGCTGCAGGTTCAGATTCACTCCTGTGAATGGACATTCTCCTTGGAGCAATTTCTCTATGTGTGCTGTTCAATCACTGTAGGTTTTCTAGTTTAACTTCAAAGAACCTAATTATACAGGTAGCCTGTGTCCACAGTGGAGAATCGAGTTGGTTTCAGTGTCTGTAGTACCAGCAGGTCTCTCAATACCTCCCACTCTCTAGGCTGAATCAATAACAAGCCTTGCTTGTCCAAACCCCCTTCATCAGTGTCCCTGTCAGGTCTGATGCCACCTTCTTGTCCTGTCCACCCTCTCTGCAAGCCAGTCTGCCCTGACAAACAGCTCAATTCCCAGAGCCCCATTGCACCTCAGCTCCTGCAGCATCACCTGCAGTCAGGCAGTTCTTGGAGCTTTCCTGGGTGGCTTTATTTATTCATGCAGTGATATCTGCATTCAGTGTTTGGTGCTGCCCCTCCAAGCCCTGCTCAGACAGAGGCAGACTCAGACCAGGACTGGGTTGTTCACTACACAATCACCAGGTGGCTACAGGGTTTGCAGAATGCCTCTTACAGAGCTGCTTGTCCTGATCAGACCACCCTCTTTCCATGGCATCTTCTCTTCCAGTCCTCTTTCCTCCAGACCTCCTCCTCCTGCCTCTCCTTCCCCACTACATCAGCACCACATCCCCTGCACCAGCAGATAAATCCACTCTTCTTTCTGGCTACTCACTCTTCTTCCTGGCTGTCCCCTCCTCCCTGTATTCCACACTTTCCCAGTGCAAAAGCTGGGTAGCAATCCTTTGGAGAAGAAAATTCTGTATGATCACCCTGCAATGGGCTCTGTAGGATGATCTGCTCAATGCAGGAATGCTCATGAGGGCTGTGAAGAAATAACCCACATGTAAACAGTCAAGAGCACTGGAAGAAAAAGAAAATTACTCTATGAATTCAAAGTTATAGCAAGTTGTGATTTATTTTTGGAGAGGTTTCTATCTGAAGAGATATTTTATTTATTTATTCATTCATTCAAATTTTTTTAGGTTCATACCAAACCAAGAATGGACATAATTTCTCCTTTCTTCTCAAAAAAATAGCCAAGATTTTAATTCCTCAAGCTGCTGCATCATTTGCCATAATTATTTGCTTTAGATGAGTAAACATCACGTCACAAAACAACCCTATGCTCTCTGTCTGGTCTGGAAATAAAAATGGGTCTAATTTCCAGAGCCAAGGGAATATTTTATACAGCAGGATGAGGGGCCATGGAAAGTTCAGGGAGATGAGATCTGGTTGCAAAGCAGGGGAACTCCCAGCTGCAAGCTCTGTGGAGTTGCAAGAGAGATGGTTTTATTTAAATAAAGGACCAGGGGGCTGAAAAGGGCTGAAATTGTCTCTGTCAAATCGTTTTACAGGATGATACTCACCTGAGATCTACAGATGGGGAGAAGCATCACTGCTAAGCAGCTGCAAACTTCCAAACCTGCTCCTGTCCCCGTTCTCCTGCTCTGTGTGTATGAGATGCTCTCTCCTCATCTCCCACTCTCTGGGAGCTGCTGCAGGCTGGGAAGCAAAGAGCATCCCTCATTCCCTATGCAAATCCATTGATGAAAACATAAAATGCATTGTGCTGCTAAAACTTGCTGAGCTTGTTTGACTAAGTGCCAAGGATTAGCAGCACGTAAATTCACCATTGATTTGACAACAATGATATTATGTGCCCTAAACACTGATGGGATTTGTTCAGTGTTTAGGATGTGAGCTCTGATGTGGAAAAAAGGGATTGCTAGTAATTTTTTAAGCCTCTTTGGCTGCACCAAGGCAGACTGTTGATATTATATAAATTCTTTAGATAAAATAAATATCAGTCTTAGGATAAGTAGGATGGATGTTTAACTTTTCCAGTGTACAGCTGAATTGTAAAGCTGACTGTGGATTGCTGCAAACTGTAAAATGAAAATTGCCCCGTCCCTCTAAAATGGGCAAAAAGGAGATGTTGGAGTAGAAAAAGAATCACAAAGGGCAGCAGTAAAACAGAGGATTATGCCTTAAAAATGGTGAGGTGAAGACTTCTTTGTCAGTAGAAAATGAAAAATATTCTTTCCACGACTTGTTCCCTCCTTGGCTCTGGTGTTCAGCAGCTTTGCAACACAATCCCTGTGAGACAAAAGCATTTTGTCAGTATGAGTGGGGACCACCTGGGACAGAACTCGGGGTCAGGGTTGGCCGTTCATTAGGCAGGAGCTGCAGAGGTGAGGGAAGGGAGAGCTGGGCTGGTTTGCACCAGGACAAGCTTAGCCAAGAGTCTGGAGGGCAGGGGCTCAGCTGCTCCCAGCAGGGCTGTTTGAGAGAAATGGGAATTTGCAGGGCTCTCTAGGGATATGCTGGTCTCTCTTTAAAAGCAAGGCAAGCCCAGTTTGGTGGTGTTTGTTTGTTTGTTTGTTTGTTTGTTTTTCCAAAGGTGCTCAGCATGTAGTGACCCTCCCACTAACTGGTTCCTTTTTTTGCTGTGAATTATTCCCCAAGACTTGTTTTCAAGTGTTCTTTGCTTTTAATAAGAATCACTAATTAATCTAATTTAAAAAAAATAGCACCTACCATTTTTCATGCCAGACCTCCCGTTGCATTGCCCTGTATCCCCAACTCCAGATAAGCAAACTGCCCTGATAACATGGGCTCCCTTCCTCCCATCCCTTTTAAACTTTAGCAAGATATCAACAGCATTCAGAACTCATCAGAATCGCTGCTTTCCTGCTTGCCATGCTGTCTGGTGGGCAGGAAAATGATATTATAATCACCTGCTCCCTCCTCCATCATCATCCAAGCCTGTGGTGGAAAGGTTTGAAGCTCCTGGCCATGAGGAACAGGAAATTAGTCTTATAAAGAAAGGGCTCTTCCCTTAAAAAGAAAGAAAGAGACAAAAAAATGCTCTGTGATCATTTCTAGGGAAAGCTTTTAGTAAGTGCTTAGCAGCCAAAACTGATAACCATGAGTGACCCTGCCCTTTCTGCTTGACTGCTTGCAATTTGACTTCTATGACTTCATCTTGACTTCTTGCATCCTTTCCAAAGCTTGGTCTGTGCAAGATAAAGAAAAGCATGGTCTTTTGTTTCTTTTCCCCACTCACCAGCTTTCTTACACACGTTATGTAGTATTTTCCACTTCAGGAAGAAAACTTGCAAAAAAATCACATTATCATTTACTCTAGCTTTGTGTCCCTCTCATGATCTTGTTTTTCTAACTCAGATTTCTATGAAGTGGAAACAGTCTGATTGGCATTCTGCAATATTTTTTTCATTAAATATTGCCAGAGATTGCTCAGTCCCTAATATCATCTCTAAACAGCTGATATCTAAACACAGAGGACCTTTGAAATGAGTATAGTTGTATTTTGGGAGTTGATATGTGTATTTGAAAGAAAAAGCACTGAGATGCATTCCTGTTTTCCATGAGACCTATCTGAAGAGTTGCATCCTCTGCAGAGTACACTTGGCCTGAGGGGAAATGCAGATCAGAGCAGAGCCTGCCTTTCTTGGCTCTCCTGGGGCTGCAACAAACCAGTTGGGAACAGGAGCCCCTGAGAATCTCCTACAAACCCCCCACAGTCACTGCTAACCAGTCACTAACCTGACCAGTGACTGCTCCTCTTCAATATTTGCTTTTTTTATTCACCCTGGGCTTGCACAGAGCTTGGCAAAGGGGCTGGAGACAGACCTGGGATGGGGAGGTGGGAGTTTGTCAGTCATGCAGAGCAGCTAAACACAGCTGGAGGGCTGTGCTTGATCGCTGATGGCAGCTTTACTCAGGAACGTGCTCTGGGACTTCTTCAGTTTGTCCTGGGCAAGATCCTTTACTAAATGTCTCACTCATGGTTTAAGAAGGGGTTATTTCAAAGGTAAGCTGGACAGCAGAACATTCTGGAGGACTTTCTCAGTTTGATTCACATTCTAAACTTGCAATGAAGCTTTGGAAAAAGTTGCCTTTGATGCATTGCTCTTGGATGTGCTCATGACCATATACATTAATTTTCTTCCATTCAATTTCCACCAACAAATCTCACTGCTTTTGCTCAGCAGGTGATAATGATGCTCAAATGTTGTGTGTCTTGTGAGGTCTGCTCTGCTGATCTGATGCAAAATGATCACTTTCTCTTCTCATACCAAATTCCTACTGGATGGGATTATTCTCACCAGTTTTGCTTGTGCAGAAGATTAGAATTAGAATTAGAATTAGAATTAGAATTAGAATTAGAATTAGAATTAGAATTAGAATTAGAATTGCCTCCTGAGATACAGACACTGCTGAAAGGAGTCTCATTTCACCTGTCCCACATCATGATGTTATCTGGAGGCATCTGTCCCTCCACTGACTGGACAGGCAGCATGGATAACTCATTTGAATAGGACACACAAGTTTTAGACCATTGGAAGTCACATGTGATGCATCTCAGGAGGTTGGTTTTTTCCCAGAGACAGTATGAAGTCTGCATCAGAAAAAAACCCTGTAAATGAAATTTGCATTTCAGTGAAATACTTTTGCCAACAAAAGACAAAAATGTCTGTCCAAGACACATGGATATGATTAATTCTAGGGAAAGCCATGAAAATGTGGGTCCAGAAGAAAGTAAAGACATAAAACCACAAAGTTGGCTGAGACTTTTCCAGTATTTGAATGTGTGGTAATATACATAATTTCAGATAAAATTCAGTTGAAGACATTTCTCATTTTTCTCTAAAGAGCCAATTCCTTCCATCTCACTGAACATACTGAGTGCTCTGGTTACCTCTATGTTGCCCATTGGCACAGGGTGCCCAGAGAAGCTGTGGCTGCCCCATCCCTGGAAGTGTTCAAGGCCTGGTTGGATTTGGTTTAGAGCAACCTGGGCTCCCTCATTCCTCCTCAATAATCCAGGGAATAATCTGGAGAACACACTGGAGGGCAGAGCTCAAGGGTTTGGCAGTTTTGTAAGGACTGAAGGATGCCCAGAGAGGATCCTGCCATTGTGTGCATAACCCTGATTTGGGAAACACAAAGAGGATGTTCCCAACACTCCTCATCCCCTCACCTGGGGCCCAAATGGTCTGTCAGACCCCCAAATCTCTCTCCCTTTCTGTGTGAGCACAGTTCCCACAGTTCCTCTACCAGCCAATAAATAACTTGCTTTGTGTGTTCCCGTGAGTGCTTTGGGATTTGAACTTGTTCCCGTGTCTCTCCTCTCATTTTTCCTCTTATTCTGCACATCAGGTGATGCATTCTGCAGCAGGTCACTGCTGCCTGTTGGCTAAATACAAGTTAGCAGGTCTCTGGAACTGCCTGGCTGAGGAGGGATTTTTTTTTTTCCTCTGCCAGGACAAATCTCACAGAGCTCTTGAAGGAAAATCTTAGTAGTGCTTTATGACTTTTTTGCTTTCCCTTAATTTCTCAAACAAAAAGACAGATTTGGTACAATGGGAATAAATGAGTGGTTAGGTGTCTCTCTTGTGGTTTTTCCCTCCATGGCTTGAGGAGGGATTGATCTCTCTTTGACACCTGATTTTAGAAAATCCTTCATGCCTGAGAGCCAAGGCTGGACCATGGGACCTTTTTTAACTGGAGCTACATAAGGTGGAACCTAAGCTCTTATCTGTCTTCTTAGCAGTCTTTACTGTGGTTTTGGGTGGTTTTCTGCTCAAGTCTTTGCTTTTCATGAAGGGAAGCCTCTGTAACAGGATCTTCTAGTTCCTACAATTCCTCCAAGGCCAAGAATTTTCCAAGACCTCATGGTGCTTGAATGCCAGGCAATTCTCAGCTGAATATCACTCAGTGATAGAAAAGCCTCAGTGCTTCTCTCAGTTTAGCTCCTCTGGCCTGGAATGATCTGGTTTCTCCCAGAGAAGAGGGACAGGATCTCAGCCACCCTTGGTCTCTTTAGTCCCTGACAATGTGAGGGAATGATTCAGCCCCTCATATCTGAAGTGCCTTTGGGAAGTGCCCTCTCCTCTTTTTCTTTTGTTCTCTGCAGAGTGCAGAAGGTGCTGAGACGCACGGGACTGCCAGCACGGGTGCTTCTGCTGCTCAGAGCTCCTGGAACGCAATCCCTGCATCTCTGGATGTGATGGAAACGGGCTTTCAGCTGTGGCCACAGGCTGTGAGCCTTGCTGTGGAGCTGGGCAGCCTGGCTGCCCTCTCCCTGCCCAGCCACCTCAGCTCTCTGGCAGAGCCTGCGGCGGCGGGCACCGTGCCCATCGCCCGGCAGCCCGGGGTGCCAGATCACCCCTTAAAGGAGGCTTTAAGTGAAACAGAAATGAAAAACAGCTGTAACCAGAAATGCATGTTAAGCAGGATCTGTGCTGTGACACCATGAGATAAATGGATCTCCCACATCGCTCCTAAATCAAAACAGGGGCACTCTCAAGAGCGGCTTTGGGGCTGATGTTACGGTCGGAGACCAAGCTTATTTTTCTTTCTTTTGCCAAGGTATTTTTTGTTAAAAGTTTTTGTTTTGTCAGGCAAAAAAAGATGCTCTTCATCATTTGTTAGTCCTGCTTCCCTACCAGTCCTGCCATGATCCCTGTGCCAGGGGTGTCAGGCTCCTCTCAAGTGGCAGAGGCATTTTGTAGCATGTTACAAAAAAGTTTCCCCTTCTTCGACCTGAACCAGACCCTTTTTCCTTGCTTGGAAGAGATCTGTTTCATTTATTTGGAAGAAATACTGAGTTTCTGCTTCAAGGAGGGGCAGAAGAGAAGCAAATTAATGAACCCCAAGGTCAGGTTACGAAGACCCACGGAGCAGATCTCTTTCACAAGCATCTTTGAGGTGCCCACAGGGGTGTCCTGCTCAGCCTGCTTGGTTCTGTTATAGGTAATAAACGAACAGTTCCACAGGGGACATGCCAGCAGCCCTGGGCACCCTGTGCCTCGCAGCCTGCTGCCTGGCATCATCCCTCCAGGACATCTGGCACCGATTCCAACCAGACTGTCATTTCCAGGTCAGTCTCCGCATTTCTGCTGACCACGTTGCCTCCATCATGAGATCATGTCTTTCCAGAGGAATCCTGCTAATGCCTTCATTCTGCCAGGCTGGTATATATAGGGGGAGCTTCCCTGGGGCTGCACCGAGCACTCCAGCCAAGGCACCGCCGTCTCCCCAGCAGCGGCGCTGCCCCTTCTGCTCTCCCCTCGCAGCCACAGCTCTCAGCAGCAGCAGCAGCAGCAGCAGCAGCAGCAGCAGCATGGACATTACCATCCAGCACCCCTGGTTCAAGCGTGCTCTGGGACCCCTCATTCCAAGCCGTTTGTTCGACCAGTTTTTTGGAGAGGGTCTCCTTGAGTATGACCTCCTGCCTTTGTTCTCGTCCACTATCAGCCCCTACTACAGGCAGTCCCTCTTCCGCAGCGTGCTGGAGTCAGGCATTTCAGAGGTAAGGGCCCTTTGATTTCCTCTCCTTTTCCTTCCTCTCCCTCCTTATGCCTCCAGCTGCTCCTCTGCACCCACATCTCACACTGCTGTCCCATGTGAGGGGACGAGGACGACCCCAAACCCACGGCCAGGCACAGCCCACCCACCCCCTGGGCACAAAGGGAAACCCTCACTGGGGACAGAGCTTCCCTTTGAGAAACAGGAACCATTTTGGCTCCTCTTGAGGGTTGTTTCCAGCACAAGAAGGCTGGTTTTGTTGCTCTGTGCCCACCACCTGTGTAGTGAAGAAGAGCAAGGCTGCTCCCAGAGTAAGTGCCAATGAGGACAGCTCGCCATGGGAGAGGACTTCTCCTCCACCTTGGAGCTTGGTGGTTTTAGCAATCCCTCACTGAAGGAGCAATTTTCTGAAGGGAGCTGTAGGGGAATGTGTAGCTGTGGGGGTCATGATCCAAAATTCAGGTGCAGGTGCTTCCTGTAGCCCTCTCTTACTGCTTTTCTCCCAGAGCCATGACCACAACAAAACCATAAATCACTGAAAGGACAAAACATGTGCTACCAAAGAGTCTTACCCTGGTTTCCATCCCCTCTCTGTGCCTGTTCCATCTGGCAGGTCACTGACCGCTAAAGGGCACAAGAATAGCAGCAAGGAGTAGGACTCCTCCCCAGAGCAGGAGCCAAGGTGCAGACTCCTACCATGGGCTCCTGGTGACCCTGACACCCCCACAATGTCCTTGGGTCCCCTCAATGGGAGGAAGACACCCACTGAGGGGGTCACAGAAGGACAAAGTGCCAGCCCACCCCTTTTCTAGCCTTCAGTCTGTGGTGATGTTGGTGCTGCCTCCACACCCAGAGCTCGGGCCTCACTGTGTGACAATGCTCGTTCCAGGTGAGGTCTGATCGGGACAAGTTCACAATCATGCTGGATGTAAAACACTTCTCTCCCGAAGACTTGAGTGTGAAGATTATTGATGAATTTGTGGAAATCCATGGCAAGCACAGTGAAAGGCAGGTAAGTGGAAGTGATGGTCATGGTGGAGCAACTGGGGAGTCCAGCTCCGTTTTCCTTCTTTCCAACAGTTCTCAGCTGAAGGAAAAAAAAAAAAAGAACTTATCAGAAGAAGGAGTTAATTATGAATTGTCATTATTGGCATGGCCTGTTCCCATAGAGCCCCCACCTGATATCTGACAATAACAAGCTAATCCACCCCTCTTTTGTTTATTTTCAATCATCATCTTCCATAACCGCCAGATGACGATGTCCATTGTTCACTAATAACACTGGGCCAGACACAGAACATCATCTGGCGCTGCTGAAGCATGGCTGAGTTTTCATAAGCCAGAATCCTTAGTGAAAACAGAGTTTTCATATGCCAATCTAAGAGAGAAAAGCAAGACCAAACAAAACAAAAGAAAACCAACCAAGTGCCTCAGGCTTGGAAACTTTTAACATGGATGTCATGGAAATATCCATGGGGGTTGAAAAGTGAATTATACCAGCAGGGGTTTAATTCTTCTCATACACATTTTTGGCCAGACAAAGCTCTAGCCTGGAAACAGTATGTATTTTTTAATATAGTTATTATTCTCATGGCCAACTTTAAAAAAAAAAAAATTGTCTTTCTCATTCTTTTGACCAAAAAAAGAAGGGGGCCAGGATTGTATACTTTGGCTGACACAGCATTGCAGCGTAGTAAATAAATACATGGGTGCACACGTCCACCTTGCTTTTACCTTCCCAGGCCTCCTGACTTTGTCTCCAAGCATCCTTTGAAATCAGAGATCCCAACCTGGGATCAAACCTGTGGCCAAAACCCCTCCCTGCTGCTCTGCTCAGCTCTTGCAGCTTCAGAGGTGTGGCGGGGCACACCTGCCCCGACACCCCTGTAAAACTGAACCCAGCAGAGGTGTGCCCAGCAGTCCTGGCGGTGCAGAGCCACCCAAGCCAGGGTATTGCGGATCTCTAAGAGTTTCTGACACACCTTGCCCCCCTTTCCCCGCTGCCTCCCAGGACGACCACGGCTACATCTCCCGCGAGTTCCACCGCCGCTACCGCCTGCCCGCCAACGTGGACCAGGCCGCCATCACCTGCTCGCTGTCCAACGACGGCATGCTGACCTTCTCGGGCCCCAAGGTCCCCTCCAACATGGACGCCAGCCACAGCGAGCGGCCCATCCCCGTGTCCCGCGAGGAGAAGCCCACCTCCGCGCCCTCCTCCTAAGCGCGCCCGCCGCCCCCGCAGCTCTCGCTCCCACAGCCTTGCCGTAGATATCAGTGAATATCTAGAGGGGTTTCTTCTGTTGGTTCCTCCCCCACTTTGTTTCCTCTTGTGTTTTTTTTTTTTTTTTTGGTTTTCCTCCTTTTCCCTTGGGTGGAACGAGGGGCTGGGTGAGCGGCTGGTGGACTTGGAAGCTTAAACCTCGTGGGGATGGCCTGGGTGGCAATGCTGCCGTGCTGCTGTGCTTGCTGAAAGGGTCTTCGTCCGGTGCTGTAGCCCGTACCCACCATCAGGCAGGAAGGAGTGCACGAGTAACGCTGGCTCCTGGTGCTCCCAGCCTTGGGGCAAGGCTTGGGACAGGGGAAAAGCCCTGCAGAGTTGCTGTACCCCACTCAGAGCTAAACTGGTTACTCTCACACAGCAGCAGAGCCAAGCCCCACACTCAAGACCCCGCGTCCGTGTGACGAACCTGCCATGAGTTCCTTGCAACCGCAGGAGAAATAATAACAACAATAATAATTAATTAATAATATCTCACCTTCGGGGGGGTTGCAACGTGTATTTTTTTTTTTTTTCCTCTCCAGCAAAGTGTTTAAGTGTCTCTATTCACCTCTGCCCTGTCATTTCCCTTCGGGACAACTGGCAGGAGGACAAGCACGTCTCTCCACTGTCTTTGTCGGCCCTCGGGGCGGAGAGAGGGGGGCTCACCGCTGTGCAGAGGCTTCTCATCCCCAGCCAGCTCTCCCCAGCCTGTCCCTTGCTCTCTCCCTGTAACTCTAGGGTAGCTCCACCTCTCCCACTGGTATCTGGCGCTCAACCTGAGGACGTGGTCAGTGGCGGTCAATAAAGTGATATAGGAAACACGCAACCGGCCTCGGCGTTTCATTTGTTCCTTTGTAAGGCTTTGGGAGGTCAGCCTGGTGCCCAGCACCACTTGGAGGATGGTGAGGATAGAGGATGGAGGGTGGAGGATGGAAAGGATCACTTCCCACCCCTGGAAGTATATTTTGTGAGGATGGCTCTCCCTTTCTTTTGTGTTCCCGTTATCCCTCGTGCAAGCAAAGCCAAAAGGATCAGAGAAAGGACAAAACTCAGCAGCCTGGCCACCACACCATTCCTTCAGAGCCCTGGGTCAGTACAAATAGCAGTTCAAACCTCACCTCCATGGACCCACGTGATGGATTTAATCTGAAATTAATGGTTAAAGTTCTTTGATGGCAGGGTGGTGGGGGGGAGGTACGAGCTCTCCCTGCAGCTGTCACATATGAAATCCACAGCTCCAGTGTCTGTGTATACATGAACACCCAAGACTAAAGGTTTCAGCAATCATGCTCTGCTCAAATAGCTTTCCACACAGACAGGTATATCCAGGGTGTTCAGGAAAGGCCCCCACATCCACATAATCTACCACACAGGTATAATCACTTCAGACAGCTTTTGCTCTGCCAAAAAGCTGAGCCCACCAACCTCCTCCTCCTTGAAAAACAGAGGAAATAAATGCAGTTGTTTGTTGGTTATTTTATTACTTTTTTCTCACGGCGTGGGCTTAAATATTAATATGAGCCATAAACACAGAAGCTCAGAGACTATTTAAATTTAAAAGCCACTTGCTTCTGCCATATGTAGGCCAAAACTCAGGGAGGGCTGGGAGTTCAGGAGCAGAGGCATTGCCTCTTATCCAGAGAAGGTGAGTGTGCCCCAGGGCTCATCCCAGTCCCCTGCCTGCATCCCCTGAGGGAGCATTACTGGGACCAGCATCACAGCACCTGTGCAGAGCCTGGGAGTGGGACCAGGCTGCAGGAGGGGGAAAATGCTGCAGAAGCAGGGGAAGGCAGGCAAAGGAGGGAGATTACTGTCTGGTAATTAGAAAGCAATAAATCCCCTCAGTGTCTGACACTCTTTTAAACCAATTTTTTACTGAGATTAATTACTGGGCAATCTCAGAGCTTTCTACCACAAACTGCAGCCCGTTGTGTTTGCATCTCAGGGGAAGGGTGTGAATGAGTGCGCTTTGGGAAAGGGCAATTCCATTCCAGGAGGGAGCTGGAGCTGCAGGCATGGAAAGGGCTTTTTATCCAAAGCTGCCTCGTTTCTTTTCCTGGTGCTAACAGGTCCCCAGCCCCTGCTGCTTTCCCTTCAGATACATCTTTTTGCCAGAGCCTTGGCGCCTCCCTGCCATGTGCTGACATCTCCCTCCTTCCTGACAGAAACCCAGCAAAGCCAGGAGGAAAAAAATAATCGAATCCCAGACATTTGACCCCCATTCAAACCTCTCAGAGGTGTAAAAATAGGGAAACATACTTTGAGTGTGATCTGTGTGCAGATGTTACCTGCAGGTTCCTGGGCAGCCTGTGTGTCTGTCAGGGCCATGAAATGACATTTGAGCCTTTTGTGGGCCTCTTTTTATGCCTGGCTGGCAGAAAGTGAGAGTTCTGATAGGAAATGATGACAGGAAATCAGGGCAGGTTTGAGGCAAGCCAAGAGCCAGGCAGAGGGAGCAGCTCAGGACCCATGCTGCCCCTCACTTTTGGGGACACCAGACCATGGCTGTCTCCCTGCTCTGAGAAGGGATGGTTTTAAAGCCTTTTGCAATCCATCAGCTAATTAAAACCTTAAGCAGCTCCTGTGCAAGGACATTGGGGTGTCTGGTGGTGTTTTGTGTGGGACAGGGAAGGTGTCACTGAGTGCTGCCCAGCCTGTCCCCAATCCTAGAGCCCCTCTGACCCCAAAAGGCTCAGCCACTTGCAGAACAGCTTGAGCACTGCCACTAATGCCTGTGTGTCACTCAAAATATTTCACTTTTTTCACCCAGAAGTCTCCCCAGTCACATCTGTCCAGGATACTCCTCCTCTTCTCTGCAAAAGTTCTTGTTTCCCTTTGCTGATATTAATGGTCATTTAAAGAAATTATTGTTGTTCATAAACTGTGGTGGTTTCAGGAAGGAGCTCTTTGCAAAGCTCTTTGCTTTTGCTCTTTCTCTGCAAATTCACCTGTTAATAAGGTGTTGATAACACTCTTTAAGGATTAACAAAATTTCTTGGAGGTTTTTGGCTGTGAATTAGTCAATAGTTTTATGATGGAGGGAAGGGAAGCAAAGGACCTTGCCCACAGGGAACTTTCAAAGTGTCTGGGCAGATTGTGAAGCAGCCTTTAACCAGGGGCTTCTGCTCAGGGTGACTGTTCATCCTTTTTGCAGTGTGTTTTTATTACCTGCCCTCCATTTCCACCCAGAATTGATAATCCTGCTTCCCTACAGCAAAGAAGAAATGACTTTAGCTTCCCCTCCAGCAGAATTACGAGAGGGATCTCAGGAGGATGCAGCAGATGGTGGCCCAGGGACATGCAGCCTCCTCCAAGTAACTCCCCTCCTTCCCAGGGCCCCAGGGACTCAGTGGGGGTGGCAGTGACGTGGGGGACAGCAGCAGCTTCTGGTGCTGCATCTGCCCCCTCCCCTCCCTGGCACTGCCCTGCCAGCATCCTGTTTCCTCCAAGAAAAACCCAGGAGCAAGAACTGGCAGCATCCCACCAGCCAGCAAGCTGTCCCTGAGCATTTGGGACAGAGCTCTGGGCTTGTCACCCTTCTTGGCAGGGGGATAAGGAGGCTTCTCCTCACCCTGCTCTGGAGAAGGCACCCAGAGCTCACACAGCCCTCTCTGCCAGGGTGTGGGCAGTCAAGGCAAGGTTTCAGCATCTGCCAGGGAGATGGGACCCAGGGCACAAGGCAAACAGGCACACAGACCCAGCCAGAGTTGCACAACTTGGTTTCTGATTGATTTACAGCTTAGCCAATGCTACATGAAAACTGGGAGTAGCCTGAAAGTTTATCAGCATTTTTCACCCCAAGCAAATTCTGCTACATGCAATTGTTGTAACCCCTCATCTCCTTGGCATCATCATCAGGATTTGGGCTCTATATCTGGAACTAAAATAGAAGTAGCTGCCTCTGTTGGAAAAAAAAAAAAGTAGGGCTCCAAACACATTAAAAAAACCCTCCAGTATTCTCTCAAAAGAATTTTGGGCACATCTCTGCAGTTTATTGCTGCAGTGTTGGGCATGTAAATCTGGGAGATGCAGCCAGAAGAGACTGTAATGATGTGGGCTCTGCCCTGCCTAATCTGGACTTTGTCCCTCTGGTGTCACCTCCTGCCAGGACTTGGAAAGCCACCAGCCCACATGAGGGGAGCAGGTGCCTGCTGTGTCCCTCATTTCCCAGCTCCTGATCTGGCTGTGGGGCTTTTCCTGGGGGAAGTGCAGTCAGGGTGCATCCAGAACCCACAGAACAGGGCTGCAGCCTGCTTGCATGGCTGGTGCTCCACTTGCAATTAACTGGCCCTTTTAATGACCAGTGTGGGCTTGGGACAGGCACAGATGTTCATGGCACAAGTGGAATGAAAATGAAATCCCAGTCAGAGAGGCTGAGGCAAGATGATGGAGTGACGTAAGTCGAGCAAAACTCAGGAGACTTTGTGCCTCAGAGTTCATCCTCCAGCTGACTTGCAGAGTTCTACCACGCTGCATGAGCACCCTGAACTCCTCTGAGAGAAAAAAAAAAATAAAAAATTGTCTGTCTGCCTGGTAGGGTGGGAGCCAGGGGCTGATCCCCAAGGCCCTGGAGGCTCCTTGCAGCACTCACTGCCTGCAGGGTGGGCTGTGGAGTCTGGCTGGAGCAGTTTGGGGATGCCTGGGGGTCGCTCTGGGTGAGGGTGCAGAGGTGGGAGGCTGTGCACGGGCTGGGTTCTGGAGGGGCTGATGGACAGTGTGGCATTGCCTGCCACGGGCTGACGTGTCCCAGGGGAAACAGCAGCTCAGCTGGCAGGCAGCAGAAGAGGAATTTCCATGATTTGCTTGCGGTGCTTTCTCTGTAAAAATTTCATAGCTGGCCGATCATGTCATTACCTTCTGATTAGGGGGAAAGGAGAATTGCTTAATTCAGAGTCTGCTCTGCCTTCAGGCCAGCAGTGAAGGTCTGCACACAAAACCTGTGGCATCCAACACACCATTTGCACACGAATGATTTTATTTCCTCGGTGCCTGTGCTCAGAGATGCACCCGCGGATTTTTACACACTCATCCAAGTACTCCTGCGTTATCCCAAAGAACCGGCTCTGGTCTTGCTCCCCGGTCCTTCCCCGGTGTTTTCCTGCCCCGGCCGCCCGGCAGGAGCCGGGACTGGCTGCTCCGGGCTCCGGGAGGTGGCAGCAGCCGCTCGCCGGTGGCGCCGAGCATCCTCCGGGCGGGCGGGGAGCGCCCCGTGGGAAGGGAAGGTCACACTGTGTGCACCTCCTGCACCTTCCCCCAGAGCATGCTGGGCTTTCCTTTTCTCCTTTCTCTCCCCCCCTCCTTCCCCGACCCCCACCAGTAATTATTTCAGTTTTTTATCCTTTTCTTTGGCGAGGCGCTCAGAGGGAGCAGAGCAGCACCACTGTCCGCGCTCTCTCCGTTTTCCACCCACTCAGCCCCTCGCTGCAGGAGTTAATGCATTGCTGCCTGCCTTCCACACTGCTTATTTCAACAACCTTTTGTCCCCCTTTTTTTTCCATCTGCTGGGGAAAACTCAGAGCCAAAGCCTGGCTTTTATTTTTGATGCCCTTTTCCTCCTCACTGAGCCATTCTGGAGGATGGGACATGCAGGATCACTCTGCAAGAGTGGAAACAAGGGGGAGCCCAGGGGAATAGGGCCCCCAGAGTGTTTTGCAGGCCACTGAGGGTCAAAGAGGTCCCTTTTATTCCCCCCTTGTCCCTTGCATGAGCCCAGGACACTCGGCTGAGTCTTGCACAGAGCAGCATTTGGCTCTGATGATGTTGATATTGAGATAACGCAGAGCTCAGAGCTGAGCTGTAAAGCCCTTTGAAATTCTGCTTCAGAGCTCTCAGTGCTGACCAAGGAAGGTCTGGGGTTTAATTTCCTGCTATGTTTTTGTTGTTATTGTTGTTTGTTTTTACTTAAAGGGAGCTGTTTGGAATGTCTAGCCTTGTCTCTGCTGGTTTTGCTGGAAGGCTCCTCGGGCTTTTCGGAGGATTTGCATGTTGAACTCTCTCACACTGTAAACAAAGCGTGTCAAATCCCTCCCAAGGATGCTGATTTTCCAAAGCATTCTTTAAGAGCCTGACCTTTCTTCTCCAGTAATTTATGAACTACTTCCAAACCCTCCACAAAGCAGTAATGCAAAAAGCCTGACTTATTTATGTGCTTCAGCAGGCCATAGGGGTAACAAAGCTAGACATAGCTTTGTTTCAGTCTCTGGATATGTCATTATTTCCCCTGTGAGGTTCATGACACCAGGATCTATGACCCTGTCCATAGGGCTGAAACCAGGAAGCCCAACAGGCTTCATTCAGCCCCCACAGCAATTTGGCTTCCCCTGGGATGATTTCTGCTGCTCATTGATTTTCAACCTGTCAGCTCAAAGTCTCACCTGAATTTAATGCAGAACAAATACCCTGCCACATTAACACAGGGAAAATGGAATACAGTGATCTTAATTAGCAGTGGCAGGGTGGTTCAGCAGAGTCTGGGATTTTGTAGAGGAGAGTGATTGTTCACAATTTTTTGCTGGGCTGTAGTTTCTCTAGCAGCACACACCAGAGCTGACTTGCAAGCCTGCCAGGCTGGCTTTTCTCTCCCTACTAATGCCCTATCATTTTATCTCCCTATAATTTCAGCCTAATAAAAAAGGCAGCACAGAGTTAAGAGAGGCATAGACTGGGATGCATGGAAGGGCTCAAATTAGAAATAGTGTCAATGGCTGAGCTGGAGAAATTTGCTATAACAATATTTCCATCTCCCTTGGAAAAAAAGCAGCCCAGCCACACTCTACCTCACCTGGGGGGCTGGCAGATAACTCAGAGATAAAGTCTCCAGCTAAAGTATTGTGAATTGATCAACTCCTTTATGCAGTAACACAAACTTTAAAAAAATCCAAAACAAAGCACAGGTTAGAGGCTATATATGTATTTTTCTCCTTTGATAAGATGAAGTGCAGGAACCACTGTGGCACATGAAATGCTTGCAAATACTCTCCAGTGGAGTGTAGCAGAATTCAGCTGGGGTACAGCTGGACTGTCCTGCTCTCCCTCCCACCAGCTGATCCCAGAGTCAGCCACTGAGGGGGACTGAACTGGCATTTAAGCTTTTAATTCACATTTATGCCCAGCAAATTGCAGGGATTGCCTCACTGTGTGACTTCCATGTTTAGCTCATTAACCAAGCAGCTGAAAATGCATTAATTAAACCAAGAGATTAAAAATCCCACGCCCCCCCCCAAAAAAAAAAAAAAAACAAAACTAAAGAGAAACAACCAATTAACCAAAAAGTAATTAAAAATAAGACAGAAGATTCTGCCAGAATTTTACCTGCATATTTTGGAGTAAGACAGCATAAATGGAATGAAAAACTCATACCCACAGCCCTTTTGATTTCATTTTTTCAGGCTTTTTACTGCCAGCCCTTGCAGGAGGGGTTTGCAGCAGGGGTAATGTGACAGGAATCACTGAGGTGAGCAGCCACTGTGCCAAAAAAATCCCTCTCTGTAACCACCACAGCACTTGGGTAAGAGAAGGGTTTCTCACCATGTGCTTGCACCACAGAATAAAATCCCCCAATAAATCAGAGGTGAACTCACGTTTCTCAGGCCTCTGAGGTGAAATGCTCTCCTTGCCTTGGAACAGAACCAGACTCTGATCTCTCTGGCATATTTTGCTGCAGCTGCAGTGTCTCAGGACACAGCCAGGTCAAAGGGTCATGGACAGAGGGAATATTTTTCATTATATCCACTAGCACAGCTGGAAAAATCAGAGGAGATTTTGAGCTCTGAAGCCAATCTACAAGTCAGGGGGGACTTTGAGAGATGAGCCTTGACTGGTTGTTGAGGTAGGTTTGCCATTACCCCTTCCACTGCTGTGGCAGCAGCCACATTTCCCAGACTTTCTGCCAAAACTTTCCTGCTGGATGCCTGTGCTGCAGCCCTTCCATGGGTTCACAGGTGCTGTCAGGGACACCATGCAACAGCAGCAGAAATCTGGTTTAACCTCCTGTCTGGTAAGTTCACTTCTCTGATAAACATTAAAGAAAGAGAAGATGGAAGACTGAACATCACACAGGGGCAAAGAGGTGGGTAGGACACAGTTATTATTTCTTGTTATAAGATAAACATTAAATGTAATTCTTAATGTTAAAAAGTGCACTGTAGACAGACAGAATACAGAAACCAGAGAGATTACATGAGCTCAGGTGGCTGCACGAGCCCTGCACAGGCAGGGCTGGGACAGACAGAGGCAATTATTGAGTCTCTTGATAGTGGGGACCAAAGTTTGAGTGTGACAAGGTTTAAGAAGGCAGAGGAGGGGCAGAAGGGGAGGTGCATGAGGAAGGAACATTTGCAAGAGCGAGGACAAGGGGCAGTGGCTTTGAACTGAGAGTGGGTTTAGATCAGATCTTGAGAAGAAATTCTTCCCTGTGAGGGTGGAGAGGCTGGCACAGGGTGCCCAGAGCAGCTGTGGATCCCTGGGAGTGTCCAAAGCCAGGCTGGACAGGGCTTGGAGCCACCTGGGATAATGGGAGGTGTCCCTGCCCATGGGAGGGGGTTGGAATGAGATGAGCTTTAAATTTCCTTCCAGCCCATCCTAGGATTCTGTGATAAGCAGCCACAGGACACTGGCACTGACATCAGCTGGGAACACTCAGAGGTGAGGGCTGTGTGCCAGGATCTGTGCCTGGAGGAGGCTGCTGTGGTATTTTGGGCCTGGTGGGTGGGTGCCCTGGGAAAAGGTGTGGGTGCTGCTCCTCTTGTTAGAACTCCTTGGCAGCACCTGTTCACAGAGGATGGACAAAATTCAGACATGTCCTGGTGTGGAGAAAAAATCTCCTGTAGCTAGAAAGCCAAGGACTCCTTGGGAAAGCCCCAGACTATCCCCAGCATGAGGTGATGCAGAAGATGAAGATGATCTCCTCGAGGGAGAAAATGAAGTTATGCACAGGAGGAAACCCCTTACTCACCCCAAAGGGGGCCCAGGGCCTGGCTTTGGGCTGGGGGCACAGTGACACTACCTGGGGCATCTCCAGGGCTGGGCTCCTGCAGGGAGAACATGGAGAGAGGGAGCAACAGCCACTTTTTTTGTTGATTGTTTGGATTTTGTTGTGAGTTATGCACTCCACAGCAAAGCACCAATTCCTCCACTCCAGAAAAACTCAGAGAATTTTTTTTTACTGGGTTCCCTTTGAATCCATCTTTCTTCTGGCCAGTGTCTTTCCCCTAAAGGCCACTGCCTTTTGTTCCATCCACCATCCCTGGCACTGCCCCACATCCAAACTGACTCCAGCTGTCACTCAGTGTCACCTCCCTTGTGCAGCCAGCTCCCAGTGCCTCCAGCTGCTCACTCCTGCTCACCTGATCCATTCCTGATGCTGCAGCCCCGGGGCAGCTGCTCAGCCAGGTGAATTTGGCAGCAGTGCTTTCCAAAAGAGTCAGCTCTGAGCTGGGATGGCAGGCAGTGTGTAACACTGGTGGGATTTTGCACCACTTAATTAATGGTTTGTTTCAGTCTCTTCTGCCTTCACTCAAAGCCAGGATTAACAAATACATGATGGAAATGGATTTTCTCGTGTTTGGGCTTGCTTGTTTATTAAATCTTATCAAAAGTACAGAAAGTTCTGCAACACTTCTAGCCACCAGCTAAAAGTGAGGAAAATGGAGAAAGATCCAGCTGCTACAAGGTCTCTTAAAGCTAAACATTTCAATAGAAAATTAACACCAATGACTAAATTCTTGTGACCCGCAGTTCAGCACTAATTATCTAACCAGAAACTACTCCTGAAACCATGAAGAAGAAGGAAGATGAGCACTGAAAGAGACACCACCCAAAATCCTCCATCTTATCCCTATTACTATTACTAGTATCTATTACTATATTCTAAAACCTCCAAATTTAAAACCCTTCACCATGTGAAATCCCACACTCCTATTTAACTACACACCTGTGATTTTAACTCCATCACCCAAATTTGGAAGCCTTGTCCAAGGCCTCAGGTCACAAGCAGTGTTCTCCAGGGGGTCAGTGCCAGAAAGCACAGAAAGCTCAAAATCCCAGGGTGATGGGATCCAACAGCAGTGAACAGACACGTCTGGGGTGTGCAGGGGAAGATGCTGTACAGGGGTAGATGCTCTGTGCTGTACACCTGCAGTGGGAGTGCCAGAGCAGTAGCAGAATCATAAACTCACAGAGTGGTTTGGGGTGAAAAGCACCCTAAAGATAATTTATTTCCAGAGCCAGACTGCTGGCATCAATCAAACTGTCACTTCACCCTTGGTTGTATGGACACAGTGACACCACAACACCAGGAGCCCTGTGGGGACCAGCAGGCATCAAAGTTCAGCTGAGCCTTGCAAAATGCCAGAACTCCACCCAGAGCTTCCCCATTCCAGCTAAAATCACAGCTGAAAATATCCCTCCCTTCCAAAGGATGCCCCTGTTTGAGCCCTTGGTGTGCCCACGTGCATGACAAGGGAGTTATTTATTGCCAGCAAGCTGAGAATAGGATTTTACAAGGAGAGGGAGGGTGACAAAGCCTATTCCCAGCAAGCTGGAACATTTGGACACCTGTTACTGAGTTAACCAATGCACTGACATGCATCAGAGATGTATGGAGTTACCAAGGTCTCCTGCAACACTTCAGATCCCACAAATTTTCCAGCTGCCACCAACATGCTGGCTGGTGTCTGGGGCTCCCCTTGGACCCTGCCTGCACTTTTATCTTGCTTGCACCTGGATCTGTCTTGGCAACAGAATTTCCACAGCAGTTATGTGAGTTTCCCTTCACTTTTTTAAGAATCAAAGCCCCAGGCAAAAACCAGAAGTCTGTACACCAGTGGAACAGGTAAATGTGGAGGGTGCTGAGCTGCCCTTGGTCAGTGCACCTGGGGATGTCTGCCCTGCCTCACCCCATCCAGTGCCCTCCCTCATGGGCACCAACTTGGAAGCCTGTCCTGCCCAGCACAGCTCACAGAACATTTTCTTCCCAAGCCTCAGTGCACTCTAGAATGCAGAGCACTTCCTGAACCAGCTCAGGTCAATAGGGTGAAAGATCAAAAGACCCAAACTCTGCTGCTCTGGAGGGGAGCTGCAGGTCAGCTCAAGGGCCTTGCCAGCATCCCAGCAGGAGAGGGATGCTTGGAGATGAAAATGATGAAAATGCAGGGAGCAGTCCTGAGAGGAATAATCCTGCTTTCAGCTTGCTCATGCCTTTAGGAAGTTTGTAGAAAGTGTGGGGAAGCTCAAACTCACATGCAATGAGCAGATAAGGAAGGATTTGGGATCAGTTGTGCATGGCAAGCCCCACCACCCATGCATTTCCCACCCCTATTAATTACTCTTCTCCAGCTGCAAGGATAGGATCCAGCTCTCCAAACCTGGAGGCCTGGGTTGAACATCTCAGTCTGAGCTTGCTGTCCTTTCCTGCCAGGCAGGCAGTGGAGAGGAGCAGCTGCTCCATGGGCACCTCCAGCTAACCCATCCTCAGCCATCCCCAGCAGGAAGGGAGGTGCTGCCAGGATGGGCTCTGTCCTTGGGCCAGGGAGCTCAGGAGAGAGAATTAATCTGCATCTGAGTGGATAAACTTACCCAAAGCACCACCTGGTATTCAGGAAGAACTGCTGGATGGCTTTGCTCCTCATCTGAGTGCCCTGGAACCTCCCTTGTGGATTCAGTGAGTGTCAGACTCTCCCTCCTGGTAGAATCCTGGAGCTCAGATGAGAGGTGTGCACAGGCTGGTGTGTGTTGGCTGGGGGGATCTGGAGCCCTGGGGCCATTGTGCAGCCCCTTGGACTGTGATTCCCATCCCCATGGAGAACCTGACTCTGAGCTTCCACTTCTTTTCTTTAATCTATTTTTCCTTGGAAGTTTAAGGCAGGATTCCCATAGGAAAGGTGCCTTCCCTCTTTGGTCTGAAGCTGACTCAACATTTTCTAAGTGATGACCTGGACCCAGGGTCTTTGCACACTGGGATAAACAAGCCAGTGGAATGGATGCTCATTGAAATTCCAAGTGTGGAATTTGTACCTCAGTGTCTGTTAAAATCCTGCCCCTGTTCACCTGCACACCTTTATCATTACAGTGTTCCATATTTCAGACATCCTTCTCCACATGGAGCTATATAGGATCTCCAAATTTCTGGGTATCCCCCAAGAATTTCTTAATTTTTTAACATGTATACACCTTAGAAATGGAGAAAAGGATCAAACCTAGACCAGCTGAACCAATGGAGCATTCACAGCTAAACACAGGCTATTTGTGCAAAGGCCAGGCACGGAAATGGTTTTGCAAAAATCTTACCAAACACAAATGGAAGCAGTTTGCAGACTTTTGTTTTTGATTTTTCACTTTTTGTGGTTTAGCTCCAGCTGGCAGATAAGCCAAATGGAGCCCCACACCAGCCACTGTGAAGAAAATTAACTCTGCCCCAGCCAAAACCAGCACATCACCTCACCTGCCATACGGTGCAAGGATCAAAGGCTTTTGACACAACCCAGCCATTCCTGGAGACAGGCTTGAAAGGAGACCAGCCTGGGTTCTTCAAAGCATGGAAGCCAGAGGGATATTTGATCAGGGCTCTATTCTGCCAAGAACCAGGAGGCAGGTGGATGCTTTGGCTGCCTTGCAGATGTGAGGCAACACTGTGGGTTTGCACAGCGAGACCTCTGGAGATGTTGCTTTAATTCCCTCAAATGGCTTTGGCAGACAGTGGTCAAGTGACTTAAAACGAGGAGCCTCCCAGAAATGAGGCAGGATGCCATCCCTGGGGGCAGCCTGAGTGTGGCAAAGAATCCAGAGATAAGTGGTGTCCTGGTTTGAAGGACAGGTGCCTGTCAATAAAGGCAGAAGCTTCTCTTTGAAATGGAGAATGTAAACCCCTTCCCTCCAAATTATTATAATTTTGAAATTAAGGGGCTCTCAGGCAAAGATATGGGAATTAGGAAGAACAGTTCTTTACTAGGAAAATTAAAATAGAAATACAGTATTACAAAGAACAATCCCAAACCCTGCCAGAGTCAGAATCCAAGCTGACACCCGTCAGTCAGTCAGGGTGTTGGCACAGTCCCATTCAATGGTGGCTGCATCCTCCTGCAGGGGCAGATGTGGTTCAGCTGGAGCAGTGCTCCTGGAGAAGGTGCAGTTTCCTCTGAAGCTCCAGGGATGATGTGGAAAGGTCTGGTTTTCCTCTGGAATCCAGTGGAAAGAAGGTTCCTTGGTGTCCAAAATCTGAGTTTTTATCTGGGTAGGAAAGGCTTGGCTCCTCCTCTGGCTGGAGCATCTCCCAGTGGGATGATGGAATTTTATCAGTCATGCACTGGGACTCAGTGGCCATGAACAGGAGATATCTCCTGGAGGGAGGATGGGCTGTGGGAAGATAAAGATGATTGCCCCAGCTGGTTTAAAGATGGCCCATGAGCAGATAATGTGTGCCAGGAGATCAGTGTCACTGCTCCACCTGGGTTCAACAGATGGGGACAGAATTCACATTTCTGGCCACATCAACCCAAGACAAGTGGGGAAGAGAAATGTGGGTGGCTTTAGAGGAGACCAGAGGCACAGCATGGACTTAGCTGTGTTTGTAGACACAGGGAATGATCTGTATCACTATTAAAACAGGAATTGCTGCTCTGACAAGACATTACCACCCTGACTGTGGAGGAGTGAGCCTGCATACTGTGACAGGCTTGGAAGGCTTATTCCAAGTCTTGCAGATGTGGGACTGTTGACACAAACCTAGAATTGGTACCTCTTTTAGAAAATTACCATTATGAGAAGACTCATTAGGGATAATACTCTCATTTCCTTTCTGGCAGCAAGTCTGCCAGCTAAAATTGACAGTAGGATGCTTTTCACTGATAGGGAAAGATATATCTCTGCATTTTAATTTAAAAGGATAAAATTTTTTTTTAAAGCAACACAAGTAATTTATCTGCATTGTGGCTTTAGCATAGGCAGGATTTTAGTTATTGAGTTTCAACAGGGCAGCCTTAGGTTTTTGTGGGAGTCTCCCAGTGGACAGGCTGGAGGTTTTGTTTCTGTTTTGAGCCATGCTCTGCAGGAGTCCCCAGGTTTCAGGTCTAGTTACTAACCCTGAGGTGCCTTACAAAGGATTGTAAAGGCTCAGTAACCCTGAGGTGAGAATCACATGAGTCTAAGCCAAGTTTAAGAAATCTCTGGTTTTTAGGGAGGTACCTTGGGCTGAGATGCAGAGATTTCTGACTGGGGCAGATGAAATGTGAGGATGTGCCAAGTCCCAGTGCCCATTGCCTGTGCTTTGTGCAGCTTTGGGTGCTGCAGCCCATCAGAAAATGAGCATGTTTCCTTCTCCATGGTGCAACCCAGCTCTGCCAATGGCATTTTGGAAAGACTTTGGAGGACTAAAGCTTCTCCCTTGGCCAGCAATCTCTAGTGCCTGGCTTGGGCCCAGGACAACTCTTTTCTTGTCCCAGATAGAAAATCACCTTGCCCTGGGGGCAGAGATGTTTCATTGCCTTCCTCTCGCTGCAGTGCCCTGAGAGCACACATAATGAGATAACATTGTGTTCACATTTAAAAATGCCCCTAATTCCTGGTACTGGAAATGTGACAGCTCACCAGCCAGCATGTGCTCTTTGGGAAAGAAGAACAGCTCTGACCTGGCTCTGGGGCACAAGCCCAGCTCCTGTCACAAGGCACTGGGAGCTGGGAGCAGATGCTGCTTCTTGAACTGCACCTTCACAGGGGGACCAGGGTGTTCCCATCTCTGGCCATCCAGGTTTGGCCCTGCAGAGCTCTGCCACAGCATCCACAGGTGGTTTTGCCTGTTGAATGCTGCCTCCTTCTTCACAAGGGTGCAGTGCACGGCCACGGGTCAGTGCTGAGCAAGCCTAGCTTTGTGTTTGGTATGGGTCACTGAATCCAGGTGTTTATGGGCACAAATATCACGTGGGAGAGCCCAGAGGTTCCTCTGGCTCAGGGTCATGGGCAAGGTCAGCTCAGGGAAGGTCAGTGAGCTTAGGCAGACTAAAAACAGGGCTTGCCTTTTCTCTGAAGAAGTTACAGAGCCAGACAATTTTTGGAGAAGCCAGGCAGCCCCTGCTCTGTTTTCTCTTGCCCCCACTCTGCTGGGTGACAGCACCTGGCTGGGGCAACCTGGAAAAAAAATATTTCCAGTTAAAAAGCCACTGTGCTCAGAAATATTCCAACAGCCTATTCCCCACCAAAATCAGGGCAGGAAAAAATGTGCATTTGGGGTTCTAGGTGAAATGCTGGGCACCTCAACCCACCCTAAGCATGTGTATGACTCCAGGTGGAGGCTGCAGCTCCCAGTATCCAGCCACATCTGCCTGTGGCTGTGGAGCCCCAGGCTGGTGCTGATGTGCTGCTGGAGTGGGCAGAGTGCCAGGGCCAAGCACTCTGACAAGGTTCCTGCCTGCCCTTGCTGAGACAAAACTTTCCAGGTGACATTTGGGAAGAGAGAGGTAAAAGTCCTTAGGGTTTGAGGTGAGAGAGAGAGAGAAATTCCTTTTAATTGTGTCTCTGCCCATGATTCTCTGATTTGTTTAGAGAAGGTATTTGAAACAAATGAAGGTTCCTGCTTTGCTTCAACTGTCTGGCACATCCCATCCTCTCTCCTCCTCCCCAGACAGCTCTGCTGGCCCTCCTGCACTGTGCTGGGCTGTGGCCACCTCCCCAGCTGCACTTTTGACTGGGGCCACAACTTGCTGGAAGCCTTTCTAAGGATTCCCGTGAAGAATAAATCAAAATAATAGAACCAGACCAAAAATTAATTGTTTTTCCATCTGTTGAAAGTAAAAAAAAAAAAACCTCTCCAGCACCCTCTTTCATTAATCAGTCTGTTTTCTATCTGCTTTTGACCCTCACCTGCTTTATTTAACATTAAAATAAAGGCAAGTGTTTTGATTATCTATTGTTGAGAAACTATTAATTCAAGGAAATGTTTGCAGCGGGAGGAAATTTAAGTCAAGGAGGATTTAACCTTGGAACAGTCCTGGGAGCAGTGGGAGTGTCTGCAGGGCTGGCAGTGTGGGATGTGGTGGCCCTGACACCCTGGTCCAGCACACCCAGGGGGCAGCAGGAAGGGAAGGAGTTGTCCATGAGATACCCAGTTATTCCAGCTCTCCACACAGCCAGGACCTCCTTGGGAAAAGTCCCTTCCTGGCTGATTTGGGGTTGTTTCTCTGGCCCAAAAGATTACAGAGAGACAAGAGTGAGAGTGACCCCCTGCTCCACACCTTGATACAGGATGGGAGAATTTTCTGACTTAGAAAAGAGTTTTTTTTCCCAACAGGGTGTCTGAAAGCATCCAGTTCCTCACATTTTCTCTGCTAATGGTTATACACGGTACAATCCATGTGCAGATCCAGACAGCAAACACTGCAGTGCCAGCTAGGATCCACATCCAGGGCTGGATCCACCTCATCAGTGCTGGAATCACAGAGGTCACTTGGGCGACTGAGTCAGGTGTCCCCACCACCATCAATGGCCAGGAATATCTAAGCCACACAACAGCACCACCTTCAAGAGTCATTTCTGTCTCTTGAGATGGACCCTTTCCTCCCCAAACCCAGAGTCCTACACCTGTAACTCAGGGCATGACAACAGGCAGACAGGAGATATCCTTGAGTGCTTTCTCAACTCATAGCCCAGCTTAGTTGGAATAAAATAGAAATAGTAATAGTGGTAGTAATAGTAGCAATAGCAATAGCAATAGCAATAGCAATAGCAATAGCAATAGTACTAGTAGTAATGGTAATGGTAATGGTAATAGTAATAGTAATAGTAATAGTAATAGTAATAGTAATAGTAATAGTAATGGTAATGGTAATAGTAGTAGTAGTAATGGTAATGGTAATAGTAATAGCAATAGCAATAATAATAATAAAAAGCAATGGCAGCAGTAATAGTAATAGTAACAGCATAAGCCACTGTATAAACAACAAACCAAATGTAGTAGAGATGACAGAGAAAATCAAATTCTTTGTCCTGAGAAATGCAGTTTCCACCTACAGCAATCCAAAGTCATGCTTCTGAAAAACTTCTGCAATGCCTCTCTTACTTCAAGCACTCCAGTGCCAACAGGAGCCAAGTAGAAAAGAGAGAAGGCAAAGCAGGAGCTGATGTGACAGCCAAGACTGAAGTGATTTTTATTTGCCCAGACAGCCCTGGCATCCCTGCCTGCCCAAAGGATGCTCTTGCTAATGGGCTGGGTGGCAGGTCCTGACCCTGGGCCCCAGCCAGGGATGCTGCAACATCCCTCCCCTGGGAGACTCCACGTCCATCCCACAGCGTGGATCACTCACCTGTGGGGCTGAACAGCTCAGGGGGGAGCAGGGGAGAAATGAGGGAAGGGGGGAACAAGGAGGTGATCCCAGGTGATCCCAGGTGCTCCCAGGCTGGAGGAAGCTGAGGAACAACCTTGTGCTGGGTGACCCATGAAGGCACCACCTCCCCACCCTGAATGCCAGAGTGCTGGGAAGGATAAGGAGTTGACAAGAAGGTCTCACAGATACATATGTATAACAGAAAGATCTTTCAGATCTTTTCAGTAGAATCTGAAGAAGCTATAGAAATAATAGCAAGTTTTAATATTAAATAAAAGAATTTCTGAGCAAGTTTTTCTGAGTAGCTAGAAAGCAAAGAGCAAGGGAGTTGGAAGGGGCTTTTATGACTTAAAGCAAAAAATAAATCCACCTCAAACAAAAAATGTTTTTACCAAGCAAAAAAAATTTCCCAGACAAACAAAAATGCCATGTTGCAGGTAAAAAAAAAAAAAAAAAAAAAAAATCTCAAAATTTTCCACTGCAAGAAAACTCAAAAACAACTTCTAGCTTAAACTGTAACATACCAACCTTTTGTAATTAAAATATAGTAACATAAATATAGTAATGTTAGTAAGTATGATAGGTTATAAGTAAAAGTGTTGATTAGTTGTCATGTTTTAAAATGCTCTGTAATGAAAAGCCTATAATGCATTGTAACCAGAACTAAAAGAAGCTTTCAGATGAACCCACACAGAGCAGAGCAGGACTGAACTCCACGTGCTGGAAACTCCTGCAGGACCTCTGTGGTGCAGAGCAGGGTTTTAAGGAGGTGAATAGCAATATCTGTGGGGCCCAGAAGAAACATGACTGCAGGTGCCAGAAGCCCAAGCCTTATCCTGCCCTGGGCCCTATTGATCTCTGTGCTGTGCCCATCACCAATGGCAGGAGGAGAGAGGGACAGGGACCCCCATTTCTCTGGAAACATCACTCTTGAGTGTTGGGAAAGATGTAACAGGAAAGCCTTAGTTACTGAATTACCATGAAACAATAGGATGGCCTGCTGAAGGTAATCCCCTCTTGATAGAACAATGCCCTCTGCCAGAGAGCAAGACCAAAGGTCAAAGAAGATTTTGCCAGGGTCCAAAGAGTAGTTTTTAGAGTTTAAAGTGTAACATGCTATGGTAATATAAAGATTCTTATAGGCTGTATATAAATGCTACAGAATTTGTATCTTGTATTACATTGGTTCTTGGAAATTAGAATATTCATGATAGAAGATTTATTGTATTGTAAACAGGAAATTGCTCTCTTGCCTCTGTCTTTCTCTCTTTACTCTCTCTCTCTTCTCTTGCTTTTACTCTTACCTTTAATACCTCTTCTTTCTCTTCTCTCCCTTTTTCCCTCACCCTTTTATCCCATTGCTCTTTCTCTTCCCTCTTTTATCTCTTTGTCCTACTCTGGGCAGCTCATAGCAGGGCTCTTTACAATAAACTGCAACTGTAACTTTTAGCGTACACAGAGCGAATGAGTTTTGTCCCTTAGGACCGTCAGTCCCAACGCAAAGTAACACTTGAGCATAGGGGAAAATCACAGAATCAACGAGGTTGGAAAAGAGCTCTGAGATAGAGTCCAGCCCCTGGCTGAACACCCCCTTGTGCACCAGACCAATGCACAGTGCCACATCCAGTGATTCCCTGAACACCACGATGTTCAGGCTGAGTTGGGGGATTGCTACCCTCTGTTCAAAGGCTTTCAGAAAAATCAAATCCCACAGCCTTCCTCCTAGCCCACATCACACACTCAGGTTCCCTCCTTGCCCCCCTTCCAGCTATATTTAGTCTGAGCAGCAGACATGGAAAGACACTCCAGACAAATCCTTGTGCAATCCACAAATCTCTACCTGGGCTGATTGCTCAAGTTGCCTTATTAGCATCACACCTGCTTTAAGCAGCAAGGCTACCAAATTAGATGGAAAAAACATGCAAATGCTGTGTAGCTCTCTGGCAAATTAGCATGCTCCCTGCACAGAGGTGGAGATTGCTTGGAGGGGGGAGAAGTAGTAATGTCGTCGTCTTTGGTTAATTATCAAAGCAATTATATCAAATTAGGAGAAGGGATGACTTTAAAAATAAAAGCACAAGTATCAATGCTGTCATATTGACTGGCTGCTGTAAGGGTGGCACAAAGAGCAGCTCCTCTGTGCAGCCACAGGTATCCATGAGGATGCTTTGCCATCTAATCACCATTTTAAAAATTGTTATTTGATTGAAAATCCACAAGATTTATTTATTTATTTATTTATTTATTTATTTATTTATTTATTTATTTTCTCTTTGAGATAAAGTCACAGTTTTTAGAAGGAGTCCAAAGGGTAGAAAGGAAATAGCAACTTTTGAGCAGCTGCCATATCAGCAAACCCCACTTTTGGGGATCTCCTGCTCCTCTTTCCCAAACAAATGGCTCAGCCAGCCCCACTGGCTGTCCCACCCCTCTGGGAGCATCAGCCTTCAGCTCTTCTGTTTCCTGGAGCATCTCTGCTGTCCTGAATGGTCCCTAAATCTACAGGTGCATTTTCTGCTCCATCAAAGGACTGAAAGCTTCGACACCTTTATTCCCAGCAGAACCACAGCAGTTACCTCAAACCATCTGATGTATTTTTAAAATAAATGCAGACCTGTAGTTCTGCTAGAAACCAAGAGCTGGAAGGTCCTGGCAGTATCCTCTGTTATTTTTGGGGCATCCCAGTGGGCTCCTGCCATTCCTTCCAGGGAATGGTCCCTCCTGCCCCATCCACCAGGGATGGTGATTGTGCAAGGAGCAAGCAGCATCATCCCTGGAGGGAACACTCCCTGAGCACACAGACCATGAGAAATACACGTGTCTGACACCTGGACCAGACTTGTGGACCTGCTTCTCCCTGCAAGAAAAGGTTTGTCCTCTGGCAGTGGGACAAAAGAGCTGCTCCCTTCAGAATGCTCCCTTTGTTGGGGATGATGGTCTGACCCCTGTCAGGGAGCAATACTGCAGGCAGCTGTCTGGAAACGCTCCCCTGCCTTTGGGATGGCCTCAATTTTCTTTCAGCCTGCTTGCTGGAGTCTCAAAAGCTTGTTTTCTGTCGGGTTTGCTTGCAAAGCTCAATTAGCACTTTGCACGCATTTGATCAGGTGCTAATTTAACTCAGGGGACGATTTACCTTCCAAAACGTATGCTAATAGTTCTCTTCGACAAAAAAAGGAAAAAACAAAAAGAAAAAAAAAAAAGGGGGGGGGAGGGAGGGATGACGAGACAGGATAGAGAGAAAGCAGCAGATAAATTATTTTTAACTGGATCAAAATGATGACATTCCTTTTCCAACTCATCCCTGGCTGAGTCATGGAAATTGTCCTGAATGTGAGGATGTGCAGTAAGGACAGAAACAAGCTCGGGGAAAGCAGGGCTGGAGGAGCACCCAGGGCCCTGCACCATCCCTGACATTCCCAAACCTTTCCTTTCCCACTGCTCCACTCTCCATGGCTTGGCCATGGCACAGGCTCTTGGGCAGGTGTCCCACTGCATCACCCCACCCCAAAATATGATATTTATATCTATTCCTTCTAACCCAGGGCATTCAGTGGATGTACAAACTGCTGCATGGGGTCAATAATACATCCTTAATCTGGACAAGTGGGGCATAAAAGCATCTCTTACACCAGCCTTGCCAGGGAGGGGTTGTAACAGCACCACGACTTCCCCCTTTTATCAAATGGCTTTTTTTAAATTAGTTTTTTTATAAAAGCTGTGATCAAGGGTCAGCAATTAGTTGTTGAATCTCTGGTATACACCCAGAACATGGAGGGGTTTATTTCTCACAGGTCTGCTGTATCTGGGAAAATAAAATCTGGTTTGGAAAAGAAAAAAAGGATGGTTGGAAGCTCCCCCAAAATCTGAGGAGTGTGAACATCACTGGTCACTTCCAGGAGCTTTTGTCACAATTGTAACACACTGCCTGGCACAGCTGAGCCCTGGATTTGTAGGAACTCCATAAAAGAGTCGAGGTCTTTTTTTCCACCCTCATTTTGTATGGCTTAGGCTGCAGCAATTCCATCACTCCCTCAGATTGTTATTCAACAACTGAAAACATTTCCCTGACAGAGATATTCCCCAGTCCAGCAGAATATTTCACATCACCTTTTGTTTTGTGCAGGATTTAAGAAGTTTATGAGTTTGGAGACTGAGCCTAGCAGATCCCCTGCCATTCTCCCCTCGGTGATGCCACCCTTCAGAAACTCTTCTTTACCCTGGAGAAAGCAACCAATTTACTCTGGGCAGGGGAGGAGGGGGTGGTTTAATACAAACTGCAGGATATCACTGGAACACAGGACTAAAGGGCAACAACATCTATGTAACTCTCCCCAGAACAGCAGAAATACTTTCGTTCCTGTGATCCAGGGCCAGGTGGGATGCCAGCAATTATTTTTCTCATGTTCTTAATGTTAGTGAACCAAAGAGAGAGAATCAGGTCTTTGAGAGATCCCAGCTCTTTGGTTTGTTAACATTAAAGTAATTTTAGTCAAAGTTGCCAATAGATCTGTGTTTCTACTGGGCTGTGGGCTGGGAAGGTAAACTCAAGCTTAGAAATTTAATGTGCTTTTGTTCCCTTTGTTTAGCTTGTTTTGGTTTGAAGGACAGGTGTCTGCCAATAAAGGCAGAAGCTTCTCTTTGAAATGGAGAATGTAAATCCCTTCCCTCCAAATTATTATAATTTTGAAATTAAGGGGCTCTCAGGCAAACATAGGGGAATTAGGAATAACAGTTCTTTACTAGGAAAATTTAAATAGAAATACAGTATTACAAAGAACAATCCCAAACCCTGCCAGAGTCAGAATCCAAGCTGACACCCGTCAGTCAGTCAGGGTGTTGGCACAGTCCCATTCAATGGTGGCTGCATCCTCCTGCAGTGGCAGATGTGGTTCAGCTGGAGCAGTGCTCTGTAGAAGGTGCAGTTTCCTCTGAAGCTCCAGGGATGATGTGGAAGGATCTGGTTTTCCTCTGGAATCCAGTGGAAAAGGCTGCTTTGCTGCTCCAAATCTCAGTTTTTATCTAGGTAGGAAAGGCTTGGCTCCTCCCCTGGCTGGAGCATCTCCCAGTGGGATGATGGAATTTTATCAGTCATGCCCTGGGACTCAATGGCCATTAACAGGAGATATCTCCTGGAGGGAGGATGGGCTGTGGGAAAGATAAAGATGATTGCCCCAGCTGGTTTTAAAGATGGCCCATTAGCAGAGAATATTTCCTACAGAGATCAGGGTCACTGCCCCACCTGGTTTCAACAGATGGTGACAGATTACACATTGCTGGCCACATCCTGTATTGCAACCCAAGACATAGTTTTATTTTGCTATAGCTCAAGCATTGGTGGATACCTAATTTCCTTGAAGACAGGCTCCTGGCCAAGGCAGGGTTTTCCAGAGGCACAGCCATGGAGACTCTGAGATGCAGAGGGTGCATCAGGACCCTGCAGGTGAGGAGATGCTGGTGGAGGCGCAGGGAGCATCCCAGGATCCTGGACAGCAGGAAGTGGTGGGGCCAGGTCATCTCTGGCTGGCTGGAGCCTTTGGAAGCTGTGGGACTCTGTCTGGACTGGAATCCCTCTGCAGTTGCCATTTCAGAGGGAAAACTGAGTGTGTTTTCATTCACCACCCCACAAACGCATTCATTTGCATGCCTCACCTATCCCTCCCACCCAAAACCGTTTCCACTTATTTTCTTTACTCTGCTCAAATTGCTTTTACACCATGTCTAATGCCCCACAGGTCCCTTCAATTCACAACTGCTGTTATTTAGTGAAATGTTTTCCCTAGGTCAACAGACTTTCATTTCAGGGTAGATAATCCTCGGTATATCCCCTGCGGGAGGTCGGGCTCTGCTCTGCAGCTGAGAGACTCTTTGTCAGGGTAATAAACTGAAAGCAGGGTTTAGAAGAAATTACCTAGAAATTGAGTCCTTTGCTGCAGCTTTTTATTTCTCCCTTTGAGTCATGTTTTTCTAAGGGCTTTTCAAAAAGAGGGATCAAGAATATGTATTATCTTTGCAGAAAGGCAGCAGACAGATTAGTCTGGCAGGGAAGGGCACACATGCAAAGGCCACTACAAAGACAAAAAAAATGCTCTACCTTTAAGTAAAGATTAAAAAAGAAAAGCTGTGTTTGCAGTTTATTGTCTTTTGTATGAAAACTCAGGCTTAAAAGCATTGTTGGTTTTTCTGGATTTTAATTCCTACATGGCTTGTCTGAGAAAATAAAGTTCTCTAACATAGTCTCCTTAGCAAAATATGATTAATTACACACACATGTATGTTTTATATTTAAATGCATTTTGTGTCTGTAATGCATGTGATAAATATTCATTGTGTTAATATGTAAAATTACCTTGCTTAACTTATGACACCTGTGGATCTGAATGTCTTTCCTAAGAGGCCCTTCTTGGCTTGGTAGCACTGACCTCCAGTTTTCTTGGTGCTCTTCTGTTCCAAAGGCATATTAAGCAATGGCAAAGTGTCTAATTTCCATCTTCCCCTTTTGCACTGTCTTTTAAAAAAATGTCATTTTCCTTGTTTCTCTTTCCTCTCTACACCACTCTGACACTTTCTAGTACCTGGTTATTCCTTACAGAGAGAGCAAACCCAGTTCTTAGGCAAAATATAACCACTCATTAGTGCCATTTCAGTTTGTAAAAATCTCCAGGAATCAAGGAAACTTTTCCCTGGCAGTCAATTTGGGAATGCTGAGGCTCTGCAAAACCCAACGACCTTTGGCTCTTGGAGATTTGGCTGCCTCCTGTCTGAGCCCAGGACACAGCATCCCTCTGAAAACCCCAGCACTGCAAAGCTTTTAAGACCCTGCATTGTGGATACTAAGCAGAATTTATTAATGGATTAACAGAAGCATTTTTACAAGCCATCACAGCTTTGGGTGTCAGAGGCTCATACAAAGCACAGGGGTGAAGGGAACTCCTGGGTCACTGAATTTGTGCCCCTGCTGTGGCACACAGCCAAGTCCCATAAGCCCATATATAAATTTACCTCATTGCAGCCAGAGATGCTGGGGAAAAGAGAAGGGGGAGGATCTTGCTGCTTCTCTTGCATTTTGGAAAATGTTCCAAAACCTCCTCAGTCTTCAAACTAACTTCTAGCCTATGTGTTTTTCTGATTGTCTGAAGTAATTCACTTCAGAAGATCCTTTTTTCCTTTGTGTTCAGTGTGAAGGTGCAGAAAAAGTTATCAGATGCTCAGGTCTTTCAATCTTGTCCTGTAAGAACCAGAGAACCACAGATTCACAGAATGTGAAGGGATTGGCATGAAGTTTAGAGATCATCTCATCCCACCCCCCTGCCATGGGCAGGGACACCTCTCACCATCCCAGGCTGCCCAAACCTGGCTTTGAACACCTCCAGGGATGGGGCATCCACAGCTGCTCTGGGAAACCAGAGCCAGGGCCTCACCATGAGCACAGCAAAGAATTTCTTACTAATATCTAAGATTACTTTCTCTTTCAGTTTGTGCCCATCAGTCCTTGTCCTGTCTGTGCAGTTCCTGACAGAGTCCTTCTCCTGAAGATCCTTCAGACTCTGGAAGGTGCCCTGAGCTCCCCACACAACCTTCTCTTCTCAAGCTGAACAGCCACGACTTTCCCAGCCTGTCTCCAAAGGGAGGTGCTCCAGTCCTATTATCAACTTTGTGGCCTCCTCTGGACTTGTTCCAACAATTCTACATCCTTCTTATGTTGGGGGCACCAGACCTGGACACTGCACTGCAGGTGGAGTCTCACCAGAGCAGAGTAGAGGTGGAGAATCAGAGTGAGCTCAGCTCAGGGGAAGAGCAGCAGCTTGCCCTGTGTGTTCCTGCTGAACCCTGGCAAGTGATCCCATCAGCTGCTTCTACTCCCTCTAATGGAAATTGTCATTTTGGACAGGCCCTAAAACATTTGATGTAAGGTACCTCTGCGAAACACAGAGCTCAGCTTGATCCTTTGGATGACTTTCAGCCAACCCTCCCCTATTACCATACTTGTAATTATTTTTTCCTGAAGCAATTACCTAGAGCTATGTGCCACTTAGATGAGTTTAATTCACCTGTGATTTCCCCTTTCTTGTCCCTGTCTTTGCTCCAGCCATCTGATGGTGTTTTTGATGAAGAGCACCCCTTACCTGCTGGGTCTCACCTCTCCAGGGTGCCAATGTGTTACTCTGGTACAAAATGGCAAATGTGACACTGTGCTCTTGACACTCCATCATTAACACACACACCCCAGCATCTTTTAATGCTATATATAATTTCCCAGAAGCCAGGCAGCACAAGCTGAAATAACAAATTTATGGCTCATGCCCACCATCTGATTTGTCTTCCTGTCAGCCTTGCCCCTGCCAGCATCGTCTGAAGACAATTCTCCATTTTGGTGAGAATTAATCTGTGAGGAGAAAGGGAGGAGGGGACCAGGAGAATTGGGGTCTGTTGACAGAAGAGCCACCTCAGTGACAGCACAGGCAGTGATTTGTTACCTGTTATCACAATGAGAAAGTCAATGCAAAGCAGGGGAATGTCAAATGTTGTGAGGTTGCCTGTGTGTTTCTCAGTCAAAGAGCCAAACAGTTCACTTTGGTATTTCCCCTGGGGCTGTTTGGGTGCTGGTGCCCACTCTGAGCACTGCCAAGGTGTGGGTTTGGCCAGGGGGCAGGAGGGGAGCGAGGGGACAGAGGAGGGGGCCACGCTGCACTCTGCTTATTGTGTAAAAGGAACATTGCCATCTGCTAAATAAGGAGATTAGACAGGGAAGAGATTGCTACCGAAACAAGTTGCATCAAATCCCCCCAAAAACTCCTGGGATAGCCAAGAAAACTGTGCCTGTGGCCTGAGCACAGACACCTCATTGCCCTTGGCTGGCTAATGTGGGGAGGGGAAATTGGCTGGAGCTTCCTGAAACTTTGGTGCAGCCATTCCACCCTCGTGCCAGCAGTGCATGAGCTCCAAAAGCAGTGCCTGGAGCTGGGATGGGGTGATCCCCTCCCTTCTTGCACAGACATTGCCAAGGGCCACCCCATGGCTTCCTCCCCAGCTCCCAGAGGGACTCCAGGAGCAAAGAAAACTTTTGTAAAAACCCAGAAGGACCTTGACCTCGCCTGGATCAACCCTCCAGGAGCTTCCCTGCTCTGTTTGGGAAGTTGGGGGTAACAGTAACTTTCACCAGCAGCTTTCAGCAGGGGAACCCTTCGTGCAGGATGTTGTGTTGGGTTGATGTGGCCAGAAATGTGAATTCTGTCCCCATCTGTTGAAGCTGGGTGGAGCAGTGACCCTGATCTCCTGGCACATATTCTCTGCTAATGGGCCATCTTTAAACCAGCTGGGCAATCATCTTTATCTTTTCCACAACCCATCCTCCCTCCAGGAGATATCTCCTGTTAATGGCCACTGAGTCCCAGTGCATGACTGATAAAATTCCATCATCCCACTGGGAGATGCTCCAGCCAGAGGAGGAGCCAAGCCTTTCTTACCTAGATAAAAACTAGGATTTGGAGCACCACAGCAGCCTTTTCCACTGGATTCCAGAGGAAAACCAGACCTTTCCACATCATCCCTGGACCTTCAGAGGAAACTGCACCTTCTCCAGGAGCACTGCTCCAGCTGAACCACATCTGCCCCTGCAGGAGGATGCAGCCACCATTGAATGGGACTGTGCCAACACCCTGACTGACTGACGGGTGTCAGCTTGGATTCTGACTCTGGCAGGGTTTGGGATTGTTCTTTGTAATACTGTATTTCTATTTTAATTTTCCTAGTAAAGAACTGTTATTCCTAATTCCCATATCTTTGCCTGAGAGCCCCTTAATTTCAAAATTATAATAATTTGGAGGGAGGGAGTTTACATTGTTCATTTCAAAGAGAAGCTTCTGCCTTTATTGGCAGACACCTGTCCTACAAACCAAACCAGGACAGATGTTCCCACTGAACACAGTCCTCTGTCTGCATGGTTTTGATTTCTACTGAGCCTTGTGCAGCTCCCCCCTGCCCTGCTCCTGAGGAGGATGAATGCTCCTCGCTCCTGCTTTTGAGAAGAGCATCTCCCTGTGTTTCTCTGGAGGCCACCTGCAGTGCAGTGAAAACGAACTGCAGGGAAGTTTTACTGTTTTAATTTTTTTTTAATGGAGCAATTTTTCCAATCCTACCTCCTGCAAAGCCAGTTGATTTAGTCATCCTGGGCTCCAGATGTGCAGGGCTCACTGGGAGACAGCAGCTGTCATACCAGTGCTGTAAAATGAATTATCCTCTACAGCAGCCTCTGACATCTTTGGTCCTCCCAAGGCCAGAAGTGAGCGCCCAGTCCTTGTCCTGAGATTTCCCCTCTCAGCAGTGCAGAGTTCCCAGGTCACAGCTGCTGCTGCAACACAGGGTAAAGCCATGCTGAAGGCAGTCACAAAATTCCCACAGATCATGGTGCAGACCTCAATTACACCCAGGAGTTTCATTTATCCCTGCTGTTTCTCTTATGAGCCTTGTCCTTTTGCATATGCATATGCACACATCCAGACACAGACACACACGGCTTAAAATGGGTTTTTTTTTTAATGCCCGCTGATTTTATAGCAAAAAAGGCTGTCTCCAGATCAGTAATCTTTGATTTTCTAGTTCCCAGATAGTTTTGCTGGGGTGTGACATTCCCCACCTTTCACCTGAAATGCTGATGCAGGAATTATCGCTAATATTTCTGTTAACAGACTGCAGGCAGAAACTTTCTCTTTGCTCTCAGTCTGATAAATGAGGGAGAAACTGTGTCCCCATGAGCAGAAAATGAACAGCTGGGCATTTTTGCTCCACTGGGGCATGCAGAAAGCTCATGTCTTCACTTCCTTAACTTAGATGTGGCTCTTAAAAAACATGGTGCACATGGTGAGCAGGGTGCCAGTGGCCATGGTGGGCGTGAGACACACAGTTCCCTTGAATAAATACACACAGGTATGTAAAGTTTGGCCATAAAACACCTCCTGACCCTCAGGCTCTGTGCACAATCCCATGTGGCTGTCCTTGAGGTGACACAGGACAGGGGGTGTTGATGCTGCAGCCAAGGTGTTGTAGCAGATAATGCTGCATGGGTTTCGTGCCTCCCTCTTGGCTTACCATCAAAAAAGCAGCACTTGTTTTGTGCCTGACTGCTGGAAGTCCCCAGAGGATAAATGCAGGGAAAAGCCTTGCCCAGCCATGGAAGGAAAAAGTAAAACCTTTTCCTAAACTTTTCCTTTCAAGCCCAGGGGGTGGAGCAGCATCTCTGTCTCCTCTGGCCAGCTGTCCTAGGGGACACTGAGTGACTTCAAGCTCAAGTGGAAGAGGTGGAGTGCTAGGCTTGGAAATACTTCTTTCAAATAAGTTTTCTTTGGGGTAATGATATAATGAAATAAATCAGGAGGGAGCATGTCATCCTTGAATCACTGTGGAGCCCACCTGTGACATGACTCATGGCCTTGGTGACTTATTTAGGATGACTGAACCTCATGAGAGTCCTGTGATTAAGCAGCCACCAGCACTTGTGAAGTGCCTTGACTTGTCAGGGCCCCAAATATAGAAGGTTTTGGTCAGACTGGAGGAATGTTTTGATGAATAAAGATTTCCAGGGGAGCCCACATTTGCCAACAGCAGGAAGAACAGTGATTTTTTAAAGTGATGCTCCCAGCCCAAATTTGGCTAAGAAAGAAGATGCAATCTAGGGACTTTCAGCATGAGTGCTAATGCAAACGCCCTCACCATCTGCTTTATTTGCACAAACACACAGGCACACTCAGTTTATAAAATTCCCATTCTCCCCTGTTGCTTTTTCAAGCCCCCAACCCACTGCAACAGGAGCAGTGAGGCAGAGCTGTCCCAAACACAGCTCCTGGCCTGGATCCCATCCCAGGATGTGATCTCATCCCAGGATGGGATCCATCCCCTGGGGGCTGTGGTGGGCACACAGTGCCTGCTGCTCTCACCTCCCACAGGAGAAACCACAGTTTTATCAACAGGGCTGTGAGGTGAGGCCACCTGTGTGTCCCTCCCTGCCCTGACCCCAGGTTTCACAGCTGTGGGGCTGATCCCAGCACAGGCTCCAGCCATTCCTGCATGGCCAGGACTCAGGCTGGGATGTCCCAATCCCCAGCCTTGCTCAGCAGAGGGGAGCTCTGGGGCTGCCTCCTCCAGCCCACGCAATGGGGAGGGAGATTGAGATGCTCTTCACACAGGCTCCAGCGTGACTGCAGAGAGCAGTGTCCTTTAGCAAATGGTAAATAATTGACACTTTACTCTGCTGGCAGCCAGCACCCCCGTCGGCAGCTGGGTTTGTCATTTTGCATCCCCCCAGTGGCTCTAATTTCAAATTTACAGTAACATATGCCCAGAGAGCTGCTGGCCTTCCCCCAGCATCACGGATGCTTATTCCCTGCTGCCCTGAGCTGTGATGGGTGAGGAGTGAGTGACATCTCTGCCTCTGCCACACATCTCCTCTTGGCCTCCTGTGATGGGAGAACAGAGCTTTTTTGTTCCTTCCCCTCTGGTTTGGTTTTTTTTATGATATGATTATTATTTAGACTGGGAAGCTGGGGACCAGGGTATTTCCAGTACACTTATTTAGCTGTGTGCCTCCCATTAGTGTCAGTGACAATTGCACAGCTAAAACTGACCAGATCCTGTTGAAGATTTACCCCCTGGGTTAGCATTTCACAGAGATGAGATTTCCCCTCCCCCTTTCAGAGCCTTTGCTGCAGTCATTCTGCAGAGGGAAAACTGGAAGTCCCTGTGCAAGAAGAAGAGTGACTCGGCTAGGAAATGGAAATCTGCATCAGGGATGGGTTATGGAGGGGCAGGCAGAGTGGGAAGAGTGGAGCCTGAGCTTCCCCCTCCAGTCTCACCCTGCCACGTCAAGGCAAAGAACATCTGCTCAGACCCAGAGATCCTTTAGCTGTGACAGCGCTAAAACCAGATTGGCAGAAGACTTTTCTCTTATAAACCTTATTCACTACATAAAACCTGACTGAAGGATAAGCAGAACATTAATCAGCCCTTTCCTTCTGAGAGCTGACAGGTTTTACTGAGGGTTTTGGGTCACCTAGGAGGGGAAGCCTGGGGCAGGATGGGGGTTGTGTTACCTGGCACGGCGTCGGTGGCCGCTGTGGCACTGCACAGCACTGCCCACCTGGGCAGCGTTTCTGCCACTCCCTCCCTGAAGATGCCATGCCCTGGGAGCTCCCTCTCAGAGTTATCTGCCCCTCTGACACCAGCCATAAATTTCAAGGCCAGAAGGAGCCATTAGAGTCGGCCAGCCTGACCCTGATACGACACGGAGCGCGATTTGTGCGTCACGCCCAGGACTCTCTTTGGAGATCTAATAAATCACTGGCAAAGGCAGACAGAACTGATTTTAAAGGCTGCAAGCCACTGCACCGTGTCCCTGGGTAGGCTGTTGAAGTGGTTAATTATCCCAGAGGAGTAAATGCCTGCCTTTATCCCCAGTCTGAGCCCTGCCTGTGGCATCGTGTCCCCGATGATCCACCGGGCACAGCTTGTCCCAGGGGCAGGGGGTGCCAGCCATGGTCACATCTCCTCCTGAATTCCCCTCTGACCAGCCAAACAAACTGTGTTTCCTTAGCCTGATTGGCCAGCTCACTTCGGAGAGGCAGCTACATTTTTTTTTTTACAAAAAATGCAAATCCTTTACAAAAAAAGAGGATTTTCCCCTCTTGTGCCAGGAGGTCGTGCAGGTCCAAGTGAAGTGAAGTGGAAGAGGAGCCAGGAGTCCCCAGAATGACCTGTGGGTTGAAGGCACTCCCCATGGGTGGGAGAGAAAAACCCCTGTGTTTAACCTTCTGGCCCTGGCAGGAGGAGCAGAGAGCAGTGTTTATCAAAGTCACAGCTGGGAGGGCAGGGAGTGGATGTGAAAAGGACAAAAGACCCTCTGCAGGTCACTCTTGCCCAATATTTCATGAGCCAAGTGACCCCAATCCTGTCAGAAGGTGGGGGCTTGGGGCCCAGGAAAGGTCTGATGTGCTCCAGGGTTTCCTGGAGTGTGTCCAGAGAAGGGAAAGGAGCTGGGGAAGGAGCACAAGTCTGCTGAGGAGCAGCTGAGGGAGCTGGGGGTGTTTAGTCTGGAGAAAAGGAGGCTCAAGGGGGACCCTCACTCTCTACAACTCCCTGAAAGGAGGTTTTGGCAAGGTGGGAGTTGGCCTCTTCTCCCAGGTAAGTGAAAGGTTGAAAGCAAACAGCCTGAATTTGCACCAGAGGAGGTTTAGATTAGGAAAAATTTGTTCACTAAAAAGACAATAAAAGCATTAAAAGCACAGAAGTGTTAAAAACAGGCTGCCCAGGGAAGTGATGGAATCACCAGCCCTAGAAGTGCTCAAAAACAATGTAGATGTGGCACTTAGGGACATGGTTTAGTGGTGACCTTGGCAGTGCTGGGTAAACAGTTGAGTTTGATCACCTCAAAGGACTTTTCCTGCCTGTGGTGTGAACAAGAGCCTGGCTCCAAAACTCACAGCCCTTCCCTCGGGACACACAGAGCAGTGCTCCAGCCCTGCCCAGCTCAGCAGAGCAGACCTGACCCACCTCCCAGCCCACCCAGGCAAATCCCTGTGCCAGGGGAGGAGGGGAGGCAGCTCCCAAAAGGGAGGGGCTGCTTCCTGCAGGGCTTGGAGACCTGGGACTCATTCAGAACTGCTCTCATTTCCTGAGCTGGGATCAAGGGCACTCGTTTTCTTTTGTTTGGCAGAGGATAAACCACTGAAGGGAGTCTTAATTCAGGCTGCCAGCTTGGTTTGCAAGGAGCCAGAGGAGGCTGCCCTGCACTGGAGAGGGCAGGAGGTGAACTTGACTGGAGGATTCTCACAGGACTACTGCTTTAAAAGCAATCTGGAGGCCAGAGTGAGCTGGCTGCTAGATTTTCAAATCCTCAAACTTTCCCCTCTTGAGGGAAAAAACCCAATTTCCTCTAAAAGGGTCAAAGACAGTGGGATTAGTCTGCATCTTTTCACTGGAGGTCATTGCATCTTCCCAGCTTTGGAGTGCTGTGGGTACTGTGATGCCCAGCAGATCATCCTTTGGCACCTGCATTCCTGGTTTTGTGCTAGACAGAGGGTCTATGAAGTTCTCCTGCTTATTTTTCCTACATTCCAGCCTGACCTGACCTCTGCAGGAGTCAAAATTATTTTCAGGGTGGGTACACCTTACAGCACTGGGCTGTCTTCTCATTAAGCACCCCTCAAGGCATGAGACTTGGTAGGAAAAGGGAAGGATCAGTGAGGAATTTAAGCAGGTGCAAGTGCTCCCAGTCTGCTGTTAACTCCAGAGTACCTGAAGTGGGAGAGAAACACAATCCCCAGACAAGAGGTGATCCTCCCTTACATTTAATTCCTGTAATTGCTCTCCATTTACTCTCCTTTCTGATGGTCCTGTTGTCACTGTCAGAACAAAACCAAAAATCACATGTTTGTGGAAGGACAGATAAAGCTCTCTTAGAGCCAATCTGAAGTTAATTGCTATTTTCAGTGCAATCACAAGTACCAGAATTTCCCCTCTGTGAGTTCCCTACATCCCCTTGTGTTGTTCTTCCTGATCTGCTGTACAGGTCAGCTTGGCCATCAGGAGACCCCTGGGAAGGTGATGTGCAGGAGGGAGCTGTCCTGACAGTGCAGTGAAGGGGAAGGGCTGTGTCCTTCTTGGCCTAAGCCACCCTGGAGACACTGTCACAGGTGAGGCTGAAGGATGCTGTGCCTCTAGCTGGTGCAGACACCTGCTAGAGGTGTCACCAGCATCCTCCAGGGATGCCAGTCCCAGTGCTGTGGGCACCCTGTGCCTCTACACCAACCTCTGTATGACACTCTTGGCATACCAACCCTCTTTTCAGGTGTCTGTTTTCCTTTTCTGGACACATTTCCTCTTCTGCCATGCCAGACACACCAGTGGCATCAAACACAGCCTCAGAAACTGCCCTCTGATTTACCTTGAGCCCAGTATGCCCCAAAGCCCAACCCTGGGCATGGCAAAGATGCTCCAAAGCTCTGGAGATGCTGCCCTTGCTTTGGACCTGCCCAGACCCTGCAGGCAGCACTGATCCTGACAGGTCACACCCTGCTGGCCTTTGCATTTTACCCTCCAAACCCATGCACATGCAGTGATGGCTGGACACTGTCCTTCTGGTTGTGAATTTTGGTCATTTTGATTTAAAAAGATGTGATAGAAACATTTCTCTGCAGAAGAAGCTGGTATCTTGATGGATTCTTACTATGGCTTCATGTGCTGCCTGCTTCTGTAACTAATGAGTTGGATTAAAGGGACAGGCTGGTTTGGGGCTTTCTAGTCCTTTCTAGAAGAGCTGGCACAGTTTAAGAGCTGTGTCTGTCCTGATATTGCCTCTTCAGGAGCACAGCAGAAATCAGCATTGCCCTTCAAAGGAGGCACTTGGATGCAGGGGCTTTGTCTGCCTTGGCTTCCTTTACTTATTCTAAATTCTCAGGCCATGAGTGGGGCTTTCCAAGGACAAGTCTGAACTAAGCCATACCTTGTTTATTTGCCCCAAAGCAGTGGCCATGATTCATCTGCAGATTTCATACCAGTGTCTAGCTGGATGCCCCTGTTCTATTGATTTCTGCAGCTCTGCTTGCAGATAACAAGTTTAAAATCATGGGACTGGACAGGATCTCCTGGGTTGTTGTGTCTCATCTTCCTCTGTCATGTTATGCAACAGCTTTCATAGGCTTGCAAAGCTGCAGCTTAAAACTAGGCAGAATTTTGCTCCTAGGATTGCTTCAGGAAAGCCTTTGCAGAATTCCATCCCTCCAGCAGTCATTAATGCTGTCATTCCTTGTCTAAACATAGCCAGGAATGGTTTAGGGGCATTTGCTCAATGGCCAGCGTTATCCTCCAGCTTTAATCACTCACCTCTCTTTTTAGTGGATGTGCTGGAAGAGGAGAAGTGTTTGTGCAGAGTGGCCACATCCCCAGAGCCCCTGGAGCCCCAGGAGCTGCCAGGGTCCATCTCAGGGCACGGGGCCAGGGCCTGAGCTGGCACCAGGAGATGTCCCAGCAGCCCAGGCACAGTGCCACAGTCTCAGTGAGCCCTCATCCCCAGCACTGCTCTCTCCAGGCCCTTCTGGAAAGGCTGACTCTGTTTGCATCCCCCTTGCCCTGGCTCACAGCCACCTCATGCCTGAGTGATCTGTCTCTGCTCCTTTGTGGATCAGCTGCCAGCATGTAGCAGAAATCCTTGTTTGTAGTGTCCAAGTACACGGTGGTGCATTTTTTGCTGCTAAATTACATCCCATTTGTCTCAGTCTCACCCTTAAGGGCACCCAGCTCCTCCTGCAGTATTCCAGCCCTTATCAGCACCAGCAGTGACTCCCAGCCTCACGTCATTCCTGCCTTCCCTGCTAGGGTCATTTAAAGAAAATGAGGATTAAGATAGCATCCAAGATAGCTCCTCTACGAATTCCACCAGGAGCTCACTGCCAAATTTCAATTCCCCTTTCAGCATGGCCTGTTTTCTACCCATTGGCTGGTTCTTGACCCAGACTAAATCTCTTTCAGGGCAGCTCATCTTAATGAGCACATTCCTGCTTGGCAACAAGGAGCCAGGCAGACCTGGTGTCCCCTGTGTCCTGACTCCAGCAAGTCATGCACAGGCTGCAGCTGGGAAACCTCTCCCTTCCTTTGTTCCATTTATCCTGTGCTCCTCCATCCTCCCTGCAGAGCTGGTCCAGCACCTCTGTCCTGCAGAGGACACTGCTGCTGGGCTATTCCCACTGCAATCCCCAACCCCTTTGCCTTCCCTGTTCCCAGCCACCATGGCAGCTCTTCTCCCACCCCTTTCCACAGCCTGGTGGCTCCATCAGCAGCTCTCAGCCTTGCAGTACAAGTTGCCTGGCACCTTGCAGTCCTTCCTGCACACCAGGTTGGAGATATCCTTGGCCCCTAGACTCCATGTTCTCTTTATCTCATAAATCCCAGGCACCTGCTCCCATTTTCCTTTTCCCCCTGCTGTTGCCAGTAGCTGCTGCTGACAAAAAGCATGTGCTGGGGTGACAAAATATTTAGTTCATGCTGGGCTGATGCATAAAGAACCTGAGCTAAGCCACATATTTTTGTGTATTTCTTCCTGCCAGGTTCTTCTTTTCTTTACTACCCTCCCTTTTGCTCTCTGTTTGTCCCCTCTGCATTTTTAATATTGCCACTGTTAAAGTTTTATAAGCTCAGGCTGGCATTTTTATGGGTGTAATCTTCTTACAGTTCAAGATGTTTTTGAAATATTATGTTTATTTTTTTCCCAGCACTCAAAACTCCTTCATTTGGCACAACAGAGGTGATTTTAAAAATTTAAGAAAGGTTAAAAATCTGCCTTTTTCTCCTCCCTGAAACTTTTTTTATGGTAGAGTGTGTTGTGTACCTGAGTGCAAGGAAGGCAAGGAAACAGAGAAAAGCAATAGATAATTAATATTGCTGGGAAATAACTCTGTGCCATCCATTTCATCTGTTTTGGTGTTCCTGAACATCTTTTGGAGTTACTTAGAGCCAGCTGCTCTCTCTTGTTATGCTGAGAGACCAGTTTTCTCAAGCTGTGAGCTGGGTAAGTCACTGAAGTGTCACCTGCAGCCTGGGACAAATCAACCCCACCAAGTGTGGGGCACAAACTGCAGCAAAAGAGGTGGGTGCTGGCAGGGATGGGTGGATAGGGGGGCATAAAGGTTGTGCTTCAGGCTCCTTTTTCCCCTCACAAAAAGTGCCCCCAGGCCACTTGACTGAGAAAAAGTGTGATCTCTTAAAAAACTCATCTTTTGGGTTCTCATTGCACTGCCGTCAACAGGAGTCTGATTTTAGAAAAAACAAACAAAAGAAAATAAACAAACAAACAAAAGAAAACAAGGAAACAAACAAAAAAAACCCACAAAAAACCCCAAAACTACAAAAAACGAACAAACAAAAAAAAAACACCAAAAAAAACCCACAAAAAAAAAAACAAAAAAAAAAAAACAAAACCACAGTGGTGAAGATGTTTGCTCTTATGGGTTATATCTTCTAACATATATTTCCTTTGCAGAGTAGATAATAGATCAGCCAGACCCTGGGCATGGATGGGAATTGAGGGCTGGATGGGACACCCCTGAGGTGACATCACAGACAGTAAATTAATGGCAGCCTTTTTAAATCTGTTTTGAAGGAAGCAGTCACAGAGCTTTTTCAGCACACCTGTGTTCACTCACTGAATAAATCCTTTCTTCACTGTTGAGCTAGCTCAAATCCCCAGCCCTAAAGGGCCCCCACACGTTGTGAAAGTCCATTTTTCTTGTCCTGAACAATTTCCAGCCTGCCTGAGGTGCTCAGCTTTGAAACAATTTCTTTGGTTTCTTTCTAGAACACTAGCACAGCTTCTTAAAGCACCTTACCAGTAATTACCAGGTTAGCTCACAGCAAATCTGGGTGATGGGTGGTGCTGCTCCAGAAAATGAGACACAGGGAGCCACATGAGCAGCACAAGGTCATGCAGAAGGACTGTAGCAGAGCAGCACTTCCCCCACCACTAATTCTGAGCCTTTTTCTTGTCAATATAACAAAGTGCAATCAGCCACTGCCTAGCCATGTACCTCTGGGCAGATTTAGGTACCCTGAGGACTGGCTGACACTCCTGCAGAGCTCCAGCTCTGCACCTCTTTGTGATTCTGCACGCTCCTGGCAGCAGGTGAGTTCAAACTGAGCAGAAAAGATCATTCAGTTATAAAGAGGGGGAGGACAATTACTTTGACTTCCAGCTTTCAGTCGTGCCTGCTTCAGTTTCACCCCAGGGAGTTCCTTCCCTCAGCAATTAAACTTTAACTCGGCCACCACATGGCAACAGACACAACCTTCCTGTGAATACACCTTCAGAGCCTCTTGCACAGCCCAGGCTGCTGTTGTTGGCTTCCATGCAACACCAGAAAAGTGACTTTTTAATCAGCAGTGCTCTGTGACTTGATCTACCTGAGAGATGTTCGCTGCACATTGTCCTGGTTTGTAGGACAGGTGTCTGCTAAGAAAGGCAGAAGCTTCTCTTTGAAATGGAGAATGTAAACCCCCTCCCTCCAAATTATTATACTTTTGAAATTAAGGGGCTCTCAAGCAAACATAGGGGAATTAGGAATAACAGTTCTTTACTAGGAAAATTAAAATAGAAATACAGTATTACACAGAACAATCCCAAAACACTGCCAGAGTCAGAATCCAAGCTGACACCCGTCAGTCAGTCAGGGTGTTGGCACAGTCCCATTCAATGGTGGCTGCATCCTCCTGCAGGGGCAGATGTGGTTCAGCTGGAGCAGTGCTCCTGGAGAAGGTGCAGTTTCCTCTGAAGCTCCAGGGATGATGTGGAAAGGTCTGGTTTTCCTCTGGAATCCAGTGGAAAGAAGGTAACTTGCTGTTCCAAATCTCAGTTTTTATCTGGGTATGAAATGTTTGGCTCCTCCCGTGGGTGGAGCATCTCCCAGTGGGATGATGTAATTTTATCAGTCATGCCCTGGGACTCAGTGGCCATGAACAGGAGATATCTCCTGGAGGGAGGATGGTTTGTGGAAAAGATAAAGATGATTGCCCAGCTGATAATATGTGCCAGATAATATGAGCAGATAATATGTGCCAGGAGATCAGGGTCACTGCCCCACCTGGGTTCAGTAGATGGTGACAGAATTCACATTTCTGGCCACATCCTGTATTGCAACCCAAGACACAAATCCCTCAACAGGAGCAAACTACTGTGGGTGGGCAGACAGGAGTCCAACCAGCCCAGGGTTTGGCACATGATTATGTGCTCTCTGAACAGGCAGAACATCCCTCTGGATTGGCATGGCTGTGTGGGGCTGAGGGCACATCCCACAGCCACATCTCCCTCCACCCATATCTGCTTGACAGGGAATGGATCCCCCAGGGCATCCTCCCTGTGCCCCTGCTCAGAGCACACTTACAGGAGAGCAGGGCAGAGATGCAAGAAGGAGATGCAAGATGTGCTTCTCCACAGCCACAGACCTGGTGTGCACAGCTTGCTTTTGATTTGGTTCACCTGGAGAGCTCCGTGTGTCCCTTGGGGTTTGGCAGCCAGGACACTCAGGACACAGAGGAGCCAGGGATTCCCAGAGCCTGTTCATCCCCTGGGCTTGTGACAGCCACCCCCAGGCTCATCAGGACTCCTCTCAGACTCACAGCTGTGGCTTGAGCCATCATTGCTTCCCAGGGCTTTCCTCACCCTCCCAGGGCACCTCTTTATTTTGCCTGAGGGAAAAATGCACATTTCATCAGGAGAAACATTTGATGAGTAGCTCCATTCATTTTCAGGGAATTAGCACTGGTTAAACCAATCATCAGACAAGCAGGCATGGATTTAAAGCCTACAGGGATACATCTACAAAAGCCAGCAGTCTATAAACACAGCTTCTGTGCATATGGTGATAGTAATGTGGATTGTGCACGGGATTTGGTGGGAGGTTACACAGGTAATGTTTGTGCAAAAGCTTTGTGCCTCCTAAGCAGCTGGAAAAAGATGGTGAAATGTTTCCAGGCTGTCTGTCCAGCCTGAGATCTCATTGCCAGAGATGACCACATCCCAGTTACGAGTGCAGTTCACACCTGGCACAGGTGATGCTCTGCTGAGTCAGTGAGGTCACTTTTAACACACATGTCCCACCTCAGACATCTGGGTGCCTCTTGGTGCTGGTGTCCAGTCAGTGGTGACCAATGCAGCCCCTGTGTCCCCACCAGGGACAGCAAGACCAGCCCTCTTCTGACAGTGACCAGCTCCAGCACAGATCTGCTGCTTTCCTTACACCCTTGTGCCTTTGCAGAGGGAACCAAGGCAGGAGGCTGCTGCTCTGTGTCTGTAATTGGCTTCCAGCTTGGCAGAGGATGAGACACAGCCTGATTTCCTCTTTATCTGAGTCCAGATGGGTTTTTTTCAGTTGCAGGGGCTCGGACAGGGAAGCCCAGTGGCACATCTGCAGCCCAGAAGTGGCACAGGGGGAGGGTCAGGAATGGGGCTGGGGTCATGGCAAGGGGGGTGAGGACCAGGGGATGAGCTGTGCCTTGCTTCTGGCTCTGGGGGTGGCACAGAGTGGGGACAGTGCTGCTGTGGAGCTGGGTGCTGCAGGAGCTCACAGCCAAGGGCTCCCCCTCTGCTCAGCTCCCCCTGCCTGCCCAGAAGCACTGGAGGGACCTCCTGGCCCATTACCAGGTGTGAAGGACACAGGGCAAGGCTGGAAAAATAACTTTTCCCTCCTCCAGGCCTGAGCAGGTGAATGGGATGGTTGCTGGCTTACGCCAAGGGTCAAACCCTGAATCCCTGCCCCAGATGTGCTCCCAGGGATTTCACTGGGGCTTTGCTCCAGTTCTCCTCATGCTTGAGGTCTCGTGGCTTCCAGCCTGAGGCAGCACTCAGCATCCCCAAAATCATGCAGCCAGCTGCAGGCAAGAGACCTGTGCCTGATGGCTCCTCATGCAAGCTCCTGGCTGCAGAACTTTTCTCCTTTTCGGAGCAGGACGGGGCTCTGAGGAGCAGCTCTGCTTATCTAACACACGACTGAGGCAGGACAGCCTGTGGTCTGGCCAGGCCTCAGCTGCCCTTGGGAACCTCGTGGGGATCCTGCCAGGGGCTGATAAATGTCAGCAAAAGGATGTCAAGCTCTAGCAGTCGCTTCCAGGTTTGTTTATCCCTCCAATTCCTACAGAGGCACACAAAGAGTTCACACGCAATCCGCGCAGAACGCTCTTTATGAGAACAAATAAAAGGGCCCTTGCTGTTCAAAAACCAGCTTCCCTCCAGGTCTGTTTCAGCCCTTTGCCTGAGCTGCAGCTCCTTCAGAAGCCGTGCTGATGGGAGTTGCTCACTTCTGTCCCTCAGCAGGCGCCTCAGTAATTTTCCCCAGCCGGTTACGTCAGCGGAGCCCTGCACCAGCAGCTCCCCGATTATGCAAGATCCCTTCCCACAGACACTCAGGGATGTCTTTTCAGCCTTTATTCACCACAGGGAGAGCTGCAATAAAAGCTTTGCTGATAAAGCCCGGCAATATATCGATAAAAGAAAAGCGTGGCATGGGCAGGAGATGGGATTTGTGGGGAGCTGAAAGGAGAGACAAAGGAGTGGGTTGCAGCCTGTATGGGCACAGTGGAGTCTGCAGCAGTGCTGCCTCTTGAAAAGACAGACACACTTTTCTAGTTCATCCAGGCAAAAGCAGGGACAAAGATTTTTTTTTTCCCTGGGGTTTCAGTTTATTAGTCAAATGCTTTGCAGTCCTGGGTTTTGTGTGACTGAGCTACCTCTGTGCTCCCACTGAGGCACCCTAGAGCTTGCTCACAGAGGGTGCATGAATCCCTGAATTACAAGGCAGGAGACTTCAACTTATTTTATTTAAATCCCCCCCTTTTTTTTTTTCTTATTAATTAATTAATTAATTAATTAATTTTTAAATGTCTGTGCAATGTTATCCTTGTAGAAGCACTCTAGAAGGGGGAAGATGTGAGCAATTTTCTTCACCAGGGGCTTCTCAAAATGTTTTTGTTCACTCAGCTCCAACATCTCCTTAGCTGTCCAAGCGTGTTCTTCATCCCATGGAATTATTTGGGTTGGGAGGGACCTTCCAAATTCCAGTCCAACTCCCCTGCCATGAGCAGGGACACCTTCCACTAGATGATGGGGAATCCACAACTTCTCTGGGCAACCTGTACCAGGGGATGCAAAAGCAGGGGAATGGGCTAATGTCACTGCCTGGATCTCCAGTCACAAAATTCCTCCTCTGACCCTCCTTCCTTGCTCCTGCCAAGTCTTCCCTCTGGGTCTTTGGGAAGCACTGAAAAAAGGCTGTGCTGACAGCAGGGATGCTCCTAAAGACCCCTGCTTGTGGTGGGTCAGAATCCTGCCCTGTCACACTGTTAATGGGGTCAATGTGATGCCCTCTCCTCTTTCCTCCTCATCCCATCAAGCCAAAGGGTGGCAATGGAGCAGGGGACAGATACTTTAAAAATTTGTGCAGTGGGAGGATTTTTGCTGCAGCAAGACCAGTTCAGAATGAATTGGCTCATACAGTGTGATTCTATTCAACTCCAGACCAGGCACTAAATCTGACTATAAAGAGAAATAATTGACTGACTGCTTGGGTTTTCTTGGGAAACTCACTCCTGTCAGACACAGGTGCAGCAGAGACATGTTTGTCTGAGCAGAGCCAGAATGTGGCAGGCAGTAGAGCAAAGTTTAAGAGGTACTCAGTGCTGAATGCCATGTGCTAGTGTTTCCCCATGGATACCATGATTGCTGAGGTAATGCTGGAAAAAGGGAAAAAAAATCACTTATCTCTAGCTATGAGCGTCATAGAGGAATAAATGTCAATATCTGTATAATTGAGCTCAAGAGGTTCCTGTTAGCCACGGTGTTCTTGTTGGAGGGATGTGGAGCTGAGTCAGACAGATAAAACTGGTCCACATTTTTCAAATCATTTATAGGTCCTGAAACCCTGCAGTCCTGGGCTGAAAGGAACCTACAGCAGATTTCTGCTCCATTGGACAAATATTTCAACCCAAGGAAAAAATACAAGCACCTTCTTTATGACCTTTTAAAGAAAGTCACTTACTGTTGGGACATTAAAAATCCCCCAACATTGTTGAAAAAGATAAAGAAGAGAAAGATAAAGATAGAATCAAAGAACTGCAAAGCATTTGCTAGAAACAGAATTAATACTTTCAGTGACTCAAGGTGATCAGGGTTTCTCATTTGCCAAACACAGAAGGGAGTCCTTTGCATCTATCTGCAATGGTATTGTCTTTGCCTTCTTTGGCTCAGGCAGCAAAGTCTAGCAGAAAGACAGCCTGGGAGTGTGTGGCCTGAGAGGAGAACTTGGAATTAGCAGCACTCTGCCAATACATGCTGGAAAATCTCAAAACTGGAATATTTTGAATGTGTTATCTGAACCAGTACCCAGTGCATGGGGGGAGAAGAAGATGCAGGGAAAGGGTGAGATCTGCTATAAAGCTTGAGAATTCCATGTGCTGAACTAAATGCTCCCTGAGGAGCCCTGAGATGCTGTGCAGGTTAGGGCACAGAATCATGGAATTACAGAATGGTCAGTTGGAAGGGACCCCAGTGGGACATCCCAGGGAGCAGCATGCTCAGGAAGACTGAGGGTGACCAGGTCCCATCCTGGCCCCAAGCAGTTTTCCTCTTCTGCCACACACTCCCACATTCTGACTACTCAGTGTCAAAAGCATCAAGCACTAAACAGCATTTGTGGCAGCACATTCCCACGCAGCCCTGTGAAATATTTAATATTAGGATGCAGTATTTGGGACAGCCAGCATTTCTGACAAAGGGGATGTGGTGAAACAGAGGTTTTTTGTCTCACCAAGCAATCTGTCTGCAAGGAGGATGGGCAGGTACACAGCAATGAAAGGCATCTTTATGTCCTTTGAACGTGTAAGAAACTCCTTGAATTAATAACAAGCACTTACATCTAGAGGCAGACCCATGTTATTAGGAAGATTAACAGTAGCCAAGCACTTTTCTTTGAATGTGGAGCTGCAAAGAGCTCCTTTGGCACAGGCCTTGTTACAGAGGACGTTTCTATCCATCAGGGGCTGAAGGGAACATAAATCAAACCTGAAAGTGTAAGATAAACCCACCCAGCCCCTGATGACTCTTCCTTAGCTGTAGTGCCTCATGACATTGCAGCACATCACAGATGCAGACACAAAAGGACTTTTGGGGACCTGCTGCATCATGCTGATTGCTTCAACCCACCTACAGCTCAATCCTGCTCCCACTGGGACCTGCAACATCCCCCAGCTGGAGCTTGAAACACGAGCATCCATGTAGATTTTCCCCAAACACAGCCTTGGCACTGAGTTGGGAGTCCCTTTTGGTCTCCTGTCTAATGAGGACTTGGCTTAGCAATGCAATTACACGGGCTGGGTGGTTAATAAACCTGCTGTGCAGTGGGGGACACACAGCTGCCACCTCTGTGACACCAAGGTCCCTGCTCGGGGCATCTCAGCTCTCCAAAGCCACCAGCTCCCTTCCCTCTCTTCTGGGGAGAGTTTCCACCACCTGTCCGAGGAGGAGGAGGAGGAGGGAGGGTGGATTTGTGTCCCCCGCTGTGTTCAGGCTCAGGGACACTTCCTGGCTGTCCCCGGTGTGTGACACTCCGGACTTTCACACGTGGCTGCTCCGCGGCGTTTCCAGCCGCCCTGCTAACGAGCGCTAATTCAATTTTCGGCTTTGCTCCCTGATCCTTTCATGCTGCCGCCTGAGCTGCTTTGTGCTGATGTCAGCAGCTGCGGGATGGGCAGCAGAGGGATGGGCTACCCAGGGGCACTGGGGGGTTGTGAGGTGTTGCATGGTGATTCGTTATGAAAATATACATTTTTGTTATGAAAATACACCATGGGATCAATGTAAACAAGAATATTGAATCCGAGGTAAAGCATGGACCAGAGACACAGGAAAATCTAATGATTTCATTACGTTTGTTTAAATTACTTAGCTGTAAATAGTTGGGGTTTTTTTAATGTATTTTTTATTGTTTTGTCACTATCATTATGAATTGTATCCAATTATATGTATTATTGTGTATATATATATAATATATATTATTTGTCTAAGGAAAACGCAGGCTTGTGTGGACATGAGCAGGCTTATCCCTGCTGTTACCTGCTTGCTAGGAGTGTAACCCAAACATGTTTGAGCCTTGTTTAGACCTGGTGGGGGCTTGTGGCCACTGCTGCCTGAGTCCTAGCCAACATGTTTGGGCTTGCTTGAACTTGTACCCCAGCACAGTGGGCACAGCCCACCAAGAAACTGCCTATAAAAAGGTGAGACAGATGTGTTGGTAGAGCACAGACTCCCCATGTCCCCAGTGCTTCTTGCCTCTTCCTTATCAACGAACTCATAAATTGCCTTATTGATTGACCTACCTGATTTTAATAAGTAATTTATAACAGGGGTCGCCTCCACCCTGGGATTTGCCAGGATGCTCAGGGATCCTCTGGAATGACGAGAGGGATGCTGCCAGTGCATTCTGCACAGCCAGATCCAGGCGAGGGATTAAAATTCTGTGCCAGCCGTATGAGGAGCCGTCTACCCTGCTCCGAGGGGAAGATTAGTGAGCTCAAGCTCAGCGTGAAATTCAGGACGAAAATCTTATCACATGCCAAAAAATTTTTTTTTACCTCGTGCTCTAATCCTCCTGGAGGGGGCTGAATAAGAAACAGCACAGCCTGAGGGGGCCCTGCTTGGCTGTCTGCAGGTCGTGGAGAGCACAGGCTCCACAAGCCTGGCTAATCACCCCTTGTCAGCCGTCACCACTGAGCTGATGAGCCCTGATCCAGTGAAAGCCTGATCCCAGTGGCTGTGTGCTGGGCACGTACAGGAGTGAGTGTCCTTTCCACTGCCCATGCTTCTCCTGCCTTGTCTGATGTTATAAATACATATTATGGTATTGGCTTCTTGCAAATATTAGGGTGCATACTATATGTGTGCTGTTGAAATGCTTTTTAAGATATACTTTTCTTTAGGAGTAACATAAGCTGATAAATGCCTTTGTAGTAAGTGAACTGCCTGATTGCTTGGATAACACCCAGTGAAGACACCAGTTACCAGTTACCAACACTGAACATCTGCAGAAATTGAAGACCACAGCCCAAATTAAGACTGATAAGAAAAATAAATTAAAACCACAGCCAAGAAACATGCATGCTCTACAAAGTGGACTCAAGGAGTGGCCATGTAAAACAATTCTTGGAATATGGAAAATAGTTTATAGAAAAGTTTGAAAATGTATGATGGGTCTGTGAATATGCAATGGGCTGATTAATTTAAGGGGTGTCTCCAAAATATCAGATGGGCTCTTGGCTGAATGCCAAGCACCAAGAAGTTATAACTTTTTGTTTAATTGTTTGTCTCTTATTTTCTTTTATTAAACTTTTAAAATTTTGCCAGGAAAGTGAACCTCATTTTTCACAGCTTATTTCCCAGGGGGAGACAAACACAGAGGGGAGCAATAAACCCTTGACAGCCTGGTGTTGAGCATACTCAGGACCAAAGTGAGCACTGGGAAGCCCAAGGACACAGCCCGGTACTGCCAGACCTTGGCATTGTCCTTGTCCTGGCTCACACCCCTGCCCAAGGTGGGCTGAGCACTGCTCCTGCTCTGGGCATGGCCATTCTCCTCTCACCCTGCCCAAGGGAATCCCAGGAATCTCCAGGTACTGAGATAGAACAGAAATCCCAGGCAAAACAGGAGCATTAGCCTAAGCGTATTAATGCATCAATAAATTTGTTAGGTAATTAATTTGTTCACTCAGACACAAAACGCTAAAGGCATGCACCTGGAAACATGCAGCCCTTCTGCTGTTACATGTGGCACATGAATCCAGAGGAGTGTCACACATCTTCAGGCCCCAGAGGTGAGGGGTTTCCTGTGGCAGCAGGCAGAGGGTTTTCCAGTGGCTGCTGCAGTGCTCTCAGTCTCCCAGCCCCAGATTTGATGGCAAAGCCAGAATGTGCTGCCTCCTCCAGCCACAGCCATCTCCTCTTTCTCTCTCCGAGGGTCTGTTACTCACAGGTGAGCCCAGCCATGTCTCCAGGCAATGCCATCACCTCTCCTGCTGAGGTTTGACTTCTACAAACTGTTTTCCCTGTCACCAGTCAGCCGTGGCCAAATGTAGGGCAATGCAATAGGACAGGGACAGGAGCCTTTCCCTGTGCCCCACGTGTGCACACAAATGCAGTCCCAAGCATTCCATGCTGGAGTGTGGCTCAGGACAGGCTGCAGGTCATGAGTCACTGCTTAATGCCACAGACGCGTCAGATCCTCACAAAGCCTCTTGCTCCGTGTGACGACAGCACAAGGGAAACCAGCATTAGAAATGATTGTTAAAAATTAGAAAAAAAACGACTGGGACAATCCATAGAGCAAAGAGGTTGTGGGTGACCTCACCCATGAGTTCACCCTTCAGCCCTGCCTCGGTGCTGTCACCAGAGGAAGGAGTGACACACCAGAGGCACAAGTGACACCCAGCTTTGGGAAGGGAATGAGACCCCAGAGATATCCCTGCCTTTTTGCATTGTTGGAGGGCTAGGGATGCTTTCCTCATCTCCAGTGCCTCCCCTGCACAGAGGAGAGGAGCAGACCACAACTTTTGCACATTGGTGTCTAAGAAGCAACTTTGCTCCTGTGTGCAGTGAGGGGTGGTAAAAGCGTTTTCAATCAAGAGGTGTGAGGTAACACAGGGTAATGGTTTTGAAAGCAAAACCAGTGAGACACTCCAAGTCAGAAATACCATTTAATAGGAAAAAAAAAAAAAAAGAAAGAGAAAAATAAAATACATGCAATATGTCACGGTGTGACTTGGATTTGCCAGCTTTAATATATTTAATTTCTTTTAGAGACAGGACCCAGGAGTAGAGACAAGGCAGGCTTACAACTTAGAAAGGTACAAGAAGAAATTTATTAATAACACAAAAAAAAAATATTCAGAATAATGTCCCTAGATTGTTTCCTTCTCCCCTTCATTCAGCATTTCTTACCAACAAAAATACAGAGAGTACTTCAGTCAGTGATACATTCAAATAATCAGTTCAGTTTACTTAAGAGAGAAAAGTCCCTTTTTGGTTCTGGCTTAGGGGGCGTCTTTTACCTTCACAATCCACATCCGCCCGGGAAAAAATATTGCAGATTATGATTTTTCCTCCCATTCTGTCACAGTCCTTTCAGAGCTGTGCAATGGGTTATGTTACACACATGGGGGAGTACTTTTAAAGGCAGGCTGCTGAAAAACAAGATTCTCTGTATCTTCTTCACTATCAAATGTCTCTGTCTCTATTCCAGTCCCAAGACAGAGAGAGTTTCATTCACCAAGGCACAAAAGTCATCTCCTTCTCTATTAAATGTCTCTGTTCACTTTTCAGTCCCAGAATAGAGAGCTCTTATTTTCTTCAAGGCAAAAATAAGGTTCTTCTTTTCAAGCATCCAAACCTCCCAAAGTATATTTCACAGTTTAAAGGAATTTTAGTAAAGTCACCATTCCCTTAGCCCACAAAAAGGTTTTCAGCTACTTATCAGTTCGCATCTTTTCAATCTCTTCCCACCAGGAACTTTATCTTCATTGCGCTGACTTCTGAAGTCTCCAGGCTTTATTCCTTCCCATTCAGGAGAGCTTAGGAAAAATCGAAGATCTTATCCAGGCATGAAGAAGTTACAATTGTATCCAGATCGTGAAGAAACAGCATGGGCAGCTGGAGGCCTCTTCTCTCAGAAGGAGGAGGGAAGGAGGGAGAGCCTTTGGTGGCTCCCCGATCCCCCCTGCTCGGCCATGCCACGTGGAGAGAGGAGCTCCGGCCGCGCGGGGCCACGCGGTCAGGGAGGGGGGGCGGGACCATGCGGCCGGGCCGGGCCCCCCGCAGAGCCGGGGCCGGAGTCCCAAGCCGGGCCCCCAGCAGAGCCGGGGTGCCGAGCTGGGTCCCCCGCAGAGCCGGGGCACCGGGCCGGACTCCAGGCCGAGCCCAGAGCCGGGCCGCAGCCCCCGGCCCGGGGGACCAGCACCCCCGGAGACCGGAAACCGAAAGAGCCCGAACAAAGCTGATTCACTGTGATTTGTGAAAGCGAAATAACTTTTCATTGGTTTCCCGAGCTGTCCATCACCAATCAGCTCTCTGATTGGTGTCAGCAGCCCACAGGGGAAGCTCCCAGAGACGGGAAAGCCCCTCCCACTTCCCAGCTCCAGGGGGCCTGCTCGGAGGTAAATCCACCCCTCCCCCCAAGAGCGTGAAACCAACACACAATAGTACAAAAGAAAAACCACTGACAGAGTCAGAATACAACCTGACACCAGCTAGTTAGGGTGGTGGTAGCAGTCTGGATGAAGTTGTCTTCTTGAAGCAGTGATCCTTTAGAACAGTTTGGTAGATCTTGTCCTCTGGAAACCAGTGGGTAAGGACTGCTTTGGTGTTCCAAATCTCAGTTTTTATCTACATAGGAAATGTTCAGCTCCTCCCCCTGGGTGGAGCATCTCCCAATGGGATGATGTAATTTTATCAGTCATGCAGGGGGACTCAATGGCCATTAACAGGAGATATCTCCTGGAGGGAGGATGAGTTGTGGAAAAGGTAAAGATGACTGTCCCACCTGTTTTTTAACAGGTGGCCCATTAGCAGAGGATATCTCCCACAGAGATAAGGATCACTGCCCCACCTGGTTTCAGCAGATGGTGATAGAATACAGACTTTTGGGCACATCTTTACATTGTAACCTAGGACACACAGACAAAAAAATCTCTGTGAAAGGAACTTCATGGACAGCACAAAAAGGGAAATTACCATCAAGCCATAGGAAGCTTTAGCAGGATCCCTCTGTGTTGCCATTCCCCACCAGGTGATGCTTAGCATTTACATCTGCATTGTTTAATTAGCAATGTCAGTCGTCCTTCAGGCTGTGGGCAGTGGAATATGGAACAGAGACACTGGATCCATCACTGGTCCTGTCCCACTGACAGACTGGAACTGCCTCACTGCTTGGTGAGGGGTATCTTTGCTGCAGCTGCAGGTTTTGGTAAATCTGCATGTTTGGGAGACCAGACTCAGGGGGTTGCTCCAAGGAAACAAGTTTCTCGCATCCATGGAGGATACAATGTAAGGGGAAAAAAAATCCTGATTTCTTTTCAAGATTCATTTGGGATATTAGGATATTCTACTGAGAAAGCTCAGAGCCAAGAGGAAAAAAATTTCTAACAGCTGCCTTTCTGCAAATGTGCCAAAGACAGCAATAGCAATAGCCAAATGTTAGATATATACACCACCTTAACAGATTGGCTTTTCTGCCTCCAGCTTTTTGCCCTGATCCTGCTCTTACTGGCATGCAGGGAAGCTTTTAAACCAGGAAGACCCTTGAAGTTTGTCAAAACTGCTTGTAAACCTCAGTTTAGGCTAAAACTCAGTGACAAAACACACAAGTTTCAACAATTTTTCACTGTGAGCAAACCTCAGTAGTCTTCCTGGACTCAATCTTTGCTTCAGAAATTTAACAGGAATGCTCCAGTTGAATCCAGGCTAAGCCTCAGCAATTAATGCTCACTGATTTATTCACATACATATTCACCACCAGGGTACAGAACCCTCTGCAGACACTATGCAAATAATGTATACTAATAAATGCAACTGCCTTACTCCAATTTACAGCATAATATTCATACCCTACCACTTAAGACTTTCTGTGGTCTGTTAGCATACAGTTATTAATGGCCAGGAAAAAAGGGCTGCAGCTGTTTACAAACAAGCATTTACCGTTGTAGGAAACCAGCAGCAACAATCCACAAAAAAAAAAAAAAAAAATGCTGTTTCCTGAAAGAAAGCTGAGCTTTGGAAAACCTGCAGGGAGCATATTTTGAGTGCCAGTACAGAACGTCTGATCTTGAAATATGTAATTATCTGGGGAAACCACCTCATTATTATGATGATGATTATTTGGTTTTGCATGTCTGAACTTTTTATTTTTAGAGTAATTTTTTTTTTCCATGGGAAATTTGGCCTGAAAGTCAGTGGGCTGTATCTCCTCTGAAATCCCAGCTCCCAGGTTTTTCTAGAGTGTCCAAGAGCTGCTGTCCCATGTGTCCACAACCAGGTGAGCACTCGTCCCCAGCAAGGTGAGATGCTGCCCTAGATTTTTTGGCAAAGTTGTTTTTTTCTCACTCTCTGTTAAACCTCCTGGACAAATCAGACAGTGTCACTGCTCCTTGGAGATGTAAAATCCTTGGAAATGTACATTTATGGACTGAGGTGTGGGCAGTCCTCATGAAATGACTGGTCACTGACACTGCACTGCCAGACCCCCTCATTCACCAGCATCACCAAGGGGCAAGGAAAGAAGAGCAGCAGTGCTTGGAAAGCATCATTTTCTCCAGGAGGATTAAAAAAAGTCCTAAGGACTGAGGTGCACCAGTCCTAGGATGTGATCAGCTGATTTCTGCCAAGTTTGTTTCCCTTCTCTGGTTTGACACCAAACCAGAAAGCCAGAGGTTTTGCAGTGTAATTTATTTGGGTTCTGCTGTAAAATGCAGAATGACCTTCTGGACCAGATATTTTGCAGTTCAGCACTCCCAGGAACATGGGAGCTGATTCCTCATCCACAGCTCCCTCTGGATTTTTAACCCAGTGGGCAGTCAGGCAGGTCCAACGTGGTTTACCCTTCTTCAGTCCATGCTGGCTGTTCCCAGCTGCCCTCTTCTCCCTCCTGTGTCCACAAACATGCTCCAAGGGAACTCTCTCCATGATTTTCCTGTGGACTGACCTGAGACTGACTGGGCTGCAGATTGTCCTTGGGCTCTTTTATGGAAAACAGCACAATGTTTGCTTTTCTCCAGCTGCAGGGGTATCCCCTGATCCCCACAACCTTTCAAGCATTATGAGAGCATCCCTGTGAGGACAACAGCCACCTCCCTTGGCACCCTTGGGTGGGTCCCACATGCAGGATGTTCCCTCAAACAAACCCTGGCCCAATCCTCAATCACTGCTGATTGTTCTCCTCTCCCTTCAGCCTGTCCCTAAGAGGTCTGGGAGACCTTCTTGGGCAAGACTGAGGCAAATAAGGCCATGAATGCCTCTCCCTTACTGTCTCTGCTGCCACTAAATCACCTGATGCTATTGCATGTGCCTCAGTTTTCCTTATTCTGCCTTTTACTCATAATATTGGGCTAGAGACTCCTCATGTTGTGTTTGACAGCTCTTGCTAGTGTCAATTTTAGGTGGGTTTTGCCTTTCCTAGCACTGCCCTGCACAGCTGGGCAGTGTTTCTAAATCTCTTCTTCATAGAAGGATTTTGCCTAAACCTCCTGTTCCTGCCTTTTCTCGTTGGAGGCTGGTGGTGAGTTCCCAGCCCTTCAATTATCCACAGCCACAGTTCCCCTGCACACAGGGAGGATCCAACAGCTGCCTTCTAATGGAAGAGAGGTAGAGATGCATAACTTGCATAAATTAGCTTCTAAATTAAATTGTAGCCTCATAAAGTACGACTCCAGCACATAGTTAACTTTTACAGCCTGGTGAAACCCAGCCAGGAGGCAAGCCAAGAACAGCATGTGAGAAGGGCACTGGAGGAGATGCAGCAAGGTTTTCATTCTCTGTGCTTGGTGCTGCTCCTCTGCTGAAGGCAGAGATCTCTGACAGGGAGCAGTGCAAGAGGAGATGTGAAGGTGTGTTAGCAGCTGATTTACAGTGCCAGGAAAAAGCACATCACATCCAATCCAAGATGCTGACTCTGCCTGCCCTGCAGAGCCTCTTTGGCTATATAATTACAGATCAAATCTCATGTTCATTCAGATCCTGCTGGATCAATAGCCTGCAGCTCCAGTCCTGCAGCTGAGCCTAAACCCAGCTGGTCAGTGCTGCTCCTGTGACCTGCAGCATTGAAGGGTCCCAAAGGAGCATCACAGAAAGGGCATAACAGCCAGGAGGCAAGAGGACTACCAGCATCCAGGGAGAAAAATCCATTTGCTGAAACATTCTATTAAAAAAACACAAGCTCAGACCCAAAACACCAAGGAAAATCAAGCACTGACCCTTTTCCCTGGCCCCTGAGCAGTGAACTTTCAGATCCTCCAGACTCTTCTCTGTCAGGGCACAGCATAGCTTTTGTTATAGCAAGGAAAAATCTCCCAGGTGATTTTATAATGTAGAGGAGCCTGAGTTTAGGACCTTTTTTCTGTTGCCCTTTGTTCTGCAAGGAGGTTACTTGTGGGAATAAACCTGGTTGAGTGAACAGGCAGGACCACCTGCAAAAAGCAGCTTTGTGTAAATGTGCCCACTGGCTGGGAAGAAGTTTCTGCACCAAAGTTTGTTTTTTTTTGAGCTCCAAGCAAAATGATACAGCTTTGGAAAGGACATGTGGAACCTGGCATAGTCCAGCAGAGAAGGTGAGCCCAGGTGTGCAGGGAGAGGCACCACTGGTGGGGTTGGAATAAGGTGGGAAACCAGGGGGAAGATCCCCATCTGCCCTTCAAACCAGCATGCCAGGTGAGCTGCAACCTTTTTAACATCCAGGAGGGTTCCTCTAGGAGAAAGGGAAGTCATTTCAAGTGGAGTTCCCAAAAGCCTCACAGTGGAGATGCTCTAGGCCATGAGAGGCAAGTGCAGGGCTGAAGGATCTGCCTGGAGCCTGCAGGGGAAACAGCTGGGGAAGAGCTCACTGTGAATTGAGGCATGTAAGACACTTTCCCAGTTCAATATTTAACCTTGAATTTTGTCTTCAGCCCTCCATGGGGGCACATCAGCAGGTTTAGACAGGTATCCAAGGCTCCTCTCTGGACACAGTCCTGATTCAGCAGTGAGCCCCAGAGCAGTCTGGCATTGGGGAGGATTTGTGAAGCCCCTGCAGCTTGGCTTGGCACAGAGGCAAGAGGAGGTGAAGCTGACAGGCCCTGCCTGGCACTGGTCTGCTCACCACAGTGCTTTCACTACACATTCAACAAAAATCCCTCTTAATCCTCATGCAATCAGTCTCCAAGGTGCAGCCCATCCTCACACTGCAACACTCCATCCCCAGTTTGCACCAGGACCACATTCAATAGAGCTGTGTTATGGAAGGCCAGGAAGCAAAGCCAACCAGACAAAAACAACAACAACAAAAACAAAAAACCACCACAACAACAAAAACCCAAAAAATCCACACACAAAAAAAACCCCAACAAAAAAACCGCACAAACAAACAAAAAACCCACAAACAAACAAACAAACAAACCCAAAAAAGCCTCCCAAACCAAAAAGAAACTGGCATAAGAGTGTTATCAGTCCTCTGATTTGGCTGCAGTGTGCCCTGCCAGCAGGGTGTCCCCTCACAGAGCAGGAGGGAGCACTGGGCACTTTGGGCTGGAGTGGTGAGTGTGCTTCTGGCATCCCCACTGAACACTGCTTTGCAAACCCCCAGCCAGGGGGTTTAATGGGGCCAGCTGCTCTTCCATTAGAGGTGATAAAGCAGGAGATGGAACCATCCCAGCCTGCCTGCTGGAGCCCAGGGTAGGTTTGCCAAGCTGGCAGCCAGAGCCAAGCCTCTCTTCCTTGCATGCTGCCTTCTCCTTGGGACAAGCTGAGCAGTTCTGGGAGCCAGGAAAACCACCACAGCTCTGGGAGCTCTCTCCAGCCATGGTCCCCTCACTGGCACCATTTCTGCCACAGAAAATTGCGTGGTGTTCATGGTCACCATTTATAGAAATATCTTTCCTTTCACATCTGACTTGCAGAGCAGGGCAACGGGGTAGCATCCCTTTGGTGTCTGGTTCTTGCTTTTCCTCTGGCAGTGTCACCCAATCCTGCTCACAACATGGCTCAGGAGAGATTATGTGACGACAGACGTCATCGCTGCTCACAATTGCGCGCTCTGCTTTGTGCTCATTCCCTTCCTCTTTTTTTTTTTTTTTTTTTTTTTTATTTTTATTTTTTTCCTCTGCCAAGTTATCCTAAGAGAGGCACTTTCTGCCTGGCGATGTGAAATGTTACCTTTATCACTTCTGCACAGCACCAGCAGCATTATAGGTTGTCAGTCTAAAAAAAGCAGCTTTGTTTGCCTGCGCGGAGCAGGCGCTGCAGATCTCGCCACATCAGCACCCAGAGGGGAAGGGTGCCACACCAAGGTGTCACAGCTTGCTCTTGACAGCCCTTGCACATCTGATGTCAAATGTATAAATGCAGACCCTCGTAGAAGGCAGGCTGCTCGGCAGACCCTCCTGCACACCTCCCTCCCCCCAAGGATGAGAGCAGAAAGGTGGAGGGAGATTGCTCAGCGCTGAAACATCGCCAGTGACGCAGATCCCTAAGTGGGTCAGGTGGAAAAGTGATGTTAATGAGTTTACGTGTGAAATTTGGGAAAAAAAAAAAACATCCAGTGATGAAGGTGAAGACAAAGCCAAGGGTTTTTACTGTGCTGGGTTGGTGAGTGAGCAAGCAGGTACGAGCCTTCCTCCCCTCCCTCCAACAGCGGCTTTTAAAATTTCTTCACTACAGATATGAAACAGATGGGGAGAAAGGGAGAGCAGGCCCAGCTGGGGATTATTTAAAAGCAGCAACAAGTGAAAAGTTTCCATAATGAAATTTGATTCTTGCAGAGAGGTGTGTGCACTGGCTCCTGACTATCTCGGGGCAGCCAGGGTGCTCCTGTGATCTCCACACAAACCTTCCCTTTGCTGGATGCCACTGCAGAGAGGTGCACAATTCAAAGAGCCACAGAAGGCATATCTGGATTTATGGCTGCCATATTTCAGAGGTGCTTGCAGCTTCAAATGACTTCTCTGCAAAATGAAGCAAACCAAAGGCACTGATGTTAGTGTTCCCATCTGTCATCTTAAAAAGCAAGAGCTACTGCCCGCCCGTCTTCTTTTCAGCAAGAGGCCACGCTGAGTATTGTCAAAAGCAATCATTTTCCCTGCTAAATCTTTCCTTTGGGCTACAACATTTCTGTCTGAAGCATACTGGAGAGGATAAAATAAACTGAGTAGCAATAAAGAGTCACAGAATCAGAACCATGGACATCATCTCATCCACCCCCATTCTGCCCTGAAAACGAGGATATTGCCAGCATGAGGTCAGCTCAGGAATGGTAACTGCAGTCTTTAAACCTCCAAGGGGACTCTGCTGCTCCTGGGCAATTTGTTTGACTAAGTGGCCACGTACAGCAGTGGCCAGCCTGTTTGCAGGGCCAGAGTGGTGTTCTTTTCTCTGGACTGAGGCAGAGGTGATGCCATGGGCAGTGACTGAGTGCTGTGGGAAGTGTCAGGCTTACCAGATTTTGAGAGCTGTGGGGCTTGGTTATCCCCAGGGTGAAGGGAAGCCTGGTGCCTTCAGGGTCTGCCCAAGCAGCCTGGTCTCTGTTTTAGCTCTGTTTTAACCCTGAGCAGCTGGGCTGAGCTGTGCCCAGGTACAAGGTCAGAAAGTGCAAGGCCCTGGACTGAGCTGACCCAGCTTTGAGGGAGCAGGAGGCAGGACAAATGTACAGGTCTTGAGGTTACTGAGTGGGAATTCACAGCTCTGCAGAGGGAGGAATGGCAGCATCATTCCCAGTGGATAGCCCTGGCATGGATGGAAAGGGACAAAGAGGAGGAGAGCAATTCTAACAGCAACCCAAGACCCAAACCCTGCTGCCAAGGACAGGTATCCCCTCAAGAAGAGGATTTGCACCAGAACCATCCCTGCTGTGCTGCCTGTCCTCCCCAGGCTGGACACAGCACTCAAAGCACTGCCAAGTCCCAGATATGTCTCTGCAGGCAGCAGTGTGTGATTGCAGAGCCTCTCTGGGCTGTCCCAGGCACCTCCAAAGGCTCTGCAGCTGCACCTTCCCACCTGGACACCCCTCAGAGCCTTGGCTTAGCCCCTCTCACCACACCCACAGGTCCTGGGGTTGGTGCAGACCCCAGTGTAGATGTAACCCATCTGTATCTGTGCTGCCTAGAGGTTTTGGCCATGCTGTGGGCATACACCAGCACTTCCTGGAGGTGCTTAGGGAGCCTGAAATAAGCCTGCAGTTCTGTAAGCCCTGCAGTGCCATCAGAAAAGCAAATGAAATCAGCACCTTTGTGCAGGGCAGAATGCTGACTCACCTGGTGTCTGCCTCCCTGCAGACACCCACAGCAGCTCCTTTCTGCTCTCTCTACTGCTTTGGCTCCTCTTCACCTCTGCCTGCAGGTGCCTGAGCACATCACTCCCTTTCCACAGCACTCCTGCACGAGCCCTGTGCTGGAGCTGGTTCTCCCAGCACCCCTTAAAACACACAGCAGGGCCCCTTGTGTTTCCAGTGCCATCATTTCAGGGCAGCTGAGGAGGAAGAGCACTCTTCTTGCTCAGCTTGGACCACTGGAGTGTCTCAAACCCCCAGTCAAGGGTCACTCTCCAACCTCAGAATGAAACATGTGAGACTCTCAAAGAGCCATTTCCAGTGATGCCTCTGAGGGATAAAGCCATCAGTTGACTAGGGAAAAAAAAAATCACAGTTAAATTTCAAGAGACCTTTGGGAACAGACACTCTTAAGCAGCACTGGTGGCAGGTGCCCCAGTAAGAAGCTCATTATGTCCAATAAGTTACTCCCTGAAAAGCTCCCAGAGCTCTTATTATCTCTGGAGTGATACACAGAAGTGGTCTAATCTCTTGTAGAGCTTACAGAGGGATTCAGCTCTTTGTTTCAGTTTAATTACCTCTCAGAAAAGAAAATTCCTATCAGAAGCCTGGGAAAATAATAGAGGGTAAATACTCAATGGGAATGGTGTAAAATTAGGGTGAAATCCTGTCACACCACGGTTTGCAGCAGGAATCTCTGCCCTAATGCTGTCTGAAATCAGGGGAAAATTCTCTATCTCACCTTCCAGGGAAAGACCCCCCTCCAGCAGACACCTTGGCTGGATTAAAATTGTAACTAAGAGCATTTTCTGAGAAAGGAGGATAATAGCTTTGTAAATGTATGTACCTTACACCTGAAATCTCGTTGACTTTGAATTAGCCATGCATTTGCAGGCCCTTTCAGTCTGCCACTCTTTTGTGTGAGATTATTTATTCTACTTCTATTTCTAAGAAGCTTTGTGTAATAAGGTGTTAAGCATAAGACAGTTTAAACTAATATTTGATTGTGGAAAAGAGTAGTATTCCCAAATAAGGTTAAAAGTGGGTGCTCTTAAAATTAAAAATTGTTCCTGTTCTGCTTTGGCAGATTAGACCTGTGAAACTATAATAGGATTTACTCTCTCTCTCTCTGTCACCCTCAGGTTTTAGCTTTTCCCTCAAAGGAGAAGACAGGTGACAGACAGCACCCTGAGCTAGTGTCCCAACACTGGAATCAAAAATTCTTCATGGTGGGGTTGAATAACCCCAGCTGAACAACGATTTCCAAATGCTCTGGTTGAGTGTGAGTGATGGAAGTGAACTTGGGTGGGGTATTGAGAGACTGTGTTTTGAGAGCCAAAGCCCTGGTTGGGAGCTCCTCTCCTCTCCTCTCCTCTCCTCTCCTCTCCTCTCCTCTCCTCTCCTCTCCTCTCCTCTCCTCTCCTCTCCTCTCCTCTCCTCTCCTCTCCTCTCCTCTCCTCTCCTCTCCTCTCCTCTCCTCTCCTCTCCTCTCCTCTCCTCTCCTCTCCTCTCCTCTCCTCTCCTCTCCTCTCCTCTCCTCTCCTCTCCTCTCCTCTCCTCTCCTCTCCTCTCCTCTCCTCTCCTCTCCTCTCCTCTCCTCTCCTCTCCTCTCCTCTCCTCTCCTCTCCTCTCCTCTCCTCTCCTGTTTTTCTCTGCTTTTTGGGGTGTCTGGCAGGCACAGGTGGGCTCACCCTGCCAACATCCTCAGCTTTCCTCTGTTTGTGCTTTAGCTGCTGTGCTGTTTTTACCACAGCTTTCTGACCTCTCCTGTGTGGGGGGATTGGGACTGTCCAGCCTGGAAAAGAGAAGCCTTTGGGGTGACCTAATTGCAGTCTTCTAGCACATGATGGAGCTGATAAGAAAGATTGAGAGAGACTATTTACCAGGGCCTGGAGTGACAGGACAAGAGGGAATGGCTTCAAATTGAAAGAGAGTAAGGTTAGATGAGATGCTGAGAATAAATTCTTCCCTGTGAGGGTGGTGAGGCCTGGCACAGGCTGTGCAGAGAGGCTGTAGATCCCCACTTCAGCACTGCATCAAAGCATAGCAAGCCCTTTTCAAAGAAATGAGCTCAGGTGTTTATTTTGTGAGATGACAGCATTTAGAGTTCAAACTGAGTGGTGCAGAGCTTTGACAGACTCTTTCTACAGTGCCATTTGCTTGCCTAGGACTACTCAGTGGAAATAACCTCAGATTTTCAGCACTTCCCTGAACACGTTTTTCCCAAAGAGGATCAGTGCAGCAAACATGACTCCCCATTTCCAGAGCCCCCACAGAGGTGAGTGAGAAGGTTTTGCAGGCTGTCTATCTTCCTGAAGCACCTTTCCCTCTAAAACACCTCCTGCTGCCTGGTGACGTTACTGTGTCCTCAGGGACAGCTTCCCAAAAAGGGTGGCAGCACACAGGAGTGTGACACAGAGCCCAGAGCAAGGTCTGTGTGCCCATGGTGACTGCCCTGCTCTCAGCTCAGCTGAGCTGGGGGCTCAGAAACTGTGTCAGGGACCAGTGCAGGAGAACAATTTGGCTGTGCAAGTCCTGAGCAGGGAGTGCAGCTTGTTTGTACGGCAGATTTTATCATTGTGCAATGCCTTTGAAGTCTGTAGAATGGGACAGGTGATGCAATATCTAATTAGCTCAGTCCAGAGGGAATGACCAGCATCAAAGTCTCCAGGTAATGCTCTGGTTTCTGTTTCCTCCCCAGCTTTCTGATTATTGAGATTTAGTGGAAGGGCCTGGAAGGTATTAAAGGAACTGCTGCTCCCTGCTCCTTACCCTGCCAGGCAGAGGGTGAGGTCAGATATTTCTCTGGATGCCAAGGGACAGGCAGGGCTCCCTGTTGCACTCTGGCACACAGCTCAGCTTTTGGTGCATGCCACCCCTAATAACCAACACCTCCTGAAGCTCAGGGAGGGTTAAAAGCATGTCTGACCCCAAAAATTCTCCTTCAGAAAGCAGTGACCTGCAGTGAATAACACCAATGGAAAAAAGTGCAGGCAGCATCAAGAAAAATGTGATATAAAAAAAAATTATGACAGCTGAGAAGATTCCAGAACAGGCAAGTGCTGAAGATATTAAAGCAAACAAGACCATTTCAGGCATGCAGGAAGCATGAAGCTTGGCATAGGGTTGTTGTTGAACTACTGGTCTGTAAATGAGCTGGCTGGGGTATTTAAAAGGCTAAGGACACTGTAGAGAAGGTTTGGAGAAGTATTTGCATGACAAATATCTGATCAGATATCAGATGAAATGATCAGATTTGATATCAGATCTGATCAGATATCAGATGAAAATGGCTGAAGCTTCATCGGGAATTGAGCTACTAAAAGAAGGGAACTGGCTCAAGCTAATATATTAAATAACAAGTTGCAAGTACCTAAACTTTTAAAAGTGTCCCAGATGAACCAGATACTGTATTATATCTATACATTGTACCTATGAAAAAAATGGTTAAGATTTTGCAAAGGGATAAATAAATGTAATAGCTAAACTGAAAATACAGAATCTTTCCTTAAGTATGATATTTTATTAGAGAACCAAAAAAGAAGAAAAAAAAACATTGCACTCATCTATAGACAGAATGCCAGTGTGACTGCACAGCATAGGGAATCTTACTGCAGCTTCAGGAAAACTGGGTGAAAGGGTCATTAAAATATGGTTATTAATACACATATTTATTCAGCATAAATCATAGAATCACAGAATAGTTTAGGTTGGAAGGGACCTCAAAGATCCTTTGGTTTCAGCTTCTCCCCCTTGGCAGGGACACTTTCCACTAGACCAGGTTGCTCCAAGCTTTGCCATCCTGGTCCAGAGCACTCGCAGGGATGGGGCAGCCACAGCTCCTCTGGACAATCTTTTCAGTGCTTCACCACCCTCATGGTAAAGAATTTCTTCCTAATATCCAGTCCAAACCTATTCTGTTCCAGTTTGAAACCATTCCCCCTTGTCCTGTCACTCCATGGCCTTGTGAAAAGTCTCTCCATGAGCACACAGAGCTTCAGTAACTCTGAATGACCAGATGAACTGTGAGTAGCTAAAGTGACAATGCCAAGCTCAATTTTAGGAGGCCTCTGACTGAGATCCCAAGGAGAAGGCTTTGGTACCTCAAGATTTACCTCAAGATTTTGGCAGGTGAAGAGTGTGACAACAATATGGACCAAAACCAAAATGATGTGATGGCACATGTGGCAAAGACAAGAAATTTAATGGAATCATCAACATGGAGGGGCAGTGACATCAGAGGAGGAGGCAGAGGAAATCCATGGATCCAGATGGCCAGTGAGCTCCATCCCAAAATATTAGAAAAGCAGGCACTTGACATTAGCTGCCTGGCAGCCAGGCTTTCAGACCAGTCTGCACAGGAAAACAGGGGCCACAAGGCTGGAAAACAGCTGAGCCTGCAGGGATAGGGAAATTAATCCAGACAATAATTGATCTGTTAGCTTAACCTGAGGAGTATGACAGGGATTTGACTAATTTTGAAGGGAGGAATAATGCAAGACATAGAGTTCAATAGAAAATGGTATCAAATGCAACAGGGAGGTTACCAAAAATAATCTGACCTGTCTAACACAAAGTATTTATTGTAAAAATAGCTGAGGTTACAGACAAGAAAATGCCATGGATCTCATCTATCTGTCCCCCACCCCTGTAATAAGTGGAGGGGTGGATTGCTAGGAATTAAGAGGGCAAAGAGTAGGTTAAGGATGAGATGCCTACAGATTGTTCTGAAAGTCCTCTCCATCAGCAATTGTAGCTTTTACACTTCAGACAAAGACCCAGACACACCCATATCCTCCTTTTGGGGGAAACTGGATGGGCTGCTTTGCATCTGGCTGTGTGGTCACCCATCTCCTGTGGGCTCACACCCTGTCACATCCCCCCTGTGGCACTGGGGACCTCCCCAGACACATGGTCCAATCTCACCTGGGAGGTTCTGCTTCACAGACATCACTCTATCCTTGGGAAAGAAACATCCCATTAATTAACATTTCCAGTGGTGACTAAACCCACAACAACCCTTCTTCAGTTATTCCAATGGTTATTAACTAATTTCACCATTACCATGGCAGAGCTTCAGCCGCTGCCTTTTACCAGATGGTCACAAGCCTTTGCTCCACCACTGAGGGGAAGGGTGAGCTTCTACCCTCCTGGAAAACCACTCTGTGCCAGTGGCTGGGCTTCGTAGGAGCATGCCAGGCTGAAGGGAGCACTGCCAGCACCCAGGCTGAGAGATCAGCTGTCCTAGGCTACATGTAAAGAAATGCCCTAAAGTCTGTATTCTATCACCATGTGCTGAAACCAGGTGGGGCAGTGATTCTTATCTCTGTGGGAGATATCCTCTGCTAATGGGCCACCTGTTAAAAACAGGTGGGGCAATGTTCTTATCCTTCCCACAACCCATCCTTCCTCCAGGGAGATACCTCCTGTTAATGGCCATTGAGTCCCCCTGCATGACTGATAAAATTACATCATCCCATTGGGAGATGCTTCACCCAGGGGGAGGAGCTGAAAATTTCCTACCTAGATAAAAACTGAGATTTGGAACACCCAGGGCAGCCCTTACCCACTGGTTTCCAGAAGGAAAGAGTTACCAAACCTTTCTACAGGATCACTACCTCAAAAAGACCTCTTCATCTGGACTGCTACCACCACCCTAACTAGCAGGTGTCAGGCTGTATTCTGATTTTGTCAGTGGTTTTTCTTTAGTACTACTGCATGTATTTTATTTTTCCCTTTTTTTTTCCCCATTAAATTGTACTTCTGACTTGGAGTCTCTCACTGGTTTTGATTTCAAACCCATTAGGCCAGGTTGGCACCAAGCAGATCAGCATCACTTCGTGCCTGGCCAGGCGCTCCCTCTGACGTCCTCTCCCTTCCCTGAGCACACGAGCAGCAGCCATCACTCCACTCTGCCTTGGGATTGATTATTTCTCTCTCTCTCTCTGGCCCCATCCATTAATGACGCACATTGGTTCAAATGCTATTGCTTTTTAACTTTTCTCTCCCTCTCTTTTTTTCCCCCCCTATTCCCACTATTTTTGTGACGCATGAAGTCAAGGTTGTCATTATTCTATATTTGCATGGATTAAGCTGCCTTCATCATCTATTAGCTTCCAAGTGATAAGAGCCCACATGCAGGCTCCCTTGTTATGTATGCTGCCTCTGCCTGATTACTTCTGGCCCAAATTCCAGCTCTGGGAGCCAAACGTCTGTCTCAGGCAGAAATGCCTCAAAAATTGTTTTTTTAAGACGTCCTTTTCAGAAAAGGAGATGTGTTTTCTTCCACGTTTGTCTGTCTTGGCTGCCTCTTTCTGCACTACCAAATTATTCAAGGCTTCCTCTCAATTTTTCATGTTTTCCTTTCTGGGCCAGGAAAATAGTTATATTTGAGGTGAAACAATCTGATCTACCTGTTGATCTTCTATTTGCATGCCTAACATGTCAGATACCTTGGAGGGGGGTGTTTCTGAGGTCCCCTACAGTAATTAATATCCTAACTTCCCACTTGAAAATACTTGCTGTTATTTACTCTGCTTATGGGTTTAAAATAAGATTTTAAAAAGACAAAAAAAAAAAAGAAAAAAAATACAGACTGCCCTGGAAGAGAAGTTAGAGAGATGGAGAAACCCAGGAAAAGAGAGAGATGATTGGTAGAAGAGGTCCTTTAGGGCTGTGTGTGGCTGGAGAAGGCTTGAAGGTACAAATTCCCTGCCTCCTCACCAGCCCTGAGGTGGAGCTCCTGGTGTGCTGGAGCTCCAGCAGGGAGCTTGCACCAGCTCAGTATCGAGCAGGGGTTGCAAGTGGTTTTCTCATCAAACCCTGGTCTGCTGTTGCTTCCATTTATGGGTATTTCATGCAACTAAATTATGGCTTTGAAGCTGATGATAAATCAGCTTTTTTTCTTTCCTTGCTGCCTGTGCAAGCCAGTTAAACAATTCCACTGAATTGCAGCAGCCAGTCAATGCCACATGGACCTGGAGGAAAACAGCAAGTGCCAGGCAGCAAAAGGCCAAGGGCAGCCACAAAAAGGGGTGAAAATATCTCCTTTATTCTCTCTGAGCTCGATGTCTGCACACAACTGTGCCTTTCTTTTCTGACCTGCTGTGCCCTGGGCTGTCTCAGACCCTTGGGACAAAACTCACCTTGGGGCAAAACACAGGGAGGTCCAAGAAACACAAAACAGCCCCAAGAGCCACAAACAGGGTGTGACAACTGCTGCCTGAGGGGTTCACTGCTGATCTCATTGGGGTGTCATTTACCTGGGACTTCATTTCCCAAGCTGGGGGTGGGAAGGAGGGTAAAAACATGTTCACAGGTAATGCTAACTCACTTTGCTAAACCTGGAGGGGAGGGGTGGCTGGAGAGCAGATCAGACACAGCACTAGCTGAGCACGGTGCTCTGCCTGGGTGTTGCCCTGTATTTTGTTTTCAGAATGAATGGATCACTCAGTGAAAAAGACAAAACAAAGGGCGATTTAGGTCAAATGAAATTTTTTTCAAATTTGAACTGAAGAAGTGCAGAATTTCTCTGCTAAAACAATCCAGAGGGGAAAAACAAAATCAGAGCTAAAAAACCTCAGAGCATTGTTGGGTGCTTTCAAAATTTTAAACATCTGACTTTTCATTTTCCAGCCATGTTTTGTTGATCAAATGCGATTAAACCATGACTTCAAGGTTACTAGGACATAAATAAAAACCATAAAACAGCTTCTCCAACAGAAGTCTCTTTCTTTGTCTGAGAAAGTGGGAGAAGCAGCTCAATCCCTGCCACAGACAGTGACTTATGTGGGAGCCAAAGAGGTTTTCTCTGCTTTTTGGGGTGTCTGGAAGGCACAGGTGGGCTCACCCCACCAACATCCTCAGCTTTCCTCTCTCTGTTTGTGCTTTATCTGCTGTGCTGTTGTTACCACAGCTTTCTGACCAGCTCATGTGTGCACTGTCTGCAAGGACATCCCTGCCAAGGCAGGAAGAACGTGCTTCTTCCCCCAGTTCCCACAGCACTGCTTCTGTCATCTGTAAAAATATCTGTGCCCCACAGGAATAAAATCCCCAAGGAGAAGGCAGATGGACTCAGGCAATCCCGGATAACGAGGTCTCTGTGTCAGGGAAAGCAGAATGGAAATGACTTTGGAGCATTTTGGGATCCCTGTGCTGCTGACATTGCAGAACCAAGGCACTGAAAGGGCGCTGGGATTGACGGGTGGCACAGAGTCCAAGGTTAAATGCAGAAAGCACGAGGCTGTGCAGGGTGTTTTTCACTGGGATCCCTGAAAAACCCTTGTCTCTGGAGCAGCTCCTTGTGTGAGGAGTCCCTCTGAGCTCCATGTCCCCGTGCAGCCCTGTCCCTCCCTGCTGGGGACAGCCAGTGCCTGTCACTCCAATGCCACTCGAGGAGCAGCTAATGGGAATCTGCTTGGCACGGAGGGAGCACTACAGGACCCAGTCTCCACGTCTGCTGCAGCAATGACATGTGTTCTGTCATTCTGAAGTGGCACAAAGGGCCTTGCTGAGAGTCTCTCCCGTGCAATCAATGCCTGCAAGCAGCCAAGTCCCTGCATGCTGAGGGCAGGCAGCCTCGTGGGATGGAGAGAACTGCTGAGGCACCAAAGGAGCACAGTGCAGCTCTCCCTGATCCTCCCTGTAACATAAATATTTTGCCCAGCCTCCAAAATAGCAATGGGGGACACCAAGCATCCTCCCAGCTCCCACATTTTCCTTGTGAGTTAATTCCTGTTCCTTTCACATCTCTGTCCATGCCCGTGGTACCAAAGGACACAAACTCATCTCATTTGGAGCCAGCATATTTTCAGCTTCTCCTTGCAAAGCATCCCTCTCATTTGTCTCTCCACAAGAGGGGGGTGAAAGGGAAGATATCTGTGACTGGATGCACAGCTTTGAATCTGAATAATTTGCCACATATCCAGGACAACAGCAGAGAGCTGGCTGGACAGGTTAAAACTGGCAGGACCTAACAACAGTTAAGCATACACTCAAATTCAGTGTATAAATTATTTTTTAAAACTCTAGAAAAACAGCTTGAAATGTATTTGACATCTTTTTGGAAACTCCTTATATCTGGAGAGCAGCAAATGCCTGAGAAGCATTTGCTAATTGCACATACTGACTTGCATTCTGGGGCCTGAAAGTTTCCTAAAAGTTAAAAAAAGTAGATGGCAAATAAACCAGGAATAGACTAGCCAGACTCCCATCAGTTTCTTGTATGTTGAGTTCAGTGGCACCAGGAACTTTGCTTCTTACTGCAAAACTGTCTTCTGATGCTGCCTCAGTTCCTTGCCAGCTGAGCATGGTCCAGGTAGGAAGGAGAGAGAGAGGAATGGAGGAGAGGGGCTGCAAGGACTCCCTTGCCATCTCTGCTGCATCCAATGCCAGGTTTAGATGCTGAGGAATAACAAGAGCAGGAGAGCTTTTGCATGTTGGGCACTGCCTGGGGGAAGCAGCACATCGACTCTGCTCTTCTGCAGAGGATGAGGACAGGGAGCAATTAGATCATGGCTTATCAGAAGTAAAAGTCAGTTTCCAGATAAGCAGAGTGTAACATGTGGATTAAAGTTGTCAGTTAATTAAAGAGGCTGGGTTTAAGCCACAGATAGGGCTGCATGTAGTGAAGTGATGCTAAAAGAGCACTGTTCTGTGGAGTCAGAGGGGGAGAGTGTAGTGCAGGGTGTAGAGATGCTGGGCTAATACCAAAAGTAATTAAAACCACAGTGTCTGAAGGGCTCCAGGCCAGGCTTCAAACCTGTGTAGTGTGGAGGAGCAGACCTCTAATTCAAGGGCAGATCTTCTTCCCATTCAGGTTCTGAACACTTTCTGCAAGCTGTGGATGCCCCATCCCTGGAGGTGCTCAAGGCCAGGCTGGATGGGGCTTTGAGCAGGTGGAAGATGCCCTTGCAGAGGACTGGAACTGGGTGTTCTCTAAGGTCTCTTCCAACCCAAACCATTCTGTGAACCTCTGAACTAACACAGACCTGAGAGCTTGGCATGGCACCTTCTCCAAGCCTAGAGAAAGTGGTGGCCTGGTGGATTGGCCAGCCTTCTAAGAGGAGATAACACATTTTACTTGCAATCTAATTGTCCTCTGTCTCTTTTCAACAAACAAGAAATGTCTGCCTTGACAGGCAGCTCTGGGGCAGAGCTGGCAGCACTCCTGGCTGGTGGGAGCAGCAAACCTCCAGGGTGGGAGCCACATGCACCATCTCCATCCTCCAAAATACAGACAGCAGTATTTTATCCAGCTGGGGCAGAAAGAAACCCCTGGGGAGCCCTGCTTTGCAGCCTCAGTTCTCACATCAGAGCTGTTCAGCCTTTTGTTATGGTTTTGTGTTGTTTAAATTAGAGGCCTGTGAGAGGCTCACCAAAAAAATGAAGATGCCACTTTGAACAGCTCCCATTTGAAGCCAGGATCTCCTGACTCATCCTCACACCTTGTACCCAGGAGCACTTTAATCCTTGCAGCACTTCTTGCACAAAAGCAGCATCTTTCTCTGTTGCACCCTATGCTTCCATGGGCAGGCAGTACAATTCACTTTAAAGGGAATCAATGAAAATGGATTCCCAGTTCTTGCCACTCCTAGATGGCAGTGGGCAACCCAAAATGAGGTTAGATTTGTTTCCAGCTTTCTCTTATGGCAGATTTCTCACAGCTCAGGCAAAGCACCAGGCACAGCAGTGCCCTCCAGGATGAGTCACGCCAGCTCTGGCTCTAAAGGAGGTGGAACTCTGCTGGAAGTAAAAGAAGAGGTTGTAAACTTCAGAGCATGAGAATGGAGGATTTAAATCAGGGTCAAGTCAGAGAAAATTCACCTTCCTTTCAATTAGATCATGAAAGCCTCAAGCACCCTGCCAAGTCTCCCTCAGCTTGTTGCCCTTGTTCTTCTCCAGGAATGAGAGTTCTTCCAAGCTGCCCTGCAGCCCATGGAGCAGTACATTGCCTCTGGGGCTGGGTGACAGGGAAAAGCCAAGGCAGAATAGCTAATGCCAAGAATTGTTTGTTTTGAACTAGGTATCAAAGACTAACTTAAATTGGAAGTGATCTCTGAAGGTCATCTGGTCCCATCCCCAGCTCAGGGCAAGGACAATTTCTCAGTTCTATTGGGTTGCTCAGGGAATTGTGCTCTTTTCTGGGGGTTGTCTCCAAGGATGGAGATTTCTCAGCCTTTTTGGGCAGCCTCTCCCTGTGCAGAAACTCTCATGAAAAGCTCACTGGAGTTCTCCCTCGTGTGTCTTGTGCCCGTTGTCCCTCACTGTTCAGAAAGGACTTGTATTATACTTTCATATACACATTAATACAACTAAATATTGCAGCTATAAGTATTATCAAAGAAATACAAACCTACATATTTATACAAAAATACAAACCTACATATATTTATATGATAACAACAAAAAAAACCCCAAAAAAAACCCAAAAACAACCCAAAAAACCCAAAAAACAATCCAGTGTTGATTTTATTAATAAAATGCTGTTTGATGGGGCAGGAAATGGGTACTAAACTTTTCCTCTCTACTTCTCTGTCATTTAATGTTCTTTCCTTGGTTTCCTTTTTTGTTTGTACAATTAAGTCTCTGTTGCAAATTGAGAGCCTGTGAGGGGATTCAAAGACCAACCAGGAGAAGAGAGCATTGGTGGTGAATTATACTACAGTGGAGAGATTATTGATTTATGAGGCCCTTTTGAAATATTAATCAATCATGACTATCTCTCTCCTTCAGTTAGACACTATAATTTTTATTCAAAGACAAGAGGAAGCTAGGAATCACAGAATGCTGGCATCTTCAAGGTTAGAGGAGACCTGCAAGATCATCCAGTAGCACTGTCACCCCAGCATCACCATCATGACCCTGAAATTGTGTTGCCAAGTGTCACATTGTCCTGGTTTAGAGGACAGGTGTCTGCCAATAAAGGCAGAAGCTTCTCTTTGAAATGGAGAATGTAAACCCCCTCCCTCCAAATTATTATAATTTTGAAATTAAGGGGCTCTCAGGCAAAGATATAGGAATTAGGAATAACAGTTCTTTACTAGGAAAATTAAAATAGAAATACAGTATTACAAAGAACAATTCCAAACCCTGCCAGAGTCAGAATCCAAGCTGACACCCGTCAGTCAGTCAGGGTGTTGGCACAGTCCCATTAAATGGTGGCTGCATCCTCCTGCAGTGGCAGATGTGGTTCAGCTGGAGCAGTGCTCCTGGAGAAGGTGCAGTTTCCTCTGAAGCTCCAGGGATGATGTGGAAAGGTCTGGCTTTCCTCTGGAATCCAGTAGGAAGAAGGTCCCTTGCTGTTCCAAATCTCAGTTTTTATCTGGGTAGGAAAGGCTTGGCTCCTCCCCTGGCTGGAGCATCTCCCATGGGATGATGTAATTTTATCAGTCATGCACTGGGACTCAGTGGCCATTAACAGGAGATATCTCCTGGAGGGAGGATGGGCTGTGGAAAGATAAAGATGATTGTCACACCTGGTTTAAAGATGGCCCATGAGCAGATAATATGTGCCAGGAGATCAGGGTCACTGCCCCACCCAGCTTCAACAGATGGTGACAGAATTCACATTTCTGGTCACATTATCCTGTATTTCAACCCAAGACACACATCCATCCCCATGGTGGGGCTCAGGGCACGCTGTGTGTGACAGTGGGCAGTGCTTGTGGGGCACAACAGGAACTTGTGCAAGCAGCAGCTTTTAGCAATGTGTCCATGGCAAAGGTGTTTCCCCAAAAGGTTTTCTTTCACCCCATGTGCAAAAAGCCAATCCTCACACAGAGTTCAGGTATTTCCTTTATTTACAGTTCTGCACAGAAACAGTTGCTGGGTGGCAAATCCACAAAGCCACCACAGCAGTTATCAAAATGTTTCACTATTTATATACTCTAGCAAACAAAGGCTTTCATGTTCATTGAGTACCAGTTGTATAGCTCTCTTACTAATTTCACATATTATTTCCTATTAAAATTATTTTTATTATTTTTACAGTATCATATCTAAATATTTAGATGTTACATTTATATGTAATTTGTAATGTTCTATACCATATATGTAATATATGATACCTCACAATATTTTAAATATATTATTTCTCAATATTTACTATATATATACATTATAAATATTAAATAATATAGTATTTTAAGTTTGTATGTTATATTATTATTATGTTTTGCTATTTATTAAATATTAATGTAGGAGTTTCTGTTATTATTAGCTAATATTATTAACTGTAATTTACAATTAACTAATATGAATATATTAATATTTTCTTCTATTTGATATAAGATTCTCTTGCTTCTAATGCTAACTAGTCTTTTTCTGTGCTCAGTCTGTCTCTTCCATTGAAGAGTTTCCATTTTTCTCTCTGTGTTTCTGTGGGCTGGGAGTCAGTGGTTGCTGTCTCCCCATGCCCTACTTGGGGCACAAGCAATTGGCCAGATAGATGCAGACAGAGGGTTGTGGTCAGTGGCTCTGTTGGAAATAATGCAACTTCTCAATTTTTTAACTCACTTTTGTCATTGGTTTGTTCACCTTTGCCAAGGTAGGGAGGGAATTGAAGTTTTTCTTTAAAAGACTTTTCTCACCAAGGGTTTGAGTTTCACTGGGTGAGGCCTGATAGGCTTCAGTCAACAAAAAGAAGATTCCAAGATTCTGAAAGTTTAACATCTACAGGCTGGGAATAGCCAGAAGGTACAGAGGACATAAGTGGACATTAGCAAATCTGAACCCCTGGTGTGGCTGGAGACACCTGGTCTGGGAAAAGATTGATAAAAGAATGAGCACCAAATTAGCATCAAAGGCAAAGGGATCAATAACCAACAGGAGACTGAACACTAAGAATTGTGTGATTCAGAACAAGAATTACTTCTGGGTTTTCATGTATAAATATGTGAAAAGAAGGAATGATTTCCACTGCACATGGGCCATGTGTGAATGAGATGATTCCTTTGCACATCCTGGCCAGAATAAAGTGATGCCTGATTCTCTGTTGGTTCAAAGGTGTTGGAGAGTTTCTGCTTTTCCTGCACTTCCAATGACAGCTCCATGTCCAGCTGCAGGACAGGGATGAGGGGTGGGAGTGTCCCTCAGGGCTCTTGCATGGCTTCCCCAGTGACACAGACACTGGATCCAGCTCAGCCTCAGCACATTTATAGGGGCTGGGAAGCTGGGTAGGGCAAGTGACACTATGGAAGGATGGGGCCATGCAGAATGACCTGAGCAAGTCTGGGAATGAAACCACACAAACCTCATGAGGTTCAAAAGGCCAAGTGCAAGGTGCTGCACGTGGATCAGGGCAGTCCTTGAGTCACAGAATCACAGAGATTCACCAGAGGAAGTTGGGAGACACCTTCAAGATCATCCAGCCCCACCATGAGCACAGCACCACCATCACCAACCCTGAACCACATCCCCAAGTTCCACATCCAGATGCCTCTTGAGCACTTCCAGGGATAGTGCTCCAACAACTTATTCCAGTGCCTACAATCACTCTTTAAGTGATTTCCCCCCCTAATATCTAATCTTAAACACAGAACATCTCAAAAACCATTATCAAGTCATGGGAAGACCAGCATCAGCACATATAAAAGGTCTGAGAAAACTTTCCTGTGAGGGTTAACAGGGATTTTTCTTACTTACTATTTGCTGTATGCACTCATTCTTTCAATGGGCTGTGTTCAGTAATACTGTGCAGTGTCACAGATAGAAAACAGTAAGAGGAAGCAGGAGAAGAAACAGACAGTATTTACAGAGATTCCAGCCTGCCAGAGAGGCCATTAAACAACCTAAAGAAGAAACAGTCCATGTAAAGAAAGGTAAAATATTCCAGTGAATGGCTGTGAGAGGGGTAAGAAGCAAATAATTACTTTTAAGTCTAGTTACTACAGTAAAGAAGAGGGAAAATGAAGAAATTGAGGTCAAACTGCATTTGCTTTTCCAGTCACATACAAAAAATAAAAAATTATTTGGAGTTATTGCAAAATGTTTCACTGCATCCAAAATAGGACATTTCACTTGTTGAATGATGTCACTCTTTTTAACCCCTTGAAAGCTGGTCTGTTTTGGGGCAAAAATAAATTCATAGGAGATTATTCAAATGATAGTTTCCAACATGTTTATTTTCCACAAAAATCAGTTCTCATCCCTGCCCAACTGGCAGGGTAGCAGGGTGAAGACATCATTTTGTAGGTATTTAAACTGGTATTTAACACAACCAGTTTTTAACACTCTACTTGAAGTGGCCAAAACCAGGGCTGATGAAGGAAGAGAGAACATTGAGAACATTGTAGGTCATGGTTGAGAACCATGACCAAGGCTCATTTCCAAGCATTCACTGAGCTCTAGCAGGTCCCTGGAGCATGCACAGGGAAACTTGACACGAAATTAATAATTCTGAAGTGATTTATTCAGAGACTGAGTAAAGAGAGGAAATGCTTGTGTCATTGTACACGTTCAGCATGGCTGAACATGCCAGAGACTCTTTGCAGTCCAAGTTTTATCTTGATAGATCCTAAAATGTACAAGAGCTAAACTTAGCCTTCTCTGTGTGGTATGGAAATATAGGAAATTCAGGTTTAGTGCATTAGTAGGGAGCAAAAATTACTGTGAAACAGTACCTTGGGGCTGGGGGCCTCAGGGACAGAGGTGGTCAGAAGATGCAAGGCATGAGAAAATAAACTACTTTAGTTTTTGTTTTCTGTTGCAAAGGGGAAAAATACCAGGTGGAAATTGTGAATACCACTGTATGTCAATAAGATTAACAAAGGAGAGCCAGACACAGCTAGAACTTTTTTTTTATGAGAGCCCCCATCTTTCTCCCATCTCTTTGTCTGGTGGACTTGCATTAGGTTGTCTGACATGTCTCATGTTTTCTTGGTGTGCTTCAGGTTTGGATTCAGACTGTCAGGCTCAGCTGGCATGGGCAGAAGTTTGGAAACCAAGGGGATGCAAGGAATCTGCCCCAAGAGCCCAGGCTCTCTAGACACAGCAGCAAGAGAAGGACCTGCAAGAAAAATTAGGAAGTGTTTAGGGAAAAAAGTGGAGTTTTACCCAAGGTATGCTGTAGTGGAATGAGGGCAGAGAGCCAGCTCCAGGGGCTTCACCCATCCCGTTTGGAGAGGAGACTTTCCCTTGCATCAGGGACTTAGTTTCCCTTTGCACCTTCTTTGTGCAGTCCCATCCCCATCCCCCTCCCCATCCCCATCCCCATCCCCATCCCCATCCCCATCCCCATCCCCATCCCCATCCCCATCCCCATCCCCCTCCCCATCCCCATCCCCATTCCCATCCCCCTCCCCCTCCCCATCCCCATCCCCCTCCCCATCCCCATCCCCATCCCCCTCCCCATCCCCCTCCCCATTCCCATCCCCCTCCCCATCCCCATCCCCATCCCCATCCCCATCCCCATCCCCATCCCCATCCCCATCCCCATCCCCATCCCCATCCCCCTCCCCATCCCCATCCCCATTCCCATCCCCCTCCCCCTCCCCATCCCAGCTGAGGCTCACCTGGGAATTCCCTGCTCCAGACCCCCCAAGAGCACAGGGACAGCCCAGATCCCCCTGTGCCCCATCCAGGGTCCTCCCCTCCTTCTGGCCCTGCTGTTTTGTAAACACCAACTTCAGCAGCTGCTTTTGCACTGCTCTTCAAACCACTGTAGCCTTGGCAGGAAAGAAGACACTGCTGGTTCTTCTACCCAGAAATACTCTGGCACTCCACACTCGCTGCTATGGTTAAAACAGCAGCTGCTGCTCCTTCACAGTTACACCAGTGTAAAAGTGCTTGCAGCAAACACAGCCCATTTCCACTTGGGTAGGAACACCCTCCCAGCAGGCAGCAGCTTTCCTCACAGCCGTGATTTTTGGGTTTCTCTGAGGTGCTGAACCCTGCAGAAAGCCCACCTGGAGAAAGAGAGGGTGGTCCCACTGCACAGGACAGGGAGTTTTCAGGGCAGTGAGGTATCCCTCATGCAGATCTGTGCCCAAAACAGCATGCAAAACCTCTTGGGGAAGATCCCATCACGGGCACATCATTGCTGTTTGTCCTGATCTCAGGAAACTCACTCCTCCCGTAGAGGAAGGTGCATAAAGGTGGCAGAGCCTGCCAAGGGAGGCTGCTCTTGCCCACCTGGTTTAAGGAAACCTGAACCTCCCTGCCAGACCTGCGTGCCCAGGATGGCACCAGCAGGATGCCCTTGCTCTCTGCCTGCTCCCAAGCCAGTGAAGCTTTCCCTGCAGAGTTAACTGGCGTTTATAAATTTCCCGATAGGCAAATTGCTTTGGGAAGCTGAGCTTGGTAATTGGCTGGAGGTGACTAATCACTGCCTGATTACAGAGTAGCAGTTCCACAGGTATGAATCAGAGCCTGCAATTGTCAGCCCTCCCCCAAAACAGGGGCTCTTTCTGTCCTGGCTTGATACAGTCGAGCCATTGTGCAGCAGTGACAGTTCACTGCTCACACTTACCAAAGGGAAATATAATTACAGTGCACTCAGGGGAAGGAGAAAGGGATCAATATACAGGAAAAGAAATAATTATATACAATGCACAACCCCTGCAAAAAGAGACACTTGTGAAATCTCAGGGAGGAGGGGAAGAATGGGCCATTTCAATTCCATACCTCTGTTGGATATTGGTATCTACAAATGTGTGTCTGTCCTGGAGCAAAACTGCCTCTAGAAGCCCCTGAAAAGAGGAAGAGGATGCTTTTCCCCTGATCCAGAGATCCACAAAGTCATCTTGGTTTTCAGAGCAGCTTCCTCTCCTCCACAGGACAGTTTCACAGCTTCTTCCCTATTCCAGGCACTGTGCCAAAAAGGCTGAGGGTGCCAAGCCAGCATTTCCTCAAAAGCATTTCTCCATTTCCAAAGCTGAACTTGCACACTGGGCTCTTGCCTGCTGTGGGGGCTCCTGGGCAGGGGAAGGGCAGCCCCCATCAGTGATCCCTCAGAGTCTGGCTTGGTTTGCCATGCAGGGAGCCCAAATCCTCACCTGGTCACCTCAGACACTGACAGGCAAAGCTGAGCATCCCCCTGCCTGGGCTGGGGGGCTCAGAGGGAAGGAAAGAGGAGCAAAAGCCACCCCCCACCCAGCCAGCTCCTGCCTCACTTTGGGAAGTGGGAAGGCTGGCGTGGGAGGCAATTAGAAAAGTCACAGCTTGGCATTTTGGGATGTTTCTCCCTGGAAAGGGGATAGGAGTAGTCATTGCCATCCCATTTCCCATGCAGACACAGAGGAAGGGATGTTTAAAAGAAGTCTAAAATGTGGGTAGGTAGAGATGGATATTGGAGTGCTGAACCAGATTTCTTTCAGGACTTCTGCAAAAGCACAGAGAAGAGAGAGCACTTTAGGAACACTGCCATTCAGATATTAACCACAAACGCTGAAATGAGCGTGCCAGCTCTCTGCTTCATTTTTATTTAAGCACATAAACTTGGGGGAAGCAAGGCCTGTGCATAAGCTCATCTGCAGAGCCTTGTGCTTGCCATCCCAGAGCTGCCATCCTGGGATCACCACCCAGGAGCGCTGCGGGAGCTGATGAAACTTTAATCCCGCAGAATGCACATAATGAATGTTTGCACACGCACACAGCTCCCTGTCAGCCCAGAGCACAACACTCCCCTCCTACAGACACATCTGTGTTAGTCAGGGCTGTGACTGCCTGCTCCAGCCCATCAGAGTGTCCATGCTCCACATCCAGGCTCGGTGACTCGTCTGTTAATTGACAGGCTCGGGAGCTTCGTCACACTCAGCCTCTGTGCTGTCAGTAACTGGTGCTTTGTCATGCAGGGCTAATATTCCTCCCAAAATCCATCTGCAGCTCCTCTCTCTGTCAGAGGGATCAGCCCCACAACTGGCATTTTAATAATTCCCCCGCAGACAGGCGAGAGGAGAATCTTATAGCTGAGCTTAAAACCATTTTTTTCTTCATGGAAGTTATTGCTTTGTACAAGTGGGTTCCTTCTTCCTACACTTAGGGCCTTCGTGCTTTTTTTTTTTTTTTTCATGTGTGGATACCTGAAATATGATCTTTAAAATTACATTTTGTATCTTAAAATAAGCAACATGTTCTTCAAAATACCTCAGTCCTAAGGAATTTCTGTTGAAGCTGTATTTCCAAAATTCAGGTTGTTTATTAGGGAATGGGGCTAATAAAGGCTGTCTTCCTATGAATTTTGTTATATAGTCTCACACCTCCTGCCAAAATAATCACAGTTCATCCTTATCCCTGTCCCCCACCTAAATCTCTGTGTGTACCTAGAAAAAGACCTTTTCTGATATTTTTCTGAATAACAAATGCATTTGTAGATCAGTGAGATCTGGATGCCAAATGGCACATACACAGCACTGCCACCTTTGCTTCACACTGCCTGTGGCACCACTCTGGGGACATCTCTTGTCCACACAGCCACAGACCCTCCTGAGCATCATTCTCTGGAGACACCTTGCACTTCTGCCAGGTTAGACTGAACCTGGATGGTGAGTTAAAGGGGAGATGGAGCCACACTGGTCAGTAGAATCCTTCTTCTCTTTGGAAACAGGTTAAAAAAACTGGCACTAGACTTAAGCTGGGCTCAGCTTGCCAGGGCACAAAGAAACCCCAGAGCAGGTGCCACCCATCAGTATGACAGGAGGTGTCACCTAGTCCCCTTGGTGACCCCAGCAAGGTTACAGGCTGGCTTTTAAAAATTAATATTCAACATGTGAACAGACTGGTAGGCAAAGCAGAGGTTCTTCCAGCAAACTCCCTGCTGAAGCAAGGTGAGTAAAAAGCCCTGGCAAACTGCAGAAACTTCTGCTTCTTCACCAGCTTGGAGTGGATTCTCTCCTGAACATCTTGTGCTCTTTGGTCCAGTGTGGGTTTCCCCTGGTGCATCCCCTCTCTCCCTTACAGGGCATTTAGAGGTGTGAGCAGAAATCAGAGATCAGTGAATTTCAACTAGTTTTTTTCACCAAATTTCAACAAATGTGAAGCAAAACTTCAGGAGCAGTTCCCTGTCCTTGACAGTCTACAGGAGCTTCAAAATATGGGACAGTGCACACAGTCAGACAGGGATCACGAGCAGGAATTGAAGCCTCAGTTGCTCAGAAGATGCAGAATTGCAGCCTCAAAGAGGTGTGCAACTCTGAAAATATCCTTAAAAAACAATAACTTCCAAATCAGGCAGCAATAATATGTTTCCCACTCTAGGGCCTCTGAGGAGTTATTAAATACAATTTTCCAGGGCTTATTCAAATGTCAACTCATTATAGCCTGTGCCAATAGGAAGACAGACCATGGGATTTGTGTTTTTGTTATAACTATTTTTATATTAAATCTATAAAATGCATAAAGGAGCATTAAACCCTGTTATTCTCTCTTTATTTTTTTTCTTTCCCCATAGCTGCCCAACCTCTTTTTGAAAAGGATCATTCAAAAGCAGCCAAATAATAAAGGCTGGATGAGGACATTCCAATCCCTCCTCATCCACTTAAAAACACAATATTTCAAAGGCACTTCTGGAGTGCTTCTTTTGGCAGCTACAACTGGAGCCACAGTAGAAACCTTTCAGTGGGTCATCCTGATGGATGGCCTCGCACATCAATGAGCCAGCTGTCCCCATTAGGAGTGGGAATCATCTCAGCAGCCTGAGGGGACTTTAAAGGAGCATTTATCATATAAAGGAAGAAAGGTACCTTGTACTTGCACAGCTCTGTGCAGCAGCACATCTCAAAAGATCTGCAGAGAGCTGGGTTTTTCTATCAGGAAATGGACAAGTGGAGACCTCCCAGCCCAGAAGGGCTTGCTGAAAGTCACACTGTGGTCCCTTAGTGCTGGCACTAAGGCACTCAAATTCCAGTTTGGTGCTGCCCCTGTTTCATTATCATCATCCTTGAGCCTCATCCTCCTCCTGCCCAGTCCCTGTGCAGTCACAACACCTGACTAAAGACACGAGCACATTTGTGTTCACTCCTCTCTCTCCTGCAGACACTCGTGTTTTTTCCAAGCATTTTTTGAGCAGTGATTCTGCAGCTGGCAGCAAATGTCCTTTTGATGACCTTGTCAGACTGTGCCAGGGCTGTGCAGGCATCTCCAGAATCCTCAATTCTCCCTCCCTGTCCTTCCTCTTCATGTGCCAGTTCCCACTGAGGTGCCCAAATTTGCACCATCTCCACTCAGGAGCTCTCCCAGATTCTGCAGGGCAGCCCCACTTCTACAGACACCACACACCTGACCACAGCAAGGGCTCACTCAATCCCACTGCCTCTATCAGAATTCCAGGCAGCAGCCAGGCAATGCCCAACATCAGTTTATTTTAGAGGCCAAAAGGGAGTTTTGTTTTATTTGCAAGGTTTTGTCAGTCTTTATCTCCTCAAAAGCAGATGAGCAAATTTCATGTAGAATGGTAAAAAGTGAACTTGATGCTAGGGCAGAGCAAGAAATCAGTCTAATATCAACTCAGAATGTAACTAGTGATGAAGCCCTATGCAACCAAAAACAGCCTTGACTGGAAACAAATGCCCAATTTCTTGCAAGTCTAAAGGGCTTACACGAGTCCCTGGGGCTTTGAATTCCTAAATTTCTCAGAAGTTCTGGGTTTTTTAAATAAGTACAGTAGCAGATAAATAGGATTAGGGACTTTAAGACCAGATTTATAAACCTTTCCAGGGTTACCCAGCCTGTGCCCGCTAGATGGTTCCTAGAAAATTAGTCTCCCTTAAGATTTCCTGGACTGGTACAGACTTAAAATTTAATTTTCTTTAATAACAGTCCCACAGAGTAATTGTTTGCACATGCATGGGCATGCTGAGATAGATGTGGTTATTTGGCTCATTTAATTGTCTGTGTGCCAGGGATCTGGCAAAGGACCTGCTGTGTCAAGCAGTGTCTAATCTCCCATAAAACCCAACACTTCTGGCACACACACTCAAGCTCACAAGTTTTAAGCACCCTTCCTCATCATTTATACAAGCACTGTGTGATCTTCCACATTCTTCCCAAAAAAAAAAAAAAACCAACCAAAAAAAAAACCAAAAAAAAAACCCCACCAAAATATGCTGGGAGTTGTCAGACCAGCCCTATCCTCCAAGACCTGTCCAGCCATCCCACCCAGACCCACAGCCAAGCCAGCAATGCAAGCACAAGTCTCATCACAGCTAGTGGATTTCTCCAAATTACACTTTTTGGGTTTTTTTTTAAAAATCTGGATCTCAATTTTCTCTACTTAAAAAAAAAAAAAAAAAAAAAAGGTTGGGAGAGAAAGCATGATGGCAGAGAAAAAGCTTGAAAAAATACTGATGTTGTGATATTTGAAGGCAAATAAAACCCATCAGAAATACATACCTTTTAAAATTTAATGAATTGTGAGTTTGGGATTCATGGCATGATTTTGGGGGTCAGATTTGTGCTTAAAAGCCCTTTGAGTGGGTTGAAGGCCATGTGCCTAAGTAATGTCCATGTTGTCTCTCAGAGCTGTGATTGCCCACGAGGGCACAGCCTGGAGCATTTCTTTGTGCTGTCACCTCTTCCTTGCCTTAAGAAGGGCTCTGTGAAAAAGGGGAAGTTCCACCATCTCTAAAGCATACAGAAAAACTCAGAGGAGTTTGTGCTGATTTAACTCTGAAATGCTGCAGAGAAATGCAGCCTTGCCTTCAGGCACCTGATCTCATTGCAAACCAATGTGTTCTGGGGATGATGAGGACTGCTTTTCCTAAGCAGGTTGCTGGACTGGTTTTCTGTCTCAGCTCCAAGGGCTGTGTGAGTGCTGCTGCTGGCACGAGGGAGAGGAAAGGAGCTCGTGGCTGGGAAGGTGGACAGAGCTTCTCCTCTTCCAGCAGGAGGGACTGTGGTGCTGCAGGCACTGCCAGCAGGCTGCTGGCAACCACAGGCAGGGAAGCTGGCTTTGCAGATGCTGAGAACAGCCCCTGAACAATAAACAGGACATTGCTCCCCTCTCCCTGGGGCACAAGCACAGGTCAGAGGGGAAGGCAGCCTTCATGCCTTCTCCAAGTTACCAGATAAGTCGTTAGAAATAATAATAATTAAAAAAAAAAAAATCTGGAGGCTTTTCTGTTCCAGCTATGTAATCAACAAAGTGCTGCCTCCTTCCCCACTGATGAGCATTTAAATGTTCTGTCCCCTAGCTGCAGCCTAATAGGGATCATGAGGCCTGGCTGTGCTGCCAAGAAGAAAGCTCCAGCACGGCTTTTTCCAAATCTCCAGGGTGCCTGGTCTGTGTGCAAATGCTCTTTGGACTGTTTTTTAGTGTTCTGTTTTGTCAGGTCTTGCATTTCCAGCTAATAACTCTGGATGGCCACGTGTTGGGTGTAAAAGGCAGGAGGGTCATCAGTGGGAGATCTGGATGCTCCTCCACTGCCCACCTCCAAACGGGCTGGGAGGGAGTTAGACAGAACAGCCTTCACCATCTTTGTGGTTAGGCTTTTTTTCTGCTTTTCATTTGAATGAATTAGCATATTTCTCTCTCCTTTTACGTGACTGCTGCTAATTATTTTATTAGTTGCAAGAACAAGCTGCATTTGTGATTATTAATGTGGGTATAAATCTCAGTGTGCTCGCAGACATGCTTGGGAGGTTTTGCACTGTGTTTTAAGATAAGAAACAAGAGACTACAGCAGTGATTACGACTATTGCTCTAATCTTTCACACAGCTGGAGGGTTCAGTGTCCACGGCTGAGGTCTCATTCTCCTGTTTCCCTGCTCAAAGTGCTCCCAGTTCAGCACATTTAAGTGGGAATAGGGACAATGAGTTCATGTCCCTACAAAGGTTAAGGTGTCCAGTGTTTCTTTTACGTACACAGCATTGTTACTCTGATTTCACAATCAGTCAGACACAAAAATGTTAGGTAGTTTGCCAGGGAAAGAAAAGTGAGAGAAAAGGGGACAAGGAATCCAGATGAATAAAATGGATGGTGCTGGAGAGGTGCTGCCCCACCTTAGGGCTGCATCCCCCACCTTGCAGTGGTCCAGCAGCACAGGAGGGCATGGACACCCCCAGAAAGGCACATTTCACCTCTCTTCCCCCACTGTGACTGTTTTCTGGTGTTTAGGCAGCCAGGTCACCTCCAGCTCTGGCACTGGAGTGGAGGGGCTGAGGAGAGTCTGGCTGGAGCTGGACCTCAGCCTGCTCATGGCAAAAGTGCTGCTCGTGCACTGCAACTTCAGCTGATAGCAGGCACGCTCCAGTCATCTGGAAATCAACCACTCCTTTCACAATGAGGGATTTGCAGTGCAATTAGGCACAAACAAACCGTCAGAAGTGGATGTGGGCAGCTCAGTCAAATACCCTCATGCACATTCTTGAATCAGTTACCTGTGTCTGTATCAAAGACATTGACACAATGGTTCTCAAGTAGAAAAAGGCTGCAGCAACTCAACAACTCCAGGTCCTAAGCTGATTTACAGCCTGAACAAGACTGAAGGATCTCCCATTACTTATGCCTGTGTTGAGAGCACATTTGTCTTTGGTCCAACATGATGCCAAATGTGGCAAGATAACCACTCTGCTCAGGACCTCTTTGTATTGAATCTTGATTCACAGTCTCTGTGGAGCTGTTTCAAGTCCCTCTGACTGCAGCCTGGTGCAGACATTAGGTGTTGCACACACATTAAAGGTGCCTGTGTGAACATGTCTGGGTAGCACAGAAAGAACTGATGGAGAGACACCCAGTTTCAGATCCCCAGACTTTCCCACTCATCAGTCCAAAGAAAAACAGAGGAAGGAGGAAGAAACTCCAGAAAAAGAGAAGCAGGACTCTTCATTACCAGCATGAACTTTCACAATGATTTTATCACAGGACAGAAAAACCACAGGCCAGTCATTCAGTGGCTGTGACTTAAGACAATATTGAGCTCAACCTTCAGCTAATTAAGTTCTGTGAAAACCACAACTGCAGGAAGGCAGACACTTGCTAAATAGATGAAATTTTTCTTTGCTTGTGTATTTTTGATACCTGTCATCTCCATTTCCACCTTTTCTGTTCCATTTCTCAGCACCTGGACCACACAATAGCTCTCACCAGCAGAAATCCCACACCAGGTGGGGTACCAGTGACCTGTGCTCACCATGGGGTGCACTGGCAGGTGAAAGGGAATCCAGGTGGGGACACTTCCAGCACCACCTATATGGGAGTGCACCACTGTGAGCTGACAGCTCCTGGAAGCAGAAATGAAACAGAACCACCCCTGAACTGAGCTGGCTGCTGCCACCTGAGCTGGGATCTCGTGCTTGGGTGGAAAGCCAAGTGCCCTGAGAGCCCTGGCTCTTGCTGGGTGTGTTTTGGTGCCTCTGTTCGTCATGTACAATTCCAGGAACTCTGCATTTCAGCAGCAGCAGATCACATCTCAAGGGGCTGCTGCCTCCCAAGGACTGTGAGCTCACCACAAACCCCTTCTGCACAGCTGCTGTGGCTGAGATCTGCCTTACACCTGATGCCTGAAGCTGCTCAACGGAGTTTCAGAAGACGCTTTTCCTCTCCCTAAAAGGAAAAAAAAAGAAGAGTTTCTGTTGGATGTGGTGAGAAAAGCCTTCCCTGGCCAGCTGCACTCAGCAGGGCTCTGTTTGGTACACACAATTATCTGCTTTGTAATGGGGATTTACTGCACATGTGATGGTGAGCTCTGTTTATAAAATACCTGATGAAGGCAGCACCTGAGCACACCTGCTGTAGCCATGCTGGCTTCCTGCTTGGAGCTGGCTGCTGCAGGCTGCTCTGCAGCCCCTCTATTGATAATCTGCCCCTCCATTAGCCCTGCAGTTTCACAGGCACCAGGAGATGAGAGTGAGGAGCTGCAGCAGAACAGCTTTGCATAATGACAGCAGAAGGTGCCCACATGGGAAGGATAATTGGTGGTGGTGAGGGAAGTGTAAAACTGAAGCACATGGCAGCCCCAGAGCCCACTGTGGATGTGGCAGGGATGGACATGATGGATATCAGGCTCTGTGGTGCCTTGGCTTTCCCTGGGAGCTGCTCATCCAGCACAAGATGTAACACATATTCATCTGTATGCAAAACTGGGGCTGGGTTTAGGAGAGACAAAGGAAGCAGCTGTGGAGTGCAGCAGGCACCAAAGTGGTGAAAGCCCAGATGGAGAAGGGAAAAGGATCTTGTGCATGCACTGGGCACCAGCAAGCACTGCTGGCAGGGAGGGAGAGGTAGGTGGATTTTTCCTTGCCCTCCAAGAAGCAGCACTGACCTGCACAACATTCTCCCTGCACAGCACAGGGGCAGGACAGTGAGGGCTTCTGTGGGGTTTTTTTAACCTGGGTTTCAGCTCTTAGTGTGCAAACCATGTTGCTGTCACAGCTTCAGCAAGAGCAGCTTGCCAAGCTCCTGCAGTTTGGTTCACCTGCACCTTTTTCTTGCACAGCTGTTTTAAATTCAAAAGGGAGAGGTTTAAATAAGATGTTAATAAGAGAACAAAGAGGTGCTGGCACAGGTTGCCCAGACAATCTGTGGATGCCCCATCCCTGGAAGAGTTGAAGGCCAGAATGGATGATCAGGTGCTTTCAGTAACCTGGTGGGTGCCAGGGGAGGGCAGAAAGGGTTAAACTATCAGGAGACTCAGGACATGGAAAATGTCTACCTGCAGGTGGAATGAGAGGGGTGTTTTTCCAGGATGAAAGGATCTGCAGGTGGCCCTGAGGAGCAGAACTCTTGGTTTGGTGGGCTTGGAGCCCAGGCCATGGGGTGTCTGGGCATGCCCCCAGCAGATGACCCATCCAGAACACACTTGGGGATGTTTAAATGTAGAATTCGGGTTCAGTCCCATTGCACAGACATGGTGGAGAGCTGTAGGTCTGGAGACACTGCTGTGGGAGCACTTGGCCTTAATTCCCTGGTGCTGGGGTCCCTCATGGGGATTTTGTACAGGGATCCTCTGGCTGGTGCCAAAACGATGCTGTGGGCTTTACTGACCCTGATGGGTAAAGCAGACAGATTTAGCTGGTTCAAGGTAAAAACTGAGTGGGTACCATCAACCTCCAAAAACCTCCAAAAGCCACCCTTCTGCTGCAGTGCTGTGGGTGCAGGTCTTGGGCCTCCCCTATCCCTGGACACTCTCCAGCCCAGCAGAGGCAGCCAGAACTCCCCACATTTCCCCAGCCTCTGCTTTATTTGCTCTGTTCAGGCCTTCCTTTACCAAAACCACGAGGCCAAGGTGTTTTCCATGCTCTGTGTGGCAGATTTTGAGTGGTGGGCTCAGATGAGTGGAGCTGTTTGTATGCAATCGAGGCAGAGGAGATAAGGCTTGTGCAAAGAAAGGGTCACCAAGCTCTGCTGGATTGGGATAAAGCTGGCAGCCTCCTCACAGGGCTCTGGCAGCAAAGCCCAGCTCAAACCTGATGCAATGGGTGCTGTGGGCTCGTGGTATTTTCACAGAGTGTTGTATGAGCTTGATGTGTGTGATTTGGATCTTTACGAGTTTGTTAACAATTGTATTCGTGCCTAGATGGGCAAGATGGAGGAGCCAAAATTCCAGGCAGTGAAAGGTAATTAATGCTCATCTTCAGTGCCAGAAGTCGTTGGGAAACTCTGGCCCCATCCCAAGGAATGGGCAGAGTCCTGCCTCACTTGGGTAAAGTCTCTGTGAGATAAGAGACCTGGAGCTGGGGCTGAGCAAAATCTGCCACTGTGGAGGTGGGCTCTGCACAAGAGCCCTGATCTGCCCATTTCCTGGGAATGTGAGGCCCCTGGACGGGCTCTGGGATGAAGGTCCTGTTTTAAACACAGGCAGAAGAGGTACAGCACAATCCTGGGGCAGGATGCCAGGCTCCCCAAGCACCCAGGACCTCTTAAAAATACAGACCCCAGGGGGAGTCTGCAAGCACAAGCAGAATATTTGGAAGACATTCATACTGCACTGAAGGGTGCAGTAAGATGAGCCATTTTTAAAATTGTCATTTAAATATTTGGTTTTATTTCAGGTCATTTAAAAATTGGGTTTCTTCCACAGTGAGTAAGCAGGCATGACATAGTGGGACAAGTGAGTTCAAACTCCTGTCATTAATATCTTACAGAAACAGTCAAAGATTAAAACAAATGACTGAAGCCAAATACATGTATTCATTACTAGGAATTTCCTTAAAACATCATGGATTCTTTCTTTTCTTAAAGGAGAATCACTTATTTAATCAACTCAACTCTACTTTTCCTCTGAACACTTTCTTTTTCCAGCAGTAACCCATCTTGTTGGGTGTCTTATTTTTTTTCTTTCTGAGTAAAAGCAATTTCCTAGATTTTTCTTGTACTCATGACAAAGCGTGTGTAGGTAAGGTAGAAAGGTTGTGATGGTATAAAATTGTACAGAAGCAAGGTCTTAAAAGTAGGTTCTTTAAGTTATTATTATTTTAATCAGGGATATTATTTTTAAAGAGTGCAAGACTGCCAACAGACCTTGGCTTATGCTCAACTATTTGGTCATAAATCTTTAAAAGAAAACACCGACCTTGTTTGATTTTTTTTCCCCCCTCACTTTTAAAAATAATCTGTTCTAAAATATTTTGCAATTTCTGATTCTGGATGAAATAGTGAATGCATTTAGCATCATAAACAGTATACACTCACAGCTGTAAGCAAGAAACTGCTATTTACAGATCTTTGCACACATCTGTAATCCATTCCACCACATTTCACGCACACAAAGCCAAGTCAAACAGCAAAAAACTCAAAAAAACCCAAAAACAAAACACAAAAAAGCACATTGATGCAGAGTGGGACTGCAAAGTCTTTAACTACACCAGGAAAGGACTGAGAGTTTATCCAGTTTAGCTGTTCAAGCCACAGTCACAACTGTGTTTTCCAAACTTCCTAAATAAGCTGCATCACAGCACACCTTAGTCTTCCTGTTTTTTCCTTCCAGAATGGATTAAAATGCTCCAGCAGAGAATATGAAGACAGCCAGGGCTCTGGGCTGTTCTTTCTGCCTCCTAGGCAGTGTTGGGTTTTGAAGCAGCTCAGATCCTGAGCTGCAGTGGTCAGTTCTGAGCTCTTTATCTCGCTGCTTTTCCCTCTGGGAGGTGTGCAGAGCACAGCTCATTAAGTTAGCAGTGGTTTCTGTGGACAAACCATCTGCTGGGGAGTCATTATGTCTCTGAATTGTTCCTTCTGCTCCAAGGGAGACAGGATTCTCTCTGCCTTTGTTGTTTCACTCAGCTCCAGTCACCAGGAGAGTCTGCTCTGGGCTGGGGCAGATGAGAGCTGCTGTGATGGATGGGCCAGAGGGCAGGAGCCCCCCTAACTCAGTTTCCATCTCCAAGTCACTTTGGAATGTTCCCACAAGTGCAGCAGAGAGGAACAAACTGGTGGAGCAGTGGGGCAGTCTGCTTTCCTCTCTCTCAGCAGGATTGAAAGGCATTTGTAGCTGATGTTCTTTAGGAACCACCAAATAGTCATTAGGATTGAGGAATTCACCTGAGCATCCTTGTTTCTTCAGTTTCCTGGGAAGAAGGAAGTTGGGTCACCTTCTTGACTCAGGCATGGGGGAAGCTGGCATTTATCTCTGGCCTGGGGACACCTACAGGACACCCAGGCACATCTATGCTAGACATTCCTTGCAGGAACATGGAGTGAAATGCACGTTTTTTGAGCTCTGTTCACCCAGTCTTGAGGGTATGGGGAGCTGCATCAACATTTCAGCTTGGTTCACCCATGGGGTTCAAATGTTCTGGATTCTGGGTGCTGCCATCAGTGGCTTGAATGTCTTCTCCTCAGGAAAATGTTTGAGCAAGGACTGTCACCCTGACAGAGAAATGCAAAGTGTTCAGGGGCATCTGAGCAGGACAAGGCTGTTCTGGATCTCTTGGTGGAATCTGCTCTCAATGAGCAGCTGCCTGTGCCTTTGCCCTGCCAGGACCCTCAGGCAGAGGCATATAGAAGCTGAAGGAAAATGCATCTTCCCTTCCCCTGAAATGCCACATGTTTTTCTTGCAACAGAGAGGGTCAGGTGAATAATTCTGATTTCCTGCCCTGGAGTCATTCATCCCTTGAACAAAACAGAACACAGGAGCAGGGTGCACTCTCAGTCTGTGTATTTCTGCCAGGTGAGTCACCCTCCTCTCCCTCTCCAGCCCATATCAGTCCCTCCACCACATGGCAGAAAAGCAACTCCACTCACAAACCCTCTGTCAGATAAAGCACCAAGGAAATCTCTCACCTCTTCCATTGGCTCCGTGCAGTGTCAGGGAGCTCAGACACACGAGTGCTCAGCAGTGCTCTGCTCCCTGCACTGAGCAGGGCTGCTGAGGTTCTGTATTACAGAACTAGGGATGACCAGCACTCAGTCATGACCGTTTCTGATCTCTCCACCCTCTCCCAGCACTTGGGGATACTCAAAACCAAAGTTACCAGATGCATTTTCCATGCACTCACTGGAGAAATGCTGCTTTCAAACCACACCTCCTCTGAGAGCAAATGCACTACTTGATCTTAATCAAAAATGAGGCGTTACAAAGAAGGTCTAAAAGAAGAGGAAGGTGTGATGTGGTGAAAGTTGAGAATTAAGGTAATTTGGATATTTCCAAAGTTGAGAATTTCCATTGCACTTTGCTGTGGGATGTTCCTCATCACGGCTCCACACAAAGGCTGAACTCCAGTGCCAGAGGAACTGTCTCCCTGTGCCTGCAACCTGAACTTAATCACAAACATAACTGTGGAAAGGACAAACAGCTTCAAATGAAGCTTTTTTAAAAAACCAAAACCAGAATTTCAGTGCTGTGGACAGAGAGATGATCTTGTATCAAAGGCACAGGATTTCAGAGTTTTAACTTCGTTAAGGGATACCTTGTGTGTCTGGGCACAAGGCACTCATCCTAAAGCCTCAGATGTGGGACAGAGTCTACAGTGGAACACACAAACAAGGGACAGTCCTTTCTGTGTAGCAGGGGTGTTATAGGAGGGCACAGCAACACCTTGAATGAGACCAGAGACCTGCTGCTGATGGGACACTTGGCAAGTGCAGATTCTCTCGCACAGCTCTCATTTTGTGCAGTCAGCTCTTCCCAAAAGGGCTGTGTTGCAATTGTGGGGTGCAGATTCTTCATCTTGGTGACCTGGTCCATCTGGTGAGCTCTGGCACAGCTTTCCCTATTAAAACTAGACACTTGTGTCTTTAGTCTTGGGTCCCAAAGGTCTCATCCCCAATGAGAAGTCCTTGTACAGGAGGCACTTCATAAAGCACAGGGAATTAGCTGAGTGTGAGGAGAGAGAGAGAAATGAACACCAAATCCTCAGTGTGTATGTACATGCATATTACAAAGTGACAATACAACAAAAAGGGGTCACCACAATATTCTCTCACGCTCTTTGGGAACTAAGTGACCTTTCAGCAGGCAGCTTTATATTAGCTGATTTCTTAGGTATGCAAGCTATCTAAAAACAGTTGCTCCCTAATCTGCTCTCATCAGCTCCAGGTTATGGGAGTTCATAAATCCATGTATGCTTGACGCTAATGGAAAATCTGCATGGTGACTCCCTGGGGTGACCCAATGTGTGACAGTAACGAGCGAGCTGTGCATTGCTGGGTTTGCCCACAGAAACACAAACTGGGAGGAATGAGGCAGAGACAAAGGCAAGAGGTCGGCAGGATGGCAGCATTTGTATTTGTTCTGCCTGAAGCTGCCTTCACTTCCCAGAAGCAGCTCTGCTTTCAAAGTCCCCGCCGACACCAGCCGCGGTCACCCAGGGACTCTCCTCATTTGTCACAAGGCCCTGGCTGGGTAAAAAACATGATTTCAGACAGCTGGAATGGCACAGACCTGAGGGGATGGGGACTATTTGCTTTAATACATCTAATTTATCATCTCCTGCCCACAGCTGCAGGAGAGGGAGATGCTGAGCAGATGAGCTCAGAGCGCAGCGAGACGCGGCAGACGAGGTGGGACTCGATGCAGTTTGCTGCTCCCACAGACTGTGTGCAAACAAGCTGCTTCCAAGGGCTCCAGCTGGGAAAATGTCCCCAGTCTCTCCCCAAATCTGGCTCCAAATGGTTCAATAGGAAACCAGGGGGCAGCAGGGAAAGGAGAGAGATTTTGCTTCTTTCGAATTTGTGGTTTCTATCACAGCTTTATGGGAAACACAAGAAGAGGGGATCCTTGTGGCACTCGGGTTACCAGAAAACAAAACCAACAGCAAGTTTTGTCTAGCAACAAGGTCCCCTGAGCAGAACCTGTGAGCTGCTTGGCTGTGTCCATGCAGAAAGCTGCCTGCTCTTTCAGGGGAGGGGGGAAAAGCCCAAAAGGCTGCTGTGCCACGTTAGTTTGTGAGTGGTCAGACCAGGACAGCTGGAAAAGGGGCCAGTCAACACCCAGGCCAAAGAATTAAAAAAAAAAAAAACAAACTAAAAAACCCCCACCAAAAAAAACCCAAAAAACAAAAACTCCAAACAAACAAACAAAAAACAAAACAAACAAAACAAAACAAAAAAAACCCAACAAAAACCAAAAAACAAACAAACAAAAAAAACCAAACAAAAACAATAATAACAAAACACCAACCCCCCCCTCCACCAAAAACCTAGAATGCCACAAGCAGAAATCCTTTTACCAAGTATTCATTTCTTCTGTGACTACAGACCCATTTGAAAAATTGTCTCTAAGAACTTCCTAAAAAAATCAATATTTTTCTGATGGGAACTGTCCTGGCCATCTGTGCCAGCTGGCCACAAAATGATACTGAATCACTTGGTGCTGCTTTCAGTGACTATTTCTCTCAAGGTCCTTCATGCCCCAAAACATGACTCGAGTCCCCAGCCATCCAGCCCTGTGCTGAGGAGCAATTTTTAAAATGCACAATGGACACAGATGTTTCCCATCTGCCAGCCATGCCATGAGGAACAGCATCCCACAGCTGGGGCCATCTGAAAGGCTCCCACACGCCCCAGAGCCCAACCAGCTGCAGTCCCACCCAGCAGGAGCCTGGGATGGAAACTGTCAGCAGGTACCTGGCATGAGACTGAGTGACAGAGGGGCACAGAAACTGCAGTGGTGATGCAGAGGTAAGAAAAGCAGCACCTGGGTCACTCAGACTGACTTAGAGGCGTTTTGTTCAGTTTTTCTTTTTTTTCCCTTTTTTTTTTTTCCTTTTACACAGGCACAAATGTTTAAAGCTGAAGTCTAAAAGGAGTCAGAGCTACTTCACACCCAGCCAGTGCAGAAAGCACTGCTCTTAACACCCCAGTGTGTGTTTAGACTAGTATTTTATTAGAAAGGGGGCAGTGGAGAGATGGGGAAGGGAACTAATGGCACCCTGGATGGAAGAGATCCCATTAAGACCCCCTGCTGTATAAAGTGTTGAAACCATGCTGGGCTGAGGGCTTCCTGAGCTGCTTCTATTAATACAACAGAAATAAATGGGTTTTTGGCTGGATGGTCTCAAAGGGCTGCATGGTCTTAAAGCAGAGGATTTCAAGCCTTTGTTAACAATGAGCACAGTATATGTAGTTGGACTTATTTATTATTTAGCCACCTGTGGTACAAATGGCTGCACGTCCCTCACCCCTGTGCTGGGCTTAAAAACTTTGCTTCCTTCTTTGGATTTCCCTCTCTCAAACTTCTGCTGCAACTGACATCCCTTTTGAATCACCTATTTCTGCCTTTTCCTCTGCTCATGACTCCCCTGTTTTCTTTTCTTTATTGACTCCCCATTCCTCCTCCCCCTGCCCTACTTTTCACCCTCAAGTTGACTCTGTTGCCACAGAATATCCAAACAAAGCCAGAATAAAATAAAATAAAATAAAATAAATAAAATAAAATAATAAAATAAATTTAGGTAGTTCATTGTCTCCCAGCAAAATTCTCACAGCACCAAGAAACCAGAAGAGAGCTGGGGCATTTGCTTTGCAGCATTTGGGATTTTGCAAGAGTTCTCATGAATTGAATGCCAATTTTCTCCTACTGGTTCGTGACCCAAGAATTGTAAGGAAAACAATGGCTGTCACTGATGCCAGTGTGTGTTCCTGGTCCATAACCTGAATGTCAAAGCAGCAGAGTTATGGGATAAAAGGCAAAATGGCACAGCTGACTGAAATTTCCTAAAGGGCAATAGACAAAAGTATAAGAATAAAAGAAGACTTTCTTCAGCATCAGAGAAATTCTGATTGGAACTATCACAGCTTAGAGGCTCTTGTAGAGGGATAAGAGCAATATTTTAATTTTCTTTCTTTCTTTCTTTCTTTCTTTCTTTCTTTCTTTCTTCTTTCTTTCTTTCTTTCTTTCTTTCTTTCTTTCTTTCTTTCTTTCTTTCTTTCTCTTCCTTTCTTTCTTCCTTTCTTCCTTCCTTCCTTTCTCTTCCTTTTCCTTTCTTCCTTTCCCTTCCCTTCCCTTCCCTTCCCTTCCCTTCCCTTCCCTTCCCTTCCCTTCCCTTCCCTTCCCTTCCCTTCCCTTCCCTTCCCTTCCCTTCCCTTCCCTTCCCTTCCCTTCCCTTCCCTTCCCTTCCCTTCCCTTCCCTTCCCTTCCCTTCCCTTCCCTTCCCTTCCCTTCCCTTCCCTTCCCTTCCCTTCCCTTCCCTTCCCTTCCCTTCCCTTCCCTTCCCTTCCCTTCCCTTCCCTTCCCTTCCCTTCCCTTCCTTCTCTTTCTTTCCTATTAAGAAAAGGTATTAAAAGTAATATTGGTCTCCCTTGCCTGGTTGCTTTCCTTTTCTGTGTTGCTTCTTTCCATTTGGGATCTGGAAGTAAAATCTGTCCCAGGAAAATCCTTCCCAGCAATGGAACTGAGATGGGTTTTCCATTTTCAGGACATCCATCCTTATTTTACTGATAAATTTTGATGCTCAACCAAATCTAGCTTGGCTTCTGGATTTCAGCACAGCCTGGCCAACTCAGCATCCCTAGAGCATGAAATGACCACGTTGAGCAAACCCTGTGTTTAAAAACTCTCTTTTGTCCTCTAACCCCCAGCCACAAACAGCAGCACACACAAAGCCCAGAGGGATGTGGGACTAAAGGAGGATGGTCTCTTCTGAGCCTGTCAGCCCACAGAGCCCAGGCATTTGTCCCCTCCCTGGAATACATCATTCCCACATGGGGTCTGGATCAATCTCAATCACACACCAACTTGCAGCTGCTCCCTGCAAAGTGACAGCTGGCTTTAAGCACAGTGTCCTTATTCTCCTTTGCCCCCATCCCTCACAGGTGCCCATCACAGAGGGGGACATTTGCTGAGTCTCTGCTGGTCAGGGAAAGCCCTTCCCACCCTGGACTTTGGGGCTGAGTCCAGGCAGTGTGGCACAAGCCCAGTGGGTGCCCAGCCCCTCCTTTTCACAGCTCATGGCTCTTGTGGCTCATCTCAGGGACCCAGTGACTGGAGGTGCCTGCCTGTCTGACACAGGAGGATGTGGTGGCAATGGAGGGGTGAGTGCTCAAAAGCAAACATGCTGGTGCTCCTCCAGCAACATCTGGAAATGAATGCAACCATTTTAACTTCATCACAGGCCTCAGGGGAGTGCACAGATGGGCTTGGGACAGAAGAGAGGTGAGAGGGCTGGTGTGAGGAGTTAGAGACAGAGGAAAGGGTGTTTCTTGGCTGAGATTTTCCTAAAGATATGAAAAATATGAAAGGTATTAAAGATATTAAAGATAATTCCTTATCCTGCAAAATCTTCCCATAAATGCTGCAAACCACAGCCCAGCTGCTTTAGTAATGAAGGCAAGGCTGTGCTGTGGCTGACAGCACATAGCCATGGGTATTTTGTAAATCACAAATGTTCAGCTTTTTCCTCAACATTTCCTCATTCATTGAAAGCATTTTTCCATGCCTGTGGTCTGCTGCAAGCTAATAGAAGTTGTGCTATGGCTATGCTGCAGGATCTGTGGTTCATTTGAGTGCTTTCACAGATTTCTTTAGTCTGTCCAAAATTGCAGGTTTCAAGTAACTCCTAGTATTTGAGCCAGACACCTCCAATTAACTCTGCTCCTTGAGCTGAATGTACCAGAGAGGCCCCAGGCAGTAAAACCAGTTGCAAGAAGAAACCTACCCAGAATAAATATAGTTACAACCTTGATGCCTTAAGCTTATTGTTCACAATTGGATAACTCACACAATTAAAGAGCTTTTTTTTTAGGAAACAGACAAGGTGGGGGGAAATTAGAAGAAAGTGGAAAGCCACACACAGTGCCTGCCTCAGTTTCCCTCCAGCAGCCCAGCACTGCTCACTGCCCATCCTTTCCTGTACCTCCATGGCCCCTGTGAGACACCCAGTGTCAGGGACTATAACAGTGGTGGAGTTTGATTAGTGCTTTGTCTCAGTCTCTTCTGCCTTCACTCAGAGCCAGGGTTAAAAAATACATGAAGGAAATGGATTTTCTCGTGTTTGGGCTTGGTTGTTTATTAAATCTTATCAAAAGTACAGAAAGTTCAGCAGCACTTCTATCCACCAGCTAAAAGTGAGGAAAATGAAGGTGAATCCAGCTAGTTACAAGGTCTCTTAAAGCTAAACAGTCCAATAGAGAATTAACATCTATATTATTTATACTTTTAACCCAATAACTGAATTTCCATGACTCTCAGTGCAATATTAACTGTCTAACCAAAAACTATGACCTGGAACCAGGAAGAGGAAAGAAGAACACTGAAAGAGACAGCACCCAAATTCCTCCATCTTGTCCCATACCTATTACTATATTCTAAAACCCCCTAATTCAAAACCCTTCACCATGTGAAATCACACACTTCTATTTAACTACACACCCATGATTTTAACTCCATCACCCAAATTTGGAAGCTTCTCCAAGGCCTCAGGTCACAAGCAGTGTTCTCCAGGGGGTCAGTGCCAGAAAGCACAGAAAGCTCAAAACTCCCAGGGTGATGGGATCCAGCCAGGGACAAGAGGTGGCATCACCCCAAACACTGGCCCAGATGGGTGGCTGCCAGCTTGGGGGCTGAATCCCCACTTGTGCTGCTGCTGCTGGAGGATTTGGGACAGCTTTCCCAGCCCAGCTGGCATGGCCAGCACCTGCCTGGCTCAAGGACACGCTGTTCTTGCTGGGGAGATAAACACGGTGCTTATCACCTTCCCCCCTCCCTGGAAATCCAGACACCTGCCCAGCAGAGCCCCAGGGCTCTGCAAACACAAAGGGATTCTGTGAGGGGTGATGCTGGAGGATGGTATGCAAGGGGAAGACCTAGGAATTGCAGGGCTTTTAGCAAAAATGTGGTTCCAAGCCAGGCTGTTGGTTTTGTGGGCACACAGCAGCTCTGGGCTGAGCCAGCCCTCCTCTGCTCTGAGGTGAAAGTTAAAGAGGAGAGTTGGGAAAAAAAAATAAAAGAAGCCTGTGAGAGGGATTGCAGGAATGAAATGCTCAAGAAAAAACTGTACATTTTGTTGCTTTGTCTCTGCACTATTGTGTCCTCCCTTTTGGTTAAATTGGGAAGTGCTTATCACAGCAGTACCCAGTGCTGGCACCACAGCCTGGGGTGGAAGTGCAGCTTTGCATTAGGTTTGTAAGTCAGCTGGTGGAAATAGAAGAACAAAATATTAGGATACATGCAATTTCCTTTTTTTATTTTCTTTCAGGTTTTGGATACTTTAGGTGTTGGATGACCCTTTTCCTTCATACTCTATGGGGAAAAAATTCCATAGAAACACAAGTCAGTCTTCTGCCACTGTCTGAATCAAGAGCTGTGGCTCCTTTTTCTAACTTTAAGCAGAAATGTAACTTCCAATAAAGGGGCTGAAATTACAGTCCTGCAGATGAAAGTCTCTGTGTTTCCACAGAAGGGCTTTGTCAGGATGGAAGCTGCACCCACCAGAGAAGTTTTGCTCTTGCAAATGTGGCAGAAGCAAAGTCTGTGATGGAAAGGGCCAAGGAAGCACCAGAGGCCAAACTCTGCTTGTTAAGGGGAGGAGAGCTGAACTCTGCCAGCTGGGACTGAGCAGGAAAGACCATATGAGCTGGCAAACCAGAGGACAAACAGCAGCACCAGAGCTGGAGAGAGGGGAAGGAAAGGATTTCAGCTTCTGAGATGCTCTCACACCTGTTAATGGCTCTCAGGAGCTGACTGACCTTCAGAGAGCACAGGAGAGGTCCCAGTGCTCGTGGCAGCTCTTCCAGCAAAGAGCTAAGTTGTCTCTCCCCCTTCATCTTTCTTCTTCCTTCCTGCTCTTTTCCCTCCAAGATTAGACACGTGCAGCTGCCAGTCCATGTTGCTCAGGGAACAGTTTTGCTGCCTGTGACTGGAGATGGGAATAAATGGACAACCCAGCAAAGGCCAGGACAAGCATGGCCATCCAACCTGGCCTTGAACACCTCCAGGGATGGGGCATCTCGTGCCCTTAAGAGAGAAATCAGCATCGTGGAGGCGACTGTTTCAAAAGTGCAGCACAAATTCTGAGCAGTCTGAGCATTTTTGAAATGTCAGAGGGAAAAAAGGAGACAGACGAAATCCAAAGCCACTTAGGGAGAGCTAAAATGCTTGGTAGGAAGCTGTGGCTGTTGGCTCAGCGCTCCTGAAATGCCACATTATCTGCCCTGAGCCCACTCCAGTTTCAGGCGAGGAGCCTGCGTGCAGACACTGACCCTGGGAGCTGCACTTTGCTGCCAAGCAGGAACTTTCCACTTTCCAAGCCCAATTTCGATTTGCTTATGGCAGAAAAAGTAATGCCCCAGCTCAGCAAGGAGCCCAGCCACCCACGAGAGGTGACAACAGTTGAGCTTTGGGCTTTGTCTGGTACCAGAGGGGGATAAAACTCTGTCCTTGCAGGCATCTATTGCTGCTGGAGGTGGGTGAAAAGCCAACAAAAACAGAGAGCTGTCTGAGAGAACTAGCTCAGAAAAAGACAACTAAACAAGGTAGGCAGGCAGGTTGGTAGGTGTGCATATATATGGATAAGTATACAAATGAAGGAATTTAATTCAAAGCCCTCAAATTTATGCCCAGACTTGGCATGGCTTTGCCAGGACAGCAGCAGCCAGCTCCCTCTGGGGTGTGGGTAAGCAGGGCAGCTCTGTCCCACCAGGCTGGTCCCCCAGAGATGGGACAGGTTATTTATGAGGGGCTTTTTGGTGTAAATTCATGGTGGAGTGCCATCTGCTGGGCTCATGCAGGGCTCTTCTGGCCCAGGAGAGGAAGAAAGTGAGGAGAAATCCCAGAGAAATGGGCTGTGCCTGTGCTTGGACATCACACTTCCCTGAGACCCTTCCCCAGGGAGCAGCCACAGGCAGGATGGCTCATCTTGCAGCTGGACATGGCCTCTGCAAAATGCTTCATGGAAACATTCACTGGCTCCCAACAACTCCCAAACCACCTGGGAGAATTTCTGGGGAGTGGATCCAAGCCAAAATCAGGCTAGAGACCATCCCAGCAGCCAGCGCCTGGGGATATCCCATGGCACTAATCCATCTGTTAGCACAGATATTTGCTTTGGTTGACGTGCATGTGATGGACCAGGCCCGTGCCAGGGAGGAGGATGAGCAGGTTTCATATCTTTCCACCTCAACTATCAGTGTGGAGCAGCTTTGAACCACATCTGGAGGTATCTGCTTCTGTCCAGCCTCTGCTCAGGGAGATTGTCCCCTAAATGTGCAGGCTCCTCAGCTGACTGCCTGAAGCAGGCTGTGAGTCCCTCCTGCCTGAAATCTCTAAAGGGAAACCAGCTCCCTTGGAGCCATCCCTGCCTGCTGCATCTTCTCTGATTCATCACAGATGGTGGCAGCTATTGAAACCTGAATCACACTTGCATTGTGCTAACCCACCTCTGATTGCAGTGAGAACCAGGAGCACAAAAGGAGGAGGGAAAGGAGCAGGAGAGAGCGGGAAGCAAACTGCAAATTAAAGGCAAATCACAAGGTTGGTTTAGGCTATTGTGTAAATGAGGGTGGCTCAACTTTCTGCTGTGCTGGCAAACTGAGAGGCCAGCCATAGTGCCAAGGATCTACAGGACAGCAGCTGTAAGATCCCTGCTTTTTGTCCTGTTAGGGATCCACCACCCTGGTGCATTTCTGTGTTTCTGTTTCCCACCACTGAGGAGCCTGGGCACTAAAAGAAAAACATACAGGGCCAAACTTTGTCAAGGGCTCTCAGATAATGGTTATGAAAGGACTGAATCTAAATCCATAAATGCTTTACCAGCATTCAGTAACCACTAATTCTAGTTTCTCTTCAAAATACGTCAAAAAGTAAACTACTTCTCCATCAATCAATCATCTCCCAAAAGTAGGAAAGAGACCTTGACAGCAAAGAATGGTTAAACTGAACAAGCAAAAAGCAACACGTCCTTCAGAACAAAGCACATACTTTCCTGACTGTAGGGTTTTATTCATGTGCTTCCAGCTCACTCCAAACACCAACTTATCACCCTCGTTTTCGTGTGCCAAATCAATAACAGCTTGTGCGGGGATTGCGGAATGCAACATCTGAAAGCCTCTCACACACTTTGCTGAAGTAAAGGACTGATAATAATTAACAGCTGCCAAGGACATTCAGCCTTGTTGAGTGATTGTTAGCATGGTTTTCCCCTGGACACGGTTTAGACTGAGCCTTTCCAATTTTCCTGGACAGTGTATGCAGAACAGGAGATTTTTCTGCCTTTTTGTGGACAATGCCTGGCAGAAGTTGAAGAGAACATCCCATGAAGCCCTTGGACCGAAAAACTTGCTGAGAACTGGGTCTGCACCTCTTCTGAAATATTTTCCCCAGTTGCACTAGGAAGGCACAGCTTTCCCACCCATCAGGACATCCAGGCTTTGGGTAGGTGAAGTAGCTCTGGACAGGCTTTCAGGTCACTGGGGAGTATCAAAACACAGTGTGCCAGAGGCTGAAGGATTTGCTCCAGATGGATTCTGCTTCTTGCTCTCATTATTCAACTGCTCTGAGAGGGTTAGAAACCTTAGGAATTACGCCTGGATCATAAGCTGCCTTTATTCCACAGTCATTCTGGAGCTGATCCTAAAAGCGATGCTTTTGGGAGCAACAAGTCTAATAACATCACACAGCACAGTAGCTGAAGGAAGCAAGAGAGCTGAAGTTCAGCTCCTGGCTCAGCAGCTGGCTTTTGTCAGCTCCTCTCAGACCAGAGGAGGCAATTTCTGAAACCTCCCTGGTTTTCATGTTTTCCTCTGGCCATCTGGAGAGCTGCAGAGTCAGAGGGCACAGAGCCCCTCAAAGGCAGTGGTCTCACAGAAGAATGATAAGCTGGCAGGAAGCCAGGAAAAATAAATGACCCTGTCTCCAAATGCCTCCCAGGTAAATCTGGGCTCTTTAACATTTCTCAGCAGGCAGGTGTTTTCACTGCATCACTTCAGCTTCAGTTGCTGCTTCAATTTTTTCATCAGAAATGCTTGTGACAGCACAGGACACCCCTCAGTGGGATGCAGCACAGAGCAGTGCTCCAGCAGCTGCTGTTTGCCTCGTGGTTTTCTCCCTTTCATAAGGCACAGGTGCTCCTTTGGAGGTGCCAGTGCTTGTGCTTGGGCAGCTGGAGGAAAGACCTTCAACCAGAATGCATTCCTTGGTTTTCCCAGAGTTGTGTGGTCAACCCCAGGCTGTAGGATCGAGATAAGGGATCAGACCAACTTCTGGCTAAGTGTGATCAACAAGGAAGATGAAATGGGAAATACACACCCAGCAGCCAGGGGATGCTGTCAGGATACAACAACTCTAGCCCTTGGATGAGTTACTGGTAGAGAAACCTGCTTATGGCAGGGGCCAATCTACTTCTTATTCCCAGCAGCCAGGGAGACCAAAATCCAGTCTACACAAATGCAATTTAGTCCATTAGCAGAGATCAGAGAAGTACCTGCCTTGACAAAACCCAGCTGTGTCTCTAATTAACAGGGATGCCTCAGAGTGTCTGCTCTAGCCACTGCGGCTGCAATCCCAAATCCCCACAACAAATTACCTCCCCTCCTCACTGCTAACAGATTTACCTGTTTATCTGTCACTGTTTGCCAAATGCTGGAGCACATCCTCACACAGAGGTGTTGTTGGAGCAGCCACCTGAGATTTGTTTGAGCAGGGCTTGTGGGTTTTGGTTCCTCGACATAAGAGTCCACTTACAGCCTGAAGGGCAGGAGTTTCTTTTTAAGGGTAAACAAAAGAGGTCAGTGGGAGTTCAGGCATCCCTCTCCTTCTCTCTTTGGTGTTGGTGGTACCAGCAGCTAAAGAGGCTTCCCTTTGCTCCTAATTCACAGGCAGAAGTGAAGGAAAGCCACAGGCAGACAAGTGCTCTTGCAAATTGGCTGAGGCAGGTGTTTGATCCAGGGCTGCAAACGAAAGTTGCTTTACCTTAGCTGGATCAGCCTGCTTGTTTGTGCTATAACTGAAGCACTAATACATAATACCCAGGCTGGAGCTAAAGCAGCTCCACAGCAGAGCCACAGCAACAGGGAGCTCGTGCCAAGCCCTCTGCCAAGCCCAGGTGCTCAGTCCTGCTGGGCTCCCTGCTCCCCACGTCCCATCCATGGACCTGCTCTTGGTTTTCTTCATGAGTAATGAAATAAAAACACATTTCCCTCCTGGCTGCTTTTTGAAACCCTTCTCCTTGTTCCCATCCTGCCACCTCAGCCTGTGTGACAGCTCCAGGGAAGTGGTGCCTGACCTTCACTCTCACACAGGCAGCAGTGCAGGGCAATTGCTCTGTGAAAGGGGAGTAAAAGGAAAGTAAATCCTGATCTGCTCAGTCTCAGGTGCATAAGTACTGTGAAACAGTAAAATGACATTTCCAAGGTCCCAAAACACAGCTTGGAGCTGGGTGGCAGCTGATCTGCAGGAGATGTGGTGACAGTCCTTTTCCTTTCTGCTCAGTTTAAAAATAAGCATCCTTGCTGCTGCAGCAGCAGTCAGGGTTCATTGCTTCCCAGCTGTCCAGTTTCACCCTTGCTGGCAGGCAGAGGGATAATCCTGCTGTCATCTGTCCTGCCAGCACCTCTCCTCCTGACGTGCTGGAGCTCCCAGCCCGGCCTGGGGTGCCCTGTGCTGCTGCAGGGAGGATTCTCGGGGTGCTGTGACCCTTCCACCACAGCCCAGAGGGAAAAGTGGAGTGAGTGCTCTGCCAGAACTGATGCAGGGTCCCTGGGCTCCATGCTAACTGGGAACTGGCTGTTTCCAGCTTTGGCTGCAGGCATGGCTGGGTTGGAGTGGCCTCCAGGTAGGGTTGAGCCCTGCATCCCTGCTCCATGGCTCCTCCTGGGAAAGAGGAAAAGAGGGAGCAACCAGCTGCTGCCCACTGGGCCAAGGACAGACACAGCATGGGCAGCTTGGGAAGAAGCCTAGGATGGGTTTGAGCTTGGCTGAGGCTTGGCATGAGTGCCTTGAAGGGAGAGCCACGTGCTGCTGCAGCAGGTGGTGGAGCTGCAGCAGGATGATGGCATCTCCCTCTGGTAATGGCACATGTCAGCCACTGTCACTGCAGGGACAGGCACTCCTGAGGGACTAAGGATGCTGAGCTCCCAGGTAGAACATGCAGCACCAGAAAACCTGGGTTTCTGCCTCTCTGTGCAACAGGGAAAACATCCCCTCATTCACAGGTGCCTCAGCTTGGAAACCCAGAGGCACAGAGGATTTGGAGCCTGCAGGAGGTGAAGGGGGATGGATAGGAAGGAACAGAGCAGCAGGGACATGGGCTGGCCCTTGGGAAAGGAGGCAGAGCAGGCAGGGGCAGCTCCTGGCAGGGGCATGGGCTGGAGTGGGTGGAAGTGCTGACTGCAGGAGGGGGGCACAGGGTGGACAGGGACAGAGGGGACACTGGATGAAGAGACAGGCATGAGGATGAGGAAATGCCAAGCAGGGCACAGGGCTGGGGCCAGGAGAGGGGAAGGGTTGAGTGCAGAGAAGCACAAAGACTGCAGAAGGTGAAAGGTGTGCAGTGGGGACAAGGGAAGGCCCTGGAGAAAACAAGCCTTACCCTTACAAACAATATAACTTCTATTTTTTTCTTTTTATTTCATTTGCCATCCAATTTTTCTCCTAGCCTTCTCTGCCCATTCTTCCCTCCTGGTCTTTGACCCTGTTGGTAATTCCCCTTCGGTGTTTGCTGATTTTCTGTCTCTTGCTCTGTCCTTGTGCATTGTGCTGTGTCCTCTGTGCAAGGATGTGGAGAGAGCAGACAGTCTGCACCTACAGCACAAAGGCTGCTCTCACCTCTGCTCTGGCACTCAGCTCAGAACTCCCTGCCTGCAATTATCCTTTGCTTCTCCTCTCTGTCCTCTTCCATTCCTCCCGTTTTTCCACACCATTTTCCCGTGTGTTTTCTGCAGTCTGGCTTCTCTCCAGCTTCACTTCCCGCCTTGAGCTGGGTCCATCCCTGTCCCTGCCTCACTTGCAGCACCTCTCCCCCTTGCCCAGGCCAGGGAAGGGAGTGGTGTGACAGGGAGGACGTGAAGAGAATCCACTGCAGATCTCTGTGGTCATGGCTGAGGTCAGGGAGCCAAACATTTATGGTTTGCACGTGGGTGTTATGTAAATAACAGCAATTATTCACTGTCAAAACTTCACAACTGAGCCAAAACTCAACCATTTTTGCTGGACTCTTCACAGAGGCTGCTACTTCTAAAGGCTCACTTGCAGCCAGACTTTAGCCTTCCTCTCACAGATGGAGAGTTGCTACTGCTATTAAGTAAGTCACATTTATAGTGATTTTGACATACCATCCTTTCCTGCTATAAGAGCTGGGATCCTGCTGGCTATGGTCCCAAAAAACATATTCCATTTTTTCTGTGAATATGTGAATTAGTGATTTTTATTTTTTTTTCAGCTTGTTACAAAGTGAAAACAGTGGCCTGAAAGTGCATGGGCACAGCAGGGCATCACTTCTGGGTCTGTTGAGGGCTCCCACTGAAATGAAGGGAAGCATCTCCCCACTAAATCAGCAGTTTTAGAACCCCTTGCACTGAGGTGTGTCAGCCTCTGTGTACTGCTCACCTTCTGTTTATCAAGTCCTGTGTGGGTGAGAAAGTGTATTTTGACTACACAGGAGGAAGTGTCCAAACTGTTTGAGCAGTTCCAGTGGAGACAGACACTTGTATTGCACAAAGACGGCCTCGTTTTCTTCCTTTGGACTAGAGATTTGGAAATGGCATTGGCTCCTCAAAAGCCAGTGAAACCTACCTGCAGCTGGGTTCACTGGGTAAGCAACAAAAGCTCCAAAGGGTGACAGAAAGCCTTTAGGAGTTGTGACGGCTTCTGGTGACCCTTCACTTACCCCAAGTGCAAGGTGGAGGGTGGAGCTCCTTCGTTACACCTAGATCCCCAAGAAAATCCCTGAGTAATCCCCATCCTTACACCCTTTGCAAGAACACTCCTCCATCCTCCTGCTGCCATCACATGCAGAGTAATCCTCCTTCTCCTGCGTCACCCCTTTGGTGATCCTTCTTACTCTGCAGGATCACATGCACAGCGACCTCACACTCACTGGGCTGGGGAGGAAAAACCCTCCCCTTCTCCTACACATCACAAAGAAAGCCTCCTCTTTGCTTGGTTTTTTTTCCCCTCCAGGAGTTTCTTCCCCTTCCTTTCACCTTGATGCCACAAACCCCCTCTTCTCTGAATGGTACCAACTGCAAGGTGGTGTTAGTTGACTTTTCCAGCTGACTTTGGCCAGCTCTGTGCCTGGATAACCTTTCCCAGCCCTCCTGCTCCTCCGTGGCTGTCAGCAAGGCAGCACAGCACTGACGTTTTCTCCTCTGTCACAGCACTGGGACACTCTGAAAGGGCAGAGCAGGACCAGGTAGCCCTGCCAGCTCCCCCGTGTCCTCCTGCCCTTGCAGCACACTGAGAGCTTTGTGCTCCAAAGCAGGGTGCTGCTTACTCACAAGGGAAGCCTGTGCGAGCTTGTAGCCCCAGGTAAAGAGCTGCATTTTTTCAGTGTGAGAAACAGAGGGGGAAAGCAAGAGAAAATGCCCTGTGAGGTCACCTCCCACAGTACATAAAATCCCAAAATGTCAGTGTTCACAGGTTCTCTTTCTCCTGTGTCACAAAGCCCACTGCAGCCAGCACAAATCCTGAGTGCCCAAGGAAACAACTCTAAGCATTCAGCAAACAGCTGACCAGAGGAGAGCAAGTGATCTCAAAAGCTGCTGGCTGCTAGATTATTGTTATCTTGTGACTCCAGTGGAGCAGCAAAATTGGGATGGAGTTGATAAAACCCAAAAGTGATGGTGGTTTGCTTATCTTTCCCTTCCTCTCCTCTCCCTAGCACTCGTCTGTGCCTCTCCCAGAGCAGCCTCTCGTTCGGTGGAGATGACTTAATCCAGAAAGGGTGGTGAGAAGGAGAAAGATTTAAATCAAACCCGATTACTGGGGCTTGATAGGCTTCCCTGGCAAGCTGTTCTGGGACTGACCCAAAAGTTGTCAGCTCACTGCCTGCTCCCTTGGCAACGCTGTTCAGGAGCCCTGTGAAACACAGCCATCCTCTGAAAGCTCTGCTCAGCTGCAAAACTTCTCCCTGGCAATGGGCAGGTGGGCACCAAGGCTCACCAGGAATGTGTGGCTTTGAGGCAGCTCTTTGGCTATTGCTGGGCAAACAGGGGCAGAAACAGCCCCATGAGTGCTTTGTCTGGGACTCCAGAAATGGCATCTTGCTGTGGCCTTGGGAGTAATCCACCAAGGAAATCACTCTGGCCTGGCTGTGAGATAATCCTGCCAAGCCACTGCGTGTGCTCAGCCACCATTCTGATGTCAGGGCTCTGCCCAGCCCTCTCCCAGGCCATGTGGACGGCTCGTGGTGGCCACAGGGACCTCAGGGCAGGCACCAGGCAGGATCCAGCCTGTAGCCACTCCTCATCCCAGAGAATGGGGTCTGGCCTGGGGCTTGGAGCAGGGGGAAGGTGTCACCACATCCCTGGGGTTGGCATCACAGGCACCACCCTCCTGGCAGGCATGTCCCTCCTGGCAGAGGCAGGAAACTTTGGAGCTCACTGAGTTTGTGGAAGGGGTGGTAGGAGATGGTCATGACTGTAGCAGAGACCTGAGCTCAGTGGCTTGGGGATCCCATCCAGTCTCCTGCAGAAGCAACAGATGTCTACAGGCACAATAGGAATGGCAGAGGGATGAGCCCAGGGGAGTTGCAGAGTGGTACAGTGGGAAAGTTCTGTGTCCCAGACCCAGCTACAGCACGGTCAGCTAACACTGGCCAACACCTGAACCCCCCAGGGGGAATACAGGCCATTAAAAGTGACAAAGAAACACTTCAGACATGATTCTGAAATGAGCTGCTTACACCCTTCTTGTTTCTCAATTCAGCCATAAACACAGCTATGAAATCAGATTGTGTTTTAAATAATTAAAAAAAAAGGCACTGGGCTAAAGCAGCAGGAGTGATTTATCCTTATTAAAAAATGGAGAGTAATAAAGTAAAGCTGTAATAATAAAACAAAAACGTTGACTAATATCTGTGAAAAATTTGGAGGGCCATAGAGAGAATGAGCTATTGTGCTTTGTGGCGGGTGGGGTGCTGGTGAAGTGTTTGTGGTTAGGACAAAGACACTGAATTTTGCAAACAGTTGATGAGTTTTAGGGTTTGCTTTCTGCAGGCTTGATGCACCAGTGAGGAAACTGTTCATGCTCAAGAAAAGCAGACTTTTATTGAACCCACCAGAGTCTCTGTTGAGAGTCTGTTTTTCCCCTCTTTCTTTCTCTCTCTTCCACTACGCAGTGCCATTGATAAGATAGGTTTTAATATTGCAGAAAGAATAGCAGTGACAAAGAGCTCCTTGTTTTCAGGCTGTATCAAAGCTCTTGCTGCAAACCCAACAACACTTGCCATGTTACCTTGCTGAGCTGGCTTTGTGCATGGGAGCTGCTGAGACCTGGCCGAGGAAAGGCTGCGTCCGTGAAAATCTCAGCAAAGCAAAAGTTCAAAGGAGGAGAAGGGAATGGGAGATAAGAAAGCTTCAAATCTTCATTTAAAAGGAAAAGAAAATCTGATTAAGATGTGCTGGCTAACTCGAAACACATGAGCCTGAACATCAAAAGGTTGGTAATTCGTACACGTGCTGTAGATAATTATCAGTTTAACTTGATACTTCCTACAGCGACAGAACTGACGTCAGGCGGCTCTGGCGACCGACTTTCAAACCAGCCCCTGACACTGAGCAAGGGCCCCGCTGCTGACGCTGTTCCTCTCGCTGTCCCTTGTGTCCCTGCCTGCCAAAAACCTGCCTGCATCCCCTCCTGGCTGCCCCCAGACAGGAGGGACCAAGGGAGGAGGCAGTGCCTCTCCAGCAGCTCTGGACATCTCCCACTGCAGAGACCCTCTGGTAGATCCCCTGTCCTGTGGGGCAGGGCAATGATAGGGAACCTATTTTTAATTGAGAATCTGTCAAAACATGGCCTAGAAAATAAATGCCAGACTCTGCTTCCTCCAGTCCACTGCGATCTGGGGATGGCTGCAAGCTGGCTCCTCCAAAACTGCTGCTGTGCTGCCAAGCAGGGAGGTGCAGGTGGCCCATTCCTGCCCTGGCTGTCCTTTCCCTGCTTGGCTGGTGGGAATGGTGCAGCAGGGCCGGGTGTGGGGACACCAGGAGCCACACACACAACCTGGCTGCCCCACGGCCAAGTGCGCTGATCTTGAAACTCCCCGCGCGTTTCCCAAGCCAGAAGGTCGGGGCAGAAGGTGGGTAATGAATCCCAGATTTTCCAAGAGAGTCATGTGTAGCACAAGAATGATGTGACTTCGGGGAATGGCAGAGCAAAGCGTTTTCCTCCCGTATCCAAGAGATTTGTGCTCAGTCCCAAGCTCTCCCCAGGAGCTGAAATGCCCTTCTGTCTGCCTGTCCACGGGAGAGACAGACACACAGAGACAGACAGGGCGTAGGCAGGGGAGAGGTCATGTTTTTGTTACAGGGAAAAAATTCAAAAGCCTGCTGGTGAAACACTCCTAATCCCTATGACTCTCTGTATGGTGGAGCTGGGGATTGTCTCTCCCTCTCTCCCCATGACTGTTTCCTTACATGAAGAGCTGTGTGCCTCGTCCACAACCCCAAGACCACCTTCTCTGCATTCTTGTTTAATTTAAGGATTTTATTGCTTCGAGGGAGGAGGGGGAAAACACTAAGAATTACAGCTAAGCCCCCAACTGGGCACTCTGTCATTACCCCATCCTTGTAGAATATGCTTTTTTTTTTTTTTTTTTTTTTTTCCCATGTACTTAATCATTTATTTAATGGACAGCAAATGGCATCTGAGGCTTCGAGGTCTATGAGGAATGAAGCCCAACCTGCAAGACGCCCTGGTAAGTCAATTGTTTACAGTAAGCACAGCAGTCCACTAAACATCCTTCTGAAGGCTCCTGGGGATCAGTTTGAGGCCAGTAAAATAGTCTGGATTTTTGTGTGTGGAGGAATACAGTTACAAATACTCCTTCCTGTCTATGCCAAGCCTGAAATGCAGGCAGGTAACCTCTTTAGAGAAAGCCAGTTCACTTTATAGCAAAGTGGATTCACCTCTTGTATATGAGATACACACAGACTGATGTCCCTCCCCTGGAAGTTCAGTTCTGTCCCACTTAGTGATCAATCTGACTGCAAACAGCACAAAGCATCTTGTGTTTATTTTAGCAAAATGACCTCCAAATGCAGAATTTCAACCTATTCCTATAATGGTGTTTTAATCACCCCAAAATGCTGAGAATAAATTTACATTTTAATTTAGGGGAATGAATTATGCATGATGATGTAGTACTTTCTGTGTAAGTAGTAGATGAACACAGGGACAGGTATGGTGTGGATTGCAGGAATTAATCTTGTCAGTACAGGGAAGAAGCAATCATTTAGGAAAGGGGTCACTCCAGGCAGGCAGCAAAGACTGAAAATGGCCCTGTGACAAGATAAATGTTGTATTATGATGCCTGAGAACTGAATCCAGCTTGTCCCTGTCACAACAACACAACACTGGAAAATCACATCACTGGAAGTTTACCCCTCCTGAACACATTTGGGTTGTATATGTAGGAAAGGTGATGGCAAAATGCAAAATATCTGCCATCCCCAGCAGGGACATGTGAACACCAAAGTGACTGTTGGTGCTGCAGACTCCCAGGATTTTGCCATGTTTTGGCAGCTCATTTGTCACAAGTGTCACTCATCCCCACATCAAACCATGGCATTCCTCTCAGGAGGAGCAGACAGGAGGAAGTCAGAGTTTCTGGATGCAGAAACCAATATGCAGTTGTGAGTACATGCAGACAGGAATCCTGGAAAATGAAACCTCTGAGGGAAACACTGGACCTCCACTGGATGCTTGATTTGTGACTACTTTGGGGATGTTTTACATCAGGAGTTCTTAGCAGCAGGAGGGGGCAACAGAGCATGACTATGAAATTATTTGAGATTTCTCAGCTCTGACCTTCAAAACAGTTTCTGTTTTCAAGCAAAAAGCTACGAAGGGCAAGAAAAAATAATTAAAACCACCAAGGCAAAAAACCCCAAAGAATTGTGTCTGATTGGCACCACCCTGTCTTTGTGTCAAACTAATTTGACTGAGTTCCTTGACTTTCATATTTTGGCTGTTTGCTCTGGGGTGGTGACAGCAATTTCCTTCTTCAGCTGCAGTGGGATGAATGCTCCAGCCCTTCTTGGGGTGCTGCTCTCACATCCTTGTCTGAGGGGTGACAAGGACACCTTGGAGAGCAGGGAAGTGGCACTTGAGCCTCGGGCTGAGGACAAGTTGTGACCTTGGCACGGACAAATGGATTTTGAGTACCTTGTTGGTGAATATATAGGATCACAAACAAAACAAAGGGCAGCAGTTCTAGCCTCTTCTTTCACCCTGCTTTACAAAAATGGAAGGCTTGACAGGTCTGATACTAACAGCATGTGTAGCTTCTCTTATCCAAAGCTGACTGAGACCAAAGAAATGAAAGATTTACTTGAGTACAAAAGTTTGGGAGGTATTTTAAAAGAATTAAAAATGTGAGTGAAAGCCAAAATTTAATGTTACTGTTTCTTTCACCTTTAATATGGTGAACTTAGCAGAAACAGAGCTCAGCACCATAGGACTCATCCAAGTTGTGACAGGCCTGCACCAGGAGCTTTGGCTTCTCCCCTTCTCAAGGTACACAGCATAGAGCTGCTGCATCTTTCCAGACAAGATGTTCTTAGGAAGTTGGAGGATGTTGTATTGTATGGAAGATGGCCAGAATTTGGACACTTCTGCTACCTCACGGCCCATTAAAAATTATCTGTAATGGCAGCCATGCCTTACTGGCAAAATCAAACATTTTATTTTGATAAGTTGCAAACAGACATAAGATCCTTTGCCAACAACTCTGTCCTAAAGCTCCGCAGTTCAACTCCAACAACGAGGACAGTTCAGGATTGAAGTGGTCTGAATACCATAATTTAATAAATCATAATTTAATAAAGTATTACAAAATACTTCAGAGAGCTTTGTTATTCATTTCCACATGCATCAGCTCATCAACAACTTCAAAAGTTTTATTTGTGGATATTTTTGACTAAGCATATAGCAGTTATCTCTTTAAGTTAAATGGCTACAAAAGACTATCCATTAACTTCATATAGGCCACTGAGCAGCCACCAGTAGAAATTTTTATCAGTTTCTAACCTTATCTGAAGTCAAGCTCATGACCTTGAACGACGTCAGTACAGTCCCTAGCCAGGTCCCTCAGGAGATTCTGTGCTTGTTTCTCTTTTCCTCCTTGAATTTTCCTTGTTGTGTGTGTGGAGATGCTCCTGGTGACATTGAAGAGTGGTTTTAATTGGTTCAGGCAACAGAGGATGCATCTAATGTCCCTTTTGAACAGTTCCTCTCCTGAAGGCTGGCATTGAAACCACACAAGGAAAGAAAACTCCTGAAGATTTTGATGATGGAAGTGCTGGGAGGTTTCAAAACCTCTCTGTTCCTCCAAAGATCTCAAGGTGATAAGTTACTTTTTGATCTTAGTCAGAGCCTTCTGCAATGAAGAAAGAAAAAAAATTGCCATGCAATTTTAGGATTTCATTCCCTTTCCTGAAAGGAAGCATTTCATTTTAGGAAAGGGAATGAAATTCTGCAATTTCAATCAGTGTCATTCTGGCAAGCTTTGGTCCATATCCCTGCACTTCTTGTCATCCCGTTCACTTTTAGTGTTTACATGACGTTTTGGTATTTTCCCATTATTTTTTTACCCATTTAACTTTTTTGGCAACCTCCCAACAGGCTCTTTTTTTTTCCTCTCATCCTTGATTTCAGGATGTTTTTAGGAGCAATTTGTGCAGATTTTTATCCATTTCCCTGCACTTCTTGTCACCCCATTCACTTTTAGGGTTTTCACTCGGTTTCGGAATTTTCCCTTGATTTCTCTCGCCATATTATTTTTATAGCCACCTATAAACAGGAACTATTTTTTTATTTATTCCTAGATTTCAGGAGGCTTTTAGGAGTCACTTTAGCAGGTTTTTTTTTTCCAAATTTCCGGGATTTTTTCCATCACATTTCATTTCATCATATCTGCTTTCCAGAGATTTGTCAGACTGTCCTGCGATTTCAGGAAGAAGAAGAAGAATTTCTTTTCAGGAAAGGGAATTAAATTCTACAATTTCAATGAGCATCATTTGGGCAAGCTTTGGTCCATATCCCTGCACTTCTTGTCATCCCATTCACTTTTAGTGTTTTCATTAGGTTTCGGAATTTTCCTACGATTTTTCAGCAATTGCATTTTCCAAGCAACCTCTCAACAGGCCCTTCTTTTTCCTTTCATCCTTGATTTCAGGATGTTTTTAAGAGCAATTTTAGCAAGTTTTGTTCCATTTCCCTGCACTACTTTTCATTTGAGGCAATTTCAGCATGGTCACCCCATTTCCGAATTTACAGGACTTTTCCCGTTGCATTTCATTTTATCACATATTTTTCCAGCAGGCTTGTCAGACTTTGTCCTGTAATTTCAGGATTTAATTCCCTTTCCTGAAAGAAGAATTTCCTTTCAGGAACATTAATGAAATCCTGTGATTTCACTGAGCATCATTTGGGCAAGTTTTGGTCCATATCCCTGCACTTCTCGTCATCCCATTCACTTTAACGGCTCTAAAATCCACTTTGAGCTGCTGATGCATTGGCCTTTTTTTTTTGCTCTTGAGCCAGAACCCTCCTGCAGTAGAGGAGAATGTTTTACTCACACCAGTGTGACTGCATTTCACCCTGCACTTTCCTTGTTGCTGCTGTGGCTTTGCTTTGAGCAGGTCATGTGGAAGAATCAAGCTCTTTCTTTCAGAGACAGCGAAATCCCTGCAGCCTGAGCATCCTTTTCCAAAGGGAGAGGAGCCTGTCTGTCACCTCTTCTGCAGCTCCAGGTGTGGAGGGAGCCTGCAGGAGTTTCTGCAGCAGGACTCAGCTGGAATGACCTTCACATCTCTTGCTCCTTGGATGCCTGAGACGATCTCTGGGTGAGCTGGGCTTCAAACACAAAAACATGGCATTGTCCAAATGCTCCTTGAGCTCTGCCAGGCTGGTGCTGTGACCCTTGCCCTGGGGAGCCTGTCCAGTGCCCAACCACCCTCTGTGGGAAGATCCTTTTTTGAATATCCAACCTAAACCTGCCCTGACACAGCTTCAGGCCATTCCCTCGGTTCTGTCATTGTCACCAAGAGCAGAGATCTGTGATCTCTGGCAGTGCCTGCCCCTCCTCTGCCCTCACTGTGACTGCAGTGAGGTCTCCCCTCAGCCTCCCCTTCTCCAGGCTGAGCAGTGGAAGGGAGTTGGATGAAGTGGTATCTGAAGGTCCCTTCCAACACAAACAGTGATCTTATAGACAACTTACACTTCCATGGCTAGGGAAGGAGCACAAGAACTAGATAAAGAGATAATAAGAGAATCTGGATGAAAACAGTTCCTAATGGAACCAGGCAAAAGAAGTAATTAGGATAAGGTGAAAGGCATTTCAAGTATTTGGGCTCATTAAGAGCAGGTGCTCAGTGGAGAAAGCGTGGCCAAAACAACTGAAAAAATGCAGGACATATTTCCAGCTATAAGGAAACTCTCAACAAAGTGAAACTGGAAGCACCCAGATATCTGAGATAGTTACACTTATGGCTGAGAGAGACTGAAAAAAAATATTTGAGAATTTAAACAAACTGCCAGGTTGGTACAAATATGTTTCTTGGCTGGGGAAAAAAAACCAAAAACCTCAATTGTTCATGAAAGTACAAGCACAACCTAATATGAGTTATAATTCTTTTAATGAAGTCAAAGGGAGACACTTAAGGAGACAAAACTCATATCAGTTTTTGTGTTACAGCAAAGCAGGAAGAGGCCTGAGGCATTTGACTTGTCATACATGCCACAGATATTACACCAAGTCAAAGGAAGATTATCGTTAAAATAACAGAAGAAAATGAAACAGAGATTTGCTCACATTCTTTCGAGAGAGCTGAGTTTATTCCAGGGTATTGCTTTAACTGCACAGAGACAGCCCAACCAACAGCCCCAGCTAAGAAGGCTCTCAGCCCTGTTCCTGGCAGTTGTCCTGTGCCAGGCAGAGCCATTTCCAGCCCAGCACACCCTGCAGGCACCTGGGCTGCTGCTGTCTCCCTGCCACCTTTCCTGTACTCATTCCAGTGAAAGGTGGTCCTGCCCATGCCAGGGAGGTTGGAACTGGCTGATATTTAAGGTCCCTTCCAACCCAAACCATGTTGTGATTCTTTCCCAGGTAAATCTGGTGTTCTTCATCAGGGACTTCTTGCTTATGGGATGCTGCTCCCCACCTGCCCCAGATCTGCCCCTGCCCATCTCCCTACATGTCCCTCCACATCCCTACAAATTCCTCATTTTTTCTCCATCTCCCCAGGCTGCTACACCCTGGGAAAAGGAAGGAGCATTAAATCAACTATTCTGCTGGGACAGGTGCAAAATGTGCTGCTTTTTATCTTTTCCTTTCTGCAAAGATCAGGGAGAAGTGCCAGGAACAGCCAGTGTCATTTCTGGAGCTCAGCTGTGCCAGCTGCCCAGCAGGGTCACTCCTTACAGCTCCTGGCACTGGGTTCTGTTCCTGTTCTTGGTTTCTCAGTACTCAGAGGGGAGTGCAGATGAGGAGCTGGTGGGAAGAGATACAGGTCAGTGTGCATTGTGCCAGCTCAGGGGAACACAGCTCAGCCTGGCAAATCAAATGCAAAATAACTCATTTGGCCAGAGATGACCAAGAGATGAGGGAGGATGGGCTGGGTAGGTCTGGAGTCCAAGAAGAAAATTAGAGATGAGAGTTGAGCTGCACTTTATATCCCGTGTGGAGAGAGTTCTCACCCTTGTAGTTACTCATCACCCTCTCCCTGAACGTCTTCTTCAAGCTCTGACAAGAATGAGAGTGAACCACAGAGACAAAGTTCTGAGAAAAAGGAGCATAGGGGTGGGTCACAGGGGGAAGCTGAGCCTCCAAACTGCAAATGGAGCACTCAGGAAATGGTTGCCTACAGAGGCAGGTCCTGCTGCTCTCTGTCCATGGCAGTGCACGTGGTTCCAGGAGGGAAAGGGAAGGAAAAGCACTGAGTACTTGACAGGATTACCCTGCACTGGGGAGGAGTTCCCCAGGTAAACAAACCCTGCTATGAGGCACATGTTGGGGTTTCTGCTGCCTTCTCCCACCTGCTTCTCCAGTTCTCACCTTGTCCAGTTTCCCAAATTTGCCAAACCTGTGGTGTTCTGGAAAAAGGCACAGCAGGCATGGGAACCACAGCAGGCACGAGACAATGTGAAGAGTTGGAGGCTGAAAGCAGCTACAACACCACAGTATTTATTCCTGAAATCCAAAGTGATTCCCTTCAAGGCTCCTGGGGGTGGGATTTATTTATTCTTTTGAAACTGAAGGTGCTGTTTGTCAATAGATAGATGATGCAGGCTGGGGACCATGCTCAGCTGATACCCTGCATTTCTGCTGGGACACGAGATGGAAACAGAGCTCTGGCTCCTCAGGTGGTGTTGGAGGCACAGCTGGGTTCAGTGTCACCCACTCTGCTCACAGAGGGTGTTAGAGCTCTTGCCTGGGCTGAAATTACCCTGTGAGACAGGGAGTTGTACAGATACTTCCCCATACCTCTCTCCTCATTCCCACACACCTTTCCCAGCTCCCCTCCTTTTTTTAACAACATTTACAGGGAAAAAACTGCATTGTGTAACCCAGATTCACACTCTGAGTAACAAGTGGAACATTTCAACAAAGTCCAGGGCAGGTGGAACAGAGCAGGAAGAGCTGCTGAGATGCTCAGGAGTTGGAAAATCAGCAGTGCACAGTTTCTGGGAGCATGAACAGGACTACCTGGAGAGCTCAGCAGTCACACACTGAGAGCTGCCTGTGCTCTGTAAAGGACTCCTGAACTTGAGTTTTTCAACACTGTGGCTCTTTCCAGGCAGTGCTTGGAGGGGTCATCTCAACCCAGGTGTTAATCCACAGAAAAACCAAACCCAGCTCTGATTCTGGACTGGGAGAAGGGGTGCTGCCCCTTGCAGCAGTGGTGTGAGGGATTTGGGCTCAGGGAAGGACTCTCCTGTACCAGGCCATGGAGATTAAAAGACACCCTTTTAATAATTTTGGGGAATTTTCTCACCTCTACATCTCCCTTTTTTGCTGAGGCATTTGAGCTCTCCTATTTAATCCCCAGGCAGAACTAAAGGGGGTAGAAGACAGAGAAAACAGGACAAAGATCTAAACACCCTCTGTGTGAAAATGGATGGGTAGATAAAGCATCTTGATATTGGGAGGGAAGAGAATGCAGGAAGAGAGAGGGGAAGGAGATGTGCATATGGAGCTGCCAGGTGAGCAGAGACCAAGAGGGATGGGAGAAGCAGGGAGTAAAAGTGGCTTTGTTGAGGGGAGCTGGTGATGTCCTGGGAGCAGGGAGGAGCAGGCAGGGGGTACAAAGGAGCTTGTGGGGTGAATGCACCCCTGCTGCAGGAAGCCAGGTAGGTCTGCAGCCAAGTGTGGCACACACAGACCTGTGCAACACACACATGGACAAATATCAGCCACTAGGGAGGAGCCTCAGTGTATGAAAGTCCCTCAGGGTTCTGCAGTGGAGCTCAATGAGAGCCAAATGGATCTTCCTCATATTTTTGCAGGAATGTTCAGGTTCCTTTAGGCTACAGACCCTGGTGCAGAGTGGTGGGAGGGCTGTTGCTTGCTTGTTTTAAACTAGAAGCAGTTCCAGCAGCACAGAGCCTGGTGTGGACAGCAGAAACTCAAGGATTTACACTGAGAGAGGGAATTTGGTGGGACAGATGGAGGCACTTGGAGTTCTGCAGGAGAAAAGTATTGCAGGCTGTTGGGCTGAGATGGGGAGATGGAAAAGGCTTTGGTGCTCTGCTGCATCCTGCAGGGAATATACAAGAAGATAAGGTGAAGAAATTGTTTGGTGGCAAAGAAATTTGGTGGCAAATTTATGGAAGTGTCACTCCATAAATCCACAAGCTGCCCTTGCTTTTCTACACCCATATTGCAAGGAGCATTGCACAAGCTCGTCCCCAGGCCTGCTCCCTGCCCTGGCCTCTGCAGGGCTCTGGAATGGCAGGCTGTGGGGAGGCAGCTGGCCCAGCCCCTGCTGCTCAGGGCTCCACTTTCCAGCCAGACAAGCCCCGGCCCGACAGCACCCAGCGCTTTCGCTTTGCGAATCGCTCCTGGCATTTCCTGTAAACACCACCGGCACCCACGGCTCTGAGCAGGGAAACACTGTGACATTATAAAATGCCTTCTGAAAGGGCAGCCCTGCCTCCTTTTTTTCCATTATTTGCCGGTTTCCATGTTTGGGAGAGCTAGAAATTGGAGCAGGGAGTGGAGTGTGGGGAAATCCAAGGTTGCTTGGGAGGAGGGCAACCTTATCAGAACCTCAGGACAGTATTTCCAAAGCTGTCCAAAAGCTTGGCATGGAGCATTTCTTTCCCTAGAAAACTTTGGACAAGAAAAGATGAGGAGTGCTCTGATTGCTTATCAGCTTCCCATCCAACTTCTGTACACGCTGTGCCTGAGGAAAAAGTGCTTGTGGTCTAAATGTCAGGATAGAAAGCAAGCATGAAGAGGGCACACAGGAAAAGAGAGCTGCAATCTAAATAAAATATTACCAATCTCCATGCTTGAAAGTTCCCCAAACTGTGGGACTGGATTGAAAAATGACTTAAGTATTTTGCTTTGAAAGGGAACAAGAAAATAGGCAAAGAAACCTCAGCCTCCCGTGAGGTCCATTTGTCTTCTGATATCTTTGTTTTCAGGTTCACTGGGGAGAGGTTCAACCATCTCCCTAGGACTGTGACACATAGAAACAGCATAAAAATTGACATCTCAGATTGTCATGTGACTGCAAACACCCAGGCATTCAGAAAGCAGCAAACATCACAAGATTCAGGATTCATCATAAGAGCAAGGAACCATCACGTAATTTGCCACTAGCACCAAGCAGAGCTGACTGACAGTGTCACCTTACACTGGTATAAACTAATGAATTGCTGTAAAAACAGGCTCCAAGGACTTTTGAAAGTCGAGCTCATTTTCCCCTTGTTTGTTTTATGGTGTCCTCAGTCAGGACAAGGGGAGTCACCTTGCCAGGAGGTTTATAAAGACTCATTTTTTCCCCTCAAAGGCTCACAGTCCAGTGTGTGACAGGGTAAAGGGACTGACAGGACCAAAGCAATGAGCCAAGAAAGAAATGTAAAAACTGGACATAAATTATTGCTCTGGACTGGACAGAGAAAAAAGACAAAACAATTATCTGCATGATGCACTATCACAAAAATGTGAAAGTTAAATAGACACAGGCAGCTAATCCAAGCTGGCGTGTTCTGGGGCTGTGCTGGGGCTGTGCCAGAAGGATTGGTGCCATCTGGTCCATGGCCATGATGGAGGCTTCGATTAGAGGAGGAGAACTGATGGAAGGATCATGCCAGGGCAGATGCAGGGCAGGCAGAAGGGACAAGAGCAGGGAGACACTGCAAGACACAGTCAGGTGGCAGCACATTTGGAATTATTCTGCCAAGGTTTAATTTTATTGCAAATTTCTGAGCCTATTTCCACCGAGTTCCATCCCTTTCTAAGAACAGTCCAAACCCTCTTTCTGCTGCCCATCACCAGGGAGTGTGGTGATCTCTTATAGGAGTCCCAATGCTCTTTTTTAGACCACAGCAACTTGAGACTATCCCAGGGGGAATTTTTGATACTCTGCTCCTGCAGATTAACATGGAAAAGGGGAAGAGATTCCTCTAGTAGAGAGGGAAACGGGTTAATCTACATTTCTAAACCTCCAAGAATCTGAATCTGTTCTGACTCAGCAGGATCAAAATATCTATGCATTTTGGGCAGGCTGGATTTTCAGCCCAAGCCTCCTGCTTCCTCTCCAAAACCACTGTGCTCCCACACACCAAGTTTTGTGGGGGATGTTTCTCTGCTGTTCTGTGTCACCTGAAACCCTCACCCCAGGTTACACACTGACACTTGGTGCCATCCCAGTGAGCAGGAGCACTGGCAAACAGGCAGGCACTGTGCATGCAGCTCCCTCAGGCTCTGATGGACACCTTTGAGAAGATTCTCACCCCCCCACCAGCAAAATGTCCAGAGGAACTGGCAAATCAAGGGACTGGATCATCATCCAGCTGCAGAGGATCATAGGATATTTTGGGTTGGAAGGGACCTTAAAGATCATCTGGTTCCAACCCCATGCCATGGGCAGGGACGCTCCCACTAACACATATTGATCAGAGCCCTGTCCAGCCTGGCTTTGGACACCTCCAGGGAAGGGTTCCTTGGTCTTTTCCTGGTATCCCAGCTACCCCAACCTTCATTAAAATGCTCCCTCAGAGGGTACCAGGACAAGCTTGAGGATGAAGAGACCATAAAAAAGCTTGGAGGAGTTTTATGGCACTTCCCATTTCAGGGGAGAACATCAGGGTACAGAGGAGGGACCAGGTGCACAGGTGACCCCAGCACTGTCCATGCCCTCGGTGACAGGTGCCATCCTGCAGGATCCACACATGCAGACAGACCTGGGGGCTCTGGAGGTCCATGGAGAGCCCAGCAGAGTGAGGGGAGAGGCAGGGTCAGGATCCACACAAGAGCTGAAGGAGACAAGGCTGAGGGCAGGGCTGGAGACAGGATGCCTACAGCACAGACCTCAGGGCTATCCAAGGGACAGGGCTGGAGAGAGCCACACCTAAAACTGAGGCCTGGAGGGGACTAGAAGCCCCAAATGGGGCTGAAATGAGGCTCCAGAACCCATGGCCAGGGTGTGGGGGAAAGTCCTGGTGGGACTGGTCAGGGCTGTCAAGGATTATTAAGAGCCCTGTGCTGGTTGGGGCTGGGGCAGAGTTGATTTTCTCCACAGTGGCTGGTGTGGGGCTGTTTTGGGTTTGTGCTGGAAGCAGTGGGGATAGCACAGGGCTGTTTTAGCTGCTGCTGAGCAGCTCTCACACAGAGCTTTTATGCCCCTCTGGGGGGCTGGGGGTGCACAAGGAGAGGGGAGGGGACACAGCCAGGACCCCAGGGATGTTCACACCACATGGGGCCATGCTCAGCATACAGAACTGGGGGGAGAAGGAGGAAAGAGATGTTTGGAGTGGTTCATTTGTCATCCCAAGTGACTGTTACCTGTGATGAAACCCTGCTGTCCTGGGGGTGGCTGAACTCCTGCATGCCATGGCAAGTGGGGAATGAATTCCACATTTTTCTGTTCTGAAATGCACAGCTTCTGCTTTACCTGTTATAATGCCTTTATCTCAACCCAGTTTTTTCACTTTTACCCTTCCAATTCTTTCCCCCACCCCACTGTGGGGAGAACATGAGGCAGCTGTCATAAGCAATGGCAGACCCTCAGGACTCTGACAGATGAAAAGACCACAGGAAGGAGATTCCATCTTCTTTAAAAGCAAGTTTTTTCCTTGGCTCACCTCCCTGATGTGAGGTGTTTTATGGAAGTTATCAGCTCCTGAACCTGCCTTGCCTGCACATCTGCAGTGGTCTTTTGTGCAAAGCCTGCCCTCACACCAGAGAAATCTTGCTCATACAGCTGACCTATGTTCCTCAGAATTAGCTCCTTACAGCACGAAATACACCCCTAAAAACAATGTTTGTGGAGGTGTGGAGTCCAAAGTTAGGAAATGCTGTGATTAAGGCCACCTGTGCAGCCTTTCTTCATCACCCTCGTGTGTCTGTGTTGGGAAACACTCTCTAATTGCCTGCCCCACAGTGTCTTACTCACTCAGCTCACAAGGTGGGCAGTGCACTGCAGTTTGGTCTCTGACCTGTTCTGTACCCACTGACACTGGGCTTTGTGTGTCAGAAAATGATTATTTCACAGCTTTTCCCAAACTCCCCATCATTAATGTATCAAAGCATGTGCAGTGGGGGTTTGTCCAGCTACACAAAAGTCCATTTAGAGGTGGGAAACCAGCAAGAGAGAAAATGAATGAATATTCCATTTTTGGCACTCAGACTGGGAGTGTGAAACTCTCAGAGCCTGAGCCTTCTCAGTGCTCAGTACTTTAAGGACAGAAACCACCAAATTCAGCAGAATAAAACAAACCCCACAGCATGTCTGCAAGGTAAAACCCAGTTCATGTAGCCAAACCAAAGGAGCAGCTGATTACTTCTGGGTTTCAGCCACTTTTTAGCATCTTAACAAGAGCTTTGCAGAATAGGTTGCAATAGAGTTCTGTTAGCAAAAGAGGATCCTGGACAAAAGATGTTTGACATTCATACTCCTTCCTTCAGGAAGTGCATTAATGTGCTTATATGTACTTTGAGATACATGTTAGATACACTGAAACATATACTTATTTCATATGTCTTGGATACTGAGCTATACACAACCAGAAAATGAAATTAGACAGCATTTTCCAGGAGACTGTGCTGGCTGTGTCCAGGAGTGCTATTTTCTTGGGGCATTACATGCTTTTCTTCACACTCTCTGCTGTTTTGACATCCTGGAGCTAGGAAGAAGAATGAGAGGTCAGCAAACATCTTTGTTTCAGCTGCATCTTTCTCTCCCTTTTAGCTCCCTGGCTGTTCTCTCTTGTGATGAGCCAAAGCCATTCCAGCCATCCTTTCCTGAGGCAGATCCATCAGCCTTGGAGCTGCCTGCACAGACTCTCTGCCATCTAAGGTCTCACAAGCTCAGTGATCCCACTCAATTCACCAGGCACAACACTGTTCTCAGTTGCTCTGCCAGGCACCAGCCTTTGCCCCATGCCTATATCCTGTCCTCTTCCAGCTCCTGGTTTTTGAATAAGACAAGTCAGCCTTCCTGCAATCACTGCCACCCTTGTGCCCCTGAAGGTCCTGCAGCACCAGTATAAATCACTGCTTCCTTGGGTAACCTCTGTGCTCTGCAGGCTTGGTCCTCACCCACCCTCAGCTTTTCTCTCAAAACCTCAGGGAAAATCTCAGCTCTGTCCCAGTGATCCCATCTCCATTCCCTTCCCAGACATCCCCTCCTCCATCCTTTCTCAGAGTCAGACCAGCCTCACTTCCATGAGCTATCCTCCTAATCCTTGTGTTCTTTCTTTGGTTCCTAATTTCCCCTGCAGCCCCCTGCTGCACTCTGGTCTCTTTACAGATCTCACTTACCATCTTCTTGTCCAGTTTTCTCCCTTCAGCCTTCTGGCCTTCTCTTTACAAGAGAAGCTTCACAATTTGACTGGGTTTTCCACAAAAAGAGGGGGAACCACACCCCGTAACCCAGGTGTGTACTCATTCATGATGCTACATACCACCCAGGCAGTGATATGATGAGCTGACAGTGTCTTTGAAATTATTCACATATTTCTGAAAAACTGGTCACACGTACAAGATCAGGCAGCAAAACTCACACAAACTGTACACAAAGCGAATGCTCTTCCCTTTACTCAGACATTTTTTCAGCTTAGGAAGGAAATACTATGTCTGAGTGTGCACAGGACAGGCTACAGGTAGGTGTTCTGTGGTTTTTATTGTTCACAGGAGCAGATAGATTTGCATAAAGGGCAGACACAAAGGTAGACTGAGTAGACAGATTAGGTACAATCACATCAGGTGATGTAGGAATGCCCCCTTTTTTTCTCTGGTTCGTTATCCATTTAAATGAACATTTGACTAAAAAAACATAAAAACACCAGCAGTTCTTCTTTGCCTTGTCAGTGAAGGCAGAGTACAACCAGCTCCTACCCTCTCTAAAACAGGGGTGACCAAAGGTGAATGACAGAAGAGCTGAAGAAGTTTCTTGGCTGATCTTTATCAATCAGCCCAGCATCATTTGGCATAGCTAATTCCACCCACCACAGGTTTGTTTTGAAAGAAAGATGATGCCATTCCTTGTTGTGGATGCACTGTTTAGGCATGTTAGAGTATTGCCTAAGCTCAGCAGGAAAGGGAATAACATTGCTAAGGGCAGGTGATATCATTCCTGACTGAGAGCAAGGACATGTCTTTCCCAGCACCCACGGGGAGTAGAAACACTGACAGCAATGAGTAGCAAGGAAAAGAGGAATTGCATGGTGGTCTTCATTCAACACTTCCCAAAACATGCCCAGTCTCCAGCTCATGAGTAGCCCCTGATTAAGGTTTATCTCATGAGAAGCCCCTTAGGATTAGGGTCAGCACTAAATCATGGCCATAATAACAAGGTGGAAACCCTGTCCTAAAGCTCACCAGGCTCCCAGCAAGCATCCAGCTGTCTGCCACAGAGATGGGGATGAGAAGGAGTAGACTGACTGCCAAACAGTCACAATTTATTTTTGTACAGTGCCCCAATTTGTAACAGAATGCAATTACGTATTCAATGTGTCAAAGAGGTGAAATCCTTCATGGCAAACAAGATTACCTTCTCCCCAACTGAAACACAGCTATTGTAGCAAGGCTAAATTACCTGTTTCTTCAAAGAATGCCATGCAACCAAATGGCAACCAGTCACCTGGATTTGGGGTTCCCAAACCACAACAGGAAGGCAAAAAGGCAGAGAGTTAATCCCAGAGTTTCATAGGCTGGAATCCAACAGGTGACCCAGAGATTTTCCAAGCAACAGAAGATTAGAAGTGATTTTTAAATAAGGGAAAGGAAAGAGAGAGAGAAGAAAATTCCTATTTTCTTTGAAAGCATCTGTGTTTGAGAACAAACAGGAAGCAAACACCTGAAGTGGACATTTACAGCTGAATTGGCTGCTTCTGGAAAGAGGAGAGAAGTGGTTATTTCTGGGACACAGATTGTCTCATCCTCAGATGACTCACACCACAGAAGATGCTGCTTCTCCTCCCTGGTGATAACGGGAGCCCAGAGGGACTGGTACAAACCCCACCTGCAGTGTCCCCAAATGTCTGGGAAAGGCCAGTCCCTGTAAGAGGCTGAATCACATTGGTTTGATTAAAAAGAAATCATACACAATGAGAGAATTGTCTCAGGGTCACCTTTTGCTGTATCCAGGCTTTCCTTGGAAAAATGTGCAGTTGACAGACCTGTGTCTCCTTGGTTTGGGAAGAGGCTGGCAGAGTCACAGGCTGTGCTGGGAAAGGATGGAGACTCTGACCTTGGTGACAGTAATACAAGTCCCTCCTTCAGAAAAGAACGGAAAAAAATACTTCATGCTTCAGAAGTTGCTAATTGAGACTTCTAGCAGTCACTTAAGGAAATCCCTCCCTGCTGCTGGATAACCTTTGAGGAGGAAAGCAGGGGCTGGCTGAGCTTGCTGATGTGCCCTGCTACGTCACTGGGAGAGAGCAGGATGCAGGAATGGCAGAACCCCAGAGCTTTGGGAAATCCTTTCACTGTATCCTCTCCCAGAAATGGGTGAAGGCAGGACAAGGCCCATGGAAAGGAGGTAGAAAATAGCTGATGAGAGAGAGGAGAGGAAGCTTTTGATTTCCTAGAGCTTTTGAGCATGATCCCTCCTCCTGTCCTCATCCCTAAGGACTTCTTTCCCCGGATTGAAATGCAGGCCAGCAGCAAGAGGGCAGGAAGAAGAGCACAGCAGCTGAAACCTCTGTGCTGCTCGAAGGGAAATGTGGTGCTGTGCTTTAGATAGCAACTGTCCTGCCATTTCCCTCCCTTCATGGTCCTTAGGAGGGCAGGCCTGGATGTGGGGCTGGATTCCAGCTGAAGGCCTTGGGAAGCAGATTTTGGGTGCACTTGGGAGGACACAAAAGCAGGAGGATCTTGTTGAACTCATCAGGCCAGGTGTTGGTTGGTTCTACTGAGAGGATTTCAAGTGTCTGGACTCAACACTTGCCAGAACCTGTTCTAGCCAGGACTTCCCCCCTATAATCTACTCTATCCTGACCTTCATCCATTTGATAATATTATTTGTACACCTTGGTTGAACACCTCTGGTGAACAGAGTTCTTTCTCACTGGCCAGGCAAGCATTGTATCATTCAACCCTGGCAATTTCCAGCCTGGAAAGGGGCTGCCCAGGCAGGTTTGGAGTCCCCATCCCTGTTCAAGGAACAGCTGGATGTGGCACTCGGTGCTCTGGGCTGATTGACAAAGTGGTCATCAAGCACAGCTTGGACTCGATTATCTCAGAGGTCCTTTCCAGCCTTAATGATTCTGTGATCTATGGCAAAGATGGCTTTTAAAAGAAAGATAACCTTTCTGGTTTATCTGGAGCTTGAATTCATGTGTTGCTGTTGTTCTTGTTGCCATAACAAAAAAGAGCTCTTGGTTTTCTAATGTGCTGTTCTTGGTGAGCCTTTTGCCAGAATAATCCTGTGAGGTGTGAGTCCCACAAACCTCAAACGTTTTTATTTATTTTAATAGCAAGGAGCTTACCACAATGAGCTGTCTACATTTCTGTCTGCTTAATTTTTTTGCTGTGCCTTCTCTTTCATAGAAGCAACTCATGCAAATTCTTTTCTTGAATAAAAGGATCACTATAAAGCATTTTGAAAGCAGCAAATTGTATCACCTCTAGGCAGCCTGAAACCCTCCCACCTGTCAGATTTCTTTTTTTTTTTTTATAGCCTGTGTAACACACAGTGCAACCTTGAGCCCAGTACCTCTGCTTAATGACGCCAGTCTCAATCATAGGCCTAAATTATCAGGTGTTTGGCACCAAGTATTGAATGCATAACCTTGAAAAATAACTTGTAAGCTTGCAGAATTTAACTAATACAAACAGCTTGTAATCAAAAATGTAGGGAAAAAGTTAATAAAAAAGCAAAAAGTTTCACTTATTCTTCAATATTCTTTCACTTATTCTTTTTAGAATTTCTACAGGATTATTTATTCAGCACTTAGAGCATAAGACTTCCTATTTACCTTTTAAAAGTGTGAATAAACAGTTTTCCCCTAGTATGATGATCAAGAAAAAAATGTAGAGGAAAGTCTTCAGACCCCATTGTGTGTTCAGTTTTCCTGCAACACAGTAAATCAGAAGAATTGTGGGATGCTGGACATCAATATTGCATCTGCCCCAGGTAAAATATTTTTATTTTATGGCACGAAGGAAGTGAAGAACTTGTTTCCTGGGATGCTTGAGGAGCAGATGTGCTCCTTATGAAAGGCCCAGCAGTCACATCATTTATCTGGGGTGCAGAAGATCTGATATTTTCCCTTTCTCCATGCAAAGGAGTTTGACCCTGCACCTTGTGTCCTTTAGATGACTGTCCTGAACATATGAGATGACAGCCAGGAGCAAAGAGAGCAAGTAGGGCACAGCTCAGTTTCTCCTGCTGACATTTCACTTTGCATGACAACTTAAAACCTCCACTTAACGGAAGATGAGGGCTCCCATCCCCTCTGTCACAAGGGTGGGATTTCATCCCTGCCCCTCTGAACGTGGCATTGAGCCCCAGTTCAAGCCTGCTCTCCACCCTGCTCAGCCTCCAGGGTTTTAGCTGCAAAGCTGTTTGGGTTTGTATTCAAACTGCATGAGCTCAGCTCAGACCTGAGCATGCAGGCTTCACTTTGAGGGTGTAAGTGCCTGGTTCAGTGCTGAGGGTTTGCCCTAATAGTCACGTTGTGTTGACACAGCTACACCTCTGACAAAGCTGGAGTTCCCCCAGAGGCTTCCCACACAGCACTGCGATACCGAATCATAAAATGATAGAATTGTTTCAGTTGGAAAGGACCTTTAAGATCATTGAATCCAGCCTTTAACCCAACACTGCCAAGGCCACCACTAGACCAAGTTCCATACCCACACATCTTTCAAATACCTTCAGAGATGGTGACTCCACCACTACCTTGGCCAACCTTTTCCAACGCTTGAGAACCCTTTTCATGGCAAAAATTTTTATAATATCCAATCTAAGTTTGGCATGCTCAGCCGAACAAATGCAGAATCAGAATTTTTTGAGGCTTCCTGTATGCAGCCAGTAAGAACCAGCAATGTAGCTTGTGCTGTTGGATGCATCAGTTGTTCTTGACTTTCAGTCCAGTTCCACTAAATGTCTGTATTTTTACAGTAAGTTTTAAATATCCATATAGTTGGTAACAACAGGAATTTTGAAATGCAGTAAGTGGGAAAGTTTCCCAAATGTTCCTGCTCTTCATGGAGTCAGAAGAGGCAGAATCTCTGTGTTTTGGAGTCAGATTAGTCTGCTGGTGGCTAACAAGCTCCCAGATTGCCCAGAGCAGGCTTTGTGCATTACTGTACTGTGACTGCTGTCTCACATGCACTGTGATTTATAACAGGTCCCAAGACACAAGATAAAAGCCCCTGATGAGCCAGAGAGTCTCACTGCACCACCTGCTCTGTGAACTGACATTTTTTCCTGGCTTGAGAAAAACCTGCCAATGAGGAGAAGATGGACAACACCACCAGCAGTGCAAGCTGAAATAAAACAAACCCTGCAGACCCTCAGTGAAAATGCAGTGGGACCTGCTCTGATCCCTTTGCTCCTTCTGTACGATTGTGTTGGAGCTGGAGAGCTTTATCTGAGCATCTGAGCTGTGGCTGAGGTGCTGACTAAAGCTCGGGTTCAGTAAAAAGCAATGACGTGACCGTTTCTGTGCCAAAGCTACAACAAACACGGGGTCAGAAGCTGGTGAAAAGCCAGCAGGACCACATCAGACCATTTAAAGTGGTCTGCTGATACACACCTTAAGAATATTACTGAGCTGAAAATTTTTGCCCACTTAAGAATTTCTAGTGACCACACCCAGGAATGTGTTAATACTGTTGTAATTAGGGGTGGGACAACTAGTTCAGATAAAATAAAAAACAACATGAAACTACACCCAAAACTTTAATGATCCTCTCTCATCCTGCCCTGTGTTCTTTTACCTTTAATCTCTTTTTTTCTATTCCACACACCTTTCCAGTTTGGAACAAAGAGGAAGCAGAAGTACTTACAATAGCAGAGCAGGCTCCTCTCATTTCAGTGACCAAAACCAGCAAGTGTTGCAAATCTCATAAAAAGTCAAGACCCTAAATCTCCAACATGTTGTACACACATGATCTATGCTTTATAAACTCTGTCCTGGACACAAATTTTTTTGCCTCCCTCTAGGTTTCAACCAAAGAAAGGTAATTACCATTCAGTGATTGCATTAGTGAGCACCTGATGTTTGCAGTTTAAATGATCCCGTTTCTGATGGCTGGCTACAACAGCCTGGAAAACACCTTTCTTCCCAAGACCCTTCCCTGCCCCCACTTCCTCGGGTGAGGGAATACAGATCAAGATAGGATGTGGGGCTGGAAGACCTGCATATTTCCCTGTTTTTTTTCTCTTGCTTCTCTACTCAAGCTGGTTATTGATGTAGAATAAAGGAGGAAAGCCCTCCTGCTGCCCTGAAGGTGAGACTGGAGAGAAGACACAGCTCCTTCCTTTTCCTGTAGCATGGAGCACCATCCTCCTCCTAGGATCCCACTGGGACTGAAGATTTCCCTTTCTCCTGCCTTTCTAGAAGCTCAGAGCATTTCTGGCTCCTGAGTTGAGGTGTTTTCACCTGCCAGAGCGTGCATTTGTGGAGGAGAGATGTGAGGAGGGAAGGGCTATCTAGAGACTGTTTAGTGGTCCCCATGGCTAATAATTTCTTATTTATTTGTGTACAAATAATGTCTAATCTTTCCAGGTGACTCTCTGAGGCCTAGCCATGAAAAGAAAAACAAGTGGTGGCAGAAAAATTAAGATAATGTTGAGACTTGACTAAAGGAATAATATTTTTATGATTTATTATGTAGCCCTGAAAGGATAACTTTTTTCTTTTTGCTCATTAAACCACTTGTTGGTTTTAGCTTGACATTATCATGAATGGCCCAGGTTCCTCTTTACATTTTGTTAGTAGTCAGCCTGCAAAAAAACCTTCAAGGTTTTTGGCTTGAGACAGCTCCCAAGGGCTTCAAAAGCAGAAAAAGGAGATGAATCCTTCCCCCATGGGCCAGGCTAGTTTGTCCTTTTGTCCCAGCTATTTCTGCTGCTTGAGTTACATTTGATTACATTAATTAAAGCATAGTAAACTTTAGCCTGACTGAAAACTTCTTCCCTTTCAGTTAGGTGGCATTTCTTTAATGGTAAAGTGTCCTCAGCTTCCTATGTTTCTTTCATGGTCTGTATTCTTTAAACAAATAAATTCAGTACAACAAAACCCATGCAGGAAGCAAGCCATTTGTTAATAAGGAAACTACTGTGAAATCCTGAGCACCTTTTGGATTAAGGGAAACTTTCTGGATTTGGTCAGGAGCTGGTGAAAAAGTAGAGTGCCTTTTTTACTCTCTTAGAGCAAAATTTTCTCTCTTTCCCCCACAAGCTCAACCACAGACACAAATCTCAGTAAGAATCACCTTCCAGATTTCATTAGAGTATCTATTAAGAAAATATTAAGAAAATTTCCCAAAAAATATTTGGGAAAAAGAAATGTGGGAAGCTCCACATACAGTTTACATGTTTCAGACACTAAAAGTATGAAGTCCTGTGTCAGGGGAGTCACACATTAGGGCTGTAATTGGGGTGGGGGCAATAGCACAGTCACTGACCCCAGCTCTATACCCCACCTGGGTTAGGTCTGATGAGCTTCACGTGCCTTTGATCCCCATATTGGCCATTCACTTTTCATTTGGACTTGTTGATCCTCATGAGTCCCTTCCAACTCAGAATATTCTGTGATCTGATACCCCAGTTTTGAATGCAAAGGGCAGCCAGGAAACACAAGGGGAGCCCAGCCCATGGCCACACCATGTACCCACATTCCTGGCTCTTCCCCACACTGCCCTGAAAGCCTCCATCCTCCAAGGTCTGAGAGCACCTGGCTTTTGGCAGAGAGGGCTCCTGAGTTGCCCAGGCACCAAGTCATCTCCTCCTGCACACACTTTCCAGCACTCCCTAATTCCCACCTCTCACTGCCCGTTCTTTCCCCCTTTAATTTTTGTCCCCTTCTCACACGCCATGACCTTGGTGGCAGAATTTTCACACTCAATCAAAAAGGGAAGAAAAACAAGTGCAGCCCTGTGCCACCACCTGTAAGCTGCCCTGAATTCATTACCTGCACGGTGCCAGACAGTGACGTTCCCAGCACCATGAGCAAAGTACAAACACTACCTCACACCAAAGGCATGTGCGTAGGAACAAAAAAAACAACAACAGGATTCCTGTACCCATTACTTCAGTCTTTCAGACTTACTTTTTTTTTTTTTTTTTAACATTATTTTGCCTGAACATGGGCATTAGAGGCATGCTCTTAATTTATTTCATTATTTCTTCAGATACGCATGAAGTTTGTTGCCGGGTTCAGCCTCTTTCTAAAGCTTGTCACAGAGTTTAAAACAGCTGGACAGCTCTGCAAAATCATAAGCAAGGCTCCTTGTTGGTTTAAAAGCTAGGAAATATTAGAAGATGACAAACACCAGATCATCCCCTGGCCTTCCAGCTTCTGAGCTCTTGAGGTGTGTGCTATCAAATTTCTAAACCTCCCAGTCATGGTCACAAGGGCTGGAAACTCGTGTAGCTTTTGCTTTAATCCTGCAGCTCCCCCCTCTTGGATGGCACAGCTGCAGGTGGCTCTTGCTCTGTGGAGGAATTTCATGAAAGTTTTAAACACAGGTAGCTTTTAAAACACCAACCAAGGCAGTAGTTGTAACCTGTTTGGTCAGGTTTCAGGAAGATTATTTTCTCAGCTTATCTGAAGGAATGTGTGCCTCTCTCACAGAGGCAGCTACTGGTTTTCCAGAGACAGGGGCATTTAGCAGGAAAATGGCATCAAGGAGCAGCCACTTTCAAGCTCCCCTGTCCTCATTTGCCCTTTGCAGAGAGTTTCAGCTTTCTGTTGTTTAAAAAGCCAGAGGTGCAGTGGGTAGGTTTTCTGGACTGCATTTAAGCTGTTCCTACTGGGGTATCTGGTGACAATCCCCATTGCGAAACAGGCCACCACCAGAACAACTCAGAAGCAGAAAAGGTTTTGAGTTGTGCTAAAGTTTGGACAGTCCTTTGTGCAGCTGGGCCACATCCCAGTGGCCCACACAGCTCATCTGCTCCATTCTCAGCATCCTCAAGGGCTGTCTGGGAGGTGGCCAATAATATCCCATCTATGAAGAGCCTGGATTTATAGTCTGGATTAAATCAGCCTGGGATGAGGGATTTGGTATCACATTTCCATTCCTGGGGCACCCAGGCACCGTGCTTGATACTGTTTAGTTTTTGGAGTTTTAGGTTCAGAGCAGTAGTAAATATAAAGGGAAAAGGTCACACTTTAATTATAAAAATACCAGGTTTTTTGCTTCACAGTTCTGGCTTTTTTTTCTCTTCCTGACATATCAGTCATTCCAGGATCGTATTTTACCACGTCTCTCTGCTATTTCTCAAGCCAAGGTTTGGTCAATGAAACATTAGATCATAATGAAACAGCAGCAGTTATGTGCTCAGAAATGCAAGAAGCCCTTTTTACTATGGTTTTGCTCTTATCCAATTTCAAAGGTTCACTAGAAGACTTGTGAAACTAACCCACTCAAAGTGTGAATCAAAAGCTTAGTCTGTGCTCATAAGCTGTGCTGGAGAAGGAAATCTGTCTGTCCTCAGTGCTGAGTCAAGCTATTAACCCACCCAAAACACATGTATGGGGAATTTACTGAGCACCCACTTCTTACCACGTCTGGCCTCGCTCCTGCCAGTCTGACACAGATCCTGACTTCCACCCCCTCTCATCTGCACCTCCCATTTGTTTTTCTGTAGCTCCCCTTTGCACTCTTGCTCTGGTGGAGTGGGAAATTCTGCAAGACAGAGGCAGCCCAGTGCCCACTAACTTCCAAAGTGTCAGTGCTGGGCTCCTGCACCTTCCTAAGCCTCAGAGGCTTCCCAATCTCTCTACAAAACCCACAGTTGTAGTCACTGCAATCCATTCACTTCTCCCCAGTGTCTGGCAAAGGAGAGCCCATCACTCAAATGCTCTCTCAGCCTGGGACCCTCTGATCTGCCTGCAACAGAGTCAGCACCTTCCTCTGGGACTTTATAGCTGTTTTCTAAAACCTGAGGTTAGGAGCAATAATGGGATTTGTGGCTAGCTAAGCACTGAGCTGTTTGCTGTAGCCTTGATAGAATTTTTTTAAAAAAAGTAATAATTACAACTGGTCATCAAACCTCCACACTTTCTACAACTGGATTTAAAAAAACAAACAAACAAACAAAAAAAAAAAACCCCGAACAAAACACTTCTTTTGGCCCAAATTGTCAGTTGTACAAAAAGTACTTTGTTATTACCAACATTTTCCTGAAAGGTCAACATTCAGGGTATGGTTTTCTGTGTTTGATTGAAAACCCCCAAAGCATCCAATATATTATTTTCAACAGTTTTTCATAGGGATGTTTTTTTTTAAACCCTAAGTTTGTTTTTTCCCTTCTCTTTCTTTTGCATCAGATGAGTTCCACACACTGTCTAATAAGGTCAGGTCTTGGGGTGAAATTATTTGATGTAGGGAAAGCAAGGCCAGACCTCCTGTTTGTTTCCTACCAAGGGAGCAGGCCACCACATCTACATAAAAGAACTTGAGCAATGAACAGTCAGAGCTGAACAAAATGTTTTTTGAGCATGACAAACAATAAAAGTGGAGATGGAAGAGATAAGTATCATTTACATAAATACTTACAAACTTGAATCTGGTTGACAAGTTATATTTAAAAAATGATTGAAGGAGAAAAACATTTTGAAAGGTATTGATATTTTAAAAATTAGGCAGTGTGTTAATTATAGAATAGAGCTGTTGTTTCATGCTGTGTACATGTCAAATAGGAAAGATACAGGGAAAAATTTTGTCTTGAAGATGAAACAGTCTTTGGTCTGAGCTTGCCTTTTGCTGACTCAGAACAAAGTAGTGCGTGTGAAGGGGTCACACTGGAGGAAAATAAAACCAAACTCTGAAACGTTTCACACCAGAGTTTTGCTCTTGTTATTTTTTCTTTATTGCAGTTTGGCTACCAGATCAAGGATGTATTACTTACATGTTATTTATACTTTAGTAATTAATGGGTATGAGCATTATTAGTGACCCCTTGCATCATCACCACCACCACATGCTTTCATATTCAAACTGTATCCGAGGGCCTAAGCAGGCAAAAAGAGAACAAGTTGTTTGTTGTAGCAACAGCTCTTTCATTTTTGCCGGGAAAACTCCTCGTGGCCTCCAGACACTTTAGAAACGGGAGGAACCGCTTTGGAGAAGGGGAAGGTGCTGATTCAGTTTCCTCCCCCTAGAGAATGAGAGGGTGAAAATATCCCGTGGTCATATGGGGAAAACACTAAATTAAACATCTTAAATGTCCGTTCAATTAGGCTTGAAGGAAGGTGGCTTAGTATTCGAGGATAATGGGAGTTATTTACAAGGGATTGTCAGTTATATAAATATTCCCAGGCTGGGTCTGACCATTCCCCATTCATCACTCTGTACTTCAGTTAATTTTTGCAGCTACCCCGCACCAGGGCTGTAGCCCTGGACACACACACTCAGCTCCTGGCTGGTTAATCCGTATGTCAGCGTTTCCTTAGTGCTTTTTCCGGCTGCTCCCATCCCCTCGGTGCTCCACACCCTCTCTCACAGATTTGGCGACGACTCGCTGCTCCTGCTGCTGCCCAGCTATTCCACCCATGCTTGTCCTTATGGGGAGAATCCAGCCCCGACTGAATGCACACTAAAGCCCCAGACAAGGATGCTAATTTGTTTATACCCCTTCATTACTTAATGCAAAACGTAAAGCAGCTCCTCTGCTGCTCAGAGGTTCCAGCTCCCCCTCCTTCCGAAGCACGAGTTCGGCTTTCCATGGGACTTCTCAGGAAAGAAGGGAGCTCGTGCTTGAGATTACTGTCAGAGATTGCCCAAAAAAGGAGAAGGAGAAGGTTTGAAAACCTCCCCTTCTCACCCCTACATTTATATTTTTTACAGAAGAGCAGGTCTGGGAAGGTGAGGGGGTGGCACACAGCACTTTCCCAATTGTCAGACAGTGTGAAAATGCAGCCAAATTCCTCATCCAGCAGTGACCCATTTACCTTCAGGCAGAGATGGAGATCTCATTAGATACTGTAAAACATCCCAAAACTTCTCTTTAATTTTTTTTCCTTCTCTCACAGCCTGAGTGCTCATAAGCCTTACCTTGTGAAAGCTCTATTCTCACCTGCTCCTCTGACTGTGCTGGGTTTGTACCTTGCAGTGCTTCTTTCTACCAGAAAAATCAGTAGTTTTGAAGAAATCTGTAACAGCAAAGTAGGCAGACAAGTCACTGAGATGTTTGAAGGTGCTTGTTAAAGCTTTAAGAGCATAAAGTTGTTTTCAACCAATATAACAATAGCAACAAAAAATGTTTTCGGCTGCAAGACCACTGGGCTGGTGAGCAGTTTTTTGTGAGGCCCTTTTTGTAAATATAAATTACCTTCACTTCTGTAATACTCTATTTCTTTGTTCTTTTGTTTTCTTGAAAAAGGATTTCTGCTCCTAACAGAGCATTTACTTTTAGGTGAACAAACATGCTGTGAGAGCAGTGGCAGTGGGGACTGAAATGACAGCAAAGCTCTGCTTGGGGAAAAAAAGGGAGTATCCAGTTCAGGGAAAACAAGGTAATACACTCACATTTGGGAGATGAATCATGAAAACAAGAAAGAATTAACCCTTGAGGGTTGTTTTAACTACAAAATAAAGTTTTCCGTGGCAGAAAAGCAGACAAATCAGATGTTGGATTGAAGAAAGGCCATCCCCAGGGTCTGGGTGGCAGCTCTGTCCTGCCTGTGAGCTGCTTTCTGCACTCCTGGATCCTAAGGCTGTTTTCCAAACATCTCTTGGCAGCACAGGATTCGAACCTGAAAGGCAGAAGGAGAAAAGAGTTAATGGCAGGGCGGATCTGACCAGTTCATGTCTTTGTTTGGAAGAATGTGTTGCTCTTCTGGTGTTAGCACCTCACAGTTAGTTTTTAATTCCTGTTCCTTTATAACCTTAAAAATAAAGGATCTCTTTCACGAAGACTGTTGCAGCCAACTCAGACCAAGGATATCCAACACCCACCCAACTCCAACAGAGTTCCTGAGCTGACAAATATTGTTATCCAGCTATATAACAGTTCATCTGATACCTGTAAAGTGCTGCTATGTAGTTTTGGATTTAGCAACCAAGAATTCCACATGCTAATGTGCAAGTTTGTGTGTGTGTGTGTGTGTGAGGGGAGGAATCTTTCATTGCTGCTTTTCAAAGGAAGCCTATGAGCATCACAAGTTGGTTTCTGAGACAATTTAGGTTGAACAACTTTGATACAGATTCAGGTAATGGACTGGTGGCCACTGTATAGTTTAAAAAGTTAAAAGTTTTGGGTTTTTTAAAAGGGTTTTCAATGGAAATACAAAAAGTTTCAGGAAAACAAAAGTGCAGGTTACTGTAGCTGGAGGCTTTATCCACCTACCCCAATTATTCCAATTATAAATGAACTTCAGAGAGGACCTTACCTTGGCAGAGCATCTGTTAATCTGAATTCTGATACAGCTGCTCTGTCCCAATCACTCAGACCTGCAAAGCTGCTTGCTGATCTCCTGTCATGGGAATTAACACTGTTAGGAAACAGTGACCATAAAAATGCAATGAAGAGCAAAGCTTTGGGTGTTTATTTTCTGTTTCCTATGCAGAGGGATAAAGTACCCCAGAGACAGCAGGCTAAAATTTCTTCTTTGACTTGCATCCCAGCAGAACTAACTACTGAAACCCTCCACAGCAGCCCTGCCCTAGCAGAGTCTGTGCTGATGACAATGGCTTCTTCAGGTGTCACAGGAGCCTGATTTATCCACCAGTACCTTGGTTATCACCACTGGCCAGGTGGCCTAAGGAAGTCAGGTTCTAATTTTAGTCTGAGACAGAAAAACACCTATGAAAATACACCCATTTTCACAGTTCACTCAAATGGTCTCTACAGAATCTTAACTTTCATATCAAAAGCCCCTTTTCAGAAAAGAACTACATCATGGAGAACCACAGCATGTTTTCCAGTCATGGTGGCTGGAGGATACTCACTTGTGGGTACGTTCACAAAATATTTAGCTACATTTTATGGATTTTTTTCCCTTTAATCCTGAGATTTTCAGAAGCATTTCTCCTCATCTCCTTCTCTTTTACATTTCCTCAGTACCCTTTAACCAGGATTCTGGCTTAAGCACAGTAGATGCCACCACTGGGTAGATATTCAACTGGACAGTTAACCAAATTCCCTTGGATCTAAGTAGTTTGGTAGCTCAGGCCTGGAAAGATCCACACAGAGCATTCTAGACCTGCTAGGTCTGCTGTGGAGTTCTAAAACAGCAAGCAAATGTGGCTGCACACTGACCACAAAAGGGAGCAGCTTGGGAGCCAAGGTCACCTCCACCTTCTGCCTGACCCAGGACCAGTGGCACAGCAAAGAGGGAGAGTATGGATCTTACAGGAACAATGAAAGTGAAATGATTAACTTTCCATGAACCAGATTATTTTCAGAATTATACAGGCATTGATTCTTTATGGGTGTTACAGCTCCATCACAGGTCCCTGCAAAGCCCTGAGAGGATCCTCTGCCATGTGGGATCTGAGGATGATTCCAGAGATCCTCTCCAAGAAGTTCCAGATGTCCCTATTGTGGGACAGCTGCTCCAGAACATCAGCTCCAGGGTTGCCCACCACACTTAAGGCAGGTCAGACACATTGGAGCAAAGAGCTTTGCTTCTTTTAAACTGAATTCAGTTTCATCACCCTTCTCCAGACTTGTAGTGTCAAAATAATTTTTCCCCTTTTCTAATTTCTTTGCCATGTTTGCACTGTAGAACCAAGAGGGCTCAGAAAAAAAACAACTGGATTTTATTTGAGCCTTTTATTCAGACTTAGTTTTTCAACACAAAGCAAACAAAAATGGTCTGCTTGAGTCTTGCTCTGTGTATTATGTACAACAACCCCCCTTCCTCCTCCCTCTGGACATTAAGTGCTTTGAGGCAAAGGCTGGTTTGTTCTCCGTGTTGGGGCAGCACGTGGCATATCTAAAACTTACAATTTAAAAAATACAAATCCCAGGCACCTGAGGCAAGCAAACTGCAATCCATGCCCGCATGAGCACAGGCAACTGGCAACTCTGTAGTAAAACCAGCCAGGCTGATTGGAAACTGGCCAGATGGCAGCTACTGCAAGCTAAAAGGATTAATTATTTGGGGATCATGCCTGGAGAGCAGGCGCGATGAATGCAATATATAATTCCTTGTCACGACTGTATGTCAGCACTGGGAAATAAGGAACAGCCTGTACCCTGGGATAGAGTCACAGACATCTTTGCTCTCTCTCAGAGTTTTTTTATAAGAAGAAGATTAAGAGGGTCTCACTTTTTAACCTGAAACTGTTGACGTGAACTGCTAGGGTCTATCAGCCTTTGCTTTCCTGCAATTACATCGATGCCAAACATCCTTGTTTATTTTATCTATTTCACAACTGTAGTGTTAATTAACTACTTTATTGGGTCTGTGTAATTAACCATGTCATGACTCAAATTTCTACAAGGCTGCTCTGGTTTTTATCCCCCTTTCAGCTTAGCACCTAAGACCCTGTAGCTGCGTTTTCTGACCAGGCATTTCACAAGATAGGCCAAAGAAAACTGCCAGCCAACCTCTGAGAGCTCCTAAAATTGTCCAGCCTAATTAAGCACAGTTTGTGTAAGTGGAAAAATCCAGTGAGGAGTTTTCTGCCAAAAGTGCCCCGCAGGGCTGATCTGGGGTTACCTCTCTGCTGTGGGGGCTCGGCAGCCTGCTCCCTGCTCCGGCCCACACGCGGGGCTGGGAGGGCCGCCATCCTCCTGACCTGCCAAGTGGGGAAATTCCTCTGCATACAGCAAATAAACACCCACCTCCCTGGCTTTTGATGGAACATCTCCTGCTCGGTGTGTGCAGACAAAGCAGGGCTGCGGCGCGGCCTGCTCCTCCCGCCGGGCAGCGCGGCCCTGGCTGCGCTCCCGTCCCAGCGGCACCGGCGACAGCCTGTTTTTGACAGCTCTGCATAAGCACAGTTATTTCTAGCACAGTTTCCCTGAGCTGTGCCAACAGGCTTTTTTTTTTTTTTTTTTTTTTTTTTTTTTTTTTTTTGTGCTTTTTTTTTTTTTTTTTTTTAACAAATATATTTTCAGACCCCATCTAGCCCAAGAGTGCTATATTCTCCACCTCAACACCGGTGTAGGGCTCCAGGCCATGGATGGGGCTGTGGAGAGGAGGCAGCATGACCTGAGTTCTCGTAAAGCACTTCCACCACAATCTCTGGGGCTTCACCCTCTGACCTGGGCTTAACCACAGTGGTGAGAGCACAGACAGGGCTCCAGCCACTCTGGCCCTGCTGCCTGCACATCTCAAAGCATTGCTTTGCTCCTCAGGTACCACTGTGGTGGTGCTGCCAGGAAAGGCTGAGCTGGAACAGAGACTAGACAGAGCAAAAGGAATAAAATAGCTATTTATTGAAATGATACACTTTGGGCAATGCAAGAGTCTGGTTGGGGCTACACCCAAATCAAATCCAAGATGGATCCTGGTCATGAGTTTTTACACTTTTATAAGTTTTGTTCATCTACATATTTGGATTAATTATCCAACCACAGCCCCAGGCTATGAAGTCTCAGCCCCCTGGCTTGTCCCCCTTTCCCTCACCATTACTTCTGCTTTTTGGGTACCAGTTGTCCTTGATTCTGTGGCTATAAAGGAATTGTTTTGTCCAACCACCTTGTGAAGAGAACTTACTAACATCTAATATGAAGTTTCAGAGTTGCACATGAAGCAGCAGAGATTCTGAAAAACATAACAGCTAAAACCCAAGGCATCAGTGGGAGCACAAGCTGTGTCTGAGGGAGATGTTTGCTGAGCAGGACTATGTGCAAATGCTTGTGGAGCCTGTCCCCCTTTCGTCAAACTGCCACAACTCACAGCAGTGCCCTGGCAAGGCTGGATTGAACTGAGAGGAAAGAAATGAAGCTCTTTGAGCAGCTGACTGTGCTTGCCTTCCCAATTCCCATCCCTGTCCCAAACTCCTTGACTGCCACAGATCTGGGCTCCAGGGCTGCTGCCCTGCTTATGGACTTGGTAAGGACATCCCCACTCTCCCAAAACCACTCTTTGGGGATCTTTATCAAGTACATCCCTGGGTTGAATAAAGTTTACTCCTTCAGTAAAGCCACCTCATTTTGGGTGGACTTCAATGACCCTTGTGGGTCCTTTCCAACTCAGGATATTCTATGATATCACAAGTTTTTAGATCTTTCTTTTGGTGACAAAGGACATACCAATGAATATCTGTCATTGCATCGGTTGCAGGAATTCTGCAGAAAAACCCAGATCTAGCTTTGGCTGCCGGATTGAAGGAGTTTCTGACTGGCTTTTCTGAGATCTGAGCGTGAGAGAAAGGAGCCCAGATTTCCAGGGTGCTTTTGCATTGCAGAGAGCTTCCTCACAGAGCCCTCCCCTCAGCCCTTCCAGCCCCCTCTCTATTTACTTGTGTGTGACTTCTTTAGCTCTAATCTGCTCCTTTGCTCTTGTGGAGCTGGAGCTAACACATAAATAAGGCCAACAAAACAGAGAGGGTCCTCTAATACCTCTGTGCACTGCTGCTCCTCAGAGCCAAACTAGATTTTAGGATCTTGTCTGTGCCCATTGCTGTTTTCTCACCTGAAATCATAATCTTCTCTTTGTGCTTTTGTGCTTTCCGTCACTTCCATAGCAACCAGTTGTGATGGCTCTGAGGATTATCGCTTCAGGAAGGAAATAAGCAATGATGGAAGAAAGAAAGGACCTGTTTTTTTGCTCTGATCCTGCTTTTATGATGAGTGCAGATAAAATAGTGTTCTTAGCTGATTTCCAGACAGTCCACAGGCTGAAAGGGTCGCCACAAAGTTGGGTTTGTTTCCTCCTTTTTTGTGAGTCATTGTGTTCAGGGCTTCTGGCTGAGCCAAAACAATATGAGAAACACATTCACCAAGAGCCTGCTCACCTTGCTTGGCTGGCCTGTCCAGCTCAATCAGTTCATGCAATCAAATTGACTTTCCTCAGAAAGGATCACCAGTCTGGCACTAATGCAGCACAAAATATTTCTGCAAATTCCTCAGTAATAAAAACATTCTGAGGAAAAGACCTGGATAATACATGCTCAGTGGTCACACATTGAAGGCTGGGAAAACAAACAGAAAACTTTCCTGAACTTTTGGCTGGGCTAGCTGGTAGAAGTCCTGTAGGTAACAGTATTAACTTGGGAGAGAGACTTTTAGAGATCATGAGGAACTTCTTACTTCTCTCCAGTGGCTCAGTCAGATCAAGCAACTCAAATATTTGGAGTCATAAGAAAAAACGTTGAGGATACTGCAGGGAAAAAGAGGTAGGGTGAGCCCATCAGGCAAAATCTGCCAGGAGGGTGTAGGGGAGTACAACTTCCTCAAAGTACTGCAGGAGGATCAGGGGCAGCTGAAAACAGGGTTAATGATGTGAGTGATCACAATGGGAAAAATACTGGGGAAAGACCCTTCCCTGGAGGAGAAGGGTGAGAAAGAGGGGAGAGCAATGGAGATCTGTGAGCCAGCAGTGAGCTGTGTTACTCTGTGAGCTGGTAAGGGAAATGCTACCAGGATCCAGAGTCAAACAGGGACAAAACCTCCTGTTTCTCAACTGCTGTCCTTTTGCTGCAGATGTGGCTCTGCAGGGTCTGCCCCACCTGGCTCTCCACAGTCATTTGTGCCACTCTTTGCAATGCCAGGCATCAGAACCCACCAGCAGACCAGCACAGAGGGCTCTTTGTGCTGCCCCTGTTGTCCTGAAAGGCCCCTGTCATTTGTGTTATTGTTTTCCCAGAAGTGATGGCGTGTTCTGGAGAAATGTGCATTATTTAAGGTGCTCAGTGCGGTGATTTTGTCATCACAGGTGCAACAACAAATGGAAAACAAGCTCATTCCTTCAACAGGGTAGTTACTGCTGAGCCTGACTAATCAACCCCTGACAGCAGCAGGAATCTGCTGGGGAAGGAGCTGCAAGGTGGGAAAGGCAGAGCCCAGATCCTCTCCTCAGGAAGCCCTCGGGGCTCTTCCCACTCCAGGGGAGCCATGCCAAGCTCTCCAAGCCTGCTGCCCACTCCCAAAGCCTGCAGCTCCTGCAGAAGCCTGTGTATCCCATCCCATTAATAAATGCTTTCTGAAGGGCACAAAACATCCACATGCTGGATCTGTGTTCTGGTTCAGGGCTATGGAGGGGGCTTGATTTTTTTGGTCTTTTCTTGGGTAGGGGTGGTTTGCTGTGAGGATTTCCTTTTAGTGCTGTCCCTGGCAGTGACATGCAAGGCTGTCTCCCTCTCCACCAGCAGCCTGTTTTCCTGGGGAAAGGCCGCCTCTGCCTGGTGTGGAGCACCTGTATCCTGCTGTGTTCCCTCAGAGCCCTGAGGAGCTGGGGGACAGGCTGGCACCTGGCTCTGGGCTACCCAGGAAGCCCCAGCTCAATGTTCTCCCATGCCCACCCGAGAGCCAAGTCAGTGGGAAGGAATCACAGGCACACTGCTGTACCACAGACGTGCTGTCACCCCAAAGAAAAGTGGCTGAAAGAAAAAGGCTGTTTTGGTGGGGAGTGAGAGGGGTGGAGTGTGGTGGGCTGGTTCCACAGCACCACTCATGATTTCATTGTGGCTGCTGGGATTGGCAGGAAAGTTCCAGCGCTGCTGTGTTCAGCACAGGTCACGAGGTGCCACCATCACAGAGGGTACCTGTGGGTTTGGGGCAGAACAGGCAGTGTCACACCTTCCCCATCTCCCAAAGTGCTGCCACAACAAGCACCTCTGGGAAAGGTGAGGTGAAGGTTTGTGCAGGTGACCTTGAAAAGCTGGGGAGAAAGCCATTTGCATGAGTACTTTAAGAAACCTCTCCAAGGAGCCTAATGAAAGCTCTAATCACAAACCACCTTCAAGCCTGCAGAAATGACAAAGGGGAGCTCAGAACCACGAACAGGGTAATGCACTGAACTAATACATATTCACCACCTCTCACGTGGAGCTTGCATCAATCAGATCTGCTTCATTCTTCACAGTCTGATCCAAGACAGGTCATGCATTAGCTTTTTTCTTTTCGTTCAAGTCTGAGCTGGAGAACAGTGGTTCCAGCAAATATTGTTTAGCTGATGACTTTGGTGTGGTGTTTTAGAAAGGTTGAGTTTCCTTATGGGCATGTGCACAGGTACATAGAAAATAAATTTTTTTCTTGTTGAAAACTTCTGGGGCAAAACTAGGCTAGGATATATTTAGCAAAAAGCCCCAAAGGGACATTTTTCAGAGTGTTACTCAAACTTTTTCACATCAGGGACATGACTGTCCTCTATGTAGAGGTCTTTTCCACCACTTTGACAATGTAAAATGTCCTTTAAGGAACAAGCAACATTTTGTTTCCTTTTTGCTAAACTTTTTCTTTTTTTTCTTTTTTTCTTACATGAAAAGGAAAGAAAGACAAGGTGAGAAAATAACAAAAAACAAAAAACAAAACACAAAACAAAACAAAAAAAGAGAGACAATAAAATATTTACTAGGATTTGTAGGCAGGACAACATGCAAACACAAGACTTCAGGGTCACATAAAAGTGAGGCTGGAATAGAGATAGTTAGGTCACATGGTCCCATAAAGCAGGACCAGATGGACAGAAACCTGCTTTATTGCAGGTCTGAAACAGTCCAAATCTGTGCTGAAAACTCTCCCAAGCCCTCCCTCCCCATAAGAGCTGCCTTTTCCATTCACCTTTCTCTGTTCCTTTGGCTACAAGATGGCAAAGACCTAGAGAGAACAGGTGGAGGAGCACAGAAAGCTTGTGCTGCATGCAGACAAAAGGAACAAAAGAAAATACACAAAAAGGCTGGTGATGTACAAAGCCAATAACTAAAGCCTTTCACACAAGCTTCTTCCCTAATTACTGTATTTAGCACCATTGGTGTAATCAACACTGGAGCTGTGACTGCTCAGTCAGTCTGACAGACCCTCAGACAGTGAAACCTCATCCCCTCTCCTCGCTGCCTTCCCTGAATCCTTTCCCAGAGCTTCCTTCCTTCTCTAACCCTGCAGCCTAGAAAATAAGTCAGCGGTGGATACTGAGCTGGACCAGGATGCTCTGTATGCTGAAATCACTACTGTCAATATGCCACATTTTATCAAATACCTAGAAGCCACAAAAATCCCCCAAAGCTAAAACTGACCTGGCAACATCAACTCTGGCTATATTTCTGTATTACAATTCCTGGGGAAGCAGATTTCACTTAAAAGGTGCTCTCCTGCCCTCCTCTCTGCTGTACATGCAGCTCCCTCCATCCAGCTCTGACCATCCCTGCTTGCCTCTCTCTGCACTAAGATAAGTTTGAAAAATGACCTGGTTTACAAAAAAAAAAAAAAAAAAAATTAAAAAAAAAATCTGTATTTTGGTTTTGGTTTTTTTTGGTTTGGTTTTGGGTTTTTTTGGCAAGAGTTTTAGTAAACTAAGACAATTTATAGTTTTTTCCCTCCATGCTCACCCAAAGCATTGGGCTGGTGCCCCAGAGGGTTTGGGGAATTACCTTTGGAAACAGGAGTGGTGGTGAACTGCTGGCAAAGAGAGGGAGGGCATGGACTGAGCAGGAGGGATCAGTGTATGAATTCCCATTCTGTTTCTCAGTAAAGTTAAACCTCTACTCATCAGGGACATGACTGTCCTCCACACAGAGGCCTTTTTCACCACGTTAACAATGTAAAACATCCAGTGAACAAGCAACATTCCCTTCAAATGGAATGCCTTGGCTGCAAAGGGATCTCATCCTGCAAAAACCAGGATCAGACAGATACTCTTGTTATAACATGACGTACTTGGGCTGTGGAGTAACTCCAAGTTCATGTTGTTTGGGAAACCCCATTATTATTATTATTACACTCCTTTTAAATTTCCTAATTTCCTCATGGCTACTCTTCCAGCCTGAACTTTGCATCCTTTTCCCTCTTTCCCATCACTTAGCTGTAACTAATGAAAGGGAGAGGAGGGAAATGCTAATTTCAATAGAGCATCAAAATTCCTTACCAACAGTTGTTGTTTTCTGACTTCCACTCAAATTTAACAGTCTCACTCTCAAATATTATTGCAGACGCAGCACATTCATGCCAAGTCTTAAGGGATTTGTTCAGAATGGAAATGAGATGGGGGAATAACTGCATCTGTGCAGTTCTTGGCTCCATTCTGCCCCCTCCAAAGTTCACAGATACTTTACCACCCATCCCAGGTGAAGCTGGAGTGCTCCTGGGAGAGGAGTGTGAGGTGATAAACACCAGGGAGAGCAGGACTGGCAGAGCCAACAAAAACAGGATAACAGGAATTAGCTGAATAAGTAAGACATAAATGTCCTCTTCCTACAGCCCTGCTCCTCATCACTGCTCTGCAGAGAGAGCAAGTAACTAAATTAGGCAGAAGAACCTTTAGGAGGAATATGACGGGAAGCGAAATCCTGACAGCAAGGTCTGTTGGGCTCCCAAATGTCCCCCAAGGGAAGAGCAGACACTTGAGTCATCTGAACAATGGACTGGAGCAAGGGCTGGAAAATGGGCAGGAGGGAATCAACTGCATTAGCAGAGGGATGTCTCACATGACCTCATAAGCTGTTTCCACCCATAAATCTGGGATTCTGTGACAAGACCTGAGCCACAAGAGGGCTGGGGCAACATCACAAATGGAAACACCCATGTGCATGTATGTGGGAGCTTTGGGTGGCCACACTGACCTATGTGTTACATGAATGACATGAATGACATTCTAGTGAGGGAACTGCTTTCCATCACCCATGGATTTGGGATCTGACTTGTGGGTGCACCTCAGCCCCCAGCCCATGTCCTATTTACAGGGTGAGGGAAGAAACCTGGGACATTTGTGTCACTTAGTTGTTCTCCATAGCTAAAATACTTCATCCAGACTAGGCTCAGTGGCTTCTGGGGCTTTCTAGACTTCTTTTTTTCTTCTTTCAGTGTTTGGGGGACATCCATCTGGGAATTTTTGTGGGAAGGAAGGGCCCACAAGTCTATTGATCTTAATCCAGGATGGACAAAATTAAGGCCTTTCTCCCAGCAGCACAAATTAAAAAAATCACAGTACAGAAGTAAAGAAGCAAGCAACAAAGATTAAATGGTTTAAGAAACTGGAATCATTTTGACTTATAATAATACACCCAATCCTCCTGCTAGATTCTAATACTCTTAGTATCAACTTCATCCCTTCAAAGATTTCAATTCTCAAAGAAACCTTCCTCTTCTCACATGAGTAAAATATCAGCATGAGGAAGCAGGGACCTGTTTCCCAGGATGTGGGAGAGTAAGCATGAGACATTCTCTTCCTTATTGCCTGAAAAATGAAGCTATCATTTATAGCCATGCATGTACATGCCTGCCCACCTCTTCTGGTAACTCAGCCAAAAGTCAGGATTCAAACTCACCAACAACTTCTCTAAGCTCCCATTCCCACCTTCCTTCAGCTGTCTAAGGAAGAGGGATGGAGTGCCCCACTTCAAGCCTTTCTGTGCTCTGTGCCACCACAGTTCAGCACCACTCCTACTCTCCATCCATCTGAGAGCATCAGAAACCCTGGGTACCAACAACTGCCCATCACAGTCCAGAAAAGGGCATCCATCCATCCTGCCTGTGGCTCCCCCTCCCATCACTCACCCCAGGGAAAGTTTCCCTCGTTGTTAGTGAGTCTTGCAAAGCCTTATTAGACCCTCATTACCTGGCAGGACTGACAAAAAGCAATAATCAATGAGTCATTTAGGCAAAGAAAGAGCTCCTGAGAGTGCCATTATTAATTCTGGGAATATAATTTTGTGTGGTACTGAGAAATGGCACTAATTCAGGCTCTGAACACAACCCAGGGAGCTCAAAGCACTCCATGGACCCATGTGTTCAGTCACACAGACATGGATATACATGGATGTACATGTGCATTCCCACTCCTGGTGAAGCCTATCAGCCAGGGGAAAGGGGATGAGTTAGTCTGCACTGCTCTGGCTGAACTGGGCATGTCTACAGCCAGAGTCACCCCTGATCCCTCACCTTGTCCTGCCAGCCACCAGCTCTGAGCAGCATCCTGCAGGGACAGCTCTCCTAGTCCCCTGCCACAGCCCCCTCCTGCCAGCAGGACACAAACAGCCCTTAGCTCAGGCACCAAAAACTCAGCCCAGCCCTTCACTGCTTCCTGCAAGTGTTTAAAAAACAGCTCAGGAGCCCTTTGGAATTGCACCCCTAACCTGCCTGGGTTAGCCCACTCCAAAATTCCCACCCGCCTGCAATTTTAAGAGCTCAAATCCTTTCAGTCCCTTCTAGACCAGGCATCTGCTTGGCCCCAGGGGTGAGATGGAGGAAGATGAGTTTGGGGAGCTCCTGTTCCAGCACAGCCCTTGCTCCTGGCACATGGGGATGTCAGGAGGCACACAGCTCATCTCTGCAAAGGGAGGGAAGGCTCCTCTTTGACACTGGAGCCAAGTCCTATTTCAATGATGCAACTGGGCTGGAGCAGGCAAGGGAGTGACTGGGATGGTCTGGACATGCAAGGTCTTCTGCAGAGAGCAATTAGGAGCTGCTGTGATTTCCTCATCAGCTCTGGTGAGGGCTGGCGTGACAGGGGATAAAACTGGTAACACTGGAAGCTTCTATCCTTTTAGCTTCTCCAGCAAACAACATGCACCTGAAAGTATGATCTCAGAGATCACAAACTCAGGTGAAAACTAGCTCAGTTCACAGGCAAGGCTTGGTGGTGGCTCATCAGCCTCGGTGCAATCAGCTCCAAAGCAGCCTAATCCCTGCACAAATGTGCTGGACACCAGGAAAAACCCAAATACTAACACACAGCAGGCAAAAAAAACCCAACCTGTAGTCTGCCCATGTAGCTGTGACATGCAGTGCAGGCATCCATGGCAGCTGGAATCCAGCAGCCAGCTAAACCAGTGGGAGAGGTGCTGCTGGGGTGCCTGGCTCTTGCTCTGCTGAGTGGAGAATCCAGGTGTAAGGGCACATCCTGCCCTGAGGAACTGGTTAATCCTGCTGGCTCCAGGGCTGAGTGCAGCCAGTGACTTGATTGGATTTACAGTGTTAAGCCAGTTATTGAATCCAATTAGTAGGGTCCTGCATGCACAGAAGTGGATCCACCTGGAGACCAGGAGGGTGGTTATAGGCTCGTGAAACAGAATCTGTGCTGAAGAGCAGCCAGGCATTGCTGCACCCCTGTGCCTGCTACCTGGAGCTGGGAGAAAGTGGATTTTGCAGTGTGTGACTAACCCCAAAATGTGTCTCTGTGCAGCAAAATGACTCACTTCCTTTTGAGGACAAACAATTTCCCCCATTCCCACAGGTCCAACAGCAAGAACAAGCTTGTACCTCCATCACAGGACCCCCCTCCTGCTGCCTGGGGCACCCCAGCATCTCCCACCTCACTGATGGCAGGTGGCTGGGGATAGGAGAGACACCAGCACTGAATGCACCAAAGCAGCCCAGAAAGCCTCTTTCCACAAGCAAGAGGCACAAGGGGGGAGCCAGGATTCCTGTTTCCCTCCTGCCACACTGATGTTCATCTTCCCAGGCTGAAACACATCATCTCCCTCCTTCTCTCTGGAGAGCACAGCTCCCACCACACACTGCACTGCTGAATGGGGTGTCCTTCCCAGCAGCAGTCAGTGTGCAATGTGGGCTGGGTGGCCTCGAGTCCTTTGTCCTGTCAGACCTTCTGTTCCTCTCTGCTCCTGCCCCTCCTGTGGGAGCACAACCCACGGGGCCACATCCTCTGGATGCCTGCGACTCACCGTGTCTGACTTTGGAGATTTGCAACAGAGATCTGAGTAATTAAGAACCAAAGCTATGTTTCTGTGTCAATGTCATTATGAAGACATCACTGTAGCTTTTTGAAACCATCTTACCTCAACTAATCCATAGGGAAGGCTTTCCTCCCTCTGGGACAGAGAGGCACCCTTTCACTCCCAAAATTCAAAGTGTGCAGAGAGTTTTTAACCTTCCTAGTCCAAAATTAAGACAAATAGCCAGTTTTTCTCAGACATACTAGTAAAGGGAAAGCAGCAATGGTCATATAAAGAACTGTCTGATCTGTCCAGCATTGCAGTCATTTGGTGGCTCTGTGTCCTTGTTGTGCTCACTTTTCATGATCAGAGAGCAGAAATGTTCATGGAAAATGGATTTCAGAGACATGTGCATAACTGTTCCTGGAAATCTAATTTTACACGTTCAATAAAATCATCTGCTACCAAACAAGAGTTGAATAGGAAAAACCCATGAAGACACTTAGCTGACCACTGCACAATTACCTTCACTGGGTCCAAAGAGCAGAAAGTGTGAATGCATCCCAGCAAATGTACGAGTAATATTGTTAGGCAACCAGGAAAAAGCAGCTAAAATCAAATGATTAATGACTTTTTTTTTTTAAATGTGGTATGAGCAGGAAGGTTTAAAGCTCAGTTTTTGCAAGATGTTTCTTGCAGGAGAAGATCTGTTTGGAAATCCAGCAGATGCCTGGAGATAATGCCTGTGAGAAGCCCTAAATACCCATCTACCTATCAAGTGTGTAGACAAGCTCTCCAAATGATAACATCTTGTTACCTTACCAGGAAATGGGGAAAAAATTATCAGCAAGATTAGGCAAAAAAAAAAAAAACAAACAAAGGTACTTAGCTAGAATTTCTGAAATCCCCTCCAGCTCTTAACTATGATATTTTTCTTGTCACAGAATAAACCAAGGACTGTTAAAAAACCACAGTTGCCCAGGGTAGCAGAAAGGGATGTAAGACAGAATAACTAAAAAAGCACCCTAGCATGATACAGGAAAAGCTCCATCAAAAATAATGAATTTAAATTCACTGCCTCAGTGGCTGAAGAAACAAAGGATGAGATTGTCTGGCTCTGGACGTTGGAGCCTTAATGTGCTGCTAATAATGTTTATATCATAAAGCAGCGTGGCTGCATTAGCTTTGATTTAGCAACGCCAGTTTACATCAGCTGAGGAAGCCATCTGTAAATCCAGCCCCACAAATGTAAATACAGTGAAGGAAGAAAGGTTTGGTCATCCCTGGAGGACATAAGAAGGGGGCTGACCTGGGCATTCCCCAGTGCCCACCCTACTGTCACACTTTGTCACCTGTCTGACGTGGCTCAGCCTCTGGCTGTGCAGACCATCCATCCAGTCCTGGCAGTTCTGCTTGACTTCACTCCAGCTGCATGGGGGACAAGCCTCAGAAACTCTCCAAAACTCCAAGTGCCAGTAGATTTTCGGATAACACTATAA